>NC_141905.1:56080000-56680000 GCF_057802395.1 Ceratotherium simum simum | reverse complement strand
TGGAGGCTTTGAGACTTTTGTGCTCTTTTAAAGCCTCCCTATGGAAAAGTTTGTTTTTAGACAACAATGGAAACCTTTGTCTTGAGAGTTGGTCTGGGCAGGGTTGGATCTGAAAGGTCCTCTGTGTGTGTGTGTGTGTGTGTGTGTGTGTGTGTGTGTGTTTTCTTTCCTTTGCTTTAACCTCAGATGCCTTTGAACCAGGAGGAAGGATTCCTTAAGACCAAAGGTTAAGACCAAAGGCATTTGACAGGTAGAAAGGGCATAGGAAGGAGGGGGAAGATCAGAAGCCACAGAAATAGAAGATTAAACTCTAGGCTTGGCTAAAAGGAATTTTCCAGGCCTGTAAATAATCACTAACATTAGTTGACTACTCATTGTGCTGGACAATCTTTATGTGTCATTTTATGTAACTGCCATGGCCTCCCCATGAGGTGGGTGCTGTTTTATTGCTCCCATTTTACAGATGAAGGAACTGAGACTCAAAGAGGTTGAGTGACTTACCTAAAGTCACAGAGTAAGACGTAGAGCCAGGACTCCAGCTCAGGTCCCCTCAGTCCAAAGCTTTGCCTTTAACCCCTAAGCTGTTTTGTAGGACCAGGAGTGCCAGGTGCCCTGAGCATTTGGGGGTGTATGGAATAGTACATTTAGGGAGGTCACCCTTTGGCAACGTTTTGGCAGTGGTTCTCAGCTGGAGGCAGTTTTACCCCTAGGGGACATCTGACAATGTCTAGAGACATCTTTCGTTGTCACAATTTAGGGGGTGCTACTGGCATCTGGTAGGTAGAGGCCAGCACGCTCCTAAACATCTTACAATGCGTGGGACAGCCCCACAACAAAGAGGTATTCCATGCTGAATGTCATTGTGGCGAGGTTGAGGAACCCTGCCCTTTGGGGACCTGATTGTATGTTTACCTCAGGGCACAGGTTCGTGGAAAGCCACCTGAAGAAGTTGAGTTGTTCCTTTTGCTCCAGAACTTGTACCTTAGTGGATGTTGGCAGTTTGGGCTCCTCAGTGACTGAGCTCTGAGGGGCCGGGATGGTGGTAACGGTGGGTGGAGGCCAGGAAGAAGAATTCCAACAAGGCGTGACAGGCCAGGGTGGCCCAGAGCCGTAGAGGAGCCGCAGCAGGTGAGAGGGGGGTAGGTCCAGTCCAGGCTGCAGAGAATTGATTTGGCTGTTTCTCCATGTGTAGCTGAAATAAGAACTCAAATACAGTTCATTGTCTGTTTTTTCTTTATAAAATGCCTTTATTAAATTATTGCCATGACTCCTCATCAGAAAGGTCTGAGAAAGGGGTACACACGTTGCAGAGGCACTCGGATACGACTGTGCTGCTGGCCAAACTCCTTTGTTCCTAGTTACTGTTTAATTCTAGTCTGCCCCATGCCACTTAGGGCAGAAAGGCAAACAAATTTGGGAAAGCCTGAGGACCCATGGCCTTCACTTGAGCTTCTGCGATCAGCTTTCTCTGAGCATTGCCAGTGGCTGAGTGGGTCAGATCGAGCAGCCCCATCTCCTGAGAGGGCACTACTTGGCCAGTCCTGAAGAAAGCATACACTACTTTCCCTCCATCTGCTGTTGCTTCAGGTCCCCTCTTCCAGGTCAGACACGAAAAGGTGTGTCTGTGCCCTTGTCTTGCTGGTGTACATCACAGCTAAGATTTTTGCATGAACAGCAGGCCTCCCTTTGTAACCCTGGTTTCAAGCTAGCCCTCCCTCACCAAGCCTCCTACCACAATGCATTTCCTCTTGCTGGGCTTGCCTACGGGAATGATCCCCCACTTCCTTTCCATCACCTGGGCTTCACCCCAAGACCACCTTCATGAAGCTCTCTGGCCACTCTAGCTACCAGGATTACCTCCCTCCTCCACATGCCCTCCACTTGTGACTCCTTTGTTCATTTATCTAGTCATTAAATTCTAGTCTTCCTGTGTCACCTTCTGACCTCTCCAGTGGCTCAGTCGCTAACTAGCTGTGTGGGCTTGGATGAGTCACTTAACCTCTGAAGGAGCAACATAGGGTTGAACCAGGTGACTTCAGTTCACTTCCAGCATCAGTGTCAGTGAGAGTCACAGTTGTAGGAGTTGGGGTATTTCTCTAAGGTCAGTGGAAATTCAGATTCCCCTTTGATCCCATACAGATTCGTAGAGAACTCAGAACTAGCTATTAGGAAACGGTCTTCAGACAAAATAAGTAAGCGTCTTTAATAGTAATTGTTTACTCAGCAAATGTTTGTTGGGTGCCAACTCTATCCAAGGGTGTCTGATGGGTACAGCAGGGCTGTAAGATGGGGTCTCTTGGGCTTTGCCCTCAAGGAGCTCACAGCCTTGTGTGGGAGTGGATGAGTCTATTCTGTAACAGAGTAGACTCTCCAGCATATCACCCCGTGTCCATCCTTAGTACTGGCTGTCACAAGTGTAACCACACCCACTCCCACACCCATGAATTAAAGTTCTGTAAAAGGTGGAATTTTTTCAGTCTTGTTCACTAGGTGCCTAACACATAACGAGCAGTCAGTAAATATTTGTTGAATGAATGCAGTAAAGAAAGAATGGCACCATTTGACTTGGGTTTTGAAGGAAGCGTAGGACTTAGACCTACAGAGATGGGGGAAGGGGACATTACAGACTGGTGGGGGATGGGAGTGGGGTGGAGGCAGGAGGAGGAAATGGTGTTAGCAGATGTGCAGAGAGAGTAAAGCCCAAGGCATGCTGGGTAACTGCAAGTCCACCGTGATTGGACCATATGATATAGTCAGGATCAAAAAGACTAGAAAGGTAAGTTGGGGCCAGATAGTGGAGAGTCTTGAATTCAAGCTATGTTAAAGGGATTGGATTTATCCTGCAATAGGGTGACCTCACATTCCAGTTTCCCAGGGTGGCTCTTCCTGTTGTCCCAGTGTAATTGTTAACAGCTCCCCCTTTCATTCTCAAGTGTCCCTGTTTGGATGATGAGTTATATGGTCTTGCAATCCTGAAGGCTGTGTGTCGCCCCTGAAGGGTTCACAGAGGGACATGGTCAGGCTGGCTTTGGGAAGATCAGTGCCTCCAGGGATTGGTGGAGCCTGGAGGCAGGAGATGAGACATTCTCTAGTCTGGGTATTTCAGGCCTGAGCCCGAGAAGTAGTAGTGACGTCTGAAAGGAGGAGATGGTTACGAAAGAGACTAAAGGCCAAAGTGACACCACTCATGGTCTCTAAGATGGCTCTAAAGTGCTCTTCCAAAGATAGACTCCTTCTAAAGTGCAGGCATCCTGGGTAAGTGGTTTTCTAACTTGAAGTTATGACTGAAGAGAAAAACACCTACATCGTGCCTGTTTCCTGAGCAATGAAAAGTCAGAGAAGCTTCTCCCCAGCCTCCAAAACATGCTGGTGAAACACACTGGTATTCACTTTCCTAAACCCCGGCATTGTTCCTTGGAATTTAAAATAGGTTATGAATGTGCTTGATGTCAGGAAAGATAAATCTGTGAGGAGGGCTGTAGTCAATACATTTCCTTTTTAAGTAGAAACAATATAAAGGGCTTAATTCAGTCTCGAATCAATCTCACTTTGTTGCCATGATTGTGTAAAACCTGAACTGCTTTATGTCTGTCTCACACTGTTTATATTTGCCCGATGTTCCCCATCTCAGCTGGCCCCGCACAGAGTCAAAGCCTTTTTAGGCCATGCAGGCTCTCTTTTCTCAGGGCTGTTTTCTTGGGCGCTGTGAAAGGGTTGTGCTATGAGTGGTGATTTCATTTTGTATTGAGGGGTGCTCTTCAGAGTGGCTATTCAGTAGTGTCCCCAAGTGAGCTTCCTTTGTCTAGGAGAGTTGGAGTTGGCTTTTTTTCTTCCCCTTAAAAAGATTATTACATTTTAAAATAGTTGATACATACACATGGTTCAGAAATCAAAACACTATAAAAATGTATGCATTGAAAATTTTTATTCTCACCCTTGCAGTGTCCACTTCCCTCCCTCCCCCAACTGGACCCCTGTTAGGTGGGCTGAACATACGTTCCAGTTTGCCCATGACAGTCCTAGTTTATGTTCTTTGTTCCAGAGAATGATCAATAACTCCCTCTTTCACTCTCAAAAGTGTTCCAGTTTAGGTGATAAATGATTGGTAATCACTACAGATTGGTAATCACTTTTATTAGTTTCTTATGTATCTTTCTAATATTTCTATATGCAGATACATACATAAGGGGGAGTGACATACATTGTCTGTTGTCACTTCACAGTATATCCTGGAAAACTCTGTATTGGTGGAAATGGAGTGTGCTCATTCTGCTAAGCTCTCTTTGGATAGTAGTGTTTGTAGAGACAGGTAGGCAGTTGCCATTCCCTTGGTTTATCAGTTCAATAGCTATTTAAGAGTTGCTTCTGTTTACTTAGGGAGAAACAAAAGACTAGGGGAAATGAAGGCAGCTTCCTTCACTTAGGAAGGCCAATTCAGTAGTAAACTTGTCCGGAACCATTTGTTAGGCACCCGCTTTCTACCTGAGATGATACTAGGCACTTTGGATGAAGTGGGTCCTCCCTTCATCTTCACTTGTCTAAATGCTTCAAGATCCAGCTCAGATGCCTCAGTCCTTCAGGAAGCCTTCCCTGATTGCCTGGCCAGAATTCTTTGGCATCTCTGTCCATCTACTCACCTGTGCATCGTCCATCCATCCATCCATTTATCCATTTCATTAACCTGCCTTCACTGAGTGCTTCCTTGTGCTAGGACTTGTGCTAGAGATGTAGAGATTAACAAGATCAACAAGATGAGCCCCTTGCTGTAGGAGGCAGAGAGAGACAGATGAGTGGACAATGACAGTGTGATGTAGTAGCTGTAATGATGGCATTATGCTCAGGTTGTTGAGGAAGCACAGAGGAAGGGTACCTGATTACTATTGAACTTGGGAGGGTTGGGGAGGCTTTCTGAAGAGACTTCCCCTAATGGGACTTGCTTTTTACTTTCCACTGTTTTTGTCTTATCTTCACTGTTACACCGAGGTCCTTCATGTTATCCTCAGCTCTGGCCCCTTCCCCTATCACTGCGACCCCCAGTGTAGTGCTCTGCATTTAACAGCCACTCAAATTTTTATTGAATGAAAAAAAAGTCCAAATTAATTAAGTAGACCTAGCCTTAAGGATCTTAACATCAAAAAGAGTAGATGAGATATTCTTTGCTGCCCTTGGCCTTCATGGTTTATCCAGGCAACTGGTGTCCTCCAAAGGCTCCTCTAAATTAGCGCCTGCCCCTCCCTTCAGTCTTTTTTTTCCCCATACTAAGCAGTCTGTGTCCCTCCTCCATCTGTTACCATTACCCTGGTAAGAAACCCCCAACTCTGACTAATGCTGGAAAGAAAGAGCTGCGTGAATGGGAGCCCCAAGTCCCACCCCCTCTTTGGTCTTGGTTTCCCCCTTGGAATGGGGGTGGGGGTGGGGGATGACCCCTAAGGACACTGCACCTCTGACATTTCAAAAACAATGATTTCAGGAATCAGCTTGGTGGCTCAGCCAGCTCCTTCTTTTATCTTCTTTTAATAAATCCAGCTTCCTTTGCAGTTTCCTGGTGCCACGGGAGGTGATCAGTCCAGGATAAGAAATAGCCAGCCCAGGAAAATGACCTTTTTTTTTTTTTTTTAAAGATTTATTTATTTATTTATTTATTTTCCCCCCAAAGCCCCAGTAGATAGTTGTATGTCACAGCTGCACATCCTTCTAGTTGCTGTATGTGGGACGCGGCCTCAGCATAGCTGGAGAAGTGGCGTGTCGGTGCGCGCCCGGGATCCGAACCCGGGCCGCCAGCAGCAGAGCGCGAGCACTTAACCGCTAAGCCACGGGGCCGGCCCGAAAATGACCTTTTAATGAAGTTGAAAGGGCCACTGGGAGAACGGGGATGGCCAGACGTGTGGCGGTGAGCCACTGTGCTGTGTGCTGTGGTCGGCTCTGAAAGAGGTTCCAGGTAATGACTCCAGCTGCAGCTGCTGAGGAAACGAATAGAGTCGGGTTGTCACGGAAGACGGTTCTGGCTGAGCGTTAGCAGACATTTTCCTAAAACTGTGCAGAGCAGCCTTTTGTGGGAAGAGGTGAGATGTGTTTGACAAGTCACACTCCCCTCTCTGTTGCTCTCATCTGTTTTTTCTGCAGTAGCTTTTCACAGGAAATAGGAAGGTGGGGTGGTGTTTCTCTGGTAAGTCCATTTTAGATGGATGCTTCGAGTGTTGATTGGTGCCTGGCACTGCACTGGGTGTCTTTCCATTCTATTAAAACAGTGGTTCTTAAACTTTGAGGAGCATCAGAATCACCTGGGATGCTTGTTAAACATACATGTTACTCCCTGGTTGGAACTCCAGAATCAGTATTTTTATCATTTTCCTAGGTTATACAGGTTATATCTGGATATTTTCAGCTGTAAGTAACAAACTCCGACTCAGATTGGCTAACAATAGGGAACCACATTGTCTCTCAAACAGTAGCGGTGCATTGTCTAACTCCGTGATCCACTGTTCATGTGGACTGCAGTGTGAATTGTGCCGCCTGGAGCTGTGCAGTGGGGCAATTCTGAATCCAGAGGTAGGATGGGTTTCAGGGTTGATTGTTTCAGTGGCTCAGTGATGTCAGCAGGGCCCCAGGTTCTTCCCATGTCTGCCATCTTTTGTGCTAGCTTCATCTGCAGGCTGGGAATAAGATGGCTGCAGCATTTCCAAACATCTTAGTCAGATACAACCACATTCAGAGGAAGAAGAAGGATACAGATCAATTTCTGGCACTCTTCCTCAGGAGCCAGGAAGCTACCCGAGGCACATCTAGCACTTTCCCATGACGCCTCTTGGCTGGAGCTGGGTCACATGTCCATCCCCTCGCCAATCCGTGTTGACTGGAAGGCAGTTACACTTCTGGAGCCTTCTGGAGGAGAGGTGGGTACCCAAACAAAATGGAGGCTCTGTTAGGAAGGAAGGAGCAGGGATTAGGGACGAGGAAGGTGTCCACCAGGGCCCAGTATACAGGTAGTTTGCAGACCACACACCGAGAAACACTTCCTCACGTCATCCTGAATAGTCTGGGCTGTTGGTAAGGTTATCTCTGTCGTGCAGATGAGGAAATGAGACTTATTGGGCTTCAGTGACTTGTAGATAACATGGCAGTAGGTGGTGGGGGTTGGGAGTGAGGGAACTGGGATGTTTGAGAGGCCTTGTTAGCCCTGGGCGAGTAATCATCCTTTTTTTTTTTTTTCTTCCTGATGTGTCAAAGCAGCCCCCTTCATTTCTGATTTCTCCTCCAGCAATTATTCATGGCAGGAAGCCTTTCTCTGTGTTTCCTATGGGAAGAATTCTCAGGGCATGAGAAAAAATATATATTGTGGTTCCCCCACCTCCACATTGGCCGTGCCCAAAGCAGATGAAATAATGATATCAGCTCCCATTTTGGGGGGCTACCCACGTCAGCCCCTCTGCTAGGTTTAGTGCATACATTATCTTAAATCCTGGCAGCAACCTCTTAAGTTAGGTTTTATTATCTGTATTTTATGGATGGGGAAACTGAGTCTCAGGAAGGCGACATTGACTCTGTCGGGTGGTGGAGCCAGGACGGCTGACTGCCTGACTCAAAGTCACTGCTGCTTCTCTGCTCCTCAATGTGGCTTATCAGCGGCTGCCAGCCTTGTTCTGCCCCTGAAGGAAGGTTCTCAGGGGAAAGGGGCTTTAGTGTCAAAAGAGTTGCAAAGGAGCTGCATGTTTCCTATGGGAATAATTCTCAGGGCACTAGGACAAATATCCTGAGCATAATAAACACAAGAAAGAAACAGGAAATCTGGTTTGTTATACAGCAGCTAAAATGCGACTAGGAAGAAATTCTCAAAAAAGCCTAAAGCTTTGTCGGATTTGAAAGTGGAAGGCCCTGACTGAGAGGGTAGGAGAAACACCCTGGGTTCGGGCGACGATTGATGAATGGTGGACAGTGCGGCAGCAAAAGGGAGTGCTAGGTGGGGAGGCTGAACAGCTCCCCTTTTCCCAGGCTGCTTTCAAACTGTGTGACCTCCAGTAAGTCACTTAGCCTTTCAGAGCAGTGTCTGCACGTGTAAAATGGGGTCCTGGCTGGCAGCTAGGTGGGCAGAGCGGGCAGAGAGGTAAAGGGTAGAGCAAACCTTGCAAGCTGTACAGGCTTTGCAAAGGTGAGGGAGTGTTAGGGTGTAAGCCATCGAGTTGACACCTCACAGTTTTTCACTGAGTGCAGCTCTACTTGGTTGTGAGCTGTTAGTTGCCAGAGTACAGGGGCACATCAGAGCCAGCGGAGGGCAGACGTCTGGCTTTGGCCTCATCTCAAGGAGAAATCAGCTTTGCCTGAAAAGCCCCTTTTTAGTTCTGGAGTCCCTCCCTTGGCACATTGGCTGGCCTATGCCTCTTGGAATATTGTCCACAGATACTCAAGGGGAGATAACAACAGTACAAAGTGGGCAGAGATAAATGCCCTGTGCTCAGTACAGATGGTACAGACTGTGGCTGCTGTGGGAGGACCCCGGGGGCCGGGGAGGCTCCGGATAAGCTGGGAGGAGGGAGCTGACCATGTGTGTTGAGGGTGGACCACAGGTGTGTATGTGTGTGTATGGGAGGGGGGCGTCGACAGGTGAGGCCCTTTCCAAGTGCAGCCAGCACATCTCTCTGATCATGATGGTGCTGGAGAGATGGTGACTTGGCTTTTCAAATATGAAGAGGAAATAATACAGATTTTTTTCTGCAACTTTGTAGGGTTTAGAGTCTGTAGCAAGGTATTTAAGATTAGTTTCTCCCTCCCACCCTTCTTCCTACCCACCTCCCATTTATTGAACACCTTCTAAATATTTGTTGAGCAACTTCTGCATGGCAAGCTGAGCTTGGTGCTGAGGTTTCAAAGACCAAAATCGTTGCCCTCGAGGAGGAGTCTCATAGGTAAACAGGATGATTACAAAGCTGTGTGATAAGTGCTAACAGGTATGCACAGGGTCCTTTGGGAGAGGTAGGAGGGAACACCTGGTTGTGCCTGGTGGGGGAAGGGACAGTTATTTCTCGTAGGAGGTGACACCTGAGCTGGGGCTGGAAGTCTGGGAGGGAAATGTGCCAGGTGGACCAGCCTCTTGGAAGGCATTCTAGGCAGATGGTGGTAATAGTTTTCATCTGACAATAACACAGTTCATGAAAGCCTGCTATGTAGTAGTGGTGATGCAGAGATGGATGAGACTCAGTCCCTACCCTGCAGGTGCTCACAGTGAAAGGTGAACAGGAAATGACAGTGCAGGTGACAGTGTGATTGGGATGTGGACAGAGTCCTGTGGAAACATAGGGGCCCTGCTTAGTCACTTACTGATATTTATTTAATCAGTCTTCCTCCCAGGGGACCCTTTCAGGCTCTTTCACTGGTGAAGGCTCTGTTTAAGATGCTTTCTGCTGCCCAGGGGTTGACCACCCTTCAACAATTTGGGTTATACTGTGAGGCATCTGTTCACACTTACAGATTTCTTCCTTGTGGAGCCAGCACTGGATGTAGGAAGTTGGACTTGGGCAAGACATTTCATCTCTCTGGGCTTCATTTTTCTCACTTATTAAAAAAAAAGCTGTTGGACCAGGTCAGTGTTTCGCAAACGATGGTCTAGGGACACCAACCTTAGAACGGCACGGGGTGCTCGTTGAAATACGGTGTCCTTGTGTGGTGGCACCTCCTCGTTCATACAGTCAGACTCTTGGGAGTGGGGCCTGTGATTCTGCATTTAACCAGCAGCCCAAGTGATGCCGAGACAGCTTAGAGTTTTGGGACCCCTGGGCTACATTTCAACCTCTAATCCTTTCAGCCCTACTCTCCTCAGCCATATCTATGCCCACAGGAACTGGAAATATAAAATGTTAGCTTTCTTGATGTTTTATCCTTGCAATGATGCCTTCAGCAAACTGTTCCATAGCTTAGGTGTCCTGAATCTTGATGGTGTTTGCTTTCCAGCACACTGGTTTTGATATTCCTTAAGGAAGAAAAGCCTTGTTAACATGCACCCGAATGTGACTGTCAGAATCTGTTTATGAGCTGAATCATTACAACAAACACCCATCTCAGCCTTTCATCTCTGGCTTCGGAGTGTTTGACTGGCTTCCCTTTTCTGAGTCATTCTCCGTCGTCGTCGTCGGCCTCCTGCATTCTGACGAGTTCATTTGCATCGTCTGACATGGAGCCAAAGGTTTCATCTTCTCTTTGACAAACGGCATCTCTGCTCTGGTTCCCTTCCAGTCATCCTTGTGAGGTTATTAAGGAAGGTTCACAGTGTTTTAATAGCTGCTATGTGCATTCTCATTTTGTGGTGTTGGGTCTGAAAACACAGTTTTTAATGTTCAAAATAAGTAAGTACTTTATATAGCTGCCTGGGAGTCTTCCCTAGTTTCTTACCTCTCCCCTCAGGTATCTCCTAATAGCCCCTAAGACTCCACAGTGCTGGTGAAAAGCTGTTGCCTAAGAACCAGTCTCAGCCTGACCCCTTCATATCATTCAGGTGTGAATGAAATTGTTCTTACACCAGGGCTGGACCAGGCATGGCACCATATTCTGGCCCATCATAAAGATGAAACCTTGGCACCTAGTATCCTAGATCTTAAAAATTAAGAACTTTCCTCAGGATCTTGGTTCACTTCTGGTTCTGTTATTCTGTGTTGTGGTTTTCCTTGCCGAAATCAGTCTGTAAACACGGAATTCTAACTAGTAAATTCTGGTGAACATTATCCACATGGGAGAAACCCACCGTTTAAAGCTAAAGAAAGTGGTAGATGTAGGTGTGTGCCAAGATGGCAGGGCTCGCGTGACCCTTCTCTGTATTCCCCAAGAATCTCGCACAATTCTCTGCCCACTGTGTGCCAATATGTGACTGCTGGAAGAATAGATTTTTAAAAAATGATAGACCAGTAGTTAAACTGGTAAAGGCATGGAATTCAAAGGGTGGGTCAGTGTGATTTTTGAATTTGCCCTTGGTTCTTCCTTAAGTTTAATTTTCATGGAAATATCAATTAGATGCAGGATTAGTTGCAGTGCAGAATGGCAGAGAGGAGAAAAGGCAGACGTTGTATGCATTTTAAGTACTTTGGTACATCTGTTAGTTGTTTATTATTTGCCAGTCATTTTGTTACATAATCCTCAGAGATTGATTGATGAACCCTTTCATTTTGGGTCCAAGGAAACTGAGGCAAAGGAGTAATGAGTCTAAATTTACATAGTGAAGCTGTTGCAGGCTAGTTGACCAATAATCGAGATGGATTTATAGAGTACCTCCTTTCTACAGGAATACACAAGAGTTAAAAGTTAGCTTTGCAAAAGCTGTTAGAGGCGATGGAGGTCACCTTGGGATGTATAGTTAGTTGTTTTGTGACATTTCTGTCACTTGGCTGTTTGGCTTCTGGTGTCTCTCCAAGACCAGGAGCTCACTATTCACTGAGGCAGTTCATTTTATTTTTAAATACTTCTAATTATTAGAATTCTTTAATAGGAGCTATCATCAACCTGTCTTATAATTTTCTCCTTAGGGCCCACATCTCATTATATTTACAAATCGTCATTCATTCAAGCATATGTGTTAAGCACCAACTAGGTTTTAGGTTCAGGAGGAATAAGAGTAAACAAGAAAGACAAGGCTCCTGCCTCCTGCAACTTAGAATCTGGCATTAGCATAGTGGAAGGAGCTTTGGACTAGATGTCAGAAGACCTGAGTACAAGCCAAAGAAATTTACTAAAAAAAAAGAAAAAAATGAAGGTTTTGTGCCGCTTGTAACCTGTATGAACTTGGCTAAGATGCTTGAGTATCTGTTTTCACTTCATTTTCCAGAGGACATTATCCCATTGGGCCTTCCAAAGCAATGCAAGTTCATTGGGGTCACGTACCTTGTAAAATGTTAATTGCTGTATGTTACTAAGAGGAGTAGTAGCTCTAGCTTCTAGAGTGGTAGTTCTCAAAAAGTGGTCCCAGGCCAGCAGCATCAGCATCACCTGGGAACTTGCTAGAAATGCAAATTCCCCAGCACCACCCTATACCTATGACTCAGAAACTCAGGGGGTGGGGCCTGAAAATTGTTTTTACAAGGGCTCCAGGTGATTCTGATGCCTGCTCTAGTTGGAGAACTGCTGTAGACTAGAATAATAGTTCTCAGCCTTGACTGCACGTTGGAGTCACCTGAGAGGGGCTTTTACACCTGTGCCTGCTGTGCCCTGACAAGTTAGGCTAGAATCTGAGGGCAGGGCAGATCAGAAGCCGCCCAGGTGGTTCTTCTGTGCAGCAAGGGCTGGAGGGGCTGGGAGTTGTGAGGGCGAGGAGCACAGACGGTGGAGTTACAAAGTTTGGTTTGAGTCCCAGCTCTGCCCCTTATCAGCTCTGTGGCTTTTGGCAAGAGGACGCTGACCTCAGTTTCCTTATCTGCATAATGAGAATAAAAATGCCCATCCCTCAGGGTTGTCATAACAGTCAAGTGGGATGATGTGTGTTAAGCCTCCGAGGATGTGTCCGACCTGTGGTGAGTGAATGAGGACTGAACTTATTGGTGGTAGCCGTGGGTATGTGAAGCTGAAGGTGCTCATCTTTCCTCCCAACCCTCTTTTCTCCACACTAAGCCTCTTTGGCTCTTTCTCTGGCACGTAATTTCTAGCCCCCTTTTTTGGGAAACTGTTTTGTCTACGACTCTTTAAAAGGCAGTGTCCCATTTGACAATATCCATCGATTTTACAAATTATCTGCTTTTTATTCTTGTAATTCCAATTCTTAGAATTTTTCCTACAGATATACCTGCATAGGTGAGAAATTATGTAGGTTTATTCCTTACAATATTGTTTGTAGTGGCAAAAGACTGAAATAACCTAAATGTTCATCAATCTAGAATTTCCATGCATTTGAATCCTCTGCAGCCACAGACAAGAGTGAGGGTGCTCGAATACTGGCATGGGACTCTGCAGGATTTATTTTTTTTAAGTGAAGAAAGAGTGTGGAACTGCATATATGGTGTGCTACCATTTGTGCAAAAAAACGAGAAGAGAATGTATGTTTATTTGCTTGTAAATGCATACAGTACCTCTGGAAGGGTACAAAGGAAATGGATAACATTGTTAGCCTCTGAGGAGGAGACTGGGTTGGCTTCAGGAGTGGATGGAGTGGGGACTCTTCACTATAAAACCACTGAGTGCCTTTTAAATCATGTGATTGTAACCCATAAAAAAAAAATTCATTTAAAAAAGTGTGGTGACCTGAGCCGAATCCTGCACTTGTGGCTTAACCGCTGCGGGGTACAGTGGGAGTATTATCGTTTTTCCATGAACTGGACACTGTCCTACTTTTGATGCCATTTAAGATTGCATTACTCTTGGCACTGTGGGCTCTGATAAACCTTGTGGTCAGCAACAGCACCAGCTCTGTTTCACGTGAATGGTTGCCAGGGCAGGTCTCACGCACTGAGGAAGTTTAGAACTTTCCCCAGCCTGTTCTTGCACAGCCGTCTTTGTTTTTCGCCTAGAATGCTAGGCTGTCAGGATCATTTGAATCTGAATCCTGTCATCTATAGTATTAGCTTTTCTTCCCAGTTTTGTGGCATCTGGGGGTTTGATGAGCCTGCCTCCTGTGTCTATCTTTAGTCAAGTCATTTTTAAGAAGACTCTGGACAGGGTATGGCTAAGAATTGAACGCTGTGTCATGCTATCAGTAACCTTTCTCTAGCTTGTCATTAAGACATAAAGACGCCAGTGTACATATTTAGTCGCCAGATGTTTAATGTGTGCCAGACACTGTGCTAATGCTGAAGGTACACAGAGGAATAAGACAACCTGCCTGCTTGAAAAGTGATGATCATCTAGTATAGAAGTTGGAGAACTTTTTCTCTAAAGGTCCAGGTAGTAAATATTTTCAGCTTTGCAGGCCATACAGTCTCTGTTGTGAATACTCAACTCTGCCATTGTAGTGCCAAAATAGCCGTAGACAACATGTAAATGAAGGGTATGGCTATTCCTGTAAAATCTTACAAAAGCAATTGGTGGGCTGGATATGGCCTGTGGGCTGTAGTCTATTGACCCCCGGTCTAGTAGGAAGACAGACGAGTAGCTCAGTCAGGTTTCGTAAGTGCTATGTGTACAAAATACAGTGATGGCCCAAAGGAGGGAGTGATGCACATCCTGTGGGGGTAGTTGTTCACCTGGCTAGATAGTCATATGCTAGTACAAGCTGCTTGACTCTCTTTCACTAACTTATCTACAAGTGCATCACAGGAGATTTTTTTAAATGCTTTGCTGAGATCAAGATGCATTATTCTCTCACATTTCTACTGGGCTACCAACTTGGTAATCACAAGAAAAAACTGGTTGCTTTTTGGCATGATTTGGTCATCGTGTACCACCACTGCCTTTTCCAATGTTCACATTCTTTTCTAAATGTCCCCAAACTATTTGTTCTGTAATTTTGCCAGGAATCGTTATTGGTTTGTAGTTATCAGGGCTTATTTATTTGTAGGTGTCAGAATCGCCCACTTTCCTATTTTAAAATCGGGACGTTTGCCCGTGTCTCATGCTGTCAGACCCCTTTCTCCTTGGTGTGATTTTTAAGTTGATCAGTCACAGTTCTAAGAAACTTTCGTAGTCAGTTAAATATGCATGAAAGAAATTATATGTTGTCTAAAGAAAATTTGGAACCACATCAAAAAGTGGAAGGAATGCTAAAACAAATCAGTCATGGCGCGCCACTCCAACTTGGCCCCTGTTAACATTTTGGTGTCGTTTCTGCCAACTATGTGAAAAATAATCAAAGCTTACAATCAGACTGCTTTGGAAGGGCTCTGGTTTCTAGGGGAGCCTGATGTATAAGCTAATTAGGGAAGTTTTAGAGGAGCATGATTCAAGTGTGTTCAGAGGATAGTGGAAGCATTCAGGAGAAGGGTCAGTTTCATCTGGGCTAGGGCATGGCTAAGGAAAGGCTCCATCAAACAGGTGACGCTTGATAATCAAGCAGAAGTAGTAGTTGGAGGAAGAGGCAACGGAGTTGTATATAAGCTACAGTCACAACCATGTGCTAAATGTATATGAAAAAAACTGCAAGGAGGTGTCCCAAAATAATACTGTGGTAGGAATGTTGGTGAATGTGGTTTTATTTTCTCTGGTTTTCCAAGTGGGAGTATATTGCCTCTTGTAAGTATTTTTCTTAATGCCGCACACATTCGCCCCAGTCTTTAGTGACTCAGGGCTGCAGAGCTTGGCTGCAGGCCTGCTGCAGGGTCAGGAGCTCGGAGCCAGGCTGGCAGTGCTCACACACCCCTGTCATTTCCATCAGTGGTACCTGAGGATGAAGTAGAGAAGCTAATAATGCTCTGATAGCCTAGCTCCCTGGGAGTAGTGTAGTGTAAGCTTCAAAATCTGAAAGTTCTAAACAAATCTTGGACATAGCTTGACTAAAACAGTACAGATTGCTTCTTTACAGCCCAGCCTGATCAGGTTAGACCTTGCTTCTCTGTGCTTTTACGTAGCAAGAGTTACTTTCAAAATGTTCAAGTGCAAAAAGCTTGAGATAATGGTTTGGGAGGTAAGTGACATTATTGGGGGCATAGAGAAGATGTTTACATGCAGATTTCTCCCTTCCCACTTCCCTCACTTAAAAATCATGAAAAACAACAGATATTTACGGCCACCATTCCCCATGACATTTCTGGCACATAGGTTTCCCACCCCTAGCGTTCATTTCCACTGGCCATATCTGTACACTGAAGGGAGGGGCACCCAGAACTGGGGAGGGTCTTGCTGCATGTGCTGCAGACATTCTGAGTCCTGTCTGATTCCTCTGCACCACCTGGGAGAGGAGAGTTGTGGGACCATCTTGGGTCCAGATTTTGGCTTTGCCTCTTGCTTGCCATGTGACTGCAGACAAGGTCTTTGAGCTCAGCTTTCCCTCTCCATTAAGTTGGGATGATAAAATTGACCCCACAATTGTAAGGATTGAACCAGGTAGTGTATGTATACACTGGCCTAATGCCTGACCTCTGAACAGGTGTTCAATATAGCATGGCCGCTGCTGTTCATTATTACTGTGTGATAGTTAGCGCCAGCCTTGTAAATCGGCTCATCTGTGTCCTACATGTGATTGTGCAGAAAGAACTGTGGCCCTGCATTCATTATCAGTACTTTGCACCCATGATTCTGAATATTGACATGAAGTTGGTGGGGTGTAGGGTGCTGGCGGGAGTTGTGGTCCAACAGCATAAAATCATGTTTGGTGAAATTTCACTTCAGAGATTTTTTTCACGAAAGACTTTCGACAAGATCTTGGAAGGGCGGACTTCATGAAATGTCAGATGCTGTGTACCATTGCATTACGTTGATGAGCCTGTGTTCAAGTGGGAGACTGCAAATGTTAAGGGCTCTAGAAATATGTGTTGATTAACTAGAAAAACAAAAAGGGAATAATCAGCAACAGGAAAGAAAAAAGGAGAGAAAAGGAGGCCCCTCTGGGGTTGGGTCTTGGGACTGTGTAAAAGCTTCATTACCCTTGTCTCTCTAACCTGTAACCATGCTGGGACCTGGCTCTGAGCTTTGAGGATGTGGAAAACTTGTCTTCTTGAAGGTAGTGATGTGATTTCATACTTTTTCAGGAACAGCCCCAGTTTTCACTTTTTTACTACTCTGAGTTCTGGCAGGATCCCAGATTCAGTCTTACTGGTGACCAAAACAAGATAAAATTAGGGGAGGAAGTTCTGTACCTCAATCAGGAGGGCCTGAAAGGTGGAAAGATTGGCTCAGAAGCCACCAGAGAAAGGATGATGAAAGAGTTAACCAGTCTACATTTGTCGGCCTCTTAAGATGAAGAAGTCTTCTCTAAATTAGGGCTGACATATTCCTCAGTTACGAGGAGCACTGAGCTTGCTGTATATACTGTTCACCTCTGCCTGCTGTTAAATATCAGCTGTTTCTTAAGGCATGGTGTGACCTTCGGTCCTTTTTCTCCATTCTCAACCTGTCAGGCTGTTTGGGGACTGCAAAGACAAGGGGTCCGGCAAAAGTGGGACCTTAGCTCTGAGGTCTGGCACACAATAGGTCTTGAATAAACACTCTTCTGTTTCGTCATCTGGTGCAGGACCCATCTGTGGTAATTACATTGAATTCAGGGCATGGATAGACCTGGAACCATCCCTTTGTGTTTGTGTCTTTTCGATATCTGAACAGTAGAGGAGGTAGTATTCAGAGTACTCAGGTTAATGTGTAAAAACCACTTTAAATATTTCTTTGTAGAAATGTCCTTTTTAACACATTTTACAGAGGGTGAAAATCTGTTGGTCTCAGCTGCTTTTCTCTAATTTGTAAAACCATAGCTTTAGATCTGCTAGATTAGATCTATTCTCAGTCTTACTGCAGCCTCTTCAGCCTCCCAGCATTTATTGCAAAATCCTGGTAGTTTGTTTCATACCCTTTCAGTATGGAGGCATAATGCTTCCTTTAGTTTTAAATAACTTAAAATTTTTGTTTTATAAGAAAAGGTATATTTTATTTAATTTGAAAGGGTTTGCCTAAGTATATTTAAGCATTTAGGAGCTTATTTTAAAAGCTAGAGATGTCTTCAGGTTCTGTGTCTGGTGTCTTACGTGGTGGTGGATCTACTCTACATTTGTCAGTTTGCTTTTCTTATTTTGCAGGAGATTGGGTGCTGACGTAGTACAATTGGTTTGTTAGGGTTGTTATGTCTTTGATATTTGATGTTTAGGGGGGATTTGCAGACTTCCCTCTTGAACAGCCTTGGTGAGCAGGGCTGGGGAGCAGACCAAGGCTACCCAGGCAGCCTCCGATGGGGGTAACTTGACACTGGGCTTCCTCTTGAACACCATTCTCTTCTCTTTATTTTTCCATATCCTCTACTTCCCTTGTTTCTCCCTAGTTCCCTGCACCTGAAGTATTTTGTAAATGTTATTAGACTTAGTACATCTAGGTTTGTAGGAGAGAAGGGGGGGTGGTTTCTTCCTTCACTACCCCTTCTGCTCCTCCTCATAGTTCAGACTTTATTTTGATGAACATTTTACAAAATAGCTTTGGCCCTTTCCCCATGCCTTGCCGTACATGTAAAAATCAGTATGAGTTTTTCAGTATGTGATGGCTCAGATGTCAGCAACTTTCCCAAAAATGGATGTCAACTGTTTGTGACTCCTATTTTGGTGCTAGGGGTGACTGCGCTCACCCTTGGCAGGGATTGGCAGGAGGTGGTGACTTGCACGGGGGCTGGTGGCAGCACCAGCTTGAGTGCTGCTAAAGCCTGGCCAGCACCAGGCTCCTTGGCTCCTGCCATGCCCGTTGCTGACTCCGCATTTCGGCTATTGTGTTTTGGCTTCTGAAGTGTCGTTTGTATTGGCCATTTAGTCTGTGCTGTTCCACAGCCTTTTCATCATAGGAATTACACAACTTGAACATTTTTGACCTTGTAAGGCTTTGTAGAAGAGACTGTGAATTCCAGATCACTCTGTACAGCAGTAAAGGGGCTGACGCTAGGGAGAGACTGTTGCCTGGATGGATGGCGTTGGCCTCTGAAGGCTGTTCCTGCATTTGGTCTTGGGTATGTGTTGAACGCTTCCCAGACGTAGCTGGTGCTGCATAGAAGACTACTGGTTGGCAAGAGCCCAAGGGAAACTTGGGGATAGACACCTCCTTCTTGCACAGCATATGGTATTTTTTCAATTTCCTGCTGTAGGAAGGGAGGTTCGGGTATAATTAAATGTATAGTAAGCAGTCTCCTTTTCCTTGTTGCTTATCCTTGGTTTATTCCAAGCCAGTTTCAGGCGGCCTAGTAGAAAAGTCGGTGGCCTCTGTCATTCCTTCCTTCCCCACCAGAAAACTCAAGTCTCCGGCTAACCTCCCCTTTGGGTGAGGGAGAGTTGAGCAGCATTGTACCAGGGTCCTAGGTGAGGGCCAGGCAGATGTGATGTCATGATAGGTTTTGACTGGCAGGCATTTTATGTGCTCAACAGCACTGGGTCTCCTCTCTTAAGAGTCATCTGGTCCACTCTTTTACATTTCTGGGGAGGAAGCTTCCCTGGGAGCCAGGAAGGTAAAATGACTTACCCTGGGTCACAAAGTAGTGGAAGAACCAGGATTAGAATTGTGTCTCCTTTCTGCAGTGTGTTTTACAGCATTGCATTGGCTCAATGAGGCCTGTACGTCCTTCATAGTCTGGAGAAACTTACGCTGCATCAGTGTGGCGATAGGTAGCTGAATATGGCTAAGAGCGCATACTTCGCAATCTGACTAATTTGGGTTCCGATTCTGGCTCTGCTACTTATTAACTATAATAAGTGGTCATGAGTTTGTTCCTAACCTCCCTGAGCCTCAGTTTCCTCATGTGTAGAATGGGAACCATGCCCACCTCGTTAGGTTTGGAGGATCACCCAGGACTGTTCCCTGGTACATGCGGACACTCAGTAAATTGCAGCTAGCCGCATCATTTTCCACACCTTGCTTCATAGTTCAAGCTGGGGCAAGGCTGAAGTCTTCCCTCCTCTTTAACTGATATTGAGGTAGGGAGAACTGCAAGAAATTCCAAACCTGGGTCCCTGCACCATCTTCACTTTATTCAGAACTTGCCCTCTGAGCAGGCTGAGGCCCTGGGGGATGTGCGCCCATTGGAAGAGGATGCCTGTGGGTTTAATAATCATCCTTTATTGGCCAAGTGATATGGCAGAGGCAGACTGATTTTTATTGGGGCAGAAAAAGAGTTATATGCTTCTCCAGGTAACCCTGAGTCACAGACCTCTGACTTGTGAGTTATGTGCACATATGCACAGCCAGCTGCACATGACCTCCTCTTCCCTTCACCCATCCCTGCCCAGCTGTCCCGGTATGACTCATTCTCCAAATATTTGGGTGCCTTCTGTGTTCCAGGCACAGGGCAAAGTACCAGGGAAGGACACACTGGTGAGATAAACAGACCAGGGCCTTGACGTGGGGGAAGATAGACATTAAGCAAATAAGGGTAAAATTATAATCACTGTAAAACTATGAAGAAGTACTGGGGCCTTTGGAGTATACAGTAGAGAGATCTGACCCAGTCTAGGAGGCCAAGGAAGGTTCTCAAAGAAGTCATAATTGAGCTGAGAGCTGAAGGAAGGCCAACGGGGTGGGGGAGATGACGATGGGTGACAGGTCCCCTGGCCTTTTGTGCCGCCCCTGAGCCCTCCACTCTCCTTCCTTCTCTGTGATCTTGTAGGAGGCAGTTAATCTTCCTGCAGTCAATCCTTTTGTAATTTCAAATGTATGCTTTTTTTTTAAATTGCATAGTTTTCATGGCAAAAATATAGTATGGCTACTACTTTAGAAGTTAAACAATATAACTGCAGCCATTTGTTGAATGTCTCCTATGTGGCAGACACTGTACATACATTGACATTTAATCCTCTCAACAACCTACAACCAACCACCTACTTCCAGGTGAAGAAACTGAGGGTTGGAAAGGCTAAGTGACTTGGGTTCTGTCTCCTGTTGGTTAATGATGGGAAAGCTGGGATTTGAACCCTCTGGCTCACTGCCAAACCTATCGGTGGGCCCTGCTGCCTCTCCCTCTTGCAGATGGACTTTTGTGGCTTGACCTGGGGATCCAACCACCATCTCCATGTTGCGTCCATGGGAAAATGCAATCTGAGTTCTAACCCACCAGCTTATCAATGAACTTTTGGTGCCTGGCCTATTTATCACTTGAGGATTGTTGTGTCAGATCAGCATTGAGACTAAGTGGATTTGTCTGGCAGTGGTTTTAAAATCACTTTTCAGTTTAAATCCAGAATTAATGGAGGACAGTCTTAGAAATAGTCACTTGAGGTGAGTAACAATGGGCCAGATAAACAGAAGGAATGTCAATTTCATTCCTGCTGCCAGCAGTATCCCTGTGGGCCATGTGGAAAAGAAATTGGTGTGGGCTGGTAACTTTTAAATACTTAGAGTTAAGTCTCAGTGACTCTCCTGTGGCTTGTCGTTGAGTGGGCTCTGGGTGGGGGTAATCTGTGTCAGTCACTTATCTCTCTGAGCCTCAATCTCCTTACCTATGAAATAGGATGATAATGCTGCTTTGTCTACCTCAGCATTGCTGTGAGATTCAAATGAATTATAGGACCTTAGGATTAGAAGAGGGTATCCCTAAGATAACATAATTGAAAGTGTTTTGTAGGCCTGTGTAAATGGATGCCGCTTTTGTCGATTTACCGTTATGGTTCATATTGTTATTAATAGCATAACACTGGTTTCAAACTTTAGCTGTATCAGAATCACCTGGAGGGCTCATTAAAGCCGCAGATTGCTGGGCTCCTGTAGACTTTCTGATTCAGTAGCTCTAGAGTGGGGCCAGAGGATTTGTATTTCTAACACGTTCCCACATGGTGCTGATGCTGCTGGGCTGACGAGCACACTTTGAGAACCCCTCGCACACACCACTTAGATCGGAAGCCACTTGGCCCTGCCACTGCCTCAGGCCTAGAGAGTGACAGGTGAAACTCATTGACCCTTGGGATGGTGAGTGTAATGTCAGTTCAGGGCCATGTTGTAGCCCCAGCACCATGTAGACATCACAGAGCTGAGTGGGCATTGGTGACCCTAGGTCAGTGGCTGTGATGTCTGAAGTTGGGTGGAAGCAGCTTCACTGTCTCCCTGGATCCCTTAGGATGGCCTCTGGTAGTCATCACTTCTCAGGGCTGTGGTGTGTGGGGCAGAAAGTACCTCTTGCAGGGTGCTTTTGGTGAAACTTGGACAGTCTCATCCACATTGGTGATCTCCTCCATTTTTGAGACTGGCCCAGATCCCCAAACTCCAGTCTTCTTTGGCTTCTTTTTTATGATCTTCCCAGGTTGCAGTGGGGGGAGAGTCTCCCTGTGGGTCTGTGAGGCTTATCATCATATTCTCTCTCTCATGCCAAGAGATTTTCTACTAATTGCTCCAGCCACTTTCTTCCCTCTGTCCACTACATGTGTGCTTTCTGCTTAAATCTCTTTCCTAATTGAGGCATGCAACCTTTTCCTTAATTACGCTCATTTCAGAAGAGGACAGACTGAAACAGCCTAGCAGCAATTCTCATACTTTGTGTTGTTAAACAAGCTACTTAATATGATCCCCAGATTCCCTGGCCACACCCTCAAAGATTTTGGTTTTTCAGGTCTGGAGTGATTCTAGGGATTCTGGTGCAGGGATCTGAGAACTGCTATTAGAGAGATAATTAAAGAGAATTTGACTTGCTTTTCAGTCTGCCAACATGCAGTGGGCACCACTTTTATTTCAACCACCCCGGAGCGGGAGCCCCTGCTTGGACATCTGTCTTCCTTATAGTTTACCACCTTTGAGTCTGTATCCCATACCTGAGAGACACAAAGCCATGGGGCTGGGAGGGGAGGAGGTTTGGTTAATGGTTACTTTCTTGGTTGGACAACATATGACCTGGTCATTGGTTTCTCTGAGAAGAAGAAAGCCTCAGGTTTTCCGTTATTGTCTTTAAAGAGGTCTCTTACCTGGAGTGTCTTCCATCATATTCTGCTTACACAAACTCTACTCCTGCCCCAAGGCCCAATGCAATGTCTGGGTCATCTTTATAGCCCATACTTGATCCATTCTCACAACGTCTGGTGACTGATGATGGTTTTTCTGATTTTTCTTTTGCTTTGTGTGGCTGTCTGATTAGCTTTCAGTGGGCTTATTTTAACTCTGAAATTATATTGTAAGTATTGTGGAAGTTATGATGTCCACATAGTGCTGGGCATACAGATATATCTAACCGGGGATAGATAGGTTCACCATGATGTTTCTGGGCTGGGGTGACCACTGCTTGATCCCTGCACAGATCTCAAAACCATGGCAATAAGGATCTAGAACGGCCTTGATCTCCATAGTGTCTCTTAGATGGGAAAGTCATTTTTAGTGCAGGCCCTTGAGGACCACCATCGTCAAATAGTCCTTCCAAAGGGGGAGCTCCAGGCAAGTCTGTGCCTTAACTGAAGCCCTAGGTTTTTAACCAAAAATAGACCAGCATCAGGAAGACAGTTGGTCAGACAACTATTCCATTGTGTCAGTGGTTGGCAGAGGCTGCTGGCTACGACAGAGTTAGCTGGGCATCAGCCATGCGGATTACTCATAAGGCTAGTTGATTATGTGTATGAGTTTGTGTGTGAAAAAGGCGGAGAGAAAAGGTCCTTACTTCAAACAGCATTCTTCCTGTATCTCCCAAGGATATATTTGTCCCCTTAAACGTTTCTTTTTGCTTCTTTCTACATAATAGTCAATGTTTGAGATTGTGGAAAAAAAATCAAGAAACAACCCAAGAACCCAATTTTCGAAAGGGCCTGGGCAAACTCTCAGCATTTTGTAAATGGCTCTTTCTAGCCTGGATCCTTTCTGTGGTGGCATGCCAGATCCCTCCAGCAAGATTGCTGGTTGCTTTGCCCATTCTTTGTTCTCAGTCTAAAGTAACTTCTTAGTTTGTTCTAGTCCTTTTTAATTTTCTTGGCCTATTGCATGTGGGTAACTAAATTTAAAGCGAAAACATGGAATCAATTCAGTACAACCACAGACCCAAAGATAGTTAGAGCTGCATGAATCCTTCCTAGATGATCCTAGTTGGCCCACAGAGATCTGCACCTGCTTGGTGCCAGGGTCCTAAACCCAAGCGTCCCAGGTCTGAATTTAATACTCTTCCCCCTGCCCTGCGCTGCCATTGCAGAGATGCTGGTTTCCCTCTGCTCCTAGACTCAGCCAAACTGAGGTGTGGCCAGTAGAGAGAAAAGGGTTTCCAAGGCCGAGGTTGATGGAACCATTTAAGTTCACGGAGACTGAAAAGGAAAGGGGTGTTGTTCAGATTGCATTTTAAAATGGGTTGAGAATAACACTGGCTGTGAAAACACTATCAAAAATCTGCAAAATCAACACTCTTTCTTCCTGGTAAACATGAAAGCTCGGCAGCTGCACCTCCCTCACACGTGTTTGGCTAACTGCTGTTCAGGACATCGTGCCTCCCTCAGCAGCGTATGGGAGCTGATTGAAGCCAGGATTGGCATTCCAGCCCTTTCCTGGGTGGAACAGGGCGTTTCAATGCTCTCAAAAGCTGCACCGGGTCAGGTTGTTGTTGAACTTAACTGGAGCATATACCCATCCATGCAGGGTTACGTGGACCCTCTGATATGGCTCCACCTCCCTGGTCAGATTTGGCCGAGTCAAGACCCAGTGCAGGCAGAGGAGCTGATCTTATTTAGTCAAAAGTGATTTGTGGGTGATTTCTTTTCCGTCAGAATCCTCACCCTCTTGGTCACCCTATAACCTCTTGTTATACAAGAGAATTTTGTTTATTTTAGAGAATCAGCCCACACACAGGTTTGAAGCAAGTCCAAAAGGAACATTTGCCACTGTATAAAAACTCGTCTCGTCCTGCTGCTCTTTGATGAGAACTGGTGCATCCCTTCTATTTGCCTCTCTGTACCCTCAGCCCCAATTGCCTACATCATTTGTAGAAAAATTACTGTATGAGGATTTACTGGTTTATTTCTCAGAACTGGAGCTATTGCCTGACTTTCTTCAGGAAATGCTTGGAGAGAGCAGAACTGCCTCATTTGTACTCCCATTTCTTTTTTTTTTTTTTTTTTAAATTTTCATGTATCTTTACAAGGAGATGGCTTGGGAACAGGTACCAGGAAGAATGCAGCAGTAATTAAGAACCAGTATGAGTTCCTGGAGTACAAGCCTGTCAAATGGATCATGTTCCTTTTTTGACATGGACTCGGGGGTGTGCGGTAGATACAGTACCATGCATGTTGCTCTTAGTGAGGCATCTAATGGGAACAATGCTGTTAGGAGCCTGTGGCTAAAATGGGAAGTGAAGGCTGGATGATGAGGCTGCAGGTGGACTTGCTACTGGCAGGATTACCAGATCAGATTTGCGTTCTCTACATGGGAGGCCTCTCGTGGCCGACCTAGGATTGTGCCTGGGCCTGTCCTGGTCGATATTTTTGACCAGACACTTTGGAGCTGTAGAAGGCAGCTGTGTGAAGTGGGTAGATCTCTCAGGGCTGCCAGAGAGAGCTTGCACTGCAAAGAGTAATCAGGACCCAGAAAGCTGTTGTAAGATGTGTCCAGCATCTGGGTTACAAAAAACATCTTATGTGTAGGATGGGGGATGACCTGATTTTAAAAGAAGCTCTTGTGGAAAAAAGACTCAGTCATTTTGGAATGTGAGAAAAAGAGGCAGGTCCTCCTAAGAGGGATGGAGGAATAGGTGGTTCTTCACCCGGATGCTGTGATAGTTTTAGGTTTGCCTTCTGGACCTACTGACTCCCCAGCATGGGGTGATGCTAGGCTGGGTGACCCAGGAGCAGAGTAAGTTGGCTTTGACATTAGTCCTCCTCTGTGGCTTTTCCTCTGCAGAACCACTCCCTTGCCCACACAAGACCTCTTTCATGTCTACACTGGCTTTTCCAGGCAGGGGTCGGAACTCTTCTTATTTCTGAGGGTTTCCTAGTCAGGACCTACGCCTGATTGCAGCTGCCTTTGTTTAGGAAAAAAAACAAAAACAAAATGCAACATGGGCTTTAGAAAATGGATAAATGGAATGCTTTGTAGGCCAGTTTTAAACTAATTCTATTCTGAGAAGGCAAAAGGTAATAAGAATATGACGTCAGTTCCATATTGCATCAGGTTAAGGGTGGCAGGGAGAAGGTATAGGTGTGTGAGAGAGGAATAAAATAGGAAATTGGCATGGAGTGGGAAGGAAAGTTGTGACAGGTGACGGGGGAGGAAGAAAGAAGCAAAGAGGCTTGCGTAGGAAGAAACAAACGAGGCACACAGAGTTAGGAAACAACACAATTTGAGGTGAAATGAATTTTCAGTAAGACCTCCACCCATTGCTATAATTTTATGCCTAGGAATTCTGAGAAAATCACACCACCGTTATCCAAAAAGGGTTTTGTTTTGTTTTTTTTGTAAATGCACCGTATAATCAAATATGACAACGTGACATGCCTATCCTTTAATAGAATGAAATCTTGATACTGACTTATGGTATAAGAAGCAAAGGCCCAATATATTTAATACTTTTCAAAAGAAAATATTCCTTTTCCCTCACAACAAAAACCTTACAGTCATTAGATGCATCCAAAGAGTTAAAGGAAATCCTCTTTTTTATTGATATATGTGTATGCATATACACATCTATAAAAAGAAAATACCTCCAGATCGTCCGGTGGTTATCCCTTGATGGTAATTTTAACTATTTTCCTTTTTTACCCCTTTTTTGGGAGGGGTGTTATTTTCTAATTTTTTTAAAGCAATGAACAGTATTACCTTAATCAGGAAAAAAGTTATTAAAATATACACTGGAAAATGTGGAGAAACAATATTTAAATATTATCATTTACCAAAAGTATTATTTATTTTTTATACCTTAAGTTGTAAAATACATGCATCCAAAGTATCCCAGCCCTTTTTCCCCTTTTCTTCTTGTTTTTAAAATTTGTAGTTTTTATCAAAGTTACACATGCATATAGTTTCAAGAATCAAATAGTTCTGTGGGACCACAATCTCCTGCCCCCTCACCTCTACCCCCTACTCTCAATTGGCAGTCATTTAAAAATTTTAGCTGATTCTTTTGGTATTTACTTCCACATTTTTCAATAAATTGCATGTTTTTCTACTTTGGGGCATTATCTGTTGACTTACCGTGTGAGATGAGGCTTTAGCTATCCTCCCCCTCCCTGTACACCACCCTTCCTTGTCTCTGGAGGAGGAATAATCCTGTCTTCCCTAAAATTCATGAGTGTCATGTCTTATCCTAGAGGGACAGGGGTTCCTTACATGGAGTAACATGCATATCTTTTGACCTTTTGCAATCTTGCCAATAAGACTTTTAAAGTCTGTCTAAAATTCTAGGTTATAGGTTTGAATTGGGCCATGTGTTGTTACTAGCTCCTTGGACCAACCAAAACCAAGGGGCCATTGGAATCTGGGCATCCAGATTCCAATTATGATGAATTCCAATTATGATGAATTAGGGCATCCATCTCCTGGAGGTTTTTTTTTTTGGACCGAATATCAACTTATTTTGTTATCCTTTGCTTTTATCATAAAAGTAGAGTGAAGAGAAAATACACCACCCTGGTTAATTGTGGGCCATCGTTTGCTGGACTTGATTATCTTGGGGGTCCTAGAAGGCACACAGCTTGAGCTCTCAGGACACATTCAAGGAGATGGCTTCTGTTTATATTTGACTGGTGAGGTCCAGGGTTTGTGGAGTAGGCAGAGATGTCTGTGTCCTGGAGACCCAGAGGGATTTGTATGAAGTGCTAAAAGTGCCACCTTTTCCAGAAAACCTGCTACAATCCAATCTCAGGATAGGGCATGTGGACTCTACTCCAAGTCTCAGAGTTTTGCTTTGTTCCCAGAGCCACCCCAGGCACCTCTGAATTCTTTGTCCAGTTCTAGAGGTCTTTCCTCTGGGCTCAGCTGTTTTCTGCAGGCTTGTGAGTGACTCTCACCTCGCATCTCCTGCCCTTTGCCTCTATTTATGGCCCTTCTGAGTTCTGGAGAAGATTTCACTGGGACTTAGAGCAGAGATCTTACTGTCTTACTCATTAATGAGGAATGAGGGAGGGCAACAGGGCAATGCCCTAGTGATCCACTGTAAGAAATGAAGACTCTGAATTTTAAAGTTGCAAGAGACCTTGGAAGCCGCATGGAAGCAGTGAGCTCCTCACTGCTTGCATACCTCTAGCAGTGAGGAGCTCACTCTCTCAAGGAGCCACCTTTTCCAATGTTGGGTGGCTCGTCTTACTGGAAAGTTCTTTCCTGCTGAACTGACGTCCTTGTCTGGGACTTCCCTCCGCTAAATAGATGAGGGCAGCCTTGAAGGTACAGTTGGTCAAAACTAGTCAACAAATTACTCTTCCTGTTACTTTGGCATAAGTGATATTAAGAATGGTTTTAAGAGGCAGCCATAAAAGATGCTGGTAAAAACTCATGTTTTCTAAGCACGAGCATGTTGCCAGAGAGGTTCAGTTTTGTTTTTCTTTTTCGTTATGATTTTGATTTATTCAAGTCTGATAGAATGATACCAGTGACATGAGGAATAATTGCAGTATCTTTTGAAATTCTGTCCTGGAACCCCACCAGGAACTGACCCAGACTCATGCCAAGGAACACATCATAGGTTTTGGGTTTTTTAAAATGTATTTTTAAAAATGATTGTTTGAAATGCTAGACTTTTTGATACTTTAAGAGCATTGTTTTAATGGGTGGAGTTCTTTTTTGATCCTCTAAGTTTAAACTTTAGTTCAGGGGTGGCCAGAATGACCATCCTGTATTGTGAGTTTAAGAGACCTCTGAGGGCCGGCCCCGTGGCTTAGCGCTTGGGTGCGTGTACTCCGCAGCTGGCAGCCCGGGTTCGGATCCCGGGCATGCACCAACGCACCGCTTCTCCGGCCATGCTGAGGGCGCGTCCCACATACAGCAACTAGAAGGATGTGCAACTATGACATACAACTATCTACTGGGGCTTTGGGGAAAAAAAAAAAAAGGAGGAGGATTGGCAACAGATGTTAGCTCAGAGCTGGTCTTCCTCAGCAAAAAAGGAGGATTAGCATGGATGTTAGCTCAGGGCTGATCTTCCTCACACACACAAAAATAAAAATAAATAAACTGTTAAAAAAAAAAAAGACCTCTGAGAAGCAAGACCTGCACGTGCGTGTGTGTCCGTGTGTGCATGTGTGTAATTGTCTCCCTTTTGTCAACCAGTTCTAAACTTTCTTTGATTCTTACTGCTTTTACTGAATCTTCAGAAATGCTTGCCGTCTTAGGAAAACTGTGTGATATTCTTCTTTAAATCAAAATGACTTGCTTTAGAGAAACTGGCAGCAATAAATCAACATGTTAACATTGGTGGCTGTGTTGTGTTTTCTTTGAGACTTCCTTTGTTTTCCACTTGCATTGCTTAAAGATGGAAATTTGTACATGTAACAGGATAGCAGGTGGATACCAACCCCTACAGCTGGTGATTAACCTGCTTGTTAAGGTGGTGGAGGAAGGAAAGGCTGCTCTTGGTTCCCCTTTGCAGAATCCTCCCCCATCCTCTTGGACCAGTTAGGTGCATCTGCTTGGGCTTTCTAGGTGTCCAAGCTTTGCAGGGATCCCACACAGTTATCTAATTGACGTTTAACGGTAGTTGGGGAGTCAGACAATCTGAGCTTCTCCCCTGGTTCTGCCCCTGCAAGCCGTGTGACTCAGGAAGTTGTTCAGACTCTCGGAGCCTGTCTGCTCATCTGCAAACTAGGGAGGATGAACTCTGGCCTTCATTAGGATGGAGAGGGTCTCACCACTGTAGGAGGAATGCACTGCCCTTAATGTGTCTTCAGTATAACCCATAAGCAAATGGCCTGCTCCAAGTACAGTGTGCACGTTGTTCTGTTGTTAAGGTTAATGGGCCCAGAAATTGACCTGTGACCGCTGACCATGCTTGACAACTGCAGCTCTAGAAGCTGCTGTATTTTCATAGAGTGACAATAGTGATCATAATAATTAAGATTTTGGAATCGTTTATACTCTTCCTCCAGTTTGCCTTTCTATTCCCCACCCGTTTGTCTACGACCTCCACAGCAGGTATGCTTAGAATCATGGAGCCATGGATTGTCAGTGCTGGGAAGGAACTCCAATCACCTACGGCCAGCCTTCTCATTTGGCAGGAGTGGAAATAGGCTCAGAGAGATATAGGAACTTGCCCAGGGCCACACAGCTAATCCATGGCAGAGCCAGAACTTAGGTTAGCATTCTGTCATTATGCCATGTGGCTGTCCTTTATCTCTCCTCTTGATTCCTTTCACAACCAGACACAATTCTTCGTCACTTTTTACCTTGTCTGGCTCTTATTCCCTCTACTTGCTTTCTTGAAAGCAGTCCTCCTCATCATAGCTTCTCCCTCTTCCTCCTCACTCCCTCAGTGTGCGGTGAAGAAGGAACAAAGCCATTTGCATAAGCAGAGCCATCTCAGAAGTTCTTTCTGGTGCTCGGCCCACAGCTCCACATATCGGCTCATTGTGACTTCTGCAAGCACCAGGAAGAATCTCTGCTATAGACAGAGACCTGGAACTATCCCTCTCCATATACTACTTTATCCCCATTAATGTAGTAATGGATCTACCCAGCCAATGTGTTATGAGAAACTTTTGGAAGCCAAGTTGGTGTGGTTTATTAATGGCTATGCTGGGGTTCTCTATCCAGCAGAGTCTACCCTGGATATAAAGAGCATCTTTTCTGAAGCTGGGCCGGCTGATCTGAGTGGTGACATGTGGCTCTACTGGGTATTAGCTTAGTGCTCACTAATTCTTGCCACATGCCACTCTGAGTGTCCATGGACTTGCTCCTCTTCTCTCTGCTAAGTGGAATTCTGTTGTTTGGTACTCAGCTTTCCCGGTTACCCTACCTTCTAAGGAGAATTTTATTGTGGTTAGCTCAGTTCCTAGGCCTTTTTCATACTGAGTCAGGGCAATGAGTAGAGGCTGAGTTGGAGGACCAGGAGGTGGGGGTGGTCAGAGAGTGTGTGTGTGTGTGTGTTTGTGTTTGTGTGTATGTGTGGTGGGGCTGTATTTGTATGTGAAAAGGCCCAATACTTGTGTGAGAGAAGGAATGGAGGAGAAAAGAGAGGCAATAGTGTTTATGAGCTGGGAGTTGGGGGGAGAGGGGAGCTGAAGAGGAGAGTTTTTAGAGGAATAGCTGCTGTCTGTGTACGGGATACCAAGTGGAAGAGAAGGAGGAAGGTTTTTAAAGATAGTTTCTTATGCATTAAGAATTGAATTCCCTCCTGTTGGTGTTCAACAAGGGATCCAATATCGAGTTAATTTTTATTATGTTTGGGCTGGATTGTTTGCTTGCATGGCTACCAGGTGGAGACGGGGCTACATGGAGACTCAGCTGTGTTCACGTTACACCGGTGTGTTCTGTCTGGGATGGAGGCTGATTGTGGGGCAGAAGAATGTGAGACGCAGACTCTAGAGGGAGGGTGATTTGGGGGAAATGCTCTGTGGTGGGGGTCCAGGGCTGACGTGCCAGAGACAGCGTGTAGTCTGTATTACGACACTGAACAAACTCCAGATCACTTTCCTGCATTAAAAATAAAGAAACATGTCAGAGTTCTCGGGTTCAGTGCTTATTCACTTTGTACCTTATTTCCAAAAAAAAAAAAAATACAAAGCAGTTCAGACTTAGTGGGGAAAATGTAGCGATTCATTCACATTGCATTTTTTTCCATAGAGAGGAAATTTACTCTAAGAAAAAGGAAAAAGTTGAGTTTCTTGGCCATATTTTAATGACAGAAGTATTATTGGGGAAGGATATTTAAATTTTTGTTCTCCAAGAAATTACTCTGTTGTACTGGTTTGAGATGGAGGTGGCTTAGCACAGAGAGGGTTTTTAAACCAAGTGAAGGAGCAGACACTGTTTGGTTTAGATAAAGAGAGTGCTTTCTTCTGCCAGTGTGCCTCTTGGGGCCTAATTGATCTGTTGCTCTGCCGGTTCAGCATTCATGTTCCGTAAGATGACTTCTTCCAGGGGCTGAAGGTCCTAGAATAAAACAGGCTGCTGCAACTTGCAGGTCTGTGCATGGAAGTCCTGGCCCCTTTATCCTATGAGAGCAGGAGAATTGCTTCTGTAGAAGTGCCCGAAGTGTTGGCTTGACATCCAGAAAGTTTAGGCAAGCGCTGGTGCTTTTGGGTAGTAGGCAAGGGCAGAAAGAGGACCTGCCCTGGTCCCTCTCATATGTTGCTGGTGGGAGTGCTAAGCCGCACAGTCTTTTTGGCCCACTTGCTAAGCTCTTGGGCACCTTGAAATTGTCTATATTTTTTTTTATTCTTAAGAGGCCTTGTGTGAGGACAGGAAGTGTCAGCTGTTTTCTGGTGTTTGAAACAGTGTCCGGGGCAGACAGTAATTTCCTACCTAGCTTTAAAAGATGTTGGGAAAGCAGCCCTCTGCTGGGGGAAGGCCCTGGTCAGTTCCTGGCCTCTCCATGGGCCACACCTGCTTGGTTCAGCCTGGCCCGTCTGCAGGCTGGGGAAGTCTTGAGGCAGCCCTGATGGTATTGGTCGCAATTCCTCAGCCATGTCAGTGTTTCTGAGAGGGACTCCTAGACCATAAGCATCAGATGCTCCAAGGTTCGTGTGACTAATGTGCATGCCTTGGACCCACACCAAGTGGACTGAGTCTGAGTCTCTGGGGGGTTGGGGCTCCCTAGGTGATTCCTTTGTACAGTGGAGAGCCACTCGACCATCTGCAGTCACTATGCAGAACTGGGTATCATGGTTAGTAAATTTGATGCCGGGAGATCCTGGATTCAAATTTTATGGCCTGAAGGAAGTTGGAGAAGAAAGAAGGGTGGGAAGTATGCAGGTGTTGATTGAGTACCAGCTATGGGAAGATGCCATGCGTGGTGCTTCCAGTTCCACTCTTTTATTCAAGCTCACCCTAAGCTCATGTTATCATGAGCTGCATGTTATCAGTTATCTTGCCCATGTACACGGGAGGAAAGTGAGTGTCGGAGATTGATAACTTGCTTAGGATCATGCACTTGGTAGGTGGAGACCAGGCTTGACTGAAGTCTTCATTTTTCCGTTATGATTGTAATCCCCATGCTAGAATGTTGAGTGTCTCTTCCAGCACGGCTGTGCAATACAATGTGATGTGAGTCACATATGTAATTTAAGATTTTGTAGTAGTCACATTAAAAAGGGTAAAAAGAAACAAGTGAGGGGCTGGCCGCTTGGCCTAGTGGTTAAGTTTGGCGCACTCTGCTTGGCCGCCTGGGTTTGGTTCCCAGGCGCAGGCCTACACCAATCGTTGGCGACCATGCTGTGACGGTGACCCATATACAAGATAGAGGAAGATTGGCACAGATGTTAGCTCAGGGTGAATCTTCTTCAGCAGAAAAAAAAGTGAAATTAATTTTAACTACATGTTTTCTTTAGCCCACATATCTAAAATATTATCATTTCAGTATGTAATCAATATAAAAAATATGAGATATTTGACATTCTTTTTTTCCATACGAAATCTTCAAAATCTGGTGTGTATGTTACCCTTGTACATCTCAAATCACACTAGCCACATTTCAAGGGCTCAATGGCCATGTGTGGCTAGTGGCTACCATACAGGACAGCACAACTCGAGCGTCTCTTGACTGGAAAGCTGTGTCCTGCCTGGTTGCCCAGGGTAGCGAGGGGTCCCAATCCTCTAAATTACTGGTTTGCACGTTCTGTGGGGGTAGGGGTGGGGGTGTGATGGGAGAGGTAGGGGAACGCATGCCCTGAGGGCCTTTGCCCTCCCCTACTAAATAGAACTGCAGTTTCTGTGGAAAAAAGAAATCCTGCTTATTTATCTGGATGTGATTACGCATAAGGGAGTGGAACCGTCCCTTTTGGTGGCTGAGAGCAGGATCCTGTGTTCTCAGGAAAGGTGAGATGAAGGAACCAAAATATTTAGGGGAGAATGGGATACTGTATACTTAGCCTGTGTTCTTTTCCAGTGGTTTGATTTTAAAATTTGCTGACTTAGAGGAAGAAATTTGGTTCTAAAGAGTTATAGTCAAGGGGTCCAAACCTCAAATGCTTCAAAGGCCAGGCAGGTAGCACATGATGAAGGGTGAGAAATTGCAAATCAAACTCATCGGAATGTTCTTCACTTCACAAAAATGTTGTGGTCTCCCTTTTTTCTGGAAATACAAGACCCTTTTGGTCTTTCCTTTTCCTGCTGTTGATAGAGAAATATTGCTCTTCTCTAAGAGAAGAAGCAGTGCAAGCACCATGATAAGTGGCAACTGACACTCGGCCTTGGTGCTCAGGGAGACGAGTCTGAGAGCCATGCCCATCTAAGGAGAAATGGCTACTGCCAGTTCCTTCCAACCATTGTCGTTGAGGCCCAGTGTTACCAGATCTTGCTATTTTAAGGAGAAGCCACAAATCTAGACTTTTTAAAAGGTAAAATCTTTGCCTTTTTTTTTTTTTTAGATTTTTAAATTTGGAAATAATTATAGGCTCACAGGAAATTGCACACACACAAAAAAAGTTCGGGGTCTATGTGTCCTTCCCCTAGCTCCCCCCAATGGTAACTTCTTACTTAACTGTAGTACAGCATCAGAACCCGGAAATGGGCACTGCTGCAGTCTGCTGTCCTTGTTCACTTCTCACCAGTTTATATATGCACTCATTTGTCATTTGTGTGTGTGCACACATGCATGTGTGTTCTGTGCAGTTTTATCAAGTGCAGGTTTGAGTAACCGCCACCACAATCCAGAAAGTCTTTGGCTTTTCAGTTGTTTGTGCAAATATATCAAAAACTCCATTTAGGTCTAAAGAACATGCCATAGGCCTGCTGTGGCCTGTTGAGCCTTCAGGTTTCAAACTCTAGTCTAGTCTAGCCCGTTCATTTTTTTAAAGAAAATTCAGATAAAACTCACGCAACACAAAATTCACCATTTTAACCCTTTTAAAAATACTATTAGTATTTTTTAGTATATTAACATTGTTATGCAACTATCACCACTACCTAATTCCAGAACATGTTCTTCCCCCTCAAAAGAAACCCCATACGCGTTAGCATTCACTCCTCCTACCCTCCCTCCCCTTAGCCCGTGGCAACCATGAATCTACTTTGTGTCTCTCTGGATTTGTCTGTCCTGGACATTTCGTACAAATGGAATCGTACTGCTGTATGTACTGACCTTTTGTGTCTGACTAGCCCTTTCATTTTACAGAGGAAGAGACTTGGGGCCAGAGAGGGAAAGTGACATGCTCATGAGTATACTGCTAGTGAATGGCCAAGTCTGGACTTGAACCCGGAACCAACAACTCTTTGTATCACACCTCTCCGCTCTCACCATTCAGGTCTTCATTTCTATAATAATATGAAGATCATGATAAAAGTACCACCCCCAGCTGTTTCTTTTCAGTTGGTTTTAATAAACATGCTCAACAACAGAATCTTTTCTGTTACTTGTGCCGAGTGTTAAGGTTCTTCAGGGAGTCACTGTGGAAATGGGAATTGTAAAAGAGAAAACAAGTTAATTCAATTTAGTGTACCTTTACTGAGTACCTGCTGTGTGTCAGTCAGGTCAGGGCCAACAGGGATGAGTTAGATTGGACCCTAACTACCAAGGGACAGTCAGTTGGGGGAAACAGAAGAAAGAATTTGAGGATATAGAGGTAAATATCATGATTGTGGGGTAGAGAGGAAGGGCACCAGGCCCAACCTGGGGGGCTTTGAGGGATGAGAGGAAGCTAACAGGTACTGAGGCAGTAGAAGGAAAGGCCTGAGCAAAGGTTTAGACTTTAGGAATGGTAGGTCCACACAGCTGAGCTGTGAGCTAATTGGTGGTGATAGAGGCTGAAGTGGGAAGCTGGGGTATTAGAGATATAGCTGGAAGAGTGAGCTTGGGTCAGATCCCTGAGGGTCTTGAGGTCATCGAAGGTCAGATACCCCTGTAGATGTCTGAATTTTTTAAGCTGAGGGTGGCTGAATGGAAGCAGAGTAGGAGAAGCCAAACTTGGGAATCGAGTCTCCAGGGGAATATCCAAGTCTGAGCAGTTGGGGTGGGGTGTGGGGTATATAATGGTAGAACCCATATCTAAATAGCGACAAGATTGAGAAGAATCAAGGCAAGAGAAACTGGGAGACCATTCCAGAGGCCATGGCATGATGAAGTTATTCTGTAGGGCATCTTTGGAGGGCGCTCAGCCCTGTTCCCACTGGCCTGCCTCCACCTCCTTGTTCACCCACTCAGCAGCAATTTAATGAGCACTGCTGTGTGCCAGGGACTGTGTGGTGCTGGGGTTATAGCAATGAACAAGTCGGGCAAGATTCCTGCCCCCTGGAGGGGACCATGGATAAATAAGATAATAACAGATTGTGATATGTTCTAGAAAGTAGCTTTTGCTGATGTGACCAAGGTTAGGTAGTTAGGGATGGCCTCAGTCAAGAGCTGATAATTGATTTGAGCTCTCAGTGGTGAGAATACTCCAGCCCTGGCAAGAGACAGGGAAAGAGCTTTGCAGGCAGAGAGCACAGCAAATGCAACAACCCTAGGGGGAAGGAGCCTCTGGCCATCTGCAGAGGGGTACTCTGGCCTTTGCCAAGGTTTTCTCAAGGGGACCCTGAGTCAGATAGAACAGGTATTTTGTCTTAGGAGTGGAGGGGGCGGAGGGAGGGAACTATCACCTTTGGGAGGAAGAAAAGCATATTCCAGTGGAAGAAGGTATGAAGTCACTGTGAATCATTCAAAGTAGGCGTGCTTTTTTTTTTTTTAAAGGGGAGCTAAAAATCATTTTGCTATTTTCAACTGATTTTATTCTACTTTATGAGCTTTTTGTCATTCAGAGAACTTGGAAACATTCATTCTCCCTCCTACTGAATCTGTGGAGTAGGTGAGAGAGCTTTAAAAAGCTGCCCCAAACCACTTTCCTCTGCCAATGGGTGTAGAGGGAGAACAGCTGGGCAGTGGGACCAGAGATGAGACATGTTTGAGCCACGTTGGCATTGAGCATTTTGGAAGCCTCAGTGGTGTTCAAGTCCTGAGGATGTGGCACTGGGCATGGCCCCAGTGGGATTTGCTCTGGGAAATAGGGAATTGCTTTTTCAAGGTCAAAAAAAGAGTTCATCTTGCGTATCTTAGAAAGTCATCTTAAATAAAATAATAAATGCAGTGTGATTTAAAAAAAAAAACGCACAAAAGAAATAAAAAGATAATTATTCTGCTTTGCTTCTTTCCTGAGTTGGTCAGCCTCAAGGCCAGTTAGGGATTTTCTCCAATTCTAGACTAGTCTTCTGAGCAGGGTCCTTCCTAGTCCATTAAATTAGTGGACTAATTAGTGGCTGCTTAGATTTCAGAGGCCAGTGGCAAGACTGAGTAGTTGGGGAATGGGTTGGCTTGATCATCTTTTAGCTGGGAGACGTGAAATTGGAGGTATATCTTAAAGGAACCTGGAGGGTTTGAAGGCACTATGGTCGGATACAGTGATTAGCCAGTCACACAAACAAAAGACCCCTTAAAACTTGAATAAAAAGGCAAGCACAAGTAAGTGCTTCATGCTGTGAAGGAGAAAGACGTGGTTCTGTGAGAACATGTAACCCGAGAGACTCCCACTGGTTCAGAGCTGGTTGGGTGGTGTGGATTGATGTTTAGTAGTAATGAAGGTGGCTAATGTGACTTTCACAACATCCGGTATTATTCTATATTCTTGGAATGGGATAGAGATGAGGATTTAAATGAGAGAGGTGATGGTTCAAGGTGTTTGGCAGGGCCTGGAACAACTCTTGTGATTTATTTTGGAGGGTTGGGTCAGAGAAGGGTGTTGTTTTAGGCAAGGACATAATGGTACTACAGGAAATGATGGCTTGCCTAAAAATTGAGGACCACCAGAAGGGGCAAATTAGTATCTTGAGCTTTTCCTAAACTTCCTGCTCCACCCATGCTCTTCCAAATTTGCATATGGCTCAAGTGGAGGACCCCGTTAGGTTGAAGGGGATGCTTGAGAGTCATCTCCTTCTAGTGAAGGATACTGTGGGTTGCTGTTGGGTCTTGCAATCAGGAAGGCTGACCTTGGTCAGCCGTGGGTGTCTCTGGTGCTGGACTGTCTGAAGGTCACCTGGTAGCATCTGGTGATGTCGGGTAAGAGATCTTTCTAGGCTGGTCCATTCAGGGAACCAGCTTACTCCGATCTCTCATTTTTGTGGTACACAGCATTTACTTTGCCATTCCTGGCTTGAGATTGCTTGGGTCGTTACCTGACCACAAAGTGGAACTCTGGGATGAGAAGTGCTCAGCTGGCCTGGCAGATTTCCAGGCATTGCACTGATCTGCAGTGTCCTGTTCTTTGGTGGGCAGTAAGGACCTGATCAGAGTGCTGTGTGCTTTGGAGCTGTTCCTCGAAGGCCACCTTCGATGACCGGATGCTCCCAGACCGTTTACTCTGCTGTAGGGTGTAGGGTGAGCCTACACAGGTGTACAAGGACTCAGTTCTGCTGAGGCTGGACAACTCCAATAAACTATTGGAGGCACTGGTGTTGCGTCATGGTATACAGGCACTAGGGCAAGGAGGGAGGGCCCACTTTATTTACCCAGTTGCCATTCTGGCTGCTGGCATTCTGTGTTTTTTTTATTTAAAATAAAACAGAGTTAAGTGATGGTTGTCATAATGTGATGTAGGGAGTGGGTAAACATACTAAGAATATACAACTCCCCAAAGCCTGGATTCTTGAGTGCTGCCGGGAGGATACTGAATTAATGACCTTAAGGAGATTGTTCTGGAGCTCCTGAAGCCTCTCAATGAACAATACCCATTTGGAAATGGTATCAGAGTCTGGGCATCAGAATCTGCTGACTAATCCCTGGGCCTCGAAACCAGAGATTCTGATTTAGTAGGTCTGGGGCCCAGGGAGTTTTTTTTAGTTTTCCAGGTGATTCTAATTTTCAGCCAGATTTGGGAACCTGCCCACCCCTTACAGATCCAGGGAAGTTCTTCCCACTCTTTTTTTTTTTTTGTGAGGAGATCAGCCCTGTGCTAACATCTGCCAATCCTCCTCTTTTTTTGCTGAGGAAGACTGGCCCTGGGCTAACATCCGTGCCCATCTTCCTCCACTTTATATGGGATGCCGCCACAGCATGGCTTGCCAAGCAGTGTGTCGGTGCGCACCCAGGATCCGAACTGGCGAACCCCGGGCCGCCACAGAGGAGTGCGTGCACTTAACCGCTTGCGCCACTGGGCTGGCCCCAAGTTCTTCCCACTCTTGAGGTGAATTTTGCCTCCCTATTTCCTCTTACTGGCCTTGAATCCTAACCATGGCCACGTTTTTGGTCTTCACTCCTCTTTATGCCCCTTTCCAAAAGCTTATCTTTTGGGAATGCTACCCCCTGGCTTTGCCTCAGCCTAGATCAGGGCTGGTGGCTCATCCCTTTCTCATTCATGAAGAAAAGAACTGTACCTGGGGATTTTGATGGGAAGATATTCTGGGACATATTCTCATAAAACTTCTGCTTGAGGCTTGACTGTGTAGTAGATTCTGGCCATAGAAATGCAGGCCCTGAGCTAGAGACAGGACCGTCTTGAGACTGGCACATGGAAAAAAATCTACTTAGTCTTCTCAGAGACATCATGGAAGTACTGGAAATACTAGAAGGCTCAGTATTTCTATCCCCATGTTTCTTGGGCCCTTTAGACTCAGAGACAGCATTGGTTGCCCTGAGGCAGTCATAGGTGTGCATTGCCAGGCAGCAGGGCTGAATTGGTGGCATTCTTGATACGGGCACTTGGCAAGATAAACTTCCATGCGTGCCCATGTAGGGCTGGGCATTGAGTCTCAGCAGATGTTGGGTCAGGTGGCACAAGGCAGGAATTTTTAAAACCCATGAGGTAACACAAGATCCAGACAAGGCCAAAGTGGAGGGGCTGTTCTCACTTCTTGCTTTTGCCCGTGTTATCCCTGTAATTCCCACCATCCCCTCAGGTCGTCCCCTGCCCACTCCACTCCCCTCCCATCCCTACTTTAGGATTTCCTCAGGCCTCTGTCCTACTGGGAAGCATCTATTCACCTCAGCTGCACTAGGAGCCCCTGCTCAGTGTTCCCATAACACCTGTGCCTACCCAGATCTTTACCTTACCCATTGGTTTAGAATTGTTGGGTGTCTGGATCTTTTACCCAGATGGAGCAACTTAAGGGCAAGGACTGGATCTTGTTCATCTTGGTGTCTCTACTGCCTCGCACGCTGCCTGGTGTGTAATGAGGTTCAGTAAATACCTGTTGAGTGAATAAATCAATACATTTTTTGAGGGGATGATATAAATAACTCCCACCAAGATTTTTAGTTGGACATTGTTCATTTATTACAGTGCTAGTACCTGTACCCAAGCTTATTTATAGCCTTGTATTCAAGATGCATATTAAAGGATGTTTTTCTAGCATAAAAAGTATTTCAGACAGTTTGGAACATTAACTGAGCACTTTTAAAGTAATAGATGCATGGTATTTGTGAGAATTTTTCTTGTACTTAAAGCAGCAAAATTATTGAAAATGTCACATTAGGAAACGAACCCTTAGGGAACCTGGTGTAACTTACTCTTATATTCTTTGACAAATGAAGTTATGGCAAGCATTTTAGTACAGAGTGGGTTGGATACTTCAGCTATATTTCCTTGAATGTTGTGTTAGCTTTGAGAGAGACATACATATACGTGTGTATGTGTGTATATATATATGAATAAATAATATTTTTTGCTTTGTAATATAAGACTACTATGCAGTGGGCCGTAGTGAAAGAGTCCTAGATTGGCAGTCAAGAGAACTAGGTTCTAGAATTAGCTCTGCCTCTCACTGTGGGAGTGGGCAAGTCACTTTCCTGCTTATTTTTAACTTGTATAAAATGGGAGTGTTGTACTTGTTCAGGGGTTGCAAACGTCTACAGGAATAAGGTTACTAACTTAAGTTTCTATATGTACTCTACCATTTTTTTTTTCCTCTTGAGACTCAGCCACTTTTTCTTTTCTGTTTCTACTTTCGTTAGAATAGGTAGAGGGAAATAATTTCTGTACCACACCCACACAACACAATAATGCAAGAGCGGTGATAACCACAGCTCTTCTCTGTGTTGAGACAGTAGAGTGTGGTAGAGACTATGGCATATTGGAGTAGCCAAGCCTGCTTATGAAAAGCAGCTGCTACTAGCACCAGTTGATCATTTTCAGACATGAACGTGGGCCATGTTGACAGATCCTCTGATTTTTTTTTTTTTAGAGAAGCAAGTCGTCTGAGTTTTTATGTGACATCTCTGATTTTTAAATTTTAGCTCAAATTTTCTAAACATCTTGCAGATCAATACAATACTTCTACAGGCTATATGTGACCCATTGGGCTTTTAGTCTGTGATCCCTGTTATAGATGATCTGTAAAGCTTTTTCTGCCTAAGATCCATTGATTCTAATGGGGACCATTTCAGCTGGTAAACTAAAGATTCTTGTTCTACTTGGAGAAGTAGCAGGGGACTGGAAGAAGAGGATGGGAACTTTGAGTGTAAATGGTGTTTGGATGGCCTTCTTGGGGAGAGGCCACAGGGTGCCTGATTCACACCAGATGTTTTGTATGTTTGTCATTGCAGGGGTTGGCATTGGTTGGAAGAGTTTGTGAAACCCTCTCTCTGCCCAGAGCTCCAGGACCAATGCATCTTGCCACCACCTTAAACCACTGGTGAATATATGTATTTTTTTTTTCTTCTTCTTCTTCTGCAGTGAAGGGAAATATTTTCAGTGGATTAAAGAATGTGGTTTTCAGAGAACCACACTGTCCTTTCTGTTATAGAAGGAAGGACACTGGGCTGGGCCTAGGCATATCTGGGTTCTGGTACGTACTTGAATCTGCAGTTTTTACTGTGGGATCTTAAGTGAATTGTTTGACCTCTCTGGGCCCCAGATGGAGAAATGAGTCCTGTTCTGCTAAACGAGATATGTGAGAATGCTTCAAAGGGAATAAAGTGCTAGACAAATATAAGGTAATCCTATTTGGCTCTGAGATATAGAGCTGGGCAATTCTAAGCTAACAAATTAAAATGTGAACACATATGTTGAAACATGGATTTTAAATACCTATTTTCTGAGTCCTCCATAGTGGTTCTTCAAGAGATTTGCATTTTCATTTTTTTTCCTTCCTACCACTGCAGCTGCTGTTTCTTGAAAGATGAATTAACTATGTTTCACAATTACCTTCATTTTTATTTGAGATCAGATAATTTCACAGCTAACAAATGTTCTTCCTTTTTTGAAAGAAACTTAATTACTCATCACAGCAGGTAAATGTCTTGCTTCTGTGGCAGTTAAGAGAGGCAAAAATGTGTCCTTAACAACAGTGTGTTCCAATGCTGAGATGAGGGTGCTTCGAGGCATGCTAGCTAGTTGGTGTTGAAGTTCTCAGGTGAGCTATTGAGGGGAAGGACCACCATGAGCCAGGGAGGCAGTATGACCCCTGCATCTTGATTCTAGCCGCTCTTTGTTGAGAAAATCTGGGTTGTTTGATGCTGACCCCCTGGTCAGCTCCCAACTTGTGGACCAGGTGCTCTTATGGCCCAGTGAGACAAATCCCAGTGACATGGCCACCTGGGGAGCTTGCAGAGCACTGGAGGTTGGAGCGGGAAGGAAAGGCAGTCAGGACAGGCGTGACCCAACTCAGGTATGGGAGGCTGACTCTCCAGATTGCTATGTCTAAAGGGACACAGTGGACATTCTGGGTCCCACAACTGGCGTCCATCTGGACGGCAGGAAGAGCTCTGTGGTGGGAGTCCTCAGGGAAGCACCTTGAGCTGGGGGGGGTAGTTATGGGTGGGAGAGTGATATGAAATGAGATCAGTGGTAGGTGGGAGCCAGCTCTTGTAGGCCATGATAAGGAGTTGGGATGTTACTCTGAGTGTGATTGGATACCATTGGAGAAGTTGGAGTAGAGTAGTGATGTGATCTTTGTGCTCTGAAATTATTTCTCTGGGTCCTGAGTGGAGAAAGACTTTAGGGGCAAGAGTAGAATCAGTGTTACCTGTAGGAGGCCCTTCCAGTGGTCCAGGCAATAGATAAGGGCGTGGCCTGGATTAGCGTGGTGATTGTAGAATGATGTGAATGGTCAAGCTCAGGATATATTTTGAAGGTAGAGCCTGCTGGATTGGGTGTGGGGTGTGGGCAAAAAGAAGAGTCAAGAATGAGTCCAGTGTTTTTGGTTGAGTGAACGATGTTGCTATTTACTGAGATGGGGAATAAAGAGGGAGGTTTAGGGGGGACCCTGAGAGTTCTGTTTGGGACATATTAAGTTTGAGAGGCCCATTTGATAATCTTGAAGAGATTTAGAGTTGGCTAGGGCTGGAAATGGTACCTTTGAGAGTTGTCAGCGTGTAGATGGGATTTAAAACTATGAGACTGGATGACATCACACTTAAGGAGAGAAAGGAGGGATCCGTAGGATTTGGACAGAGAAAAGAGGAAAGGCAAAGGGTAGATTTTCCATATAAAATCCCTACTAAGAAGTAAATGAAGACATGCTGATGAATATAGTATGATTTCGTGTAATGCAAGTATAAATTATTCAAATGAGATATAAAAGTAGTAATAAAGCTTCACCTTATGTAAAAAATTTGAAATACTGTGACTCCCTCAAATCAATAAAGTTAGTTTTAGAATTGCATAATTTTAAATCTGGTCAGCTGAGTGAATTATAAACTGCATTTATGCAACTGGCACATGGCCGTGCCTTTGGCTGGCAAGCAGAAGGATCCAGCATCCTTTGCCAATAATAGCCTGTAAACTACACTGTTGTTTATATGCACTGGAACTTCTACAAGCCATTTTGATGACTAAATTTAATTTATTGTTAATACATTTCAGATTTTTTTCATCCTACAATCATATCATCCAAAAGTTCATTAAATGAAGGTTCACTAAGTGCAAATGCCTGAAAATCAGTAATTTTGCAATGAAAGTTAGATATGATAAAATTCCATGAAAAGCCAATCAGGCACCATGATTTGCAGGACCACAATTTAGGAAATATTTAGGATATCTTTGAAGTAACAAGGATCAAGACTAGAAGATAAAAAGCAGTAACAGGGGCCTGGCCCCGTGACTTAGTGGTTAAGTGCGCGCGCTCCACTGCTGGGGGCCCGGGTTCGGATCCGGGCGCGCGCTGACGCACCGCTTCTCCGGCCATGCTGAGGCCAAGTCCCGCATACAGCAACTAGAAGGATGTGCAACTATGACATACAACTATCTACTGGGGCTTTGGGGAAAAAAAAAAAGGAGGAGGATTGGCAATAGACGTTAGCTCAGAGCCGGTCTTCCTCAGCAAAAAGAGAATTAGCACGGATGTTAGCTCAGGGCTGATCTTCCTCACAAAAATAAATTAAAAAAAAAAAACAACAAAAAAAAACAGTAACAGTATACCACGATGGTTGTAGTAGATGTATGTGTTTCAGGTACCACCCATACCCCTCAACTGCCATTGACTGATGAGAACAGTTCTGAATCACATACATTTTCATCTATTTCTGGGCCTCTGGCACAAAATGCAGCTGCTCCTTATTGGTTTTGTCCATTTCCCAGAGAAATTGCCCCACTGAGCTTCCTGCACAATCTCATTGGGCTCCTCAGTTTTTCCATTTCAGGTTGCCTGCTAAGTTTCCTTAGTCTTGTAATCTCCGGCCCCCGTAGACGGTTTTGCCCCCTTCCCACAGTTAGCAGCTCAAAGCCTGCCTGCTTCCTTCCTCTTGCTGGGGCTTCGAGCCCCACCCGTCTCCGACTGCCCTAGTGAGCCTCTCAGTTTAGCCCTCCCCAGAGGCTTTTGAATATCCTCAAGATTCCCTTCTTTGAAAACATTTTCACCTTTTCCCCAGGCCTGGTCTTTTCAGGCCTTTTGTGGAAATGACAAAAGAATGGGAAGCCAGTGCAGCTATTGAGGGCAGTGTGATAAGCAGCGTTCTAAAATGTGCTGTTTCAAATCACTTGGGTAATGGGCAGCCCTAACTTGTTTTACATGTATTTCAAGACCCTTGTATTTCAGTGAAAATATTCTCAGGGGGATTTCTGGAACATCTAATCTCTGGAAAATAAACATTGATTGTGTAGCATTCTAGATCTATAACCAATGGTTTATGGCAAAATGGAAGTGTCAGTGGAATGGTATTCATGATGATTGGCACCAACCCTGGTTTTCGTTTGTCTTCTTTTCTCGCAGAGTGGAACCTAAATAAAATTAAAAAGGATGAAACTTACTGGCAATCATGCAGGGAGGATTTCCCCTCCTTGCTTCCTTCTTAGTAAGTGATTTCAGGAATAAAAAGAAGGATGGTGCCTTCCCATGTCCCTGGAGACTTAGAGTGCTGGGGCATTTAAAAATGGTGGTATCCTCCTTAAGTTAAAAAGCAGAACAGAGCCTCATGGCTTGTGTGTGTGTAGACCTTCTCAGGAGTTGATGCTAGAGATGAGGGCAGTGGTGTAGGAAGGAGACTTACTTTTCACCCTATACCCTAAATTTTTTTGTATCATGTTTATGTATTAGCTTTAAAAAGCATAATAGAATCTCTTTTAGACTCAATACATGATCTAGGAAAACTTAAAGTTCCTTCACTACTTGGTTTTATAAGTGCTCTTGCTCAATGTGTATTTTGATCAAGGTCATTGCCTGTTCAGTGTCCATTGCCTTTATTTGTTCTGAGCCTTCATGTTCATCAGCAACTTGGGACTAGGCATCTTTAACTTGAATTTCAAATTTTTGCATGTATAGTAACATGTCAATCAGGCCAATTTCTTCTTTTCTCTTTCCTTCCCTTCTTTCAAAAAGGATTCAAGGCTGTTTCTGGCCAATATGTTATTCAGCTGCTTTAGACAAATACGAATTAGAAATGAGGTGTTCTTGCCATGAGTTGAGCCACAAATTATGGACATTTCAGCTGGACATCTCCCTGTTGCCCTTTAAAGCAAAGTGTTATTGCATTGTGGAACAGGACATGGAATTTGGAATACATTGTGGTTGACAGTTTCTAACCCCAGAGTTCAGTCAAATTTAAAAGCAACCCAAACTCATTTTTCACATTTTAAGAATCTCAGCTACTGTAGGAAAATGCTCAAAATGGAATTTGCTTAAGTTGTCCCCTTTCTGAAAGTGTAGGCTGGAATTCAGTCTCTAGGACCAAAGCTGCTGATTGCCACACTGCTGTTTGGAGTGTGTGCTGTTGGGGGCAGCTTCTGCAGTAGTCATTGTCTAAAACTCTCTCTCTGGGCTGCCATATTGGTTTGTGTCACCAGTGGTTCCTAAGGCCACTTTCTGGCCAAAGTTATTGTGTCCTACAAAGACATGATATCCATTTTGTGCAGCAGCAGCATTTCTTAGGTGTTGGTGTTTCTCCAAGAGATTTACACATTTGATTTTGTACTTTTTAAACGGGAAGTTGTATCACATTTGCCGACCATGTGTAAAAACAAGATATTTTCTCCTTTTCCATCTAGTGACTACGAACTGTGTGAAATACCTCATTTGTCCTTCCTTTTTTTCCCTGGTTTGAGGAAGTAAACAGGAGATCGTACTTGGGGTTATCACTAAAACAGAGAGATCAGCATCATCTCCAGTGATTACCGAATGTCACGGGAAGAAATCATTCTGATTGCTCTACTGACTAATTTAGACAAGGCACCATCTGATTCCTACTTCACAGCAGTGCACTCATCTTGCAGTCTCCTTATCAACATGGAGATGACTCACCCTGTTTTCCTCCCTCAAAGAGATTTTTCTCTGGTCTGCTGCTTATGGCGGTGATTAAATAAAAATGGTTCCTGCAGAGGTGTGCTTGAAAAAATGACTGCATTATTTCTGCTTGAACTTGCACAGTTGAACTTTCACTATTATGATCGTTTAGGTGTTGGTTCTTAGGCTTTTTTGGGGGAGGGGTCGGGAACCGCTCTAAGGCACATCTGCGCGTACACAATTTGCATATATAATTTTCAGGAGATGACACTTCCCACTCGGTTATCGTGCCTTCTAACTTAGTCATACAAACCATTAGCGTACCATTGTAAAAGTGGCTGCGTCTGGACAGCTCTGAGTGGCAGGTCCTGCTCTAGGATGGCATTTCTATTAGATGGAGAAAGTTTAGGGAAGATAGCTATGTTTAAGGCAGCCTAACTTCAGTGAAACTTGAAACTTCCACAATTGTCCCAACATGGACTTCAAAAGCTGGAAATACTCTTATATGAATTGTTATTGTTTTAATAAGAAAAGGAAGTAGAGGCACCTTTACCCTTTTTGCATTTTAACAGCTAATTTCACTTTTTTCTCAAGTTCATTTATTCCCCCTTACCCCTCCTCGGACCAAGAGAAAAGTTATTATAGGAGAATATAGGTTTAAAAAAAAAAGTATATAGAGTTCACCCTTCATTTTCCAACAAAATTTGTGTTTCTAGATGTTGCATTTGTTCCCTGAATTAATTACGTTTATAGCATCTTTGTTCTTTGTGGCAGGTTGCAAACCAGCTGCCCACACAACACCAGTGTTTTAGAAGCTTTTGAAGTAAGTGGCCAGAACTTGACAAGTCAGGAAATTTCACATAATTTGATTTCTAGCTACTCTTGACAATTAGAATATCTCACAGTTTTGGGCCGTATTCTCACATGGAACACTGTGGGCTGGAGTGGAACCAGCGGTTGTCCCCTTATGTGGAGCATGCGAGTCCCAGTTTGCTGCAGTCACCACACCACCCACTGTTACCTGTTTGGCCCTGTCAGGTTTTTTGGTTTTGTAACCCTGGACCTACAGTTTCAGTTAAAATCTTATCTTGAAAAATCAAGGGAGGGGCCGGCCCGGTGGCGCAAGTGGTTAAGTGCGTGCGCTCCGCTGTGGCGGCCCGGGGTTCGCTGGTTCGGATCCCGGACGTGCACCGACGCACCACTTGGGAAGCCAAGCTGTGGCGGCGTCCCATATTAAGTGGAGGAAGATGGGCACGGATGTTAGCCCAGGGCCAGTCTTCCTCAGCAAAAAAAGAGGAGGAGTGGCAGATGTTAGCACAGGGCTGATCTTCCTCAAAAAAAAAAAAAAAAAACAACAAAAAAAGAAAAATCAAGGGATCTTGAGTTCAGCAAAACATCATTTTGATATCCTCCTTTTTAAATAATGTAAACCAAAATGATAGGGAGAAAATAGTTGGGGCAGTGGAGTAGTGAAACAAATGTTTTTTTTCTTAAAGAGATTTGTGCATTTTTAAATGAGGGGAAGGAAAGAAAGCAATAATGTAATTTTTAAGTATTATTTACAAATATCAAGTCATTATTAGTTTTGAAACATATCATGTACTCTGTATAATGTAGTTTGCTCATAAAATTTCCATGTTGGGAACATTTATATAAATCTACTAATTGTATTTGCTCTTAAATATTTCCAGTTTTTTTTTCTTTCAAGTAGAACTGAACTACTGAACTTGAAGCAGCTGAACATTTCTTAGTTTTTTCCCTTTTTACAATAAGCAGACAAAAATATAAAACTGTTTCATTAAAACGTTGGTGACTTCTGTCATGCAGAGTTGTTAGTTTTTTGGGCCCTGGTTCCTTCCAAAGCATCCGGTAGGTTACAGGAGAGGAACTTCACATCAACAAGAGAAAGCCAACAAACCAACCTAGAGCTTTAGTAACAGTGTGACTTTAATCTAAATCATTCCCATTTTATGAGCTATTGTGATCAGCAGTTTCTATTTCCTCTAATAATGCCTTTTACCTCCTAAAATCATTCTTGTAAACTTCTGAAAACTAAATGCTAGCCAAGATAGAGACAGCAGCTTGATCCTTTTCATTTTTAGCTTCTTGGTTTTAGGGTGAAAGCTCATCATATACTCTTGGTATGCTGGCCAGGGGATGAGGAGACTGAAATTCTCCCCTGGCCACTTACTGGGCCCCGACATGCCACTTACCCTAGGACAACCTGCCCTCCCTGGGCTTTGTTTGTTTCTTATATAAAATGAGATCATATTTGGGTTTCCCTCAAACTCTAACAATCTAGATTTCTCTTGTTCTGTCACATGCAATACTCACTCAGTGCTGGGCATGCATTCTGGAAAACTCTGGAGTACTGGCTACATCACAAGTTCTATGGGGTGAGAAGAGCAGAGTCTCAGTGGAGAAGAGTTCCTAATGTCATCATTTATTCCTCATGGCTCCCTATAATAAACACAAAAGAAGGACTAAGTATTATGAGTTTTGTACTGATGAGCTCATGGCATAACTCTGAACTTGTAGCACTGGGAGAGAACTCTAGCTCTGTTGCATAGATGGTGCAGAGATGAACAAGGCAGAAGGATTTTTCTATAGAATATTTCCGATGACTGATGCTCCCATATAATCAGACCCATGTTCACTGGTTGGACTGCCCTAACACTTGAATTTTACAATCCCCAGTGATTAATTTCCTTTCTTTCTTTGTGGTAGGTCCAACACCCATTGTATACCATCTCTTGACCATTATGAGTCAAAATTGTTGACCAGAACAAAAAATAAATGGCAGACAGAGAGGCTTTAACAGAGTAAACAATACATGTTGTAGAACATGCTTGACACAGGATGGTGCCATGGAGGCTGCAAAGGGTGTTTTGCAATGGGGCTGTGTCTGCAGGTGGCCAAGAGTGTGTTGTGCTTTCTTTTCACTGGCTGAGAGCTTATAATGGCACTTAGAGCATGGAAAAATAAAATAAATAAATACACAGGGTAGTGTACTATATATGCAATATCTATTAAACCTGTTGAGTGTATTTTATAGTAAGTATATTATTTGCTTTAGGAAATTTATTTTAGAAATAAATGGCACTAAAATGATTCAGTGCTGCTTGGGTTGGCATTAAATGGGCTGTATGTGTAGGAGCAAAGCAGGGACTAGAGAGACTAGGGGCTAGGACTAGAGACCAGGCTTGCAAAGGCCTTGCCATTGTGTTATGGAAGGGATCTTCTTGCAGAATTCTAGGCTGCATTCTTGCTTCATATGCCTGAAGATACTGTGTATTTTGCAACTCTTTAGATTGCCTCTTAAACATCAAACTCATTGATTTGTTTACTTGTTTGTTCAGCCAGCAGTTATGGAGTAGCTGATAATATTTACATAATACCTTTTGACATGTGGAGTACATCCATAAACCTTATTGCACTTAAGTGTACTTGTTTCAGAGCCCAGTCAAATGCGTGGGCCACAGTCTGCATTGGCTGATGAGCATCGTTTCTGTTTCTTAATAGAGTCTCTTTACTTTCCTTTGTACTTGGGAGCAGAGAGACCCACAGCTTGGCCCGGGTTATTTAGGAAGGAACTTGGGACAGGTGGGCAGAAGGGTTGCTATGGGAGCTGTGCTTGGACAGTCATTCCCTGAAACACAGGAGGTGGGAATCATTTACTGAGCCTGAGTAGGGTGGGTGGGATGTGGTTGTGGCTCTGAGGAAGATGGAAACTATTTAGAACAGCTGCCAAGGGTCAGGCACTAGGGGCTGAGCAAGAGCTGAAAGCAAGGCCTGCTGAGTGACTGGGAGCTTCTATGGACAGCAGGTGTGGCCTGGCGGTGTGACTCAGCGACAAAAGGAGAGGCTGGGGGCCAGGGGTTGGATGGTTGCTTGGTGATTGACGTGGTGTTGGCATAAGCCGACCCTGAGATATAGGGAGATGTTGAGGTGAACAACAGGGCAGGTGAGGGGCCCCGGGGGTGCTGGGCAATAGCTCTTCTTCCATGGCTTGTAAGGCCTTTATCTCAGAACTCCTCCCACCGTGGGTGCCCTATTGGGCCATTCCTGTGTGCTTTTGTACATATTATTCCTATCGCCTTTTCCTTTGGCCTAATTATCTCCTCCTTCACTGGCCCAGGCATCACTCCTGGGGAGCTGTTCCTGATTGCTCTCTGCTCCATTCTGTGCTGGGTCACACGTCTCTCCCTCTGTACTGTAGAAGCTTGTTTACAGGCTGCTGGCGTATGTGGACCAGAAGGTTCCTTGGGTGCAAGACTGTTCTAGTAGCCAGCACAGCACCTGACATGTGGAAAGTGTTCAATAAATGCTTGCTGAATGGAGGCATAACTGCTTTGCTGCAGTATTAGTAGTATAACAATGTTAGAACTGAAAGAAAACTATGAAATCAGCTAATTCAACTCATTCATTTTATAGTTCACAGAGGACTGAAACTCAGAGAGGTTGAGTGTCTGACCTGATGTCACACAGCTTGCTCAAGGCAGAGCCAGGACACAAATTCACGTCCTCTGACTCCAGATGCCATGTTCTTTCCATTGTACCCCAACAATCTCCACAGGCACTGTGGATGACTTCTAAATGTGTGAAGATGGCAAGCCTCTGCTTAGTGCCTGGTTACAGCCTGATGTCACTATTCATAGTGTCGTGTTATCTCATTTTTCTTGTAGGGAGGAAAACCGTGTCCTGACAACCCGAGGAGCTTTTCCTCTGCATTGTGCCAGGTTTACAACAGTCCTTACCTCACTGCTTCCCCTTCCCTTTCCGGGTTTGTCCTGGTTTATCTTTGGTTGGGGTAAGCATCAGCAACTGTTTCTAAGGAAATAGAGGAATTGCAGATTCAGGGTTTGGTTTCAAACATTCAGAGCTTTTTGCTTTAGCCTGTCCCCTCCTGGCTGCTGTCACTGCTGCTCCTGTCTCCAAATTGCCCTAATTTAGCGTGTGTTAAAGACTGATAGTGCACAATGGAAGTTTCCTACTTGGAGCAAACAGAGGAACTCTGACAGAGCACTGGAAAAGGGAAGCCTTAGGAGAGAGAAAGTGGACACTTGTCTGAACCATTTTGTGTCGGTAAAAAAAAAAAGTGAATGTTGGTTTCTGGACCCATCCATGGAGTATGGGATACAAGGTGAGGTGTGTAGAAATGCTTGTTTGCATATTTTCCATCTCCAAAACTTGTCTCTGAGCTTTTGGACAATATTTGACATTTAGAATGTTCTGTTTAGGGTTAAAGTCTCAGAGGGTGGGGTGTGGCTCGTTCCCTTACTGCCTGTTCGTGGATGACGCAGTTTTGTGAGGTTGGTTCCAGGTCACTGCAGGTCATCTGACTCTCTCCCCATCGCGCTTGGTCTGAAGTACTCAGGGTCGGATCCAGGACTGGAGGCTCACTCATTGAGCACTGAGGGTGGGGGGTGACTGGTTTGAACCTTTGGGCTCCTCTGTTAACTGACCAAACAGTACATGTTGAAAAATGGCCATTTTGGAAAAGGTACTCTGAGTGGCGATCAGGGTCTTCAAAATCTTTAATTCTTTAGGGATCTCTGCAACACTGCTTCCCTTTAGCACTTCCATATTCTCACTTTTTTTTTTTTTTAAGTAAGAACTAGATGATGTCCAATGCCCCCTTTAGCTCAGAAATCCTGTGGCTTGGAACAAGCCCAGTGTCTTTGGCCTTAAGGGTTTCTGAAGGCACTTTGGACCTTCTTGGCTCCCAGCCACGTGGGAGCCTGAATCTCCCTGGGTTGGTCTTGGGTTCTAGTTATTGAGCTGCAAGTACATCAGCCAAGGATTTGGACTGCGTCAGGAAGTGTTTTAATTTGCTATATTCTCTGCTTGGCATCTACTCATTTCCTTTAGAGATGTCTCTTTCCTTGGAAAAAATTACTCCCAAGATGCTTATCTGACTGACGAGCTAAGAAGGCATTCCAACCAGCTATTTCCATTCAGGGATCTTGCTTGTCAGTTACAGGTCGTTGGGTTGAGAAGGATGTCACCAAATTTAAAATGCTCCTGACATCCACTGCTCCCTGACCCACCCCCACTGGCAGTGGTCCTTATGCTGGCTAGTTTTGAGAATGACAATCTTGAGACAGCCAGCTTTGACTATAGCAGGTGTCGACCAGAAGTTTCTAAGGTGTCAGCCATCACACTGCTGGGCTGTGACCTGAAGGCATATTCTAAGAGGTGTCCTAAGAGATGGCATCTCTTGAGCTCCAACCTTGACCTCTCCTCCAGGGGTGTGTAATTTTTCTGTGTGGTGCCAGGGAACTGTGGTTATGAATGAAAGCGTTAGAAGGGGGTTCTATTGGGGTCCCAGAGCTGTGTTGGGATCCCATCCGGAAGCTTTCTGAGGATTGTCATAAGGACTCTAATATAGTCAAGACTTGACTACTCTTTTTAGTAACCACTTCAGGCTCTTGGTTCATTTGGAGCATGTGGTCAACCGAAGAACTACCCCCTCCCCAGTTTCCCCTAGAAATATGTAGACTTCACATGTATTCATCTTCAATTTCATCTTGTTAGAGTCGATTCATCTTGTAACCTGTGAGGAACTTTATTTTTCATTTTTTGTGAGGAAGATCAGCCTTGAGCTAACATCCATGCCAATCCTCCTCTTTTTGCTGAGGAAGACTGGCCCTGCGCTAATATCCGTGCCCATCTTCCTCCACTTTATATGGGACGCCGCCACAGCATGGCCTGACAAGCGGTGCGACGGTGCACGCCCGGGATCTGAACCTGGGCCGCCAGCAACGGAGCGCGAGCACTTAACCGCTATGCCAAGGGGCCAGCCCCTGTGAAGAACTTTTAAAACTCAGCTTTTGTCATCTAACATGGTGGTGATTCCTTCCTCATTTGTATCACCTCTAGATACAAGGTATTGACCAAAATGTACAGGGCAGGGCTAAATCCACGTGCCTGTGGCCTGGTAGTTCAATGATCTCTATATAAATCTGCTTGATTGCTCATGTTTCTTCTGTCACAGTCACAAGAATATCATGGAATTCTTTGTTAAAGCCTGGTTCAAGTGAAGTTACCCTCATCTGAACTATCCGTCTAATAAATCTAATAAGAAAAAGGGAATTGGTTAATTTGCTACTTATTTGTGGTGAACCTGTGCCAGTTCTTGGTGACCTAGGTATTCATCTATTTAATACTCCAGGCTAGAATTTTTCTGGACATTGATGCCAGACTTCTTGGTGAATACTTGAGAATTTTCCTTTTGTTAATGATTTAGTTCCTCATCTTTCGACACCATTCCTTTCTCTGAGATTTCTGAAAGATTGCTGACAGCGATTCATCTGTGACACCTGCTCCTGCTTTGGCTCTCTATGGATGTGATTCATCTGCGCCTGAAAACCTTTTACTTGAAGTGGCCGTGGCCCTCCTAGCTCCACACCTGTCTTCTGCTTCAGTTGCCTCACACCAGAGTTGCCTTTTCCAGTATGCAGAATGTTCTCTCAGGTAGAGGAGGTGGAAACGGCACAGGTGGGGAGCCGTTTCTCTTGTTTCTGCCAGCTGTAACGTTACACTGGCTTCCCTAAGCAGCCTTCTTACTTCTTTGCTTTTCTTCTTGCTCTGATCATGGCTTAAAAAAAAACAAATACCTCCCCTGATGGTTATTCACATTTCTCACATTTTAACTGAATCCAGACATTAGCCTTTTGGACTTTCTTCTGACTAGTGAATACTACTGTCCTTTGTTCAGTGTCAACTCTGTTCCCTCCTCCGATGGCCCAGACGTGCAAATAGAGCATTCTGATGGTAGGAGTGCTTTGTAGCCATTTAAAGGACTTCCCAGGGCTTTCCTGGCTCCAGGCTTCCCCACCCTCTTTGGACCACAGGAGTTTTTCTCCAGGCTCAGATAACCTCTGACTCCCTGTTTACCCTTCCGAGAACTTCGCTTCTCACCATCGTGTTCTCTCTAATTTTAAGTTGTGACTGGCTCTCTGGACTGCCTGGCATAACCACGCAGGACTGAGTTAGTGACTTAGGACAGGATTCAGCCATGCTGACCGCCCAGAACTTTTATTCCCACCCTGAATCCCCAAGAGACCAGCTCTTCAGAACTCCCAGGGCAGGGCTGGGCTGGGTCCACCGATACCTCCGCCAGGGTTGAATTCTCAAACAGCATCTGGGCCTCTCCCTGTGCTGAGGCACAAGACCGAGGCCGCCCAGCCCCTGGGTCAGAGAACCAAAGGAAGAGAACAGGCCAGGGATGGGCCAGCAGAGAGAACAGGCTGCCTGAGCTGGAAGCAGGACATTCGGGAAAGGAGAAAGGGTGGTGATTGGGAAGTTTGCTTGTGACAGCTCTGAGGACTGACTCTCATGTCTGTCAGCCAGGGGGACCCAGGCAGCAGGGTGTTGCACTTGTCTGCAGGAGGAACTCCGTGTTGGGAGAGCGCCCTCTCTTAGCGTTGCCCATCCTATTTTGGGATGAGTAAGTCAAGGAGCAGCTCTATCCCGGCGCCTGGAAGCGCCTCACATTTCCTCATTTTAGACTTGCCATTCCTGCAAAGAAAAGCATCTTAACTCTATTATTACAGATTCAGGGTCATTAAGGCTCAGGCTGGATTGAAATTTATCTCTTTACTGCCTATGGAGAAGGATTTACAGAGAAAAATCTCCGTGAGGGATGTTGATTTAGGGAAAGCTTTTTAAAGGACCCACTTTAGGAATGTACATTTGCATACAAACAAAGACAGTGCTAATTAAAATTCTCACACAGTCTTTTAGTGGTGTGGGGATTGCTGCTTGGCAGCACTTGTGTAGTGGAAGCGAGTGTGCTTGGAAATAAAATACTCTCCTTTCGTCCCTCTAACCAACTGAGACATACGAGTGCCTTCTATGTGCAAAGCTCTGTGCTAGAACCACGGGCTGGGGGTGAAAAGTCAAGAGTATAAATCCGAATATGTGTCCTCTGGCGTGACCAACCGAGGGGTTTCCTGTGGTCACTCTATCTCAGGAATGGAAAGGTTGGGAGGAATGAGCAAAGTACCGAAAGCGTTCCACCTGTTGAGGTAGACCACACCTGTTCACATTGCTTTAAAACTGTCAGCATTCTGCCTTCTTGGGCTTTTCCCCCTCCAAACTGAGTAGTCTGATTCCCTTTTTAAACTATATCCCGTCATCTAAAATATTTCTGTCAGCATCATCCTTACTGGCATCAGCTATTGAGGGCAGCTGCTGCGTGCAGGGCTCCGGACTTTGTGCCGGGGTGTGTGGGTGGGGCTGATTTAGCATTGAGGTGACATGAGAGCCTTTCAGCTTCTGAGGGAACAACACCTCCTTACCTTTTTAAAAAATAGTGTTTTAGAGCACAGTAGGTGCAGAGTAAATATTTGTGGATCGAAGTTTATTAACTTTGTGGTTAAGAGTGCAGGGTCCAGAGACACACAGACTCGGTTTCAAATCCTGGCTCTCTGCCATGCACTTGCTTTATGATCTTGGCTTGCTCGTGACTTACCCTCTGACCCTCATTTTCCACATTTGTGAAATTGGGATTAATATGAGGGGTTTATTAGGATAGGTCCTAATAACTATGGTGATGATATAGGCTTTATAGTATAGGGTAGCATATACTCTGGAGTCAGATGGCCAGAGTGCAAGTCCCACATCCTAGTTATGTAACATTGAGCGAGTTATCAAGCCTCTCTGGGCCTTAGTTTTCTTATCTATAAAACAGGGATAATAATAGTACCTATATCAGAGGATTGTTAAGAGAATTGTACAGCACCTCATGCCTGGCATATAGTGTTATATAAACGTGCTAAATTTTAAAAAATATAAAGCTATTATTTCATTTTTGTTCTTATAGAATTTCTGTGAGGTTAGACAGGGTGAGTATTACTCTCTCATCCCTTATTTTTTGTTCTTGTTACATTTAAGAGGCAAAAATGAGATTCTGATGGGTTAAAATGGTTAGCTGAAGGGAACCTGGCTAGTAGATATTGAAACTAGGAGCAGAACCCATGGTATTTGCCATAAAAAAAAAATACAGGTGCATCATACGCATTTATCAAGGGTAAATGGGTGCATGTGAAATGTGAAGCCTTTGATGTAATAAATCTGTAGACAAGTGAATAGTGTATCTCCCTCTTCTGCACCCACTGCCCTCACTCAAATGTGCCATGATTCCTGGTAGACTGCTAACTGAGGGTTCGTTGTTTGAATTACAGCATTGGGCTTGTACCCTGCAGTTGGGTCTCTGGGACTTACTAAGGTTGCCATTAAACCTCTTCCAGAGTCTTGCTGTCTTTGTTAGTGTCACCTGCTCTCTAGCTGGACTCCCTTTGGAGACCACAAGATTGTACTGTATTTATAGAGCTGATTTCAGAGCCCCTCAGAGGAGCTGTTTCATTCAGGAGAAGCCCAGGCTAACTAGGTGTGCTCCCCCTCTCCCGCCTTTATATTTGGTGTTAAAACTCTTCATTCCTTGTGTGAAACATAATTATGAAAGCAATGTATCAGGGAACATAAAAAATAGCTTTAAAACACTTGCAGGGCAGCCCGGTGGCATAGTGGTTAAGTTCGCATGCTCCGCTTCCGTGGCCCGGGGTTCATGGATTCAGATCCCGGGTGCGGACCTACACACTGCTCATCAAGCCATGCTGCGGCAGTGTCCCACATACAAAAAATAGAGGAAGACTGGCAGCTGTTAGCTCAGGGCCAATCTTCCTCACAAAAAAACCCAAAAATACCCCCAAAAAACCAAACACTTGCATTTGCCAATCTCTTGTCACTTCTGCAGATATCTTTAGATTAAAACGTTTTCATGTTTGTTCACAAACATGGGCACTCCTTAAAAATGCAGCAATGTAAGGGGTTAAAATGTAAATATTATCCTATATGAGCAATGAAAGGTGCTTTAGTACTTAAGTCCTATTTTTGAGCTCTGGAATTCAATTCCTTCCTGTTGCCAGCTGAACCTGGGACTGATGTGTTAGATGAAAATATATTCCTATCTTCGAATGTGTACAACAGGACATTCTGTCCTCCAAATTTCAGTGTTTGAATTGGGTGTTGCAGGAAACTTGGCACCCTCCGTTTCTTTTCAAAATAATAAACAGAGATGATGTCGCCTCAGGTTTCATTTGATAGGGCTTAGATGCTATTGCCTCATAAAGGCTGATTCATAGACAAATGGGAACTAATTATAGAAACTTAAAAATAATGTCCCTGTTTAAATTTGGCAAGGCAAGATGCCTTGCGTGTTTTGTAGGACATGAGAGACTCCGTTTCTTTAGTGGCAGGAGGTGACATACCCATTTCTATTTTAGCCACACAGTGGTTGTGCTGGGTCATTACCTGCAATCTTTATTTTATTTTTTAGGGATTTCTGCTCTTGCACACATACCCCATGCCCAAACTTTGAAACATCTCTTACTACCATCTACATAGGGAATTTTTTCCTACAGTCTGTCCACTACATTTTTAAGAAACAAGTGTCCTAGTTGAAGAAAGTGAATAGCATAATTATTTTTTTTCCTTTTTTAGTTCTAAGCATTTCAGAATTTATACTATGGAAGATTGCAGGAAGTTATTCACTTCTCTTTATGGAGTGAATAGAGAATTGTTTTCATAGAGAGACTGTTCTGATTACTTCTGCTCTACTCACCCTCCCTACTGTGAATTAGGTTGGAAAACAGTTCCCCAGGATGTTTTTCAAATTTTTAGTTGTTTTTGAATTTGCTTTAAATAAATAGGTGATACATGAACATGTTTAGAATTCAAAAACAAGAGAAAAGTTTGCAGTGAAAAGTAAATCTTCCATCTCTCCCGTATCCAGGTACCTAGTTCTCTCTTCAGAAGCCATCCTGGGCACCAGTTTCTTATATACTATCCTGGAGATTTTCCCTGCATTTTTAAATGTGTGTAAGTGTATGTATTTTCCCCACACAAATGATATTGTACTATCCACAGTGTTTTGAACTTGGCTTTTTTATTTAACCATAATCTTAGAAATCATTCCATCTCACATTTTGAGTTACCTAATGGTTTCCATTGAGTAGATGTGTCATAACGTATAAACGATTAGCTATGAGTGGTATTCAGGCCATTTAAATCTTAAATCCATCTCAGTAGGTATGAGTGTAGGCTCTGGAGCCCAAGGGCCTATGTTAAAATCCTAGTTTCTCAATTTACTATTGAACTATATGGTCTTGGCCAGTTTCTTAATCTCTCTGTACCTCAGTTTCCTCATTTCTAAGATAGTATGTATCTCATAGGTAGGATGTGATGATTAAAAACACTAGTTTATATAAAGCTTATAGACCAGTGCTGGGCATGTAGACAGGTCGGTATGTATTTACTGGTATTATCATTGTGTATGATGTGGAAACACCTGAATCCTAAGGTGTACTTATGTCTGCATGTTTCTGAACTTTTATGGCTTTTAGAAGCCATAATGCAGTTTTTGAGTCTGTGAGTTCTCTCTCTCCTAAATTTACTGAAATGCCATGTTCATCCTCCCCTCCTCCATTTCCTTGTTGCTTTTGGGTAACATCCTGGAGGAGAAAAGGGAAGACTGTGTTTCAGGCCACTATACTCATGTGTCCAGACACCTTCAAAGACAAAAAATGTATTGCCAGTGGTGATAATTTTTAACAAATGGTCTAAATTGGCCCCCCCTGCCCAATAACTAATCTAGAACCTTATGATACTTAAATATTTTACATTTAGGCAAATATATAGCTTGTGCATGTATGTGTATATGACTCAAATTTATTTAATGATTTCACGATGTTTCAAATAATCTTTGGAAAAGACTGGAGAGTGTACTTACCCTGATTTATTTGATTTTGATGGTGGAAGTTATGGGATCTTACCTCGCCTTTAAGTCTTACATCGTCAAAGACCACCACTTTTGGATTCAGACAAACCAGAGCTAAACTCCCCGTGTTGGTATTTGCTGACTGACCTTGGGCAAGTCATTTAAGCTTTGGGCTTGATCAGGGCTTTGGTTTCCCATCTGTAGATGGAGACGTTGATCCGCCTCACAGGACTTGAGGAGGATGACAAGAGAGAGTAAGTGAAGGACCCAAGAGTGTATGGCACAGAGCAGATGCTCATGAACCATCAGTTCTTCTCACCTTTCCTCTCCTGTGTCCCACTCCTTCCTACCACCACCACCACAGTGCCCTGGAAGTAACCACCTCCACCTTAAACTCCAGTGCTCTTCATCTCCACTCTCCTCCTGACTTGCTCTATTATTTACCAGTACGCTTTCTCTGCCTTTACTGGGAGGACAGTTTATATCTCAGTCATTGCCACTTGCAGCCTACCTTCTGTTAACCAGATGTCCAGTGAATGCCTGCAAGTGAGTGAGTTAGAGGTAAGCTTGTTATTTCCCTACCCAGTGAGGTCATTACTGTTTCTTTGAAAGCAGTAGCTAGCAACAGCATTGCAAGTTCGAAATTAGGGGCCACAGTGAGTTATGGTAGCCCCTGAAGTGATCATAGAGAATGGTATTTTCATTCTTGGTTATTCCTTTGAGGAAATTTGCAGTAGCCGACAAGTGAAAGTTATTTTCCCAGATGGCAATGTCTAGAAACTTTCATTTCATCCAAGCTCCATTAGAATGGGACTTGCAGGAGGACTGCTTTGACTGTTTTACCCCCACTTCCCAAGAAAAGCATGAGCCCCTTGGCTTGTAGACTTAGTGGCCAGCTTTGCTTGGCCCTTGGTTTAATGTCTTAGAGGTGGGCTGCTGGGCAGCTAAGAAGTGGGAGTAACAGATGGGTGACAGGGCAAGTAAAGCTACAGCTGGAAAGGCAGCAGGAAGACCTTTGCTAGCTTCTCCAAGGCACTTATTTGGAGAGGAGCTACTCTATTTTGCATTAAGTGTTTTGCTGTGAATTTTTGAAATAGCAGTCACACCCATATTCAAGTGTGAGAACCAGAGTGCTTTCCAAAGACATGCAGGCCAGGTCCCTTCCAGCTACAAAAGGCTGCGATTCCACAAACAAGTATTTGGATAATAGGAACCATTGTTGCCACTTGGAGTGCTCTTCCCAATTCTTCTTCTCTTTCATACTCAGGCCTTCCTATTTTTTTAAGGTCTAGCTCAATTCCGACTTTAATTTTTATAGTTCTTTGACTCTGGGCCATTCGATTGGCTATGAGTTAGATATAGCCTTGTGTGTTGAACTCTTAGTTGTTAACCCTGGTGTCATTTAGGCATTTTCCCATGTTTATCCCTTGGCTTCCCCACTAGGTCTTTACTCTTTAGGGCGAGGCACTGTGCAGCCCCTGTACCACTACAGATGGGTGTGGTGCACTGGTTCTCAAAGCGTGCTTCCTAGCAGCACATCACCTGGAAACTAGGTAGAAATGCACACCAAACCCACTGAATTAGAAAGTCTGGGGGTGGGACTCAGCAGTCTGCCATCTAACAAGCCCTCTTAATGATTCTGCTGTATGTGAAGTTAGAGAACCTCTGGTATTATGAGAAGAGTAGGGCTTTGGCAGTCTGAGAGACCTGGGTATGAAGCCAGCTCTACCCTTTACTAAGTGACTGATCTTGGGAAAATGAGTTTTCTTTCTTTCTTCTCTCCACTTCCAGGGTTATTTTGTAGAAACCTGTTCTGCAGGAACAGATGGGTGCCCTAAAATTGGGGATGGGCAAGGGGTCCTGTGGCCAAATAATTTAGCTCAATCCTGCTTTAGTGAATTTCAGTGGGATTCTTTATGGCAAGACTTCTCAGATACCTAAATGTGTCATTGAGGGTCTCTGACAATTGCCATGGAAAGACAGGTTAGACTCCAGAACTCCTTTTCTGCCACATACTTGCTAACTTTTCTGGCAACAGTGTTTTGTGGAACATGTTTTGGGAGATGCAGGCCTGGGTGATCTCTAAGTGTACTCTGAGCCTTGAGATTTTATTGTCCTATAAATCAATGAGAAATTCAGAAACTTCAAATACAGAGTAAATCAGACATGATGCCAGAATTTATAATTTGGGTAAACCAGACTTATATAGCAAGTTGAACATTGAGATGATTTGAAAGTAACTAAACTTTGAAGAATAAAGTGTTATATTTTTAAAAGCAGTGGGTTTTTCTTAGGTAGAAAACTTTATATTAGGGGAGAGGTGGGGAGGAGGATGAGTTAAGGAAAATGTCATTTACTGAATGTATTGGAGTCCTGGCAGGAAACATATAGCACAGTCAAATCAGGTAATTTAAGGAGATTTAAATAAAGAAACTATTTATAAAAGGTGTAGGCAGAGTTTGGGAAAAGCAACAATGGTTGACACAGGACTTGAATTCCTCTCTATACGCAAGGTTTTACATGTATCACATTCAGTCCTCATAATGAGCCCAAAGATAGGTTTTATTATTTCATACTTTGCAGAAGAGGAAAGTGGAGTTCAGAGAGGCAAAGCAAATTACCCTCAGTAACTAGGACATGAAGGAGGCAAAATTCAAACTGCTGTCAGACTCGCAGCCCCATGCTTTCCCTACACATTTCTTCAGGTGGAACATCTCTTTTCTCTCAGTCTTTCTCCATGTGATAAGGCTGAAAACACTACTTTCTAGAAGCTCATGTTCTGAGCTAGATGTGTTGCTCTGATCAATCAGTAGACAGGAGAAAATAGCTCATTGGGAAAATATATAAATTAACAATAAAAGTATACAGATTACATATATGGGGAAGAGATAAAGACTGTAAATATGCAGTTTCCACGTCTAGGTGGGTTGGGGCTATGAAAATGTCATCCATCCTTTTTGGGGACCTGTCCCATTCTAGAAAATATTTTTGGAGGATGTGGGAGCCATTTGAAGGGCGTGAATAAGGCAGCTTAGCTTGTAGGGGCCAGGAAGAGGTAGAGGAAATTTTTCAGACATACGGCACAGCTTGGGGAGGCTTGGCTGTGGGAGTAGAATGAAAGGATGCTCTATTCATAGGTGCCTTAGCCAAATGGAAATGGTGCTGGTGGTGGGAGGTGGGCAAGCAGTAGGGAGAAGAAAGAGGTCATGATGGGATCTGAGGGTGCCTCTGACTCCAGTTTTTATACTGGGGCCGTACTGGTCCAGTGAAGATGGTAAAGGTTGAATTTTCTAAGAACTGACTTTACTTCCTTCAGCAAGTTTCAGGGTGTATGAATGCTTAATTTGTCTTTTGCCGTAAGAAAATTTAAAAGTCATGTTTCTGAGGAAGTTACTTTCCCTCAAGTCATTTCGAATTTGGGTTGGCTTTTAATGCTCAGTTAGAATATATCTTATGGTCAAGTCTTCTTTATTCCAGAAAACAAAAACACCTCTCAAATACTGTGCACAAGACCTGCCTTTGAAAACATCTGGTAGAAATAATTTGCTTGGAACACTGATTCTCAGATGCGACCCCCACCTCCCTATTAGCAGGGAGTCACTGGAGTAAGCCCTTATTTCCTGTTGCTTCCACACAGCGGTCCTTCACGGAAATATTTGGCATGTTTCTTTAGGCAGCAGGGAACCTCGAAGGGCAAACAGAGCTCTGAGGCCCCAGATAGGAACAGAGATGCCTTGTCTTTGCCCAATAGCACTTCAGTGTGTGTGGAGAGCCCGCCTGGGCCTTGGAGCTTTGAAGCTGTGCCAGGCTCCTGCCCCAAACTGGTAAAAACTTCAGCTCTCCCCAGGCATGAGCAAGGCCCAAACCTGCCACGCCTTCAGCTCTTTTTACAAGAGAGATATTTTAAAATAGTCTTAAATGTCAGACATGTTTTTTTTCACAACATGCCTCAGACATCTCATAAATTATTCTGCAGTAAAACTTTAATGGGAATGCTTAGAAAATGAAGAGTTCTAGTCAATGGAGTTTTTGGTAACTTAGACAACTGTTGACCCTGAATCCTCCTGCCGAATCCTTCCACCCCAAAATTCATTGAAGAAAATCATTATGAAATAGAGAACTTTCCTGAAACCATGCTTAAGTCTGTCTTTGATGACAGATGTCTTATGTCCCCTCATAATGCTGTTAGTTTGAACAACGTGATATTCCAATATTTGACTATTTTTGACTTAAAAAAGGCCATTTGATATGGTTCAATTTGATTATATAGAAAGTGGAGGAGTTTGAGGTCCTTCTGACTTCAAAATATATCTAGAAAGAAAAAATTTTTTTAAAAGAAATCTGTGATATCCACCTTTCTTGCCATTTGCTTCTTTCTCATGAAAATGGGTTAAGATTCTGGTTGTAGGATTTGCAATGCTGCTCAAGTTGTGTCTGCTGTCACATTGGCTCCACATTGGGGCCTTTACAAATATGTGTCACATCTGTAGCCAAAGATGTATTCAGTTCTGTTTCATGTGTACATGCTTCTGGAGGTAAGCCCGGGAGCCTTCCCTTTATGAGTTTTTAGTCTGTTGTGTCTCATGTTTGTTTATGCTTACTGGCTTGATTTATCCAGTTACTAGTTTCTGAAAAACTGAAACTTGGGGAGAACTTTAAATTATTTATTGGTACCAAGAGATAGAAAATTTGAATTTGGGGCTGTCCTAATAGTTTGGGATATGTGGTACAGAATTGTGGTCTTTGATGCCCAAAGCGATCTTCCCTAGATGCCTTTTGGTCCATAGAAAGATAAACCGCATTAAGGATGCTAGTATATTTCATGATATTTCTCATGCTTCAAAAATTGGGCTTAGTTAACCATCGTTTTAGTCATTTCAGGCTGCTATAACAAAATACCACAGACTGGGTGTCTGTAAATGACAGAAATTTATTTCTCACAATTCTGAAGACTGGGAAATTCGAGGTCAAGGCACCAGCATGGTCACATTCTGGTGAGGGCCCTCTTTCAGGTTGCAGACTTCTTGTTATACCCTCACATGGCAGAAAGGGTGAAGGATCTCTCTGGGGCTTCTCTTATAAGGGCGCTAATCCCTTTCATGAGGGCTCTGCCCTCATTACCTAATCACCTCCCAAAGGCCCCACCTCCTAATACCATTACTTTGGGCATTAGGTTTTCGACATATGAATTTTGGGGTGACACAAACATTCGGACCATTGTAACCAGTCTATTTCATTGTGTAGAACATTATATCTTTATATTGTCGGGGGAAGAGGAAGAATCTCCCTCTGCCCTTTCCCTTAAGGTTCTTATGGCTGGCCAAATAATTAACAAGACAGGTTAGCAGGAGAAAATGATACCAAGTTTAATAACATGTATACATGGGAGAAAGCAGGGACACTGCGTTTCTCAACACAATAGCAGAAATTCTCGTCTTAAATACCATGTCCAACCAAAGACAATGAGGATGTTGGGGGTGGGGGTGTCAGTTACAGGAGATTACCACTAAAGCACAGTAAACAAGAGTAAGGTTTATTATGCAGCCCCAAGGCCTCACCTTCCACATTGATAAGTCACTAGAAATGAGCTCATCCCCCTCTCTTCTCAAAACAGAGAGGGAGATACCTTTACAAATGGAGATTTCCCTTATAAATGTAAATGATTGTCTGGCAACTCCTCGCAGGGTCATCCAGGGTCATCCAGAGAATGTGGCCAGAGAGACAGAACTTCTGATAAGAGGGGCTTGTTGGTGCCTTTCCTATTGTAATCTCCATCCTACATTATCTTTATAGCCATCATGATAGATCTGTTCCAGGAAGGAGTTACCATGTCAAATTCTTTAGGCAGTTAGTGGGGGAGGTCAAATGTCCCTAGAGAAAACAACCAAGGTTAAAGAGATAGATTTCAGGGTGGCCAAATCTTGATCTCCCACAATATATAGAAAGTTAGTATCTAGAAGAATTTTTCATAGGGTATATTTCTTAGTATCATTCGCCTTTTTATGTAAAATCAAATGAACAAAATATTTATTGCCCCTTTACTACATCCAAGGCACCATCACAAAGAATATTTGCGACAAATAAGGAATTTTGTTCCTTTTGAAATAGGACATTAGTGTGGCATTCTCCTCATCGTTAGGTCTGTAGAAAGATAAAGCCAGTTAGCTGTGTCTTGACTCAGAGCAGCATTCTTTGGGGGAAACAGCACTGGATTGGGAGTTAAAAGCTATTGTTTCATTCCTGTCCAGGTCATAAGCTCACTCTGACTTTTTGTGGGCAGCCTTTTTCTTTCCTCCCTGGACTGTTTTCTCATCTATACGGTGAAGGTGTCAAACTAGTTTATTTCTAAGATCCTTCATAACAAAATAAACCCAACAATGATTTTTATTGAATACTTTCCACTATGTAAGGTACTGAGACAGTTCCAAGTAAGTGTAAGAGAGTCTCTTCTGAGAGTTTTTAAAGGTCTCTCAGAGTTAGATAAACCAAAAAAACAGTAACCAAAAAAATTTATTGACCATCCTGCAAGAGTAGATCACTGCAAAGAGCAGAGAGAATGCCAGAATGCATAGAGTACTCGGCACCCCCTTCAGAGAATTATTCCTGGTTTCCTAGAAGAATAAATGCTACAGGAGCTGTCATGTAAGTGGGACAAAGAATGGATTAGAGAGCAAGTGCCTTGAGTCCTGGGTAACACCTGTCATTTATCAAGCATTTACAGGATGCCTGGCTTTGTGCCAGATGCTTCCAAATGCTCTACCTGTATTATCCCAACCAAGCCTTGTAGTAGCCACATGAGAGGAATGCTGTGATTACCCCATTTTACAGATGAGGAAACTGAGGTAACTTGTGCCAGGTCACACAACTCGTAAGTGATGGAGCTGATAATTGACATTGAGCCTATATTCTTAATCATGATGCCTCCGAGGGAAAGTGAAGGCTTGGATAGAGAGAGGCAACAGGTCTTTCTTGTTAAAGGAGAGCCTGGAATTGCCAAAGGTTAGTGATGGAAGGAGAAGGGGACATTCATGACCATAGGCCACCTACACTGACCCATTTCCTTATGGTTTTCTCACCTTGATTATCTGTCACTGCCTAGCTGGACCCTGGGAATACTGCTCCTCTGTTAAGGCTGTATCCCAAGCTTGGCCAAATACTCCTTCCAGCTCCCTTTCAGTGCTCCTGCCAGTGCTAAAAAGAGCCTTGTATTTACTGGAACTTGGGCTATCTTTGCCACTTGAGTTGACAAGAGTCAAGTCAAGGAGTAAATAGCTGGACTCAAACAACCAGATGGGATTGGAGGGTGACCCCAAGAGCGTAACTATGAAAAGGTTTTTAAATTTTTTTTTCAAGTTTTCCAATACTTGGTTTTAGTTTAATCTTTTCCTTTTAATGTCTCCATTTACAGAGCCAAAAAATTCTAGCTTTGGAATTTCTTTTTTTTTTTTTTGCACATGAATATTCATAGGAGGTTTATTTGTAATAGCCCAAAACTGCAAACAATCCAGATGCCCATCAAGGGATGAATGAATAAATAGGTTTAGGTATATCCATACAATGGAACACCACTCACCAACAAAAAGCAATGAACTATTGATGGTGCAACACCATGGCTGCATCTTGAAATAATTATGTTGAGTGAAAGAAGCTAGAAAAAAAGAGAGTGCATACTTTATGATTCCATTTATATAAAATTCTGGAAAATGTAAACTAATCTGTGGTGACAAAAAGAAGATTAGTGGTTGCCTGGAAATGAGAATGGGAATGGGGGGCTAGTGGGAGGAGAGAGACTTAGCTGAGCTAAGAGAGAATGGATGAATGTTCCAGACAGAGGGAATAGAGGCAAGAGTGGACATAAGGTACCTGAGAAACCCTTGTAGCAGAGAGATTGGGTATTGAGGTGGGAGGTTCTGGAAGGATTGAGGCTCAATAGGAAAGCTGGGATCCAAAATGCTCCAAAATAGGAAAGTTGACTTTTTTATACCAAAGCCAACAGGAAGCCGTTAAGGGGTTTCATTGTGACCAGCTTTGGAATTTCTGCTGTGACAGGCTCAGAGCGCACAATGTGAAGAGTCCTTAACTAGCTCTCAGTTCATTTCATGGACCAAAGGCATCACTTGTGTCTGCTCACAGGCCTCAGTCCAAGCTTCTGTTCACCGTCCCTCTCTCAGCAGCCAGCAGTGGATGATGTCCAGGCATCACGTGGCTTAAAAACAAAACCATTGTCTTGCTTTTAAGCACCCTCCATGCCTCCAAACACAATCCAAGCCTCCAAATATGGCTTGGATTGTAAGCCCCTCAAGGGCAATGGTGGTGTTCATGTCTATAGCCAGCCCTGAGCGCAGTGTGTGGCACTAAGCAGACACTTCTTAAAGGCTGGGTCAATTTGTAGAATGATTCATTGAGCACATTCTCATCATCACTATAAAAACAAATGCAATGGAAAGGTGTTTTAAAAATGAGCTGGGGAGTGGAAGCAAGGGACATGCAATGCCTTGCAAGACACATCTTTGTAGTATGAAGTAGTAGTTAAAAGCCTGGGATTTTGGGGTCAGATGGATTGGGTTTTATGTCACGATTCCACCACATACTGGTCATGTGACCTCAGAGAAGACACTAAACCATTGCCTGCTTTCTAAATTGGCAGCAACAGTACATACATCATAAGATTATTAGGATTAAATGAGATACTGCTAGGGAAAAAAACCCAGATTCGGTTACCCTTGAAAAGAAAAGGGAAGCAGATGTTGAGTATTGCCCCCCGCCTGCCAAATTAAAAAAGTTTACGTGTTGCAGAGTGGTATAATCCTGAATACTTTGCAATTACCTGGATCAGAAACAAGTTCACCAGAGTCTGGGTGATACGTGTGGAAGTTTGGTCCAACAGATTAAGAGGTTGTGTTAGGGTGGTGACATTATGGATCTTTTTCTTTAATTTTCAGTTGTTTAGTTCTGTGCTTATATTTCTTTTGTACTTTAAAAAGTATTTTAAAAAATGAAACAAACCTGTTAAATCTAAAAAAACTGCACTCTTGAAAAGAGATGAAAAAGGAATTCTTCTAAAAAAGTTTAATACTTGAACAACCACTTTTGAATTTTTTTGGTTTTAGTTGCTTTTCCAATTGCTTTCTACAAGAAACTATTCTCTGTGGCTGAATAATTAATAAGACTATGTTTAGTGGAAATACGTTGAGAAGTTGGGAGTTTGATAAAAAATGAAAACTCTCCTTACAATAATATAATAAGATAAGGTATTAATGGGCTATTAGAAATCAAAGCATGTCTAATTAAAAAATAACCATTTGCTCTTTAGATGACGTCAACAGATGTGTCAAAATATATCCTTTTTTTAGGTTATCATCATTTTATGGATAATGATATGAAATAGTCCTAAATTTTGGGTACATTTGAATTCTTTGCTTTCCTGAACATCCAGTTTAGACATATTTAACCGAATAGATGAGAGTAGTCCTGGTTAATTTCTCGTTTGGAAACCCTGTGCCAGACTGTGTGCAGATGGGGCAGCAGTCGTGCCTGGCAAGCCCTCCACGTGGAGTTACATTTACACATTGTTTTATTCATTGTGAACATTTTGCAGGGAAAAAAGGAAAAACTGTCTCCCTGTTTCAATGAAATTCTGACACAATCAGCGCAAATTATAAATTATATTTAAAGTGATGCAAAAAATTCATGATCATCTCCAGCGTTGTGTAAAGTGTTGTGGCTGAGCTGTGGGCATTTAATGGTGCTGCAGTAACTTGGTCCTATTGACAGTGTTCCTCCAAGTATGGCCTAACTGTATCCACCAGAAATGCAGATTCTAAGGCCCCCTTGGGAATGCTCAATCATTGTGTCTAGGAGCAGAACCTGTAATCTGCATTTTAGACAAGTGCCTCCCAGGGTGATCAATGTATGGCAGTTTTGAGTCCCTCTGTTATGGCAGGAACATTTTGTGAAGATTATTTTAGTTATTATCTGAATTGAAAATATTTTTAAATCCAGAGAATTCAAATTTATAGTGAAAACTGAAGTAAAACTTAAAAATTTAGGGGGCTGACCTTCTGGTATAGTTAGGTCCACGCGCTCTGCTTTGGTGGCCTGGGGTTCACAGGTTCGGATCCCGGGCGCAGACCTAGGCACCGCTTGTCAAGCCGTGCTGTGGTGGCATCCCATATAAAGTAGAGGAAGATGGACAGGGAAGTTAGCCCAGGGCCAATCTTCCTCAGCAGAAAGAGGAGGATTGGCAGCAGATGTTAGCTAAGGGCTAATCTTCCTCATCAAAAAAAAAAAAATTTTTTTTTGGTTGAAGGGCACATGTGAGAATAATTTTAAAAATGTGGCTGGCCCTGTGGCTTAGCAGTTAAGTGCGCGCGCTCCGCTGCTGGCGGCCCGGCTTCGGGCCCCGGGCGCACAACGACACATCGCTTCTCCAGCCATGCTGAGGCTGCGTCCCACATACAGCAACTAGAAGGATGTGCAGTTGTGACATACAACTATCTACTGGGGCTTTGGGGGAAAAAATAAATAAATAAAATTATAAAAATGCTCCTGCTCTTTTCTGAATTCTCCAATTCTTCAGAGTTGACTAGGAACAGCATTGCAAGTAGTACTTTCTCAAAATTCATGAGAGGAAAACTTACATTTGAGAAAATCTTTGATTATTAAGTCAGTGAATTTATAAAACAGTAAATTTGGAGGAAATTACTAAATTTGGAGGAAAAGGGATGAAGAGAAAGACCTAATGTTACCTTATGTCAAGGGTTAAAACCAATATTTAATTATAATTTATTTTGGGGTAGAAGTAAAGATAATAGCCAGTTCTCCACAAAAAGACAATGATAATCATATTAGAGTCTTCCAACCTGGTTACAACATAGTTACAAGCCACATTTTTTGCTTTTAAAGTAACGAAATTAAAGCCAAAGAGAAGTCAGTTTGTGTGTTGCCATACTGTGTATTACAGATGTGTTTTTTTTTTTTTCTTGTGAGGAAGATCAGCCCTGTGCTAACATCTGCCAATCCTCCTCTTTTTTTGCTGAGGAAGACTGGATCTGGGCTAACATCCGTGCCCATCTTCCTCCACTTTATGTGGGATGCCGCCACAGCATGGCTTGACAAGCAGTGCGTCGGTGCACACCCGGGATCCGAACCGGCGAACCTGCGTGCGCTTAACTGCTTGTGCCACCAGGCTGGCCCCAGATGTATTTTTATCTTTAAACAAAAAAAGTATCAGGACATGAGAGAAACAATCACTTTGATTATCTTAAAATTTCTTTGATTTTAAAAATGATTTCACATAACTTCTATATTTAAGTATAACTTCTTGAGGGCAAAAGGGATGATTAGGCACATGTGTGTGGTGATGGATTGTAATTAGTAGTTGGGTGGTGAGCATGATGTAATCTATGCAGAAATAGAAGTATAATGATATACACCTGAAATTTACACAGTGTTGTAAACCAATGTTACAGCAATAAAAAAATAAATTAAAAAAAAATGAAGATGAAGGGCTAACCCCAGGCTTGTGGTTAAGTTTGGCATGCTCTGCTTTGGCGGCTCAGGTTCTGTTCCCGGGTACGGACCTACACCACTTGTCTGTTAGTGGCCATGCTGTGGTGGTGGCCCACATAAAAATAAAAAAAGAAGAAGATTGGCAACGGATTTTAGCTCAGGGCAAATCTTCCTCACCAATGAAAAAAAAAATGAAGATGAAATCAACATATTTCCAGATTTAAAAAAAAAAATGAAGAGAATTCATACCAGCTGACCTGTTCTACAAGAAAAATTATAAAAGTGCTTCATGCTGAAAGGAAATTGTACAAGATAGAAACTCAGTAGTTACAGAGGAATGAAGCATGCTGGAATTGGTGAATATCTGGACGAATATACATTTTATCTCTATTTAAAATATATTGAACCATGGGCCGGCCCCGTGGCTTGGCGGTTGGGTGCGCGCACTCCACTGCTGGCAGCCCGGGTTCGGATCCCGGGCGCACACCGACGCACCGCTTCTCTGGCCATGCTGGGGCCTGTCCCACATACAGCAGCTGAAAGGATGTGCAGCTGTGACATACAGCTATGTACTGGGGCTTTGGGGGAAAAATAAATAAAAATAAAATCTTTAAAAAAAATAAATAAATAAAAAAAATAAAAAGGGCCGGCCCCGTGGCTTAGCGGTTAAGTGCGTGCGCTCCGCTGCTGGTGGCCCGGGTTCGGATCCCGGGCGTGCACGTGCATCGACACACAGCTTCTCCAGCCATGCTGAGGCCATGTCCCACATACAGCAACTAGAAGGATGTCCAGCTATGACATACAGCTATCTACTGGGGCTTTGGGGGGGGAAAAATAAATAAAATCTTAAAAAAAAAAAAAAAAATATATCGAACCATTTAAAGCAAAAAATAAAAAATAACTTCTTAATGTCATTTGTGTAGATTTCAGTGATAGAAGAAATGAATGAAATAAGATTTAAATAAAACTTTTTAACCTTTGTTTAGTGAATTTTATATGTATTTCTATCTATATAATTTTAATAATTCTTGAATTGGGGTTTTGTTTTCCTATTGAAATATTGTTTGGGTTGGTCTACTATTCATTCACACCGTTTTACTGGTCTTTGGGGACTCCCTGCCCCTCTGCCTGTCTTCCTCCATCTGCTCTCCCTCCCTGAGGGCAGTGGGGCCGAGGGGACTGGGATGGGGACCCAGCACATCCTATAGAGAAACCACACTGGATTTCCATCCACGAGCAGAGCAACACACTAAGGATGAGGATGATTTCCTTATCTTCCTTGCAATTGCCTGAAATCTCCCTTCTAGCACTGTGATCTATGAGCTCCCATGACCCAGGCACTCCATCTCTTTTTTTTGCTAGGAATTTCTAGAGCCATGGCTGGGTCACCCTTTGCCTTCCCCGGCAGCTGGTTTCACTCTGAATTTAATGAGTGGAGTGGCCAGAGAAGGGTTTCCCCATCTGGCACCCCATTGGAAGGACTCGGCCGCTTGTTCCTGTTAAATGAGTAAATGCCGACTGCTGGGTGACTCCAAGAAAGGGCCTTTCCAGTCAGTTCTCGTCTAGTAAGTGTCTAGGGCACATTGGTGAGCCTGCCTGCTCCTCCCCCCCTTCTCTTTGGACTTGGGTGTAACCACCAGTGAGTAGGAACGTGAGTATTTTAAATCACACATATATGTAACTTGGAGTCACTGGGGTTTTCTGTCCCAATTCACTGGTTGGACGTGATAATTTATCAAAGCCTGTTGGCAAACTTTGTGTAGTTATCCAAGATTTCGTGCTGCCCAAGGCCCCACTGCGCTTGATTCTCTGTATTTAAATTTGCCAATTAGCTTTTAGAGCTGTGATATTAGCAGATGGGAATTTGAAATGCTTCATTACCATGCTGAGAGTTCAAGTATTTTTCGTTTCTGTTTTTAAGAGTTTTAAGCTCATATTTTAGTTTTTTTCCCCTTTATAATCTAGTATATTTACTTACACTTTACATTTTTGCATAAGAAAAAACTTGTTTATTTTTGCATTTTTGTTATTAAACAGATAGGAAGAAAGTCTATAATTATATGCTTCTTAAACTGGATTTCCTCCAATCCAATCACCAAACTCCACAGATACCAAAGCTGTCTTGAGGAAGATTGGGAACCAACCCAAATGTTCTCAAGTTACATTTTTATGAAAGATTTTTGTTGCATACTTAAAGAGCGGGGGAGATTTTTGTATGGGACCTTTATCTTTCCCCCATCTCTGCAGTCTTCTTAAAATGCCCTCTGTTAGAATTTTTGATGGTTTGGTTTCCAGACATGTAGAACATACTGTAAATTTAAGCAGTGAGAAGAACCACTATTCAATGCCTCACATTTAATGAACTCTTATTGAATGAATGAATGGGCTCAGACGCACCAAAGGGCATTTGACTATGGACTTGACTAACTAGAGCCTTTTATTAACCAGGATTTCCACCCACCTCCGACTTTCCTGCTTTTTGGAATTAGAATGAGACAAATGGGAAATAAACCAGTTAGGTTGATATGTGACCGTTTATTGAGTTTTTACTGTGTGCCAAGCACTGTACTACATGGTAATCCTTCCAGCAGGGAAGTCAGTGCTATTTTAATCCCTGTTTTGCATGTGGGGGAAACTGAGGTTCACAGCGGTAGTGTCACTGCCTGAACATCTAGAACTCTTTGCTGATAGAGCAGGGTGTGAGGGATTTAATATTCTCTTAATCAGGGATCTCAGTGTCATCATCCCATCCTCCCCCCAATCCTACATTAATTGTAATTGAACACATAGTTCTTTTTCTCTAGCATCTTATGTTTTGTAAGTTGTGAATTGTGAAGACAAGGACATTTTGTGTTGAACTGTTGTCTTTAATATTAGTTTGAAAATGATCTCTTAAACATCCTTGCCTCTGTCATCTTTCATTCTATTTTAGTGGTTGCTATTGTACTGTCTCCAGTTAGTAAGCTTCTTTGAATTCTAAAGGATGTTTGACACCTTTTATTTTCTGATAATTTTATATTGTCAGCCACCAAGGCAATTGGGCAGAAAAAAAGATTTGCTATGGGCAAAAATGGCAGAATGAGATTTAAGGAGTAAGCCCAGAAAATCAAATTCTCTCTGAGCAGCAGTTTTTGCTACAAATAAGCAAGACAAGACAAATGTAGAAATTGTCACCCGTGGTTGCTGTAATCAAGGCCTCTGTGGAGCTTTTCACGGCCAAATGGACAAAACAAGTTTGCTGGGAGCTTCTTTCCTGGGCGGAGAGAGTGTTATATGGGTTGAGGGAAATTTTGAGTGGGGGAGGGTCTGATAAAAATCACTGGACATCAGTGCCCTCTCTGTTGACCTGGCCTCTGCTCACGAGCAACCAGCTCACATACTCTCCCTGCTCCAGTGCCCCCACCTCTGTAGTCCATCCTGCAGGCCTCAGTCAGATTAATCTTGAATCAGGGAAGTTCTCTTCTAAAGAACTTACCTTGGATTCTGTGGCCTGCTACAGGCAAGCACAATGCCATTGCCTGGCATTCAAGGCCATTTTGTGGCCTGTGCACACCATCTGCCCAACGTTATTTCCATATACTCTTCAATACAAATCCTGTCCATCCACTGAACTGGACTTGGATCTATTCTGTGCACATTCTGTGCTGTGAACTAAGCACTACCTATAAGGAAACCACCTTGAGAACTCCACCTTCACACTTTGTGAGAACAGCTTGTTAATAGCAAAAGACACGGAAGACAGTACGTTTTGTATGTAAATCAAGTGATACCTAGCTAGTAACATCCATGAGAATTAACTATTTGGAGAAAGGGTAGACTAGTGACTGTGCTTCTTACGGGAAGTTAACTTATAGAGGGCATTGTTCTGTTGGGGGAAAGATAGGCTGTGTAACTTGATAAGGGAGAGGAAGTAGGTGCAGTTAGCTCTTGAAAGGAGAGCTGAGACTGTTCTTTTAATTAGCTTGAAAAGACTAGCCTTCCTGTAGTTGAAAAAGAAATCTGCTGCTACTCAGAGAAACCAGCTGAGGAGAAAATGAGTTTGAGCCTCACCTTCAGATGCTGTTAATGATGATGATCATGCTGAAAGCAGCTAAAATTTATTGAGCATTTTCTGACACTGATAGGCACTCAATGTGCTTGACCTCATCTAATCACCGTAACACCCTGAGATTGACAGCTGTTATTATGTTATAGATGAGGAGACTGAGGCTTAGCAAGGTTAACTGATTAACCTCAGATCATGCATCCAGTAAGTGGCAGAGCGGCAACTAAAATCCAAGTTATATATATTCTAGAGTTCCTCTACACATTTTTAAAGGTGTGTATGGGTAAGGGGGTGTTTATGGGTGTCATTGCTTCCTAAAGTCTGCTGGAAAATGCTGTCTGTGGTCTTATTAACCTCCCCCAATGAGCACTCTCTATACAGAAGTTAATATTATAAGAACTACAGGGATATTTTAAGCATTCAGAAAAGGATGCTTTTGTCAGCATGTTCCCAGGTCTTTCCTAGGTAAGTCTTGAAGCTTGGCATTCTCTTAGCTGGCATATTCCTACAGTTGAGGGCAGTCCATATATACTCTTCCATGCTATCTGTAGTGATTCATCAAGATTTCAAGGCTATTAATCACCTCTCCCTAGTTGGAATGTAAAGTCTCTGAGGGCAGGCACCATCTCGACTTGGTGATAAATTGGTGATAAATCAAGACTTGGTTGATAAATTTGGTTATGTTATTACTACAGCTAGATAAAAATACCCCCTAAATTATCCATCTCTCTTTTATAATCTTATATATTCTCTGAACAACCTTCATATAGGAGCATCTTGCTTCGGGCAAGGACTGTTTTCCGCCTCTTTGGGTGAGGCCACGTGTGGAGTGGAAAGAGCGTGGGCTTGGGAGTCAGCACCAGGATCTGCACTCCAGCTTTCCCGCGTGCTTCTGCAAGACTCTTTCACTGAGGCTCAGTTTCTCCATTTGCAAAGTGAGTGTAGAAACCTTACCCGGAGTTCTGCAGATTAGAAATGACATGTAAAATGGCTGGCTCACAGTTGGCATTTAGGAAATGAAGAGATGGTTCATCTGTCTGTTCTCAAGCATGAGCACAGGGCCTTGCACAGAATGCATGCACAGTAAATGGGTCTTGATGATAATGATTTGGTTCCTTAAGACCTGACCTTGAAGAGAGAGCAACTCCGAAGTCTCTTAAAATATGATGCCTTTATTGAGAGTGTCCTTCATTGCCTGACTCTGCATAGGAAGGCAGAGGCAGAGATGAATTTCTTGGTTCTTAGATGCTATTTCAGTTTGTAAAGCCTGATGTTTTGTACAGGTGAGTATTGGTAATATCATCCTCATGATAAGATATACAGTGATTATATTGAGCTAGCCCTGATGGCCTAGTGGTTAAAGTTTGGCACTCTTACCACTTTGGCATCCCGGTTTTGGTTCCTGGTCGTGGAACCACACCACTCGTCTATCAGTAGCCATGCTGTGGCAGTGGCTGACATAGAAGAACTAGAAGGACTTACAACTAGAACATACAACTTTGTACTGGGGCTTTGGGGAGGAAAAAAGAGGAAGATGGGCAACAGATGTTAGCTCAGGGTGAATTTTTCCCAGCAGGAAAAAAGATATACAATGATTATATTCATCAGTCTGTTAAAGTAATAAACAAAGGTTAAAAGGACCAGCACCTTCTTCACTAGAATACTTTTCCTTTTGTAACAATTTACAATGTTTCATTTGTATTTTAAAATTTAATCTTAGAAACACCTTATTAATGTAGGTATTATTCCCTTTTATAAGTGAGTAAACTGAGGCTGAGAAATTAAGAGACTTCCCAATTTGCACAGTCCTGGCAGAGTTTGGATTCAAACCCAGTTCTTTTGACTCGGGTTTTTTGTGGTTTTCTCACAGCCACTAAGCACATATAGCAACTGCTGGCATGGTATATTTTTCTCTATCCATTTACTTTTAATCTATGTGTCCTTATAGTTAAAGTGGGCTTCTTATGGATAACATGCAGTTGGATCTTGTTTTTTGATCCACTCTGACAGTGTCCATGTTTTTTTTTTTTGTTTTTTTTTTTTTGTGAGGAGACCAGCCCTGTGCTAACATCTGCCAGTCCTCCTCTTTTTTTGCTGAGGAAGACTGGCCCTGGGCTAACATCCGTGCCCTTCTTCCTCCATTGTATATGGGACGCCACCAAAGCATGGCTTGCCAAGCAGTGCGTCGGTGTGCACCCTGGATCCGAACCGGCAAACCCCGGGCTGCCACAGCGGAGCGCGCACACTTAACCGCTTGCGCCACCGGGCCGGCCTCAGACAGTGTCTATGTTTTAAGTGGTGCATTTAGACTATTGATATTGAAAGTGATTATTGACATGGTTGGATACACGTAGAGCAACTGAAGTCTGTGTGTATATATAGATGCATATATATATAATTTTTATTAATATATAAATGTATAATAGATGCCAACTTCTTTCCAGGTAGTATGGTCTGAGAGACAACATGGATTACAAAAAAAAAAAAACTTTTATTGAATGTTTGCAGTGAGCTTGGCACTATATTCACTATTTTAGTGGTTTTAGATTAGTTTGAAGAAAACCTATTTTGGAAATTTACACTGTATTCTCAAATGCTTAGATGCAGCTTTTATACCTGATATATTAAAAAATTACCTAAAATTAGTGCAGAATTTAGAGAATAGAGAAAAGTAGATAACCTTGTATAATTCACTGCGTGATTAATGGAAATTGGGGTCTCACGTTTATTACAGTGAGGCACCAACAATCTGATGCAGTCTTCAGCCTCTAAGGCCTGAGTTCAGGGATTATCGATTCTGGGGCCAGTCTAAGTGTGTTCCACCTCAGTCATTAAACAAATGCTGCCTAGAAGAGAGGTTTTCTTAGAAAAGATAATGTTTTTAGTGTTTCATATTGGCTTTTTGCTAGGTTAGTACACTTTCAGTAAAACTTCAAAACGTCTTAAGGAAAACAAGCAATTCCTGAATAAGCCAGTATTGTGAATTGAGGTATTTAAGTTATGTATTTGCAGAAGACCCAAAGTCTTGTTACTGAATGGAACTTCTGTTCCCTCGTTCCTGCTGCAGATGTCTGTATGATATACGATGTGGTCAATACATAGCCTTAGGAATTTTGTAGTTTAAAAGAGAAGTGGAGAGGGAACTATGGATTGTCTGTAAGAGTGGACACCTCTCCTGCCATATCAAACCCACCCTTCTTTCCTGTTCTCAAGTGCTAACAGACCCCTTTTCAGCTTTTGCAGATTTTTTTTCAGCCACACATAGTAACTTCTTAGTCTCCTTTACTTACATTGTGGCCTCTGGCGCAACCTTGACTCGCCTGAGCATTCAAAATGCTTTCCTTCATGCTCTCTCTACAGGTAGACATGGTATGGTAGACATGCCAGAAGAAAGGCATCATCCATATCCTGGGCTTTGCCTTTATTAGTTTGAGGTGATGTGTTTACAACTGAAACAGAGCTAAGATGTTTTGCTTTTATCTAATGAATTTAGGAATCTGCCCTTGTTTGAATGATCTAGATAGTCTCAGTGGAGGGTTCCAAATGTACTGGATGCTGCAGTTAGACAGCTTTGTTTTGGTTCTGTAGACACAGCCATATTTGGGAAACACAAATGGGCCACTTTTTGTATTTAAGACTTGTCTTGGTTAACAAAGCATATTTAAGAAACTTTGTGTGCCCAGAGTTGTACATATAAAGAGTTTGAGAAGGAGCTCAGGGCTCTGGAATGCCATGAAGTCGTGTTAGGAGCAGGGAATTAGCAGCCAGCAAGCCTAGGAAGCATGGGGTACTGTGTGCATTGTCACCTGGCAGCCCCTGCTGACTATTTTAAGATGAAACGTTTTGATACAATTGCTTCTTTAGGAAATCTGGCTGAACATTCTAGTCCTTTTATTGCCCCCCTTGTCCTCATAAGGAACTACATAGGGGTTTGGCTTCATTAAACAAAAGCAATCACTGGTGATTAACGTTGGCATTCTACACTTGGGGTGTTTGCTCTTAGTCCTGTGGAAGAGTGCATCGTGTGCAGCTGCCATGTTCTGATGGGCAGGATTGTTAGTGGCATTTTTTCAGCTTGTCTCCTGGAATTTTCTCTTGAAAGTTCTGAAGATTATATAATTGCATATCAAATGCCAAGTTGGAGCTAAAAAATAACTACCTTTCGTTAAAAAAGAAATGTATTATGGGGCCAGCCCGGTGGCACAAGCGGTTAAGTGCGTGCGCTCTGCTGTGGCGGCCCGGGGTTCGCTGGTTTGGATCCCGGGCACGCACCGACACACTGCTTGTCAGGCCATGCTGTGGCAGCATCCCATATAAAGTGCAGGAAGATGAGCATGGATGTTAGCCCAGGGCCAGTCTTCCTCAGCAAAAAGAGGAGGACTGGCAGATGTTAGCTCAGGGCCGATCTTCCTCACCAAAAGAAAAAAAGAAAAGAAAAGCAAAGAAATGTATTATAACCACATTATAAACAGTTTGGAAAACAGAAATGAAATTAAAAAGTTACCTGTAGTTCCACGCTACCACATCATTATTAAAATTTGGCCAGATTTCCTTTCAAATATATGCATGTGTTTTATTTTTTACATAATTACAATCATAATGTCACACAGACCTACATCCTGCTTTATTCACCTAATCCTATGAGAAGTGTTTTCCCATGTTGTGGGTCTATGTGATCATTGTTTTCATAACTGTCCAACAGTCCACCCAGGGGATATGTGGCCATGTAATTGGTCCCCATCACTGAACCCTGGAGTGTTTCTAGGTTTTCACTATTATTAATAAAACTATGGTCAACATCTGTCTGTGTAGCTTTATTGTCATTTGGGGTTTGTTCTTTGAGCTAGATTCCCCTAAAGCACAAAGGGGATGAGATGTATAACTCTTGATTGTTATGCTGAAAACAGTGATAACAATTTAGTGTCACTCGCTGTGTAGGAAAATGTCAATGTCTTTGTATTTGTCCACATTGAGTGTTAGTGTTTTTAAATTTGTGGATAATTTAAGAAGTGGAAAAAATGGTTAGTCATTATCTGAATCTATTTTTTTTTTAAACTAATCAGGTCAAGTGAACATTTTCTCATACATTTGTTTATTATTTGCATTTTTTTATTCTGGGAGTTATTTCCTCATGCCTTTTTAATTTATTTTCTTGGCAATAAGTATGAGTACACTGTAAAATAAGGCTATTAACCCTCTCAATTATGTTTGCTGCAAACCATGCATTTTAATACATAGATAATATATGATTACAAGTTATCTCCTAAATTCTATTGTCTGAGGTGCAAATAATGTTGCATTTATAAGACTTCAAACTATTTTTGGGCTGTATTTTGCTTGTTGGCAATTTTCTTGGCAGAATGTCCTTTGTTGATTTAGAGGCACCGTTTAAGTATAAAAGATAAAAAATGATTGCAGATTTATTGGTAGTTCACTTTCTGGCTCTGGATCTGACCCTTCTCTGGCATGGGCCTGTGATGAGAGTGTGATGATTTTAGTGGGTCCTTGGGCATAGGATGTCTGAATTCTGTGATTATAAATAGGTCTTATTAAAATGAGCTTATCGTTATGACTTTTAATAGGAATTAAAACTAAACCAAAATAAAAACCTTTAGTTTTTGTTGGGCAAGTGGATCTGACTGCTGGGGTTGGCCTTGAAGTTTGGGTTGATGAGAGAAGTGGGAAGTAACAATGAGATTAAAGACTTGGAAATGGGAAATCTTGCTCGGGATTCAGTAGGATTAACAAATATGGGGGATGAGGCATTTAGGGCTTATTGAGTACATGGGGGAGATGAGACTGGAAAAGCAATTGGGACCTCATCTTACAGGGCCTTATGGTATGTAAGGAATTTGGACTTGAATTTTCAGACCAGTGTTTCCCAAAGTGTGACATTTGAAGTGATTTTAGAAGGTATGTCATTGAACATTTGAAAATTTTAGTATTTATTCATTCCTTAATTCTCTCTCCCATGCAGAATTTATTCCTTTTCTTTGTGTGCTCCTGTAACATTAGGTCAAATTGATAGCAGAAGAGCTCCCCATTATATTATATTTAAGTGGGACATGTCTATCACCCTCAAAGACAGCAGCTGTCTGATTCACGTTGGTCTCCTCTGGGCCAAGCACTATCCTGGGTGCATAAAACGCTATTTGAATGGGATCATCAGGGCTGTGTTTTAGATACATGATTCTTTCCTAGGAGGTTTGCTGCCTTTTTCCCTTTTGCCCTGTACTGCCCAGCCAACTCCGTGGAGCTTATAGGGGCCCCGTGGATTTTTTTCCCCATTGAAATTGGACCCAGGAACTCTTTCACTGCTAAAGTCAGAATGTGGCAGTACATGGGCTATAGAGTGATTCTGAGGCTTATTAGGCCATTGTAATGGTCTATGAATGAGGTGATGGGATAGAATGGTGAGTGTGAGGATGGAAAAGCGGAGGTGGCTAGGATTCATGAGTCATGAGATGGAATAATTGACAAGATTAGGCAACTTATCAGGTGTGGGGTGGAGGCGGATGGCAAGGGAAAGAAGAGAAGGCAGTGCAGTCAGATGTGTGTGAGGGACAAATACTCAGTCCACCAATGTTAACTAGGTGCTTGCTTTGTGCTAGGCGCCATACTAGGTGTTAGGATACAGAGATAAGCAGGAAGACTCTGCCCTGCTGGGAGGTGCTCACTGTCTAGTGTGCTTGGTGTATGAGGCCTGATTGGAGGAGCAGACCTGGAAGGCAAAGTGGGGAGAGACAAGTAATGGACTCAGCTGGTTCTTGTAGCTGATTATCGGGACTAAGCATTGTTCAGTAAGTAATGGGGCGCTATCGAAAGGTTCTAAAGGGGAAATGACACTGTCTAGTCTGTGCATTTGCTGTGGAGGGCTGATTCTCATTTGGAATCCAGTATCCATTGCCCAGAGGTCAAAGGCTGAGGGGGCTCTGAGGAAGCAGAGAAGGATAAGAAGGAAAGGGGTCTTAGTAGAAGGAGTAAAAAGCAAGACAAAGGGAAACTTTTTCTGGATCTCAGTCTTTGCACTCCTTATTAGGGAGTGGATTTTTTGGTTATGAACCTTTTTGTTGTGTGTAGTCACAGAACCCATTTATTAAGGGAAGCTCAGGAAGTATAAATGAATGAAATCACTAAAAGCACAGCTGCCCTGGTTGAAGTGAAAGGTGGGAAGTGGGTGGGTGGGCACCTGCCCTGTTGCCTGAGGGGTCTCATGGAGCCTCCTTCCAATACAGATGGAAAACCATGCAAATAGACTAGGTAACCTGCATGGATCCTTCTGGTTCTAATATTGCAGATGAAATCCTCAAGGAAGTTAGTGTGTAGTTGGAAAGGAATGAGGACCCCGCTCAGGGCCCTCTAGCTCTTAAACTCCTAGAAGAACCACAGAGGCCCTGTTCCAGAAGGAGGATCCTCATGGCCCGATGTAAACCAGCCCACAGTGACACTTAGAAATCAGGACCAGAAAGTGTGTGTGGGAGGAGGAAGGAGTTAACTGTCTTGAATTCAGCGGAAAGGTCAGTGAGGCCCCGAGCAGTGCAGAAACATGTGTGTGCACTGGAAACCTTTCTGAAGGCCGTTTCAGATAATTGGTTAGAACGGAAACTGCGTTGGAGGGACTCCAGGAGGAAATGGGAGGACATGGAGGATGGCCTTTCTGGTGTGTTTTGCTATTGCTCCCTCTCCAGAAGCATCGGTCTTTTCACAGAAACCTTGTGCTTGTTGTGTTCTGAGCCCCCAGCATGTCATGAGATTCCAGACCAAAGTTAATGTCAGGGTCAAGTTTATCCTAACTTCCTCCCCTTGAAAGGAAGTGTCAGAAACTCAGTGTTTATCCTTTCTGGCTTTATGAAGAGCCTCTTGCATCCTCTCCAATAATGTAGAGAGTTCGTTTGAAGAGAAACGTTATTAATAGAGATTGAGAAGAGGATGAGATGTCAAAAAATGATGAGATGTCAAAAAATTGAGAAATGTGGCTTTGCTGGTAGATCAGCAAAGTATAAAGCAATAAGGCCAAGCACTGATTCTGGGGCTTTGTGAGCTGTCCCTCTTCTTTTCAAGCCATTGGAAGTAGCTGCAAATACATCAAGTCCCAGATTGTAGAGTATAACCAGGTTTGGTCAGAGTGGAGAGCTAGCTTCCTTTTAAGTAGCTACAGTGAAGTTAAGGAGGTTCCTGGTTATCTTGGAGATACGATTCCAAAGTTAGGCTCTGAAGGTTAAATAAAGACAAAGGCAAAGTTCATGACGGAGCGCCCACTGTATGTTCAGTCCTGAGGATGACACAGTGTCTCCCCTCCGGAAACTTAACAATCTAGTGTGTGTGTGTGTTTATGTATGTGGGGGGAAGCTATGGAGGCAAAACCCCACAGGGCGTAGGAGAAGATGGAGCATGCTGTGTGAGAGGTCAGCCAAAGGCTCATTCTCTTCCAAGAACCTTTGCTGGACCTCAAATTCATTTTTACAGAGAAACTCTATTCTTCCCTATTCTTATATCCCTGAACCATCCATATAAGGACCTTCTTTTCTTCCCCAATAAACAACCCATATTTAGTTATTGGATCCTATTTCAGCTGGAAGCATGAGTGTAACTTCTGCTTTTTAGTTATTATTCACTCTGTCAAGACTTATCTCAGAATTATAGGGTCGTGGAATTAGGGAGGGACCGTGCAGAACTGTTAATTATCTGGATGCATTCTTAACAAGTCTGGCTACTTCACATCTTGTTCTTCTGGTGGAATGTCTGTGTTGATGCTGTGGTGCTTTGACCAAGTATGGTAGGTCCCAACAGCCCAAGGGGTGGAATGGTGGCTTGACCCTCGCTGGCCCACCCAAGCTGTGACACTGTGTAGGTTCCTGCAACCCACTTGGGGATAGCTGCTCACTTGCAGCTGTCTGATTTTGCCACTAGATGGCACAGCTTATCTTTTTGGCTTTAACCCAAAGGTGCCTGCCTCCTTTGGAGGGGACTTGGGGGAGAAATTCCAAAGAAGTACCATCATGTTCTCAAGCAAATCAAGCTCTTTACAGTTTAGTTTTTAAATAAATATTAAGTGTCAGAGGTTTCTATATAAAATAAACTCTCATGTTCTACATATGATTGTAATCGCTTGTACTGTCTCTAAATAAACTACAGGGACTAGATTATGACTGTCAAGCTCTCAGCATTCTTCTGGTCAGTCTCAGTTTGTGCAGCTTCCTGTTCGTGTCCCTGCTGCCTTGACTCTTGAGCTCTTCAGGTTGTAGAGACAAAACCATTTGCTGAGCCACTTGAGATTCAGATTTGGCCGGGCTCACTTCAGGAGAGAGGAATGAAGTTTCTTCTCTTCGAATGAAATCTTGAGACTTCCTCCTCTGTCTTGGCTTGTGCTGGTCAAGATTCTTGGGTTGCAGATGACCAGAAACCACCTCTGGTTAACTCAAACTGAAAAGGGATTTATTGGCGGGGTCTTGAGTGGTTCACAGAGTTTACGGGAGGCGGGAGAACTGCACTCAGAACATGGGAAGGAATTCAAGGAGTTGAACTGAGTGGGCTGGAATCAGAGCCAAAATCAGGCCTTGGAATAGTCTGGATAGGATGTTGCTGCTGTTGACACCATTGGCGAGAACTGGACACTGGGCATCGTCCTTGGCACAGCTGCCACTGCCAGCCTTGCTGCAGTTTTTATTTTAAACTGCCTCCTACTTCTTTTGTCACCTGCTGCAGATTCGAGCAATCACAAAGTGAGAGCACGCAACAGAACCCACTACCCAGAAAGCCTTTGTGTGCAGAGTTGGTACTCACCTATGCATTGTCATTGTCACCTACTACTGTCATACTAGTTCCTAAAATATTGAAATAGTGTCCCACCATCCTGGGCCCCTTCTCTGTCTTCTTACTGTCCAACCACTAAATGGTTAACACCTGGTTCAGGGAGGGGGCTCCTAGAGAATGCTGCAACTGGTGTCTACTCTGGTTGGTGGACATTTGTGGCAAAATGCTGGTTGGTATTTTGGATATTATCCCTGACCATATGTGCTTTAGATCAGTTTGTAAGTAAGAGTGGGGCTGACACTTAGAAATTACTAGTATCTATACTGAGAAATATAAAATGTGCAAAGGGCTACCCACATATGACAGTGATTACTATTGGGTCTGAGTTGAGGCATCCTTTTTGTGTGGTTCATAAGACATTGACATTCATCTCTTCCCCAGGCTGAGAATACTGTTGTGCTATGTACTTATTTTTAAAATTAAGGTGAATTAAACTAAACTATACAGAGGGAATTGGTAAATGATTTATGGAGTGTTATTACAATAAAATATTATACAGCCATTAAAATGATAGATATGATGACTATGTAAAAATCCAGAAAAATATTTAGGAAATATTTAATTTAAAAATTAGAACACAGAGCTGTCCAGACATTATGTTTACAACTACATAAATGCTATTTATGCAGATAAAGGTTAGAAAGAACTGTAAAAAAAGAAAAATATTTTCTGTTAAGATAGCTTCATGGCTGAATCAAAAACATTTTTTCAATCACGTTTTTAAAGTTGAATAAATAAAACCTTAAGTATTTTAAACATGAAAATGTTTGGATGATATCATGACAGCCCTTTTGGTCCTGGGAGGCCGACTGAGGGATCATAAAACCAGGAATGGAAACCAGTGGGGCATACAGAACACAGCAGGTTGTGTTTCTTAACTGAAAGAACAAGTGTTTCCACAGCTTAGGGAACTATCTGAGAGGGCTGTTGAAGGTCACGGATAGTCTCAGGTGTATTTGATAGTGACAGAAGCAAAGTTACTGTGGATTTGGGTTGCATAGGACTTAGAATGATTTCCTTTTTGCCCCTAGCATTCTACTGGGTCAATTCCAAGGAGAGTGAGCAAGGCAGCAGCCCAGAAAGGAAGCCAGTGCCCAGCTTCAGTGTGTTAAAAAGGAAGCTAAAGTGTTTCCTTGTGCAGACCTTCAGACCATACCTTGACCTTCTTATTAGAGAATTCAGGAACCAGGGGGTTGATTTCCTCTACATCATTGCTTCTCACACTTTAAAGTGCATAGGGACCAGCTGGGGATCTTGTTAAAAGGCAGATTCCGATTCAGTTGGTGTGGGGTAAGTCTGAGTTTCTATAGTTTTAATAAGCTCCCAGCTGATGCCAATGCTGCTGGTCTACGGACCACACTTTAAATAGCAGGTTCTATATATCCTGAAGACTTGCTTTTTGATTGTCCTTAAGACATGTTCAATTAGACCTTGCTATTCAAAATATGTGCAAGACCTGTACTTTGAGAACTACAAAACATTGCTGAGAGAAATTAAAGAAAACCTGCATAGGGCCGGCCCCATGGCTTAGTGGTTAAGTGCGCGTGCTCCTTTGCTGGCGGCCTGGGTTCGGGGCCTGGGTTCGGATCCGGGGCGTGCACCGACGCACCGCTTCTCTGGCCCTGCTGAGGCCGCGTCCCACATACAGCAACTAGAAGGATGTGCAACTATGACGTACAACTATCTACTGAGGCTTTGGGGAGAAAAAAAAAGGAGGAGGATTGGCAATAGATGTTAGCTCAGAGCCGGTCTACCTCAGCAAAAAGAGGAGGATTAGCATGGATGTTAGCTCAGGGCTGATCTTCCTCACAGGAAAAAAAAAAAAAAAAAAACCTGCATAAAGGGAGAGTCCCTTCTTGTGAACTGGAAAAATCAGTATTGTTAAAATGTTAATTTTCTCCAGATTGACCTATAGATTCAACATGATCCCAATTAAAATTGCAGCAGGCTTTTTAAATTTTTGTTTTTGGTAGAAATTGATAAGATGATGCTAAACTTCATATGAAAATACAAAGGATCTAGAAGAGCCAAAACGATTTTGAAAAAAACTGAAGTTGGAAGACTCATACTACCTGATTTCAAGACTTACTAGAAAGCAGTAATAATCAAGAGAATGAGTTATTTGAGAAAGACAGATCAGTGGAACAGACTAAAGTCCAGAGCCAGACCCACACATATGTGGCCAACTGCTAAATTGTGTTATGCTAAGTGAGAGAAGCCAGGTATACAGATTACATAGACTATGATACTATTTTATGAAATTCTAGAAAAGGTAAAACTGTAGTGACAGGAAGCAGATCAGTGGTTACTGGGGACTCAGGACTCAGTGTACTGAATGAGAGGGTTTCCATTTGCATATCAGTGGTGAGTAAGTGGATGCATTCCCACCTCAAGGCGGTAGAGTGCAGTGCCTAGGCGCCTGGGCCTTCACATCAGGCTGTCAGGGCTCCAGTATCAACACTACCACAGAGGCAGACAAGCTGTTCAGCTCTCTATGCCCCAGTTTGCTCATCTATGTAAACTAACATAATGTTAGTGCTTACCTTGTGGGGTTGTTGTGAGGATCAAATGAATTAATATATTTAAAGCATCTAGAACATTTCTTTGTGCATAATAAACTCTATATAAGTTGTTATTAACCTTTGATAATCAGTTTGTGTTGTGATTTTACCAATTCTCCTAAAACTTGGTTCTTTCCTTCACCCTCTCCTTAACTCATGTGCACTCATGTAACTTGAGGTTTTTAATAGAATGTTAGTGCCAGAAGAGATCTTGGGTAGTATCTAAACCAAGTATGGGTGACAAAACTGAGACCACAGAAGTTGAGTGATGTGCCCAAGGTCGTGTTAGTTCGCAGCTGACCAAGAACCAGAAGGCTGGCCAGGTGGCTCCTGGTTCAGCTCTGTTTTTATCAAGGTTTGTATAGGGTGTTCGCATTTTTAAGGTGAACCATAGGGATTTATCTTGAACCTGCCGTTCCATCAATTCCATTGTGTGCTGTTTTTCTGCAGAGCAGTTCAGAGCCCCAGTTGCAGAAGACTTGTCCTGTTACCACCATGAGCTCTGGTAAGTCGTATAAAACCTTTTTTTCTCTTCTTGACAAATTTATAAAACTGAGCAGTTTATCCAGATTTCCCACTTACTCTGAAGGCCTCCACTGCATTTCCTTTTATATTTTTTGAGACCTGGGTAGGCGCCAGAGCTTTGTTGTAAATCACCTTCATTACTAATGACTTATTAAGTACCTACTATGTGTCAGTAACTGTGCTATGCACTTTACATGCACCATGTCCTAATCTTTATAATAGCTCCCTTTCCCTCTATTTTTTAACAACTTTATCGAGATAAAATTGGCATACAATAAACTGTGGATATTTTAAGTATACAGTTTGATAAATTCTGACATATGTATATACCTCAGTGGCATTCCTTAATCCGAGTGACTGCAGCAAAAGTAAGCAGATTGACCATAATTGCCCCAGGGTGTGAGCTAACCTAACTTCCTTCATCCAGGCTGGTGGAGCAATTTGCTCACCCTTTTACTATGCCTTTGGTAGTAACAATCAAGACCTCAACAAATGACCAGCTTTGAGTATTTTTAGCTTAGAGCTGAGGTGGAAAGCATGGGCTAGGGAAGACAGAGAAGGGAACAGGTCCCTGATCATTGTGCAGCTGGGAACTGTCAGCTATCCAGTTCAGAGTTTAAGGCAGAGAAGTTTCCATCTGGAGATTAAGGCCCACTGTGGCTACTGGGCACGCCCATGATCGCTCCTGAGACCTGCAGGCTAAGTGGGGGCGGGAGATGACCAAGTGGATGTCTCAGTCAAGGGTCTCCTAATCCTGCATTATCTTCATCGTTTTATCGGAGACCTCTGTAGATTAAAAACAAGCCTTTCCATTTATTTGCATACAGTGTCCTTTTAGCCAAATCCTAAACTGTGCAGGACAGTGTGTGCTTAGGACCAAGGAGGGCTCCAGGCGGAACAGCCCAGGGCCGTAACGTGGCTTCCTCACCTACCAACTGTGTGGCCTTAAGCCAGTGGTGGACCCTTCTCTATGTCCTTCTCTGTAAAATGGACATCATAGAAGTGCCAAATCACTGGGATTTTGTGAGGATTAAATGAGGCAGTGCCCACAAAGTACTGGGTACGATGCCCAAGGTGTGGCTGGTGTTCCAGCCATGGCTTATGAGCTCAGATTTCCTCCTTGAGAGGAGAAGGACTTGGCTTGTCTTGGATTCCTTGAGTGCTTTTGCTGCGTGTAAAGAAGCTACTCACCTTCTTTTCCCCTCCAAGTAGACTTAGGTACTGCCAGTTTCTCCTGCTTTGTAACTCATTTTTTCTTGTGTGGCTTTTTGTTTTTGTTGTCATTTAAAACAGGCCAGTCCGCTTTTTCTTTTTCTTTTTTTTTTTTTTTTTTAGCTTTTGCTCTGCAACCTAAAGTTTCTCTCTCTTCTGATATCAGAATTAGCTTAGGGGCTGGCCCTGTGGCTTAGCGGTTAGGTGCGCGCGCTCCGCTACTGGCGGCCCCTGTTCGGATCCCGGGCGGGCACCGACGCACCGCTTCTCCGGCCATGCTGAGGCCGTGTCCCACATACAGCAACTAGAAGGATGTGCAGCTATGACATACAACTATCTACTGGGGCTTTGGGGGAAAAAAAGGAGGAGGATTGGCAAGAGATGTTAGCTCAGAGCCGGTCTTCCTCAGCAAAAAGAGGAGGATTAGCATGGATGTTAGCTCAGGGCTGATCTTCCTCACAAAAAAAAAAAAAAACTTATTAAAAAAAAAAAAAGAATTAGCTTAAACTGGCATCACCATTCCTGGCATGAATGAGGGTGGAAGAAGTAGGAAGGAGGGGCCGGACAGGAGAGTGAGGGTGTGGGAATGCCTGTGGGACTTCTCCCCAGGTTCTTCCTCTCGGGCGTGGAGCTGGAAGGAGGCATTTCATACCAAAAAATCTGGATTCTTTGACCTGATAGTCCCACTCTTGGGAATTTCTGTCTTAATTTGAAGGAAACAAAAACATCACCCCCATGAAGATGGGAATGAGTAGGTTCATTATGTGTGTTTACTTGATGGAATATTATGCCACTATTAAAAATGATCATTAGGAAGAAAGCAACTATGTGGAAAACATTTGTTTTAACCTTTGGTGGAAAGAGCAGCATGCAAATAATGGATTCTTTTTATTCCAAGTTTGGACTGGGCTGCCAGCCACCGAGGGAAGTTCTTAACCTGCGTTGCCTCCCTTCATTCTCCTGGCAAACCCACAAAGGTGGGCATGGTTTACCACACCATTCTATAGATGGGGAAACTGAGGCACAGAGGGCCTAATAATTTGTCTGGGATCACCCGGCTAGTGTGTAGTGGAGCTGTAGCAGACCCAGGCTGTTGGACACCAACGCACTGTGCTGCCGAGGTTTGAGTAGGAGCCATTGGAATTATTTTTCAAAATTTCTTCAAGTTTAGCTATATTTAATTAAAAAAAAAAAGGAAGGAAGGACGCAGTCTGGGCCTGGTGGAAGCCCAGAGGCTGCCCCGATGCTGACTTGGGGAGGCCCAATGCAAGGCCTACACTCCTAGAGAGAAGACGGTCATGAGGAATTAGGGCAGGTACGTGGGGAAGGGACAGTCAAAGAAAGAAGAGATGGGGTGATGGAACCTGTGATGTTTCTTCTACTTGAGATTTCTGGCCTTCTTGCCAACACCCTCCTTCCATCCGTCCCAGAAATGTAGGTGCAAGGGAGACTGTGGCGTCTGGAGAATTAACCTTCATCTGTAGGTGGACTGGGGGCAATGAGCAGGTCAGAGGCTGGGGGGCCAGTGTCAGGAGGTCCAGGCCACTGGTGGGGAGGGGCAGTGTCTGGATCGAGGAGCGTCCAGGCTGGCCTATCAGTGTGGTTTATGTCAGGGAAGTTGAGTCTTAAGAGCCTAGGTAGAGTGACATAGTCTCAGCCAAATGAACTCCAGGGGTTCGGGATAGGGCTTTAGTCCCAGCATTTGGGGAAATAGAATATATATAAACCATTTTGTATAGAATGTATCTGGTTTATATGTAGAGAATATATGTAAACTCAGTGAATGTTGGGGAGACATGTCTCAAGCCTCGTGCTCTTTTTCTTTCTTTCTTTCTTTCAGAATGTGATGTTGATGCTTCTAAAGCCGTGGTGAACGGTTTGGCACCAGGCAGCAATGGGCAGGACAAAGGTAAGGCTCTTGAAGAGAAGCCTGGCTCAGTCCTGGAAAGTGTTTCTGGAAGGAGTTGGGCCTGGGCCACCTGCCTGGTGGGAACAGTCGCTGGTCTACTCAGGCCATGAACTGGAGACCTGTTTCTCATGCTGACTTTCTGAGACTGTGAACATGTTCTTGCATCTTGTGAGTCTGAGGCTGCCATTTCCCACTGTGAGGTGACGTATTAAAATCTGTCCCTAGAGCCAGCCCTGATGGCCTAGGGGTTAAAGTGCAGCACACTCCGCTTTAGCGGCTAGTGTTTGGTTCCCAGGCATGGAACCACACCACTTGTCTGTCAATAGCCATGCTGTGGTGGGGGCTCACGTAGAAGAACTAGAACGACTTATAACTAGAATATACAACTATGTACTAGAGCTTTGGGGAGAAAACAAACAAACAAATAAAACTGTCCCTAGCTCACAGGATGCTGTGAATAGCAGATCAAATACACAGACCGAGGTACGCCTCGTGCGTATGGCATGCATCAGCCTGAAATCTCCCTTACCTGGCATTTCACCTTCACCTGTAATAAATAGTGACACATTCACAGTCCTGACCCTGAGGCAAGAGCCTAAATTGCTGAAATAAATTATTTCAGTGGCATTAGTTTCACATGCATCGTCTCACATTTTCAGTTTTTAAAAATTTTAAGACAAAAGATTTCTGTGAAATGAATGATGGATAAGGTGACCTTTGAGGTCCTGTTTGCCCCACAGTCTCTCATCCTGAATGTGCCAACGAGGCTGCCAAAATAGCCAGGCCTCAGGGCTTCCTGTGTTGCTTCTGCAGTGTGGTGTGAGGTGGAGTGATGAAATACAGGTTGAGTCCCGGTTCTGCTGCTCATGAACAGACGTCTTGGGAGGTCCTTTGTCTTCCTGGGATGAGTTCTCCTATCTAGAAGACAAGGGAATTTGATGATCTGCAGTCGTTTTTCAAATTCTACTTTGAATTCTGGCTTCCAGTGAATTCTATCCATGTTCATCTCACTAAATTTTATGGTATCCAGGAGGGAGGGCAAAAGTCCTGTCATTGAGCATTTCAAAGTGCACTGTCCCTCAAAGAATAATTTCAGAGAGTTTGACATGTTTGGCCTTTGTAATTTCCATCTGGTTCAACCAGGTATTCCTTTTGAGATAAGGCAAAGTGTGAAATCAGAAGGAACAGCCAGAGAGGGAAGGCATAGAGAGCAGGAGGGATGGGGAGAGTGGGGCTGGTTGGTTTGGGGTGGGTTCCTCTCTGGCAGGAGGGGTCCTGCTGCTGTCCTGTTCTCCTTGCCTTCTTGCTTCCCTGCCTGGCCGCCCTTCTCCACTTATGGTGTAGGGCTGTGTTCTCAGGGTCTTGGGAAATCTTGACCAGGTTGCATTCAAGGAACATTAAAGGGCAGTGCCTGTGCAGTGCCTGCAGGGGAGTGTTTAAGCATCCCATGAAGAACACGGAGAGATGTGGGGGCTCTGGTGCTTTTACAACCTGTGGGGCCATCGACCCCATCCCTGTGAATTCATTGATAGAGGAGACTTAAGAGGTATGCGGGCTGGGTGGCAGGTGGAAGTGGATTCCAGTCTCTCCTCAGTAAGACCCACCTTTGGTTGGAAAGAGGAGGCAGATGCAACCTGAAGGTGATCAGGGTGGCCTGGGGAGGTCACTGAACCAGGTGCCAGGACAGCTGAGCTCCAGTCTCAGCCTCTTCACTTGAGAGCTGGATGACTGAGCATCTCTCTGAGCCTCTTGTTTCTTCCTCTGAAAATGGTAACAAAAATTTCCCATCCAGCCAATCTCCCAGGTGGTCATAAGAAGCAGTCAATAGGATTACTCTGAAAGCATGTTTGTATCTTAATACATGTGGTATTGTTATTATCAACTTACTTATTGATGGCCATATGCTATATGACTGCTATACACCTTATGAAATGTCAGCGTGGTTGACTGGAAGGTGGACTGTCCATCGCTGAGTTGCCTTCTTCCCTCCTGCCCCCTTGACAGGCTCGCCAGCACGATACTGATGCAGCACTGACAGTCTTGCTTCCCAGACAGCCCTGCCCCCAGTTATTATGTGGATCTGGGGCCACGAGACCTCTGGGTGTTGCTCGTTGGAATGATATTGGTGCTGTAGTGCATGAGCTCCCATCTCTCTCTATTTGCTGCCATAAGAGAGAGAGGAGGAGAGGAGGCCTCACAACAGGCTTGTTGTGAGAAGGAGGATGTGGCCCACTATTGAGATTCCACAATCTGGGGAGGCAGGGGGCTGAGAGAAGCCTTCGGATAGATGAGCATGAGCACCCGGGATTTGAGGACAGCAGCCCTTGCCACATTCCAGGCGGTTATCTCAGCTCCCTCCAAGTTCAGCTGGGTGTCAGGATCCTGGGCTGTGCACTTGGGTGCTGCCCAGAGTCTTGAGCAAGCACTTGGACACTTGGCAACATCTTGCCCAGGAAAGGGTGGGTTTAAGCAAGACCATCTGCTACCCAACAGATGGGGGTTCTGATTTGCTTGGGGACAGAGAGCTGTGATTGTCAGAGCAAGACCCTAGAAGTTATGATTCTTGGGAAGCAGCTCTGATGGCTGGAAGGACTAGGCAACCCATGAACTTGTTCCTTTCCTTCCTCCACTCATCTGGGGCCTATGAGCCATAGCTCTCCTCCTCAGAGCCCGCCCCCAATGCTGACACCCCCGCATTCTCCCAGGGGGCCCCTTGGCCCCTGATTGCTTTCCCCTTCCTCTGTTTGCCAGGCCATCTGCATCTCTGTAAATCTCTTTGTCCAGAGTCTTGGCAAGTTCCTGCTGTGGCAGGAGGCACAGATAAACACTGACCAACTGCATTTGGGTGACAAGGGAGGAAGGGTTCTGCCGTCTTGGCACAGAACTCGAAAGAGAGAAAGCAGGTTATTTTAAATTACTGCATCCACTGCTCTTCGTATTGTTCTTTTCTTATGGGCCACTTCCTCGTATTGTCCCTGCCCAGTTCCTCAACTGCCTGAGTGTTTCCCAAATGTTCTCTCTGGATGCACCATTTACTCTTTTGTGTTTTCAGCAACTGCCGACCCTTTACGTGCACGCTCTATTTCTGCTGTTAAAATAATTCCTGTGAAGACAGTGAGAAACTCTTCAGGCCTAGTACTCCCTCCAGGTATCTCTCCCTGGGTTGGTTTCTTTTTTTAATTGTTAGCAGATCATGCATGGTTTTCCTTTCTTCTTCTAACAAAGACGTGGAGGCTTAATCCTTGCATGTTTAGGAGACATTCCCTCTCACTTCCTCAGTTGGTTTCCTTTCTTCCTGTGTATGTGAATGTGTGTGTGTGTTTTCTGTCAGTGGCAAGTGTGGAGAAGAACTAACAAATGCCCTGCCCCTCTCCTCTTTAGGAGAAGGTCAGTCCAGAGGCTAAACATTTACTCTGGCGTGAGTCTGAGCCACATGGACTTCTTAGGCTCTCCCTAGAGGTTTCCAGCTCCCAGTACTTTAAAACACTAGTCTCCCTGAGAATTAACATTGCTGCAGAGGGAACCTCTGAATTGGGCTGAACTTGAAGCAGCTGCTTTAGATGCCAAAGCCAGGTGTACCTCGTGATACTCGCTGGGCCGTTTCCCGGAGCACTCCCTCCCCCACTCGCAATGTCGCCTGCAGTCACTTCCTGCCTCTCCTCTCCAAGGAGGAATGCAGTTTGGCTGTCAACTCCAGCTCATAGCTCCCTTCTGTACAGAATAGGACAAGTGAGGCTGAGGTGGTGCTTTATCCCAGTGGTGCTCTCAGGAGTCGGGCAAATCCAGCTGTGCATCTAGGGGCCTGTGGATGGGCTGGGTTTGTCAGTTTGCCCCTCGTCCTCCTGAAAAGACCATGAATCAGTTTTCCTGATGGTTTTGTGACATTGGTCACTTGTCTTGATAGGGTTGGACGAGTCAGATGCTCTCCAAGGTTGGTGCCTGCTCTGCCATTGTGCTTTTGTGCTTTGCTTTCAGTGGAAGAAGTGCTGATGGGGCGGATCTGTTCTCTCCTATAGCACGAATCATCATTGTCTGAGTTGTGGTGAAGGGGGCTGCTGGAGAGAAAAGGAAAACAGGAGAGAAAAGGCTTTGCTTTTCTGCCCTGGTGCAGGAATGGGGATGCATTGGATGTCTGAGCCCACGTCCTGCCCAATGCCCACCTTAAACTTTACCCCATGATCCCAGTCTTGACAATTTTAGGTCAGAGATCCAGGCTGTGCTGTGAGCAATTTGAGAAAATGAACTGTGGAATTCAGTTCAGCTCAGCTGCATAGAGAGAAACATTCCTATGTGCCTTCTAGAACTGTGTGGTCTGCATTGGTTTCTTGCCTCCCCATTACTGAGTTTCTTGGAGGCTGGGCATTCAGACCTTTGGAAGCCTATTTTGAAGTCCTTCTCAGTGGGATTCTGAAAGATGACCTGCGTCTGTTATTAGGCCACTGCAAACTGTAGGAGAGGTCGGGACCCAGTGAAGGCTCAGCTGGGGGTGCATCGAATGCTGTTCATTGAAGGATTGAGCATTTCTGGTTGTTTTCTTTGGTGTGAATTTCTTTCATTAAGGTTGGAATGTGAGGCTCTCACCCATGATCTTTCTCCCCAGGCAGCGTGTCCTGTCTCATCATTTCAGGGGTCTTGACTTGCTGATACAGAGATTTTCTTTTCTGTTCTCCATTGGAGAACTGCAAGGACCAGTGATTCTCCGGAGAACCACTGCCTAATTCCCTGTGTTGTCAACTGGCTCTTTTAGAAGGATGATCTGGGAGCTTGAGAAATTGCTTGAATTCCTTCTTGAACTGTGCCTTACTAATTGGTCAGTCTGCTCACCAACCTAAACTTCATTTAATAAAAGGAATAAACCCGCTTTCATTTTGAAATGTTTACAGCTGATGTTGTAACTCATATATTTACTCAGAACTCACTGTTGCTTCCATGTTCCCCTAACCTCATGATACATGGTAAATCTCTGAAAATGTGATTCGTCCCTCTCCACCACTCACACGTTAATTTTCATTGACCACCAGACTGCGTGGCTGTGACCAGGCTCATCTCATTCCCCAGCTCTATCAAGTTGCTGACTTTGCTTTAACCCTTCAGGAACCTTGGATTCAGTCTTCTCTTTTGGGTTTTTGCCTTTTCAGATATGGATCCTACAAAAATCTGCACCGGGAAGGGAGCGGTGACTCTCCGGGCCTCATCCTCTTACAGGGAAATCCCGAGCAGTAGCCCTGTGAGCCCTCAGGAAACCCCGAAACACGAAAGCAAACCAGGTGTGCTTCCCATGGGACTGGGGGAGGTGTTCAAAGCCACATGGGAAGGGCAGGAGGCCTCATGCTTTGTTCAGAAGGGCATGAATTCATCAGCTGCCTCCTGATTCTCCCAGGGGCCCCTGGGACAGTCAGTTCCTTGTCCCTTCTGTGATGGGTAGTGGTCAGTGCCCTGAACTGACAGGTACACCTTGCTTCAGGTGAAGGCACACCAGTGACCCCCACTGTATTTTCGCTTTTGACTGAACAGATGAGCAGAAACCCTGTTAAAGAGCTGGTGGCTCTGCAGCCTGCATTCATGAGGACAGAGATGGCTTAGGGGTAGTGGTGAGATGGGCTACAGTACAGGTTAGGCTTCTCTGAGCCCATCCCCACTTCTGAGAGCTTAGCTGGGGCTGGGGAAGAAGCCAGGGGCTAAGTGTAGGTGGCTGGCTGACTGAGCTCCCAGGAGAGCAGAGGTGGGGCAGGGCTCAGGCCTGGGGAGGTGACCTGGCAGCTGAGGGAGCAGGATCAGGAGAGCAATTCTGAAGCCAATACAAACTAGGAATGAAGGGAGACAAACCCCACCCTGACCCATAACACTGGAAACCTGGCTGTCTAGAACATGGTGTTGAGGTTTAGACCTAGGACTATGGGACCTGATAGATCTGTTGTTCATGTCCTTCATCCAGCACCTGTTGGCTATGCAACCTTGGCTGAGATGTCTATTCTCTCAACCTTAGTGATGTCATTGATAGAAGGGAGTTGATAATTGTACCTGCCTCATAGCATTATTGTGAGGGTGAAGTACGTAAAATGTTTTGCACCACTCCTGGTGGCATGCAGTGAGCTGTTAGATGTTACCTGCTGTTAATAGGTTATGATTATGATTATTTTAACCTTTCTGGAGAGGACTTTCCACAGCCCAAGTGTTCTGGGAGCTGAGAAATGCTGACTTTGAGGTTCCATGGGCACAGTTAGCTTAGTTAAGGTAGGGTAGCCCTTTTCCACTCTGTAGGGCAGTGGTTTTCACACTTTAGCTGCATCAGAATCACCTGGAATAAAAAGACAAGTTGCTGGGCCCCAGCCCAGAGTTTTAGGATTTATGATTCCCACTTGAGCGTCTGAGGTCAGGGTCGAGGTTTTGTGTTTCTGACAAATTCCCAGGTCATGCTGATGCTGCTGGTCCAAGGACCACATTTGAGAGCTACTGTTATAAGGGATGGGAATTTTCTTTCTTGAAGGAAATGAAGGGAGAAAATGAATTGAGGTGATGACCACTGCCTTGGGACCCGAGAGGAAAGGAAGTGGGCACGCAAACCCTTTTGGTACGGTTGGGAGTGGTATGTTGTGATAAGATGGAATTATATAGGATGGAGATGGTCAGTGCCCAGCATCCTGGAGACTGACTTCTTGTCTCAGCCGCCTGTAACAGATGCCAAGACAGTTGCCTAAGGACGAGGCCAGGCTAGGGTTTGAGCACTAGCCCCGTTCTGGTAATGTTGGTCCCTAGGCAGGGATTCTTTTTCCCTAGGCTCAGGGAAGGCGTGAATAGCCTCCAGTACTACAAGTTGAAAGTAGCTTCTTGGCTCTATATTCCTGAACCCACACCTACCTGGCTCTTGCCACACTGCAGTTTGTCACTTTTATCTCCAGGAGAGGTGAGTCTAAGGAGAGAAAGCAAAATAATTTCTAAGACTAGCCTAATCCAGCCGCTTCAGGCCTAACTGGGAAGATCCAGCTCCCAAGCTGGAGAACGTTTGGGGAAGAGAGAATCCTAAGGGATAATTTAAAGAGAAAGACCATACCTACAGCCCATGACCCAATAAAGTGATCTTATCAACTGCCTGGCCCTTCCTGGGTTGGGGAACGGGAGTGGTGAATGGGAGTGGTGGAGGAGAGGGAGCCTTGAGCTCCCCCTGGTGGTTACAGTGTGGCACTAACATAGAAAGCAAATGCTACTCTTCGCCCCACTATCTATAGGCTTGTGCTACAGTCCTGTGCAGTGATGTGAGCACTTCAGGAAGCTCTCTCTAGTCCCCAAATAATTCTACATCTTACGAATTTCTAACTGCTAATTTGGGTTAAAAAGATCTTGTTTTAAAGAGAATTTTTTTTTTTTTTGTGAGGAAGATCGCCCCTGAGCTAACATCTATTGCCAATCCTCCTCCTTTTTTTTTTCCCTTTTTCTCCCCAAGGCCCCAGTAGATAGTTGTATGTCATAGTCGCACATCTTTTTAGTTGCTCTATGTGGGACGCCGCCTCGGCATGGCTGGACAAGCGGTGCATCGGTGCGCGCCTGGGATCTGAACCCCGGGCCACCAGTAGCGGAGCACGCACACTTAACTGCTAAGCCACGGGGGAGGCCCCCAAAATGATCTTGTTTTAAAATGCAAATACTCTAAAGAATTAGGGGATAGCTATCAGTCATTCACACCTTACAGTAAATTAATCTTAGTAGATTATTTCCCTCCAGGTCAATTGAGATCATTGAATCCGAATGAGCAGACATTCATTCTGCATCATCTGTGTACCACGTGCTATGTGGGTCATTGTGATGAGAAGTGGGGAGAAGGGAGGAACAGGAAGAGTAATTCTAGGTGCATTAGGTGAGGACAAAAGGCAGTTTGCTGCAACAGAAGAGTCAGGTGTGGGCCCCTAGTCCAATACCGTGCTTTCTGACTGTGGGTAAGTCACACCTTTGAAGCACGTATAAAGAATGAGGGACTTGGGCAAAATGATTTCCAAGCCTTTCTAGTTCCCAAATGCTCTGTGACCTTGGGAAGTTTGGGAATTAACCTGACACAAACAGAATCTCATTCACTGGGGACAAATTCAAGATTGTATACTAGGGCTTTTTGGGTGGGAAGGAACAAGCTGTGTTTGAGTAGAGAGGAGAAAAGTACTCATTAACAGTACAAAAGAGGCTGGAATGAGTTAACACTGGGGTGAGGTTACAAGAGGATGGGCCTCTGGAGATGGGACCTTCAGGACTAGGACTACCCTCCTGCTCATTGGCCAGCATCCTGTTGGCTCTCAACTCTGGCTATGTCCGTGTGGCTCCCTAGCCCTCCTTTCATCCTTGCCTACTCCCTCTCTCTGGGCCTCTGGATGACAACTTGTTGGCCCACACCAGTCTCCAGTCCTGTCCTGGGGCCTGGGAGCCCCTGGGCCTTGACCAGCCACATGAAAATAGTTCTCAGCGGTATTTGCAGGCAGCCATACCGGGCCTGGACTGGGAGCCCAAGTGTGAGGCAGCAAGCAGCTCTTGCCAAGGATTGGGCATGCTTCCTATTCTCAGTGTCTTCACAGATAGCTAATTTCAGACAGCGTCCAGCTCCCTCTGTTTTCACCAGGGCCAGAATCTGCCCCCCAGCTGCTCTGTCTGCTCCCTCACTGCCTTGCTCCCTGGCTTCACCACCTTCTTCCATCCTATTAGGTCTCCAATTGTTGATCATTTGACTGGACTGGAAGCTCCAGTCGTACAATACTGCCCGGCACCTGTGTCCTGATTTCTTCCCTTATGTGGCCCCTTGACAACCACGTTTCAGAGCTATGCCCTATTTCCAGTCCTTGCTCCAACTCCCTCATCCTGGGAGAGATGGTGGTGTTCTTGAGTCACACAGTCCCCTGTTGAGGCTCAGCTCTGCTACTTACTCTCTTTCTGATGTAGTCAAATTACTCAACCTTGGAGAGTTTCCGCATCTGTAAAATGGGAATGATCACAATAGAGTTGTTGGGATTCAATGAGCTCTTTCATTTCAAGATTTAGCACAGAGCTAGGCACACATTAGGTGCTCTTTAGTGGTAACCATTCTAGTTACTGCAGATCAAGTGGCCCATTAAAGACTTGAAATAATTTCAGTTAGAGGGCTTGAGGACCTGGACCTAGCATGGTGGTAGTGGAAACGAAGAGCAGGGGCCAAGGGTAGAAGTGTATTTGGAAGAGTGAAATGACAGGGCTTGATACAGTGTGTTTAAGGAGCATGGAGAGGTGGGACTCCGTGCTGACCAGGAAGTGCCTTTCCTGGTTGACTAAGAGAATGATTGTGGCACTCATGCAGATGGGGGATTTGTGAAGGGAGTTGAAAGGAATATTGAATTCCACTTTTTGACATGTTGAGTTTCTTGGCAAGGGAAGGATTTCTAGGAGGAATCTTCTGATAGCCATTTAGAAACTTGGAGTCCAGCATGTGGATTTGGGAGCCATCTGCATCCAAGTGAATATTGGGAGGATGGAGACGTTCTCTGAGGTGGAGTGACAGACGGTTGCCCAGTTTAAACCCACCCTCCAGACTCCTGCCCTCAGGTGGTAGCTTGACTCTGGATCCCTGACCATGGCTTCCTGGCCAACCTCCTAATCTCTGAATGTGGGCCTTGGTTTTAGGATCAGAACCATCTGGAAAGAACTGCAACAATCTTAGTGCTGACTCCCTGCCTCCAGGAGAGGTCTCATCACTTTATCCCTGCTTCCTGATATCATTGCCTGGCCAGGTCTTGGTGTTGGCCCTGTTGGTTCAGAGTGACTTAATCTGTGTTCCCAGGTCAGAGTGTTTTTACTCAAGAGGAGATAGGGAGCCTGAACTGGTGGTAAGTGTGATACCAAGCTTCCTGTCTGGTGTAGCCTGAAGACCATCAATCCCTTTGTTCTGACTCAGAAGCCAAAGTCCAGTTCAACCTTTGCATTTTGTTAGTTCTGTGCCAGTTGGCTCCATTCCTTCCAGCCTGATTCTTGACTGCAAAGTTAGCTTTGGACGTAAAGATTCTTGGACTTGCAATCAACTCATTTCCTCACATTTGCTCTCCAGAAATGGCAGTAGCAGAAAAAATAACATAAGGAAATTGACCTTGATGCAGTTAAAGACACTTCCTGCCTCTGTTAACTAAGAGTCCTTTTTATGAGCTCCTGTGTGAGAATTAGGGCCAACTGAGAAGTTGAGGGGGGAAGTCCCCACAAGAGAACACCCTCACTTCTGACACGAACTGCAAGTTCAGGGGATTCCCAAAACCATTCTTAGTTTTGATAATTTGCTAGAAAGACTCACAGAACTCTTTGAAAGCTATTATAATCACAGTTATAGTTTATTACAGGGAGAAGATACAGATTAAAATCAGCTAGGAGAAGAAACACACAGTGGGGCCTGGGGAAGAACCAAGCACGGAGCTTTCATTATCCTCTCTTGTGGAGCCAGGATGTGTTAATTCCCAGCATTGGGGTGTGAAAATATGCTCAGTATTGCCAACCAGGAAATCGACCCAAGCCATTGTGTCCAGGATTTTTGTTGGGGCTCCATTACATAGGCATTATCCACTGCCCATGTGGCATGGATCTCATTCTCCAGTCTATTAGGTGGTTGAGCTCTTGATGGCTCAAAGCCCCCAAGGTAAATCACATTATAAGTGTGGCATAAAGACACTCCAATCAGGATGACATTCCAAGGGCTTTTAGAGATTAACTCCCAGAAGCCAGAGGGCAGAGGCCAGACTTCTTTTTAGGTAAGGTTAAATTCTTTATCACACAGCATGAATGAAAAACACAAATAAGATTTGGAACACTCGTAGACCCACTTTTAACACCTCTTTTCTAACTCTTGGTTACTCTATCAAAACTCATCAAATCTGACTCGATAAAATTTATCCTAAGATCACAAGAAGAACTGATCGGAAAAACAACTTTGAACTGGACCAAAATGAAATTAGCACAGAATCAGATAAAAGAAAATATCAGGAGGCTGTGGCCCCAGGCCAGAAAAGATTTGTATAAAAGGAATAAATGGAGGAAAAGATAAAGCAAGATAAATTATACTTCTCATGAAAAGGCTTGGTCTCTTTAGGGCTGTAAAACCTATCTAGGATCTAACTGTCCAAGGCCCTTCTCCCTGCTCAGGAACTCTGAGGTAACATTTATTGAAAGAAGCATTTTGACAGTCTCCTCAACCAAGAGTCAATAATTGATGATTATGTGTATAAAATTTCACCTGTTGCACTCAGGCACAAGTGGCCCTGGGCTGCTACCAACCTTCAAGGTTCAGAAGACCAGGTAACAGATGAAGGATTATAAAGCATCAGAAATGCAGCTCTCCTTTAATAAGGAAGAGAAGGATGCTTAGATCCTGGGAACTGCCTTTTTTGGGTCAGGATAAGGGGAACAATTTTAATGACTTGGAATGAGAAGACTTGGAATGAGAAGAAAAAGTAGGTTGATCCCCAAGGATATTATGTTCTTGAAGCTATTTATCAAATGGAAGAAGTCAACAACTCTTATTTCTTTCTGGGGAAATTTTTTCCCTTATGCTTTGGATTCTGATTTTACTAAGCACACAGTTGATGCCAGATATTTCCATCTAGTCTGCTTGACTCATAAGAGGTAGGTAATATCTCATTTCATAGACAAGGCTAAGTCATTTGTGTAGGATGTGCAGTTATCAAGGACTCAAACTAGGCGGTCTGATGCCAAAATGGTAGTCCCTTTATGATACCTAGAGGTTTGGAGGGACAGACACATCTCAACTTTCCATGACACACCTGTTTGTCAGTGTCCCCTGAGTAGAACCAACCCAATTGCAAACCAAAGAGGGGACAAAATAAGGTGCCCCCAAATCCATGTACAAAGTTTACATCCTTTATTGATAGCCCTACACTCAGAATCTATTGATATTTAGTGTATGTGTAAATCTAGTAAATTTGATAGAATGACTTGACATAGGTGGACTAGAATTAACTTAGAAAGGAAGATGGGATAATAAAAGTGATAGATGCAGGGGAGGAGGGAGAACTGTTGTCACAGTGTGTCACCTGGTGATTGAGGGCCTGCCAGGTACAAGGAAATCTCTGGGTCATAGATCTGGATGGATGCAACAGTCAGTGTTAAAAATGGTCACTTTTAGGATACTTCACTTACTTGATCTCTAGATCCTCAGCAACTCTGTGAAGTGTCCATGGGGTAAGGATTATATTTTACAGATGAGAAAAATGAAGTTTAGCGTGATTAACACCTTGCTCTTGGTCACACAAGCCAGTACGTTGCAGTAATGGAAGTAAAATTCCTTGTCAATTTCCCAGCTATGGTTGAGAAGAGAAGACAAATGCATTTCTGCCACTCCCTTGTGGACAATTCATAGGTAACAGGCAACCTGCTAAAGGAGTATACAACTGAAACATGTTATAAAAGCTTTGACTTAGAGGGGAAAAAGATAAGCAAAAGCAGATACAGTTTTCCAGAATAAGGAGGTTTTTTAAGTATACCTCATATCAGTGGTTTTCAAAGTGTGGGCTGTGGACCATCAAACTTAGTATCCCCTGGGATCATGTTAGAAATGCAGATTCTAGGGCCTCCCCTCCCATCTGCCAAGTCAGAAACTCTGGGGATGGGCCCCGCACTCTGGGTTTTAACAAGCTCTTCCTGTGATTCTGATGCAACTGAACTGCTGTACGTGGATGCCTATCACTCGAAACCTTTTCCTCTGCCTTGCCTTTTGCTCTGACACCTTTTGGCTCCCCCCACCTCCCTGGAATGTAGGAGCTACTTTGTGGCTGATGTGGGGTTGGTGGCTATAGGTGGTGGACAGAGTGCTGTACTTCATTCTGGAGAGCTGGGCTGACTGCTATGTCATTTCCTTGCTGTGTGACTTTGGGCAAGTCAGTTGGCCTTTCTATTTCCTCATCTATAAGTAGTGATTACCTACCTCACAGGCTTGTTGTGTACACTAAATTAAATACTCAATAGGTGCAAAAGTGACTAACAGTGTCTGGCACTTAGAAAGGTGTTTAATAAAGTTTGTAAACCTCAACTTGATGTCTGGAAAGCCCATCTGTAGTCCTTGAGGGACCCACATTGAAACGGAGGCTTGGGCTGTGAGAGCTGGAATCTTAGCCCCCTCTCTATCTCTAGGTAGGGTAAGGCCTACTCTTGTACACAGCCAGGGAGAAGGCAGTTAAGGGATTGGCTAGATCAGGGGTTGGCCAACTATGGGTCATGGGCCAGATCTGGCCCATGCCTATTTTTGTACAGCCCATGAACTAAGAATGGTTTTTATATTTTTAAAGGGTTGAAAGAAAAATCAAAAGAATAATATTATATGCCACATGACAATTATATGAAATTCAAATTTCAGTGTCCATAAATAAAGATTTGTTGGGACACAGCCACGCTCATTCATTTACGTATTGTCTATGTCTGCTTGTGTGCTACAATAGCAGAGGTGAATAGTTGCGACTGAGACCGTATGGCCTGTAGAGCCTAAAATATTTACTATCTGGCCCTTTATAGAAAAGTTTGCCGACCCCTAGGCTAGGTGAAGGATAGAGAATAGAAACAAGAGATGATGTAGAAGATGATGATAAATAGCAAACGTTTACTGAGCTCTGCCAGACACCATGCTAAGCATTTCTCATGCATTATATCACTGAATTCTTATAACAACACTTATGAAGCAGGCACATCATTATGCCCACTTTTTAGATGGGAAAGCTGAGGCTTATAACTTGCTCAGGATGACAGAGCCCATTGGCTAGTGGAGCCAAGATTTGAATTGAGGTCCAGCTGCCTTCCCAACCGAGCTCATAACCACTGTGCTCTACTGCCTCCTGGTGCTAGGTTTGTCAAGTTAGGAGAGGTTTAGGGTCTCTGAGATGTGTTGGGTGGTGGCTGGGAGGGCAGGGTGATAGCCAGCTGAAGGGCAAGGGTGCCTTGTGGTGTGATGAAAACCCAGAAAGGGTGATTAGATTTTGGCGTGTTTATGTGGCGTGTTTAATGGAAAGAAGAAAAGCAGGCAGGGAGAAAAAAAGTCCTTATCACAGCAGATACCTCTGGGCTTAAATCACGCTCTTCCCCCAGCCTAGCACCAACAGCCATGGAAAAAGTGCTTATCTACTTCTTCTTCTCCCAGTCTGTTAATTAGCCCAGCCTGCTAATGAGGAGAGGGCACTCTGAGCCCACGTCGGGCTTGAAGAAGGGAAATGAGAGTTAGTGAGTAGGAACTGGACAGTAGAGAGTTCTGTTGCCTTTTTGTCTGTAAAATAAGAATGTTAAGGAACAATTGTTGCTTCATTACTGTGAATGTGAGCCTTGTACTTTCAAAGGTCAGCGCCTGTGAGCACATCATGCTTTCGAGTGGGTTCCTATGGTAATTAGGCCATCGCGACTGAGGGCATTTTGTGTCAGGCAACAGGGTGCTGGATTTTCCTCTTTCTATTGCAGTACGTACTTGTTTCCTGCAAATGTAACCATTTCTCTTTGCCCCTTTTCTTCTTGTTTTCATCCTTTCTGCACCACACGTAGTTCTGGAGTCAGAGAATTCCTCAGCAGGTATGGTTTCTCTTGAGTTCTTCCTGTTCTTCTCCTGGGCCTTCCACCAGGGACCCTTATTAAATCAGAGGGGGACCAGGGAGTGTTCCCTGTGAGTGAGGGGTTTCTCTTTCTTTTTTCTGTGTCTCAGATGAATGGAGGCTTTCTTCCAATGCTGATGCCAATGGAAACGCCCAACCCTCTTCACTTGCTGCCAAGGGCTACAGAAGTGTGCATCCCAACCTTCCTTCCGACAAGCCCCAGGTAGGCCTGTGCCCACGGGCGGCGTGGGGACTGGTGAGTGGTGCCTGTTCCTGAGTCTTTTAGCTTCAACGTGTGACTTTTAGCTTGCTCAGCTAGTTGATGGACTAGGTTCAGAGTTGCTCTTTTGGCCCACTCTGGAAAAGCTCTGCGAGGACCAGAGTTAGGGAGAGGTTGGGGTCAAGGGAAGCAGAGGCATGGGATGAGGTTGGTCTGTACCAGGGTATTGGAAATATAGGCCCGATGTTTTCTAGGTTTCCAATGTGTGTGGCAATATTCTGAAAGAGGGAATCTGTTTAGCTTTGAATAAGTGGGAAAAAGTTCTGAGCCTGTTAAAAACTCTGCAGAGTAGAACATTCAAGGGAAGAGTGCCCTGTTGTGTTTATTCCATTAATTTGCTGCAGTTGGGGCTGTAAGAGTTCCAGCAACTCTATCCTTATCTCTCTGTCAGGTAGCTGTGGCCAGACCCTAATCCAGTGGCCCAGGAGCAGGTGGCTAGAGGTCAGAATGGCAGTACAGCAGAGCCTAAACCACCTAGCTCGACCCTACAAAAGAAAATCCCCCCAAGTTGTACAATTGGAGTAGGGATCCCCCTAGGTTGTTTTCCTGATCTTTCTTCCTTCCCCTCCCTGTTGCTACTTTGCCAGTTTGATGAAAAGAATAGACCCTGTTTTAATTCACGCAATCTGGGAAGAGTATTTTTGCATAGAGAAGCCACATCTGTGGAATGAAGCAGTCCTTTCTTGAAGGAAGCTGTGCTGCTCAAATATGTGGCAGAAATGTGTTCCTTGTGTGGTCTACTTCCCTGTGCCTGCCTTCTGTGAAGGTGCTCCCGGAACTCATGAGGAGCCCAGGGATTCTGCATGCCTTCCTGGTTCCCACCCCCACCTTGTATGATCCTCTGGCTCTTGAGCACATAAAGTTGTGCTGACTACTGAAATGAAACCGTGTCAGATGGTGTCTTCCTTCCTCTCTGCAGACCCCTGTCTTCCTGGGCTTAGAAGTGGATGCTGAATCATCTGCCTTGTGCGCTGAGCAGCACCACTAAGCCTTCCATCCCCTGCCACAGCTCGTCTTCCATAGGTACAGTCGTGTGCATCTAGGCCCACTGGTCAGACCCAGGAGCTGCGAGTGTGCCTGGCCTCCTGAAGTCCTCCTTAGATTTGGGGACTTGAGAGGTCAGTTGTCCAGTAAATGACTTGCCATAGTTTTCCCATTTCTAAGACTTTTCCCAGTGTGTTAGTGTGCTGCCTATGGCACACTTCTTCCCAGCCATCTCAAGAAAGGATGCATTTGGCTGTATCCAGATAGGACATAGTGCTGATTATCAAGGCAAGTGTAGAAGCACATCCTCTTCCACTATCAGCGACTTAGCACAAAGGATAACTCACTAATTCCTTCTGCCTTCGTAAACAGCCCTTCTAAAGAGATCATTTTAAAAGTATGCAAAGTAAATAAAAATTCCTTTTAAACACATTTATTTACCACAGCTTTATTGAGCATTTCTTGTGTTCAGATCACCGTGTTAAACATTGCCCTCAAGGAGTTTATAAGGGTGAGCCTCATAATAAGGGTGAACATCCTGTAATATCTCCTATGAATAGCATATTTTCTTATCTGTCACTATCCAAGAATTTTCCTTTTACTGGGGCATCTTAAAGGGAACCTGGTAAATTCTGATATAGAGGTTTTGTTCTATATATTCAGTGTGAAATTGGCCATCCAAATTTCAAGAACCTTTCGGTCATCCATTACTTCTTGGATCTGTTTTTTGAATGCAAAAATGTCTGTATAGCTATTGCCAGAGCTATAAGTATGCGCTGGCTTAGACAAAGCCAAGGTCACTGGGCTGGGGCCTGCCCTGGCTTGGTTTCAGCTGAAGAAAACTCTCAGACCCCTGCAGCCCTAGCATTTTCTCAGAAGGACTGAGTTGGGGTCCAGGAAGCTCATGGACCAGAGAGGAATCCTTTCTTCTGATGCTCCCATAGGCTGCCTTTCCTCCTGCCAGCCTAGACCTTCTGCCCTGCTCTTCTCACCCCCAGTAACAGAGAACCAGGGCTTCCCTCTCACTGACAGCATCATCATGGTAGTCCCAGTGGAGGTGGGGATTGGTAGTTTCTAGAACTGCATAAACTAGGAACATATAAAATTCTTCAAGCAGCCCCATTTTTTCGCTGCCCCACCTTCTAAAAAGAGAAACGGAATTTCATTAGTGGCCAGCTGGGGAGGAATGCGAACTGCCTGTGTGGTTCCTACATTGTTTACAATAAAGCAGAAAGTAGTTCCTTCCATGTAAAGTGACTGCCTGTCCCCTTCCTTCTTTAGGGCTAAAAGAAGCCCCAGGATGGGAAGGCCTTTGGCTCTGAGTGCGTTGTCAACACTCTGGGGAAGCCTCCTCTCTACAGGGTCAAAGCCCTGGGAAGGCTCATGCCTGGTGTAATGCAGCCCTGGCACCATAAATGGCCACAGCCAAATTAAGTTAAAAACTCATCGAAACCGATTTCTATCTTTGGACAAGAAGGAATCACATGTGGGACACTCGAGTTCAAAGTAAAAGTAAATCAGAGCCTAATTCAAAATTGTCTTTTACTTACCTCCCTGACAACCATTATCAACTCACTACAGTCCTTTTAGCGTGTGCTAGTTTGAGTGTTTTGTTTCTAGAGAGCATCGTTGAGTCTGTAAATATGCTCCAGCCTCCAGCCTAAGTTCGCTGAAACCAAGTGAGTACATCTGGAAGGTTTGCTGCTACTGATCCCTGAAGAGGGGCTGTTCATTTGTATTTTTGGCTGGTACATGTGGCCACATTCTACTGGCACCATCATGGGCACCCTGTGCCCGTGGTATCGAGATAGCCTAGGATACCCAAATAGTTTCTTCTTCATCCAGGTTATTTGTAACTTGAAAACTGAGTTTGTTAAGGGACAGGTTATTTACTATTTCTGGGTTGGTACTCTAAACCAGACTCATAAAACTTGTTTATTTGTCACCTATTCATCCTTGCTAACATCCCTTTTCCTTGCTACCCGAACTTCACACAAAATAAAAATAAAATAAAAAACCAACCCCAAAATAGACCCCCATCCTTGCACCCTCCTAGTTTTTGGTTACAGCTCATTACCAGATATTGACCAAACTCTAACATACCTCACCTGTGCAATTTGGAGGAAGGTTCTGGTTTTCTTCCAGTACTGGGCTTTCTTTGGAGACAGGGGCCAATGAAGAAAGTCTAGGTGTCTTAGCTTCGGCTGCTCCAACAAAATAAGCCATAATACGAGTGGCTTAAACAACAGAAATTTCTCACAGTTCTGGAGGCTGGGAAGTCCAAGACCAAGGTGCTAGCCAATTCACTTCCTGGAGAGAGCTCTCTTCCTGGCGTGTAGACAGCTGCCTTCTCACTCTGTCCTCACATGGTGAAAAGTTAGAGCTGTGATCTCTCTTCCTCTTCTTATAAGGACACTAATCCCATCATAGAGGCCCCACCCTCAGGACCTCATCTAACCCAAATTACCTCTCAAAGGCTCCACCTCCAAATACCATCACTTGGGGTTAGGGGCTTAAGATATAAATTTGGGGGTACACAGATATTCAGTCCATAAACTAAGAAAATAAACTTTATTTTCCTCATCTTATGGTCTAATTCCCCATTCGGCCACAGGTTCACAGATGGCTTTCATTGAAATGAGGATCAGCCTGGAGATTTACCCCATTTCCTGCCCTCTGCCCCTCTGAGACCCAAGGAGGAGCTAGGATCCCTGTTGAGGGAAAGGGAATGAGATGTGAATTACAGCTTTCTAGCTCTGAACCTGGAACCAGAGCTTTGGGCTTAAGCCAGGAGCCTGAGCCTATCACCCCGCTCTAGGATTCTCTGGGCCTGCTGGTGGGCTGGGTGGGAATGAGGAAGGGGCTGGAATTTGATAAACCAGACACAATCCAAGCCAGTAGGCCAATCAAGTGCTTCATTGCCTGGTGCCTTTGTTCTGTGTGCATCAAAAATGGGAGACTACGTGCTTTTAATCTCATGCCTGTCTTCCTTCTAATAATTAGTTCCATCAAATTGTTTCCTCTGAGAAAAGAGCACATGTGGATTCTAAGTCCTTAGCATTCTCTTCTTGGTGAGCTTTAATTTGTTATGCTTATGGAATTGAGTGCTAAATCTCAGAGCTTCAATTAAGACATCTGTCTCCTGTGAACACAAATAAGGATGAGTCTTCCAATTCTGCGTTTCCTAAGGGAAAAGAATGAAAGACATTCAAGAGTTTCAGTGAACTTTTAAAGCCAAAGGCTTAAAGAGAAAAATCTTTGAGGAAAGGAGATATGAGAAAAATTGGGGGCTCTGGGGCTTCTTCCACTGGCATTTAGCTGTTGGGCACCCTTATTCAGTCAGGTCTAAAAAGGGTGCAGGTCAACCAAGGATTGGTGTCAGCGTTTACTTAGCACATGGCCTCTTTTGGGCTGAGATCAGCCTTCTTGGGATGTAAAGGAGAGTCTGGCCTGCCTCCCCAGGTGAGTGTGATTCAGTCCCCTGCTTTGCCTAGAAGAGAAATATAGACTCGGTGAGGAGTCTAAGCTGAGGATTTGCTTAAAAACATGTCAAAAATTGTTTTTTTCTTCAGATCATGTTACACTGCTGTTTCTAATGGTCGTCCTTCTTTCCATTTCCCCACCTCTTTCTTTGTTTTTTCCCTGTTTTGATATTGTGTCTTGAAAATGATTCTAAAGATTCTCTTTCCCCCACACCCTCCTCTTCCTAAAGAGGACCGCTTTGCATGGCAGCCCCCCACCGTCTGTGGTCCCTATAAGGACTCCCTCTACCGGCGCTCACCAAAGCCTTACGTCCCACCCAGCACCCCCAGCCAGCAGAATCGCTCACGACCTCAGCCTGTCTCTGTCCCCCTGGCAGCCAGATCAGCTCCCAAAGGTGTGGTGCGTCCTGGGCCCTCGCTTCTGGGTTCCACATTCCCTATTGCTTCATCCCAGCCGCGGCACCACTATGTAGCCAGCAGGACAGTTTATAGTGAGAATGTGAGCTCTAACCCACGTCATGAGGCAGTTGGGAATAAAAAGGTCAGCAGCTTATATGTACCTTGTTTATCCAATAACATTTGCCCAGTGGCATCGGAAAACTCCTCTTGTGTTGCACGTGATCCAGCCACAGGCACTCCCTTGGAAGCTGCAGCCACTCGAGCACCAGCTCCCAGCATTGCCTCCCGCACAGCCGGCAAGGAAAAGCCACTCTCTGTTCCTCCTCCTGACCCTCCCAAGCTATTCTTTGACATCCATAAAGATGGCGAGAGTCCTTTCCCGGGCACTCGGCCTTCGTTCCCAGACGCAGTGAGACCACCTGTCCTAGGCCCCCAGGTTACCTCTGATCCCGAAAACCGGAAGAGAAAAGAACCTTACCTTTTGCAGCCGTGTTATCCAGCCAAGGCAAGGAATTAGGAATGTTTGTCTGTCTTCTACATCGTCTCTTTTGAAACTCATGCCAGCAGCTAGTTTGTTTTCTGGGCTGCCCTACCTTCTCTTTCCTTATTAATACTGCTGCAGCTTGAATCCCGAATTCTTCTCTCTAAACATCTCAGCACAGTCCTCTCTGTGTCTTGCTCTCTCTCTTTTCTGTAAATATGTAAGTATGCCAGATTGTGGAATCTGTAGACTAATGATATGGTGAGATACGGAGTGTTTGTTTTATAGCAAGGTGCCAAAGAAATTGTATTTACTCCCAAGATTTCAGGCTCTGCAAGAAGTTTTGGGGCTAAGCACAGCCTGCCTGCCTGTTCTGTTGTTCTCTCTTTTTCTCTCTCTAAAGTGTTAAAAGGATTCAAAAATAGATGGATGGAAAGTAAACTTGGATGGGGTTCCCTCTGTGTCATAGAGTGTCAGGAGGCCAACTGGCTAGCACCGACTGTCTCATGTACTCCGAGGAAAGGGCACTGATTAAATATTTCTCAGAGTACATCATTGCACGTCCACTCTCAACTGTTTAAATATGGAATTCCTTCGTCCCTGCTGTACCCCTTTATGTAATGACCCCCTTATTTCCTACAGGATGCCACTTCCTCCAGCCCAGCCCAGCCGGAGGTAATAGTTGTCCCTCTCTACCTGGTTAATACTGACAGAGGGCAAGAAGGCACTACCAGACCTCCAGCATCTCTGGGGCCAGTTGGCCCCCCAATCCCGGCGACCGCCCTTGCCGGCTCACCTCTGACCTTGCCGACTCTAGATGATTTCATTCCCCCTCATCTGCAGAGGCGGGCCCACCACAGCCAGCCAGCCAGCGCTCCTGGCTCCTTACCCCCCGTTAGCCAGACACCACCATCCTTCTCACCACCACCTCCGCTGGTCCCTCCGGTACCAGAGGGCCTCCGCAGAGTCTCGGAGCCTGACCTCACGGGAGCTGTTTCAAGTACCGTAAGCTTGCTGGAATCCCTTCCTCATGGCTTTCCTGAATGTCTGCTCCCGGCAGTAAAAAACCCCTTTCTCACTGAAGTACTAAGTTCTGAGGGAAGTGTTGGCTGCCACTGTGCTTGTGTCATGACTGGGACCATGTTTGCTTCTACTAGAGTGCATGCCTCCCGTGTGTGTCCGTGGACTCTTGTGGCTATTCACAAGTCTGTCAAGTCTTTCTTCCTCTATGTCCTGTTCGAAATGCACATCTTCCTGAAAGAACTTGGTTTTCCCTCAGAGAAAATCTCTGTGGCTTTTCCTTTGGTTAGTTATACTCTTCAGAGGCCAAGCAGATGTAATATTGAGAGCTGAAGAATTATGTGGAAAAGCCAATGGCAGCAGGGAGATTCCAGGGGAGGAAAAGATTCGCTCTTGTTGATTTAGCAAGTAAACAAACTCTCTTTTATATACAGCAGTGGCAGAGACTGGGTGAAAAATAACAGTCGAGTTTAATTGAACAAATAGATATAAAAGCCTTGTACAAATGTTAGGACTGTTTCCTCAAAAGGCAGAAAATTTCTGGGGCCCCTGAGTGGTGTCTCCCAGGGGCCTTTGTGGCAAAACAGTGCCCCAGTGGTCATGGGAAGTTAAAGTACCTGACACCTCAGGTCCCATCCTGTGAGGGATGAGTCCCCATCAGAGGTGGGAAAGCCCAAGTGCTTTAGAGAAAAAGCTGAGTCAGAGTATGCAGTCTGTTCTCTCCTTGGAGCCCTGGGAATTGAGAGAATCTGAAAGAAGCTCAGTGTGAGTCACAAAATGGGGATGCATGGATCTTCTCACAGGGCTATGGGGTGCAATGGGACCGAGTATGTAAAAGGTCCTATTATAGTGCTTGGCACAGAAAGAGTGCCTAATAAATGTGAGCTATGTTACTGAGGACTTACCTTAGCAAATTGGGGCTAGACTAAAAATAAGTAACTAACTGGCTACTTAATAATTACTCATTGAGTTTCTACCATGTTCTAGACATCCTGCTAGATTCTGTGGGTACAACCATGAACAAGGAACGGCCCCTGCTTTCAGAGGATTTATCTGAGTAGTGTTATCGGTGCTCAAGCTTTGGGTATATGGGATCATCGGAGGGGCAGGCAAGCTCCCTGAAATTGTCAGCTCCGGGTTGTACTCCTAGAGTTTCTGATTGAGTGGGTCTGGGGAGGGGCCTAGGACTTGGACTTGGTAACACGCATCCTGGGGGATTCTGATGCTGAGGGTCCGTGGACCACATTTTGAGATATAGTGATCTAGCGGGTCGTGCAATTGGCTGGTGGAAATAAACATTCACTGACAACTCTTTGCGTAAAGAGGTATGTCTACAAAACTGGCTCAAATGACTCATGAAACTGAAGCCAGTCAGGCAGAAAGCAGGAAGGAAACAGTTTTTTGGCTTGTAAGAGAATTTATAGTCAGATATCAGGCACACCAAAGCTGAGAACAGCTACATCCTCGGCTGGGACCTCTTCTCGAGTCTCTAGATGCAGCCCAATGCAGTTAGGTAAGGACCTGGCCAGATGTGGCCCGGGGGCTTGGATAGCCTAGCTTTGAGCTTTGCAACTCAGCCCTGTTGGAGGAAAATGCTAGATTGTTCCTGGATGCACTTGCCTCACCCTAACTTAACTTATAGGTGAATTTAGAAGCCACTGTTGTTTTGGAGACTACAGGTATTCTTCCCTTTGGCACAGAATGTTTCTCTGGAGCAGCTTGTAAAGCGAGTCTTATTTTTGGTGCACAGTAGGTCTGTTGTGTGCCTTATACTTTATCACTCGTGTAGATCTAGATTTTCATATTGAGTTTGTTTCAGGTGTGCCAGGACACAGTGTCCTCCATTTCTCAAACCTGACTGATCAGCGTAGTGCGGACTTGCCAGGAAGACTTCAGTTGGCCTGATAACTTCTGATTAGGCCCTGGGTAACAGAGTGAAAGGTGAAAAAGGAAACTGCTTGGGTTCTCCACTGAATGAGAACTGTCAGGAAGAGCAGGATCCCTTATGGGTGGTGGCCAAGCTACTAGTTGATATCTGCTCCATCGGCAGCTATTTGAGAGTAAAAGGGCAGAAGAAAATTCATGTTAATTGATCCAGCTTCTTTTAGTCAATAGCCTTTTTTGTGTGATGTCCCAGAAATAAGACTTGTGCCACAGAGTAAAATTTGTAAAATGCCTAGCACTCAGATGATCCATCCATATGTCATGTTAGGCATTTATACTTTAAAGAGCTGTATGCCTGATTTTTTTGTGTTTCTTGGGCGCATTATGGTAGCGTTTTCACTGATACGTCATTTACCTTTGTTACATCACTTTGGAGGTAAATTAGGATGAGTGTAATTGTTTTCCACTTCACAAGTGAAAATATTGAGGTGAGGCACTTTTGTACAAGATGATATTGTGCCCCTCGAGTCTTGGGAAAAGGTTTTATTCACTAAACTTGGCTGCTGCTCATAAATAGCAGCTTTGACATTAGGGCACTTTCAGAAGAGTCAGACTGACCAAGCCAGTGTTTTTAGGAAGCCCCTACTGTGTGTCAGGAGCTGTCCTGGGTGCTGACAATCACTTCCTCTCTTTTGAGAGGCACATGTTCTCTTGCCACAAAAGTTGTTCAGAAACACCTTTGCTGTAGATGGCTCCTGGCATTTATGTGGCATTTACTGAGCACCTGCTGTCCACAGAGCATTGTGGTGGGTGCAGGGGGAAAGGAGGAAGAGAGGCATGGCCCTTGTCCTATAGGTGCTTACAGAGCAGTTGATCTCTGATGGAGCATACTAATTGCTTTGAATCATATTTTTATCTGGAGAGTAACTCCAGGGTTCTTCGGACCCTGTAAGAATGACATTCTGGCTTTGTAAAATTTATAGTCATAATAGAGGAAACTGTTTACATATCTTTACTACATTTCAAGGTCTTATTTTTATGTCTTTAAGAAGACTAGCTTTATTCTCATCATCCAGATTATAATGTTAGTGGTAATAATATTTTTGGTATTGCTGGCAGAGACCTAAGCTTTTTGAAGTTGGGATTTTCACAAGTTTTTACTTCAAAGATCTTTGTCACTCAATATTGGAGTGAAAAAGTGTCACAGTAGGACAGGATAGTATCTACATCTCAGAAGCAAGTGCTAGTGAGGTTGTTCAGTGATGTAGATGATAGGAGTTACTTTCCAACAGTACCAATATTTAACTCTTGCCTATTCTTACGTTGATGGCTTCTTGTCCTCACATTGTCTCATGTTTCTTAAACAAGTGTACTAAACTTTCCTGATTTTTCCCAGTTAAACCAGCTCTCATTCTTGGATCGCATTTGGAATTGCATGAGTTTTGCATGTTATTCTACTTTGGTTTGAATTTGCTTTTTCAGTAACCAGATTGATCACAATTATTACCAGATGAAAATAATGAATGATGTTGCTGAGACTTGCAGTAACATTCACCTTCCCTCTCTCCCCTTACTAATACCCACAAAGAGAATAAGCATTCCAGATTAAACTTCTAACTGGATTTAATGATATGTCTCATTGATTACATTTCTTTTTATAATTCAGGTCCTTGTAAAGCTTTAAATTTCTTCTTTTTAAAAAGCATTAACTCTAGGTTTCATATTTTTACAGTTAGTTACTGTGTTTGTTTTCTTTTCAGGCTTTGAGTCCTCTACTAAATGAAGTTTCTTCGTCCCATGTTGGAACTGATTCCCAAACCTTTGCACCTGTTAGCAAGCCATCATCTGCCTACCCCTCCACAACAATTGTCAATCCTACAATTGTGCTCTTGCAACACAATCGAGGTAAGGGAGCTCCACAGTGCACCCCTCCCTCAGCACACTGGAATCAACATAGCTATTCTGTGACATCTGGGGCAAGAATTCTGCCATTCCAAGGAAATTTTCACAAATCCCATCCTTCCCTGAGGCCCTCTGCCCCAGTTTACTCCCTCCCATGACCCACAAAGTAGATACAGCAGGCAAACAGAGGCACCTGACTTGGGATGATGTCAGATGTCTGCATAAGTAAACTGATGAGGTGCATGTTCCATACCTTGGGGATCCACAGTTTTCTCCAGATGGTAATGCCAGAAAGAAAGAAGACAGAAAGGAAAAAGTCTGTGCTCCTTAATTCCTCACCATGAGCATTCTCCTCAGAGCTTTGCTGGGAAAATCTAGGTATGGTGTTTAGTTCTAAATCATTTAGTTCTTTGACATGAATTTTCTAGAAAGCAGAATTTTGAGTGCCAAAATTAAAAAGAGAAAACATAGTGTATGGAAAGTTTTCTAAAATTTAAAACATGTTTTTGTACTCTAAAATAGAGATTACTGAACTTTTTCTTAGTGACTCACTGGCCTTCATTCTTGCCAGTAGTTACTGCACTCAGCTATCATTCAGTGCACCCTCTGGGGACTTGATCACGTGGCTATTTGCCCCTTATGCTACGTGACCCTAGACAGCTTTGCTGAGGATTTTCGTGTTTGTTTTCCATAGTTTCTCTGACTGCTTCTGGTTGGTTCTTCCCCTTCTCTGAAGGGGCATCTTAGGTGAAGATAATAACGTATATGTAGGTATACATATGCCTTGAGGTAATAATTGTATATGTTGACCCTTCTACTTTAAAATTCCAGAAGATGATTCTAAATCCCAAGTATTCCTTTTTGGAATTCCATAGAGGAATAAACTTTCCCTTCACAAAAGTCCTTTGCAGTGTGAAATGCAAAGTTTTCATACGGTTTCCTAGTGTAGAAAGGTCTTTTTAGTCTGAATTTCAAAGAACCGTGGAGGTTTAATCATTTTTTTCAGAGCCCAAAGCTCGGTACCAAATCTTTCTTTTCTTGACTCCATGATGGCCTATTCATACTTTTTTCCCCTGCCCCTCTCTCTGCATTGACTTGGATGAAAATGGGAGTGGAGTCTATTTTTAATTGTTTTCCATATTAAATGGATTTTTTCTGTTTCCTGCTTCTAACTTGAAAAGCAGATGAATGAAACATTTTCTCTCACTTAAAATCCTCCCACTCAAATCTTAAATAGTTGTTTTTGCAGTTTTATTTTTTTCATATGTGTGGCTCCCATATTAATTTTTACCCATGAACCTTTGTTCTTCAAAAGATAGAAAGGGTCCCAACCCCAACACTGAGCTGTGTCAGAGCCTATGCCCCTCTCAGCAGCACTGTACCCTTTCCTGGCAGTGGCTTTCTCTGCCCAGAAAGTGTCTGTAATGCAGGACAAAGTGAAATTTTGGTTCTCTATGAACTTCTTTGTGACTCACTTTTTTTAAAAAATCCAGTCAAACAGAAGCAAGTTACTTCCCAGAAAGAAAGTCAATTTCTTTAAAAATGGGATTTATTCCCAAGGAAACTTGGTTTTTTGGGAAATGCCAAGTGTGATGTCAGCTGCTTCTACCAAGTCCCTCTGATGACACCTACTGAGACATCTTTGGGCACAGAAATGCCTGTAGTTCCTTTTTGTTTCTTTCCTGAACAAATGGATTCTTCTTATTTTTCCAAATGCCTTTGGTTCTTGCCTTTTTCTTTTGTCAAAGTCTTGCCCTTGGGCTTAAAAATCAGAATTGTGCAGCCTGAATCACACATCCTTCAGAAAAGGATACAAGTACATTAGTTTTTTGGAATTAAAAGCAGCTTCCCATAAAGAGCAAACCATATGTTCCTTAAGGAGGTGGGGCAGGAAGAGTTGAGGAGAATGGACGCGCCAGCCGGCCCAGCCTGGATTACTAATCGTTAGCGGGCTTTAGGTCAAGTGTTTTTGGCTTTGCTTTGGAATTTGCCCAGCCTGGCAGCTCTGCCCTGCCTCATAGATGGTACCTGTAAAAACAATTTCTTAATTACTGCAAAGTCTCTTGAGAGAATGATACCTTTACTCCACTTTTGGGATTCTAGTTTAGTTATCTTAGAAAAGATTCCCTTTTTTTCCTGCCTAGACTGTCCGAGGGCACAGTGTCATGATAACCCTGTCTCTCCAAGTCAGCTCCCCCTCCTGCAAGCAATCAGAGGGGCACTGTGCATCTGGCCTGGCTCTGACGGTCGTGCACACACACTCCTGAGCTTTTCATCCAACACGTGTCTGAGGGCAGATTGCTTATGATCAGTCTGGGAAGGAGGATTTGAATCAGAGAACTCTCGGGACTGAAAAAGGTGCATGGGTCCCTGAGCTCAGAGCTTCTCAGTCTTTAATGTGCATCGAGTTGTGGGAGTCTTCAGATTCAGGAGGTTGGGAGAGGGGCTGAGAGTCTGCATTTTTCAGCAACTTGCATGGCGTGTTGGTGCCGCCGGTCCATGGACCCCTTTGGAGAGCAAGAGCTCGGTGGTTCCCAGACTTCTGGATCTCATGGTCACAAACGGTCTGGGGACTGCCCTAGGGTTGCTCATTTCTAACTTTGCTAAATAACACCCCTGAAAAACAATTGCTATTATCTATATCACATGCCATTTTCTGAAAGACCAACCATTTCACACCTCAGAAGTGGGAACAATATAGTCTTCTAAATTGAATAAATTTGCTTTTGCCTGCTGGAGAAGGCCTGGCCTCCGGCTTGCAGATCAGAGTTTGGGAACCATAGATCCAGTGAGCACTTTGATTTAACAGACGAGGAAACTGAAGCTGAGAGTTTATGTGATTGATCAGTGTCATCTAACAAGTTGCTGGCAGAGCTGAGCCTGCTGGGCTTCTGTTGTCCAGTGTGAGCCTCGTCCACGTACCAGAGGTGGACAGGGCCACTTCCACCAGCTGTGAGTGCCCCTGCTGCTCTGTTTACTTCTTGCCCACACTGATTCTGGAGGGAGGGCGGGGACATGGCCAAGGGGGATGATGACAGCACCCATGGGCTGGCAAGCGTTCTATTTTTATCTATGTGGATGCTTTATATTTAGCAGCTGTGGAAGGTAAAGGTCATTTTTGTGTTTATCCCATAGCACGTACACACACAACTCTCCAAAGGAGATGTTGGCCTCCTTTCCTCGCAAGCACCCAGGAGAGTGAGAAATCCATAGACCTTCGATGTTAAGAAACAGTGAGGGCCTGGTGGTTAGAGTTGGAAAGAACCCTAGACTAGGAGTTGGGGAACCCAGGTTCTAGACTTAGCTCTGTTCAGTGTCATCTTGGGTAGTTTGTGCCTCTTATCTGCGGTCTCTCAGCCAGTGCCGACCTACCTGCTAGAGTTGCGAAGACTGCAAGTGTTAACACATGTGAAAGCTCTTAAAACAACGTCTGGCATTTAGCAAGCTCTCAGGAGATGGTAGCTGCCATAGTTATGATTATAATTATATTTCCCTCAAAAGGTACCAAGACTGGGGTCATATAAGGTCTTGCTCACTTGGAACCAGGGGAGTTGGGAGGGTCTCTTTCAGTGATCACATCATCTTTCCTGAGACAAGATGTGAACAATTAGAAAACAGTGACAGTTCTCTGAATCCTGGTGTGGATCTAGGGGGAGGGGGAAAGGAGACACTACATTTGGATAATGGGAGCCTTATTAATACCTTTGCATTCAGCTGGTCTACACAGCATCTAAGTCCAGAAGACAGTGAGGATGCAGATTTTGGGGCCCTAACAAGTTATGCCAGGACTTCCTGGTCTTACCACGTCTGTGTAAATCTCACTTACACTGTATATGTTTTCTCTTATCACAGAACAGCAGAAACGACTCAGTAGCCTTTCAGGTAGGTGAGAAATATTTATTTACACGTTAACTCCTGTTGCTGTTAAAGCCATCTTCTGGTTACCACCTGGTGTTCGATCAGCAAAGCCTTATGAGCTCCTCTGATATGTTGGGGCCTGTTTGTTGCTGGACTCCAAAGATGATGAAAACAGGCATGATTCCTGCCTCCCTGCAGCTTGCAGGCTGCTGGGGGCAGACCAGACAAGTGACCCAAACTAGTAAACATGTCCTGTGGAACTGTGATAAGTGCCGTGATGGAAAAAACAGGATATTCTGAATCAAAAGAACAAAGAGTTGTGCTTTAGATGGAGTGTTCATGGCAGGCCTCGCTGAAGAAGTCACCTTTCTGTTGCTTCTATCTCTCTTCTAGGATGTGACAAGTCAGGGTTGGGAAATGTGGGCAAGTTCTTTTCTTTTTGAGTGACAACCCCAAATGCTAGCAAGTGACCCCGGGATGATGGACCCAGGTGAGAGCTAGAAGAGGGTGTGAAAGGCCTACTTCTTGAGCTTGAGCAGGCATCAGAATCTCCTGGGGAGCTGGTCAGGACCCAGATTCCCAGGCCACAGTTCCAGAGATCAGATTTAATGGGTATGCGCGAGAATTTGCATTTCTAACCAGTTCCCTGATGATGCGGATGCTGCTTCTGTTCTGACCACACTTTGAGCAGCAAGTTTCATCAAGAACCAACGGTGGTGGGAGGTGACTGCAGATATAAGCAGATATCCAGGCTCATTCCCTGATAAAGTGCACAGGATTGGGATAAGTCGGGGTGGGGAGGGAACAAACACATAGGCCAAAGTCGTGAGGAAACCCAGGAATGGGAATGTTGAGCCATTTCCTTATGTAGCCATTCTGCTTTAAATTCTGGTTCCACCACTTACTAATGGTGCAACCTTAGGCAGGTTACCAATGATCTAAACTACAGATGAGTTTTCTTACCTGTCAGATGGGGGCTGCCTTACTGCCTCATAGGTTCTGCTTGTACGGCTTGGCACTGAGCATTCGCACTCACTGAGTGCTTGATAGATGTGAGTTGCTGTTATCAGTAGGAGCCTCCATTAATTCACTTGTCATTTTACTGAGTGCCTACTTTGTGTCAGGCACTGAGCCAGGCTCTGGGGCTCTATCAGGGGACTGAGCCACCCTCGAGCAGCTCATGGTGTGATGTGATGGTTTGTAACCTTTTTTGGGCACAAACTCATTCGGACAATCTAATAAAGGCAGTAGGTTCATTCTCTAGAAAATGCCACAGGTGTGCAAACGTATGTACCTGGTGGATTTGCAGATACTCGTGAACTCCAGGGCTAAGGACCCCTGATCTGGTGGGTAACAAGAGCCACCATTTTCTGAGCAGCTGCTTCCATGATTTCTGTGTTGCTTCATCATACTGCTGCCCTTGTGATTCATGGAGAGCCTGGCTGGGAGGACATGGGGTTCTCACACGCTCTCAGCTTTATCAGGACTTGGCCATAGGACCAGGACAGGCTGTGGTTGAGCACAAGGTGCCCTTTGCTGCCTGCTCCTGGTGCTGCCACACTCCAGCTCACTTCACTCCCTGGCCCCAACCCCAGTTGCTGAAAACAGGGTGGCTCTGAAAAAAAATGGTAGCTCCTTCCTGCCTTTGAGATTTGGAAAGGAGCAGTGGAATAGATGAAAAAGGCACCCAACCAGGTTAGGAGACCCCGAGTTTGGTCTGGCTATTCTCTCTTGTAGCTGTTTGTCCCTGGGTAAGTGACTTCACCTCTCTGAGCCAGTTTCCTCCTGTGGGAAATGGGGATGATAATCCTTGCCCCAACACCAAAGAGGTGTTGTAAGAATCATGTGCGACAGGAAAGGGGAGTATGCTTTGCATGCTGGAAAGTGCTATGTAAATGTCACGGCTTCTCCACCAAGCTGGCAGGCTCAGGCCACTTCCTGGGCTCTAAAATAAGCCTAATGCTTCTGTCCTCCTTGAGTTTTGGGACAGATCCAGTCATGGTGGTTGACAGAGTGGGACATAAAGTAAGTGCTCACTAAATATTAGTTTTTGTTTAAAAAGAAGCAGGATCATTTTAATCAGAAGCTCCTGCAGGAGAGAGGGCTGGCTGGCTGATACTCCAGCCTGTGCCCTGAAGTAAGTGAGGCTTTGCCCATCGTATCCGTGGTGATGGGACCTGGAAGGGGGCCACCAGCCTCCCTCCCTCTAGTGGATTTTTATTGAGCCTCTATGGGACTTCACACTCAGTGAGATTCATCTAAGAACATGACCCACATGGTGTTTGGCCTCCTGAAGCTCATGGTCCTCTTGGGTGGACAGAGGAAAACAAGATAAAGGTTGGGATGGAGGGGCTGGCATAGGATATAGAGAGGCCATGCCTGCCTTCCCCGAGAAGTGTAAGCATTGCTGTATTCCTCAGCACAGAGCTTTGGGAGTGAAGAAGAGGGAAGCTTTCTCACCTCCCACAAACACAGAGGCCTGTCAGCAGCATCATTTATTTAGGGGCCCTTTCCAGGTCCTTCCTTTTTAAAGCACAGCGTAAGATTAGAAGGAAGTGCTCCAGGATGTTGTGTGAGGGATCAGTGTTTGCCTGGTGAGAAATAGCAGCAAGCCCTCATTGTAACACAGATGTCAAAGGGCAACCCTGTCACCTATGTGGACAATGACGTGTCACTTTGGGTCTTCACTATATAAAGAAACATTTTTTTCTTCAGGGGCTGCAATTCAGCCCTCTTTATATTGAAATCTACTCAGTCATGAATCGCATGATCACAAGCTTCTAAAGTAACATAATTCAGGACTAATTTTTGTAGATCAAAGGACTCTGGCAGCTTTGGAACAAATCCATAGACTCGCAGCTTGAGTTTTGCAGTTAAGTGATTGTTGTTACAGCCACCTATCCTAAACATTTAAAAAAAATTTCTCTTGGTCTGAAAACCCTGAGAATGGCGTATCTGTGATCTTAAGAGATGATGTTCAAGAGTGAAGAGCATGAACGCCTCCAAGCACCAGGTTGGACAGAGCTTGAAATCAACCTCACCTGCTGCTTCTTGATCACACTTAGGGAAGGCCTTTCCAGGTGGGAGGAGAATGCTCAGCAGAGGCATATTAAGGGTAGACTCTGGTAACTTGATATCCCCTGCACTTCCAGGCTTCCTGCCAAATCCTTGGCCTCCTGTTGGAATTTCCTGGGAGCATGAGAACTCATCCCATAAAGCCAGTCTGCTCTTAACATCCTTTAAAGCTAATGGTGACTATACCAGGGATCAGGTTTTCTGAAGTGCTTGCTAAGCTGAGTCTCGCAGAATGTTTAGAAATCATTCTGTGGTCACAGAATGAGACCTCATTTCAGAAGTTAGTTTGCAATCCAGGCAGAGTGGCTCCATTGAGCATACTGTGAAGTCGTAAAGTCCAGTGTTTCCCCATTTCCCCAACTTCTCCTCCACATACAGCCATCTCTGACTTTGGCACAACTTTGCATGTGCCCTCGGGTCCCTCCTTTTTGCCAAAGTTTAGTCCTCTAGCCAGCACTCTGCACCTTTTCCTTTCTCAAAGATGAGAACCTCTCCATCAATCAGCGAGTGGGTACTTAGTGAGCACATACTAATTGCCAGGGCACATCCGCATCCCCTTCAGTCTCACCTCATGGGCTTCCCTGATAGGACTTTAGACCCTCCTGGCTTAAACTTTTTTGCCCCCTAATCTTTTGACCTCTCTGGTTGCCATCTGACACCTTCTTCCTTCCGTGATGACCTCCATCCCTACTTACTGCCCCATTCCTTGCTCACACATTCATCCCTTTCCGCAATCTGGCATTTACTCCACTGCCCTCCTGAAATTTGCTGCCTCAGAGCAATCCTGTGACTCTTCTTATGCCTAATCTAATGCCTCCTCCTCTGCTTCAATTTATTTATTTATTTATTTGACACGTTTAACCACCCACTTCCTGGAATTCTGTCTTCTCTGCCTTCAATGACACCTTGCTGTACCTTTCTGCTTCATCTCCTGTCCCTCCAATGAGGGTCTGCATCCTTTGGGGGGTCCTTTTTTGCTTTTCAGCCTGTAACTGTGACATTCTTCAGTGCCCAGCTTCAGCGCTAGGCTCTGCTCTCACTCACCTTCTCCATTGAGCTTTTCCATCTCCTTGACTTCAGCCATCACTTCTGTGCCAATGCCTCCAAAATGGCACTCCACCAGGGCATCTCACCTTGACCCCTCTCCCATATTTCTTCTAGGGACCTCTAGGGCATTTCCACCTGAACATCTTGCCGTCTTCTCAAAGTGTTACCATGTCTACATGGAAGTGGCCATCTCTCCCTGCCTTCCCCAACCCAGTTCCCTTTCCTAACTTCTCTGTTTAGATCAGGCCAGGATCCCAGGCTCAAGAACTGGTGCCATTTTTGAGGGAAGCAAGACAGGAGATGGTTCAGAGAGGACTGCTGGAGTCAGGTAGACACTAGGCCAAATCCCAGCTTGACCACAAGCTGGCTGTGTGACCTCAGGCAGGGTACTCTAACTTCTCTGTGCTTTGGTCCCCTTAACTGTTTAAAAACAATGGAGGAGTGGTAGTAGTTTCTTCCTCAAAAGGTTGTTGGGAGGATGAACTGAGATCATGTATATGAAGAGTTTACCATAATGCCTGGCACATCGTAAACTCAGAGTATTTCCAAGGCCCCTTTGCATTTGATTATGCTGTTCCCTCTGCCAGGAGCACCTTTCACTTCATGTTTGTCTGGTTCACTCCTCTGAGAGGTCGGCCCTGAACCAGCTAAGTTGGATGCTGACTCCTCTGTCAGCCCTGGTCACCCTGCATTCTCATTGGTGCCTCTCTTGCTCTTTCTACCTACTAGACCTTAAGCTCCTTGGAGGCTGGTGCTCAGAAAGGTTCACCCCCGTGTCCACAGGGCATGTGAATGTGTAGCACCTGGCAGGTGCTTAGTAAATACCTTCCTATAAGTAAAGGACGTGGCTCGGAATAACCGATTATATTAAGTAATTTTACAATCTGTAGACCACACAGGGTGTGTTTTTTAGTGCTCTGTAACCTCCACTCCTGAATCAAATAAACTCTAATGTGCACTTAGCAATTTACAGTTTTCTGAGCACCTGGGCATAAATTATCTTGTTAAGTCCTCAGCATCGCTGCGAGCTTGCCAATGGAAGTGTTAGCCCCATTTTTGGATGAGAAAATGGAGGCACAGAAAAGTTACGTGACTTCTCCAAGATGAAAAAAGAACTTTCAAGTAAATAATGTTTGGCCACCTCCTAGTGGTTTTACCTGTTCCCTGAATTTCTAGAACTGTGAGAACCATTTGGGTGTCTGGAGCACCAAGTGCATACCTCTGCAGGGCACTTACCACGCTTTTTAAAGGGCCAGATGGTAAATATTTTAGGCTTCGCACACCATACAGTTTCTGTCACAGCTACGCAGCTCTGCCGCTGTAGCTTGAAAGCAGCCATAAATAATATATAAATGAATGGGCTTGACTGTGTTCCAATAAAAATTTATTTATAAAAACAGGTGGCTGGGCCTTAGTTTGCTGACCCCTGCTCCAAATGAAACTCGTTCCAGTTGAGAATTAGCAAACACACTTTCTCCAAGCTGGATCATTTGGGAGTTTTTGCTTTGGAGCCACCGGAAGAGCTTCAGCTGATGACTGTTTTTCCCTTCCAGATCCCGTCTCAGACAGAAGAGTGGGAGAGCAGGCCTCAGCACCAACCCAGGAAAAACCCACCTCACCTGACAGGGCTGCTGAAAAAAAGGCAAAGGATGACAGTTGGCGGGTGGTTAAGAGCGCTCAGGACCTAAGCGATGTTTCCATGGATGAAGTAGGCATCCCACTCCGGGTATGAACATTGACCCAGACGTCCTTCCTAGGCTTCCTCTTAAGCCAGTGACAAGTGTATACCCTGAGTGCATGTGGATCCCACCCATGGGTTATAAAGGCCTCGTGAGGAGGGTCCTTACCCCTGTCCACTCTCCGAGCTTGCTGAGAGCTGCAGAGCCTCCAGGAGCTGTGCTCCAGCCTCCCGAGGCCACCTTGGTCCTGGCTCAGTGTGCAGCAGCTTTTCCCAAAGCACATGTCAGGTGTCACCAAGTCCCGTGAAAAAAAGAGATTTGTGGTCAAATGAATGTGGGGAAGAGCTGGGTGGAACAAAGGGGGAGAGGTTTCCCTGCAACAGAGCTGAGAGGCTTTGGGCATGTGCGTATTCAAGGGGAGAATGATGTGGGCACTGTTTCCAATATCCTTCATGATCATTTCATGGAGCATGCTTGGAAATTGTTAGTCCGGGGTTAGAGAACCCTGGGGAGTGTGCAGGGCTCAGGGTCCCTGTTTATGGATTCAGGAAGAAGTTCCCCTGGGTAGGAGATAGCCCATCATCCAGAGTGAGTAGGAAGCTCTAAGGGAACCACAGAATAGATTCAGCCTGCTGAGGCTTCCAGACCAGAGCAATCTCGCTGCAGCCCTGGCCCAGCTCTCCGCCACTAGACAGGCGTGCCAGCCTCCTGCAGGCCCTAAGGAATTCCAGGGAAGCCTGACTTTTGAAACTGGATTAGAGTGAGTGCTATTTCTCTCCATGTGCCCACCAGAACACTGGCTGCGATATGTTTCCATATTGTACTTGGCAATAGGACTTGGCAAGTGGACTGGTTTTTGTGTCCCTTTTGAGGAGGCCAATAGAAACAGCGGCGGGCTCAGCCTCAAAAGAGCTGTTGTCTGATCCTAAGTAATAGTAAGGATATAATAATAATAATAATAATAACTAGAAAGAGAATTATTACTAATAGTAATCACAGCTACCATTTGCTGAGTGCATTATCTCCTTTAAATATCATTCACTCTACAAGGTGGATACTAATACCATTCCCATTTTATAGATGAGAAAACAGGGACTCAGAGGGATTACAACTTGTGGGTGACAGAGCTGTCTGACTCCCAAACCATTACCCATAACCATCATGTTAGGCGGCCCTCCCACTCACCTCACCAGCTCTGAGACGTTGGTGACTTTGACTTTATGTATCTCATTTCCTCATCTATAAAGGAGTGAGACTATCTGATCTAACCACTTGTCTATCCCCTTCTTTGTTTTATTTTTATCTTAAGAAAACAAACAATAACAGCCCAGCTTTGTGGTTGGGATGAAAACTCTCTGGCATTGTCTGCTGTAATGGGTTATGTTTTAATGTGTGTATTCTAAATCTGGCCCTATGCAAGGTGACTTAGATACACTTCTACGGAATAACCTGACATTGGTGGGGCACGGTCTAATGCGCAAATGTTCTTTGTCTCTTATGTTTCTAGAAGGCTTTACTTCAATTTAGTCATCTATATATGGAGAGAGATTCTCTCTAAAAATGAAATTTTAAAAAATTATATAAGAAGGGACACATTTCAAGTGGATCCTTGTCCACTATTTTCAAAATCTGCATCCTTTTGGCCAAATATTTCTCTGCAGATTCAGATCTGAATCTCTTGGTTTGTTCTTTCCCAAGAGTTTTGCATTTTAAAAATGGGATTGCAAAGATGTTTAGAGTTATGTGAGTTTTGACTTCAGATGTTGTCACTTTCCATTTGATTTTGTAATCATAGAAGTTCTGAAACGTACCAGGACTTGCATTTTATTTTAATCTTTGCTTTTGTTTTTCTCCAGAATACCGAGAGATCAAAAGACTGGTACAAGACCATGTTTAAACAGATCCACAAACTAAACAGAGGTACTGATTTTCCTTTGTAGAAGCTGTGCTATGCCCATTTGTTGACTGTTGTGGTGAGGGCCTAAACTTACTTCGCTAGGATTCCAGAAGACTTGGCCCTGTGGCTTGACCTCATTGGGCACTGGCCTGCCTGAGCCCAGCCATACAACTTCAGAGCAGAGGAGGGAGGGAGCACTTGTGTGCCTGCCTCACCTGTGGGATTTGAGCTCAGCTCTCAAGTCTTCCCTCCCAGATGTTGTGGGATGCAGCAGGCTGAGCCCCGCACTCTGCCTGTGCTTCAGCATCTGCCTGCCTAGGATGCGAGCAGCTCCAGCTCCCACCTGCTTTTGGCTTTAGGTGCATCTCCCCATGTCAGCCCATGACTGCCTTGTAGGCAGAGTGAGTGGAGAAGGCACTAAAATGGGAGTTAAAAACTTTTCTCACCTTGGGGATCAAGTATTCATGTGACCTTGGGCCAATCATGTACCTCTCTGTGTTTGTCCCACTTCCTTTCCTCCGAGGGAAGTTGCAGGGTCCAAATGAGAGAAAATCTGCCTTGTGAAGTAGAATGCCATGGTGCAACTATAAAGCGGTGTTAATGTGAAAAATAATCTTCCCCAGCCGGGAACCAGCACTTGCCAGGTAGTCCTGAGAGTCAGTCAAGAGCTGACACACCAAAGCCAGTTCAAGCTGGGAGAGAAGCGCTTCCAAATCAGGGCCCCCTGGGCTGTCAGCAGGTGACCCAGCACGGTGGGAGAATGCCAGGACAGTGCTCCGGCAGGTCACGACTCCACCAGCTCCCATCCGCTTGTGCCACCAGTCAGCTGATAGGCAGGGGTGCAGCTGCACCATGGGAAGGGTACCACTCCTCCCCAGGGCAGAGCATCCTGTCCTTCCCTGTGGCCAAATCCAGTCTGGCCGCCTGGCACGGATGACACATGAAGGCAAAGAAAAAGCATTCTGGTCAGTGTGACCTAAGCCACTAAAACCCAATCTCTCTGATTAGCTGTGGATGGCAGCTAACATCACTGTTAATTAGCTCTTGCAGTGTTCAAAGTGAACCTGGCTGTGCTCCTCCTCAAACTGTTTCTAAATATTGAGATGCTCTGTGTTTAGCATTTCTGAGCCAAGAGTAAATCCACTACGACGGGGTAAAGGAGCTCAGTCATAGTGGTGATGCTAAATGCTGGGTCTCTGACTGGATGGCATCAGTTCCTCTGGTCCCTTCCTAAAGCCAATGTCCATTTCTTCCAACAATCTGTGTCTCTCTCGCCTTTAGACCCAGCTTTGGCAGCCCAGATGCCAAGACACCCTGCATATGTGAAAAATATATAATTTTGCCCCGCAGGCAGCATTGGTCGTCTCATGTTGAAGCTGTTAACTCAGCCTAAATTGCAGGTTCTAAACAAAACTACCTCCTTTAATGGTAGGGAGGTATTTGAAAAATTAAGAATCTTCTTGTTTGCTTTGATGCTAATGCCAAGTTTTGATTTAAAAATCATTTTATGATAGTGTTTTCATTACATACTACTTATTAGCATACTTAATATTTTTTGCCTATAAAAAGTAAAAACTTAAAGTTTTATGCTAAATGCCTCTTGCTTCTCGGAGCCTGTATATATGTAATTCTTTGTCCTGGAAGAGAAGTGATATTGTCTCTTTAGATGTGTCTCAGTAATTCAGGCAAAAGGACTGGATTTTTTGAAGCAGTTTGAATTTCTTTCATGTCACCAGTGAAGCTTAGTATGATCCAGAATTCAAGGAGCCTAAATTGTGTGTGGATTCCTGTTCGTTCATTCTCTCCATTTGTATCTTCCTCTATTCTCTCTCCCAAACCTGCTCCTCTGCCTAGACACTCCTGAAGAAAACCCTTATTTCCCTACGTACAAATTCCCTGAACTTCCTGAAATCCAGCAAAATTCTGAAGGTACCATAAACTTAGACAGTGTATCTGTTGTCCTAGCCTTAAATTAATTCTTATAGTTCCATTATAGGAATATGATTTGGCTTTTAGATTTTGTTTTTATAGTCGTCTTTGGTTGGTGAACATTTAATTTCACTCATTTGCATGACGTGCTATATTAAAATAACTAAGTCCTTTCTAATTCATTAATCTATTTTTAAGTGTGATGCCCGTGTGCTTTAATAACACTAAAATAGGTAATCAACAATTCGAAAGAGTCAGTTGGGGATTTGTCAGTTCCACCACTTCATGGTGGATAGTTTCAAAATCCACTGCTTTTTTCTGCTGCAGAGGGCAATCCTTACACTCCTACCTACCAGTTTCCTGCATCTACTCCTAGTCCTAAATCTGAAGGTAATTAAAGGAAAATCATGTGCCTCTTTGTACCACTGCTGTTACTTTCTTTTTCACTTTGGGGTTTTTCCTGGTGGCTAAAGGCTGTCTCCCAATCATTTGCTTCCCTCTAACCTTGTGTTTGTGGTGTTGTCTTGCTCCTCGCTGACTGTATAACTGGAGTCTATCCAGATGGTATTTTAATCCTATTCCCTTGGAGTCTACATGATTAATAGGGTAGCCAATGTAGCTTAGTTATTATGCTTTGAACATGTGGGGCTCTGGGAAAAGCTGCCTGTACCCAGCTACCCAAGGCTTTGTATTTGGGGTAGTCGCATAGTGCTGGTGGCTGGGCAGTGACTCAGGGAAGCTGAGTCATTGTGGCTAATGGACAGGAGGTAGACATGCCAAGCTGCTAACAACAGAAAAATTACCGGGTTCCTATATGTGCAACTAGCCTGTCTCTGGCTGCCTCTTGTCATGGGCCCTCAGGGTGTATCTCCTTGGTAGGGAATTCCCGAAGAGGTATCCGGGTATGAGATTCAGTAATACTGGGGAAGGATATCTCTTGAAAATAAGGGCTTTGGCCAAGCTAGAAAACATTTCATGAAAGAACTGGCTAAGAATTTGGACCTGCTATGGAGACAGCCACATTCGAGAGAGATTCTTTTCTGGGGCAAAAAGTCTAGGTGTCAAGGAAGGTTCCAAAAGGTGAGTTAATGGCAACAACTTGAGAATTATCCTAGTCCCAGGGATTGTCTGATCTTTGGATGAGTGACCCCGAAAGAGAGGAGTGAATGGAGTATGCGGGAGGAAATTTTGTTAAATGGTCTTTTAGGATGAGATGTTGCGTGCTCTGATCTTCATTCATTCAAGTAGTAGTAAGCACTTGCCTGTGCCATGCACTGTCCTTGGAACTGAGGATAGTGCCTTGGATAAAATATGTCCTCTGTTCTCAAAAGTTCACATCTGGCAAGGGATTAGACAAACCACTTCATTGTACTGTGTCCAGTGTGGTGGCAGTTGCAAGATCATGTGTCCAGAAGGCCGTGGAAGAACCTTACTGGCACACAGTAGGTCCTCGTTAAATACCTGGAGAATGTTGATGAGAAAGGCTTTGGACCCTGGAGCCAGCCAGAGTTCTTTTCCAGGGATGAAGCCGTATGCCACCACTTCGGTTCTTCTCTGCTCTAATTTAGCTCAGTAAACCATTCTGCACAGCCCTTCTCATCATTGGTAAAGTCATCCATTCAGGCATTCAGCAAACTTGTACTGCTCACTTAACATATATGAAATGACATGCTGGGATGTATTAGATAGTTTTAGTTAAAATACCATATTCCATTTTTGGTCTCCCTGTTATGTGCTAGTTTTTGGTTTCCAACCATTTCATGCCTGGGTCCTATTTTGAATGAAAAGAAAAGTCTACTGAACAAAGCCAGACTTAAATATTAAAAGCCAATGATTTAATTTTAATCATTGACCTCCTCACTGCCAATAAGAGTCTGTTTGGTTTGAGATAACCTAGTCTTTTTATCTTAGAGTGCTAATTCTAGCCAAAAGCATTGCTTAAGAAACAACTGATTGAGTTGGACAAGGGAGAATTTTTTTCAGGATAATTTTGAGTAGATGCAGTTTTTGATTTGTGGTTTATTTGGACTTGCAAACCCAACCCACTCAATAAGATAGCATTCCTTTCTAAGGAAGATGACAAGCGCACAGCGTGCCTGAAGGCATGGTATCCCATAGACATGGGTGGAGGAAGGCCCCCTGGAGAAGTCCCGTGCCCGTCGGCCTGGAAGAATGCCATAGGCCTGTCACAGGCAGTGCCAGCAGCTTCCATTGTCAGCCTGGCTGTTGGTCTGAAGACAAGGTTTCGTGGTCTCACACCCAGAGCTGCCATGTCATGCCACACCTAGCAACACTGGTTGACAGCGACGTCTGCTTTTTGGTACACATCAAGTCAGGCACAAGAGGGAATTGAGATTATTTTGCCTAGAGGCATAAACAGTAAAGGATGACATGATAACTTTTCACCTATAATTTAAGAAGCAGACCTTCCTATTTTTTATTTTTAAAGACCAAAAAGGAAGAAATAGTCTTAAAGGATAAAAAGGAAAAAATTAGATTGGACATGAAAAATTCATAATAACCAGATGATTAGACTTTAACACAAGTTTTTAAGAAGTCTTTTTCCCTGGAGATCTTTTAAAAATAGGGTGGATTCCATCACTTGCCTTGACTTATGCCTAGATGACAGTGCCAGACATAGATCACAGATGTATTCAATTAGATGAAGGCTCTTTACAAATGAGTTAAACGTTTGAGTTAGATTGCTTTAAAGAATTGTTATTTTAATTTTTTTTAAAGAATCTATTAAGTTTCTCTAACTTGTGGTTTGATGTCTGTGAGCTCCAGCAGGTCCTCCTCAGCCCTGTGCTCCCCATAGGTGGCCCTGGGTTCTGCACCCCTTTCTTAACATGGGAAAGATTTATGCCTTTCAAAGAAACGTGTTAACGACAGATCAGCACCTAACTGAGGCTCTACCCCTAGATTTTAATGAGCATTAAAAACTAGACAGCTTTACTGAGAAATGTGAGCCATCATTCCAGTCTATCCCCCAGGGAGGAGGAGACTGTTGTTGCTATCGGGTTTTTTTTGTTTTGTTTTGTTTTGTTTGAATTCAGAATTTGAAACTAGAATTATTTGCAATAAACCTGTCAAAACCTAGCCTAAGGGTTGCTGCCTCTATCTAAGTTCTAGTTGTTTATACAGTATAAAAAAAGACATTTCTAAGTGTCTCAAAGCTGATTCTCCTAAATAATAAAGGGCTATGTGAAAATTTGTTTACGCCGGCTTGCTTAACAACGTTCTTTTATTCCTCCTCCAGCTACAGTGAAAAAGTAAACTTCTGGCCAGACTTTCAGAAAATAAATAGAATTATTATGTCTTAATGAGATTTAAAATGTGCTTTTAAAGAAATTTCTGTAAATTCCAACAAGGAGCAGTCACTTCTAGTCATTTTATAATCTTTGAGACCACTCTGGGAAAGGAGCGATGTTGCGAATACTGTTTCATGAGGAAACAAAGGAATTGGGGCTAGGAAATTTGGGAAGAATTCAGTAGAATGAATTCAGGAGGCTTATTTCCTGTAATTTCACTACATACCCTGGTCACTAGAAAGCTTATCAAAAATAAAAATAATTTACCAGAAATTCTTTGGGAATAACTTTGAAGTAAGGCTAAGCAAGTGAGTTTTTCTTTCTTTGTTTTTTAATCTTCCCTTGACCCATCCTCTCCTCCCCATCATTCATTCCTCTCTGACCCAAAGCTACTTGTATGGGAATTACACTCCATTTTCTCTCTCAAAGGCGAATGTCCTTTCCTTGCATCTTAGATGCCACTAAGTCAAAAAGATTGTGGGGATGGGGAGAGGGGATGTTGATGGAGACCAGCGCCAGCCCCACCCACCACTGCCCCCAGAGCATGGAGGGGCTGCTAGGAGTCTTCAGACATCCTGAAGCAGGAGCGAGAGGAACAAGCTGTGGAGAAACAGCTTCAGAAACGCCACCGCTGCCTCTTCCCCTCCCTCCTGCTTTAGGAAACAGCAGTGTGGTGGCCAGCACCTCAGCAGCTCACAGTCAGAATCCTATTAATAATAATAATAGCAGAGCCACCACAATGACTGTGCCGGGCCTGCCATTTATGGAGCCCTTACTGAATACAAGGCTCCATGCTGAGGGCACCACAATTGTTACCTCATTTTCATGCTCCCAGCAACCCCTTGAAGTAAGTCCTCATTTTATCAATGAAGAGTGTGAGGCTCAGAAAGTTTAGGTAATATGTGCAAGATCACACTGTATGTGGCAGAGCCAGGATTCAAACCCAGGTCTGTGGGGCCCTCCAAACATGGGCTTTTACTTACTCTGTTCTACTGCTCTACTGATTCCTTTCCCCTCCCGCCACACTCGGTGTGTCTAACTCCAGACATCCCGCATGCCCTGCCTCTGAGTCAGTCGCGCCTCATTCGGCTGAGCCAGCATCTCCTGGGATGGTGACTGGGATTTCGTAGTTAGGAGAGCTCCTCAAGCCATTTGACACATGGCCAGAATTGAGGACCACTGAGGAACACCACCCTTCCCCACCCTCCAAAAAGTGAAGAAGATACTCGCCCAGTGCAATTTTGGGGATTTGGATATAGAATTAGAGTGGGGAATACAGATTCAAAAGAGCTACCCTTTCCACTCGGAACAAGGCCAGATGATGTTGGCCCTCTTGACATGCTTGATGTCAAGAAAATGGGAGCTGTTTTCAAATGATGCCTCAGCATCAGCAGCAAAACCAGGTAACTGGTGTGTTACTTTGTGGTCCATGGCCTGTGAGGACCCATTTGGCCATGTCAGGGTGAAGGCTATCAGCCAGGGGTAAAGTCCCAGGTCCAGCTTTTCCCCTTGCTTCTGGATACCTCTCCCACCACTGTCAGGCTGGTGGTGGCCACTACCACCTCCTGGTGAGGTGACTCCGGGCATCCCCAGGTTGTGGTGACATATCATGTCATAGTGGTGTGTCTCATCGAGCTTTTTCCTTATTCCTGGACAAGGATGCACTAAGACAAGGATTTAGGAGGCTGATTTTCCCAGGCACATCCATATCTGGGTTAAAATAATCCTCTACTAGTCTCATAGGATTTCTAAGAATAGGCTTATTTTGCTTGAGTTCAAGCAAATAGTTCTATTGTGAAGGTGCCTGGCCAGGATCTGTGCCTCCTGCCCCAAACTCCAGCGAGTACTGCCCAGAGGAGGGGCTGAGCTGCTCACAGTGATCACCTTTGCTCTCCTAACCAGAGCTGCCCAGAAGGTCTCTGCCTAGCAAGTGCAAAAGTCTTTGACTGGCCTGCAGGATAGTTGAGACAGTAGCAGTTACTCCCTTTCCACCTTCCAGGGCCAGGAATGCCACAGGAGATGAGGAGGGTGAGTCTTTCTCCAGCCCTCTGGTCCTCCCAAACTTATGCTCCTGTCCTGCTCCACCTCATCTCTTCTTCTCTTTCAGATTCTATTTTTTTCTGAATTTGTCTTCTATAGCTTTTCTACACCCTTTGTTGATCTTTCTTTCATCCCTTACAATCCGATTTTCTTTAGCCAGAACATAGACAGCTTTGAGATCTTTCCCCAAGCTCCCTGGACTATTCCTGAACACTTTCTGCCTTTTCCCTTTTTGCTTATTCTTCCTCTCCAATCCCACCCAGACTTTGTACCCACTTCTGCATATGTCTCTCCTTTTCTTTGAATATTTTAAATTGATGGGTGAGTGTGTGTGTATCTATCTTGACCTCTTTATCCTGTGTGTGGGGGTAAAGCAGGAGAAGAAATTAAATTGAGCAGTGGAAAAAGATTGTGTTAAAAACAAGCTGTTGGGCCGGCCCCGTGGCTTAGCGGTTAAGTACGCGCGCTCTGCTGCTGGCAGCCCGGGTTCAGATCCCGGGCGCGCACTGCTTCTCTGGCCATGCTGAGGCCGCGTCCCACATACAGCAACTAGAAGGATGTGCAGCTATGACATATAACTATCTACTGGGGCTTTGGGGGGAAAATAAATAAATAAATAAAATTTAAGAAAAAAAACAAAATCAAGCTGTTGATAATTAGAAAAATAACTTTAGTTTAAAGGCCTAAGAAATGCATAAAATTGAAACTTAATTGATATAGGCAAGTGATTATGCAAATACTGCTTTTTGCCCACCATCCCATTTTAGTCAATTACATACTTTTTATAGAACAACCATTCTCAATCAGCACTTTCTCTAGTATCTTTAAGATTGTTATAAATTCTCCCCCCAAAACCCTAGAAAAAGTCTTTTTCAGAAGTTCATTTAAAGTCATTGTGGTTGAAAGGCAATTATGTGCCTCCTGGCAGTTATAGGAGAGTGGCTGTTCCCAAGTCGAGCCTCTGAGGACAGACTGCCAAAGCCCAGAGGAGAATTGTTGGTGTGTAAACATCAGAGCCCAGCAGGCACCTTTGGGGCCCAAAAGTGAGTTGTTCACCCTGAGTCAATCCCACTTAGTGTTAGAGCTTCCAGGAAGTCACTGGCACAGGCAGTTCTGAGTGTTGCTGCCAAGATTTGATGTTTGCTGCTTGGGGCTCTGAGGGACACAATCTGCGTGTGGCTCCACCATGAGCAGGAATCACAAGATCCCAGCTCAGCTGAGCACATTCTGGCACAGTTTTAAAGAACCCTTGGAGAATAGTGAAGGCAGGATTTGAAACACGGATAGTGTCTGTGTTCATAGACAACTTGAGAAACGTTTCATTTAATGTGTCTTAACTGTGGTTAATGTCTCTTTTTCTCCCCCCAGCCCCAATTTGGTTAACTCTAGTGTGTAGAAATGTAGAAGATGACCCTTGTACCCATTTCCCCATTCATTGGCATTTCTAACTTCATACCCATCTACCCTAGTGTGGACTCAGCCTGCCAGGAGAGGGTAGCAAGGGGTAGCAAGTGGAAGATGTAGCAAGAATGACTCAGTTTTACCCATTGTCCCCATAGACCAGCAGGAGGAAAACTAGAAATGTGGTGGGGTAACTTAGAAAACTTGCTAAAATGTCACCAGGGAGGGGGTGATGCAGAAAAATAGAGCAAAGGCTTCAAGGGCTGGGAGTCAGTCTGGCCAACACTGTAGTGCGTGACTTGTTTCAGAACAACACGCTCCCCTGCCTCTTCCATGATAAAGATTATAATGGAACAGCCAGAGTTTTCCCCAGGATGGAGCAGATGAGGCGGGGTGACAATAGAACAAAGCACCCGTCCCCATCGCAGGCAGAGAGAAGAGTCAGAAAGACCTTGAATCCGTTTCTGCTTTGTCTCTTTCTCACTGTGTGGCTAAAGGCAAATTTTCTTAACCTCCCTGGGTCTTAATTTCCTTGTCTGTAAAATGAGATATTTACATACCTCCTGGAGTTTTTGCAAGGATTAAGTGAGATGGTATTAGTAAATTACCAGTTATTATTAGGCGCTTAATGGGAGCTGCTATTATTCTTTTTACTCATAAGCATAGGTAAAATTTTCTTCTATTAGATTTGCAAGACAAACATAAAAAATTAAAAGAAGAAATTATACATCCCCTGGATATTCAGATGAATCCATACAACTTCATTGCCCTTAAAAGTCCAGTGAACTGAAATCCATGGTGTCAGACTCAGATCCTGTGGACACTGTGAGAAATGAAAAGCTTGTTTACCCAGAGACACCTCTGCCCTGTGTTAGCCTTGGATAGGTGAGATTTCTTTTTCCACCTGCACCAAATAAGAATAGCTTTAAGGATGTTCAGGGCCGGCCCCGTGGCTTAGCGGTTAAGTGCGCGCGCTCCGCTGGTGGCGGCCGGGGTTCAGATCCCGGGCGCGCACCGACGCACCGCTTCTCCGGCCATGCTGAGGCCGTGTCCCACATACAGCAACTAGAAGGATGTGCAACTATGACGTACAACTATCTACTGGGGCTTTGGAGAAAAAATAAATAAATAAATAAAAAGTATGTTCAGTAATTCAGCTTCTTTGTTGCCTTCATCCCTCATCTCTCCTACTTATTCTGCTTTTCAAAATACATAAATTAACTCTCCAAGCTGTGCTAATTTTTTCCATCTTATTAGAACGATTTCTCCTTTTCTTCTAACAAATCTTCTAGAATTCCACTTTCGAAAGCTCTAGGGAGAAAATTTTTTTAAGGAGCTCAGGTTTTGTTATTTTTTAAAAATCTTTGAATATTTAAATGTCATTTTCCTCCCCATTTGCGTCTTACCTCAGGAACCAGGTGATAGTTAGAAATTAACCCTCACCTTACCATCCACTGATAAGCTGTAATTTCTCCATGATTCAGAGATGTACAGGTTTTGAGCTAAAATGCTAGGCTGGATTTTAAGCAGTACATACATTGGTTCCTAACTAAGCTAATTTTTCATCTGGCAGGCACCATTTTTCCAATCAAATCTCTGCAATCAAAGCTGATGTTTAGTTTTCTTTGACATGGTAGCATTTTATCAGTACAAGAATCCGAAGCTCTGTTTGAAAACATAAAAAAACAGGCAACAAAAAATTCATCAGAACGATACTTCAAAATATATATTTCTGGGGGCCGGCCCAGTGGCGCAAGCGGTTAAGTGTGCGCGCTCCGCTGCGGTGGCCTGGGGTTCACGGGTTCGGATCCCAGGCGTGCACCAAAGCACCGCTTGTTAAGCCATGCTGTGGCGGTGTCCCATATAAAGTAGAGGAAGATGGGCACAGATGTTAGCCCAGGGCCAGTCTTCCTCAGCAAAAAAAGAGGAGGATTGGCATTGGATGTTAGCTCAGGGCTGGGCCTCCTCACAAAAATAAATAAATAAATAAAATATATATTTCTGGATCCCATTTTGTCTCTTCACTATTTTCAGAAGTTAAACTTGCATACTCAGTTTATAGCAGGGAAAGGCTTGGCTGTGTTGGTAGAAGAAGCTTAAGCCCTGTTCAACTTTGATATCAACTAATTCTTATCCTTAAAGCAAAAAGAGGGAGGGAGGGAGGGTGGGAAGGGAAAAGATAACTTGGTACCTGATGCCTTTCCTTTATTTGGTCTAGGGGAGACCTGGGACAGATAAAAATGGGGAGAAGAGAGGGGGTAAGAAAGGATGACGTTTAGAGAGGCTGTCTTTGAGTAATACTTTACTCAAGATAATAGCAATGTTAGCTTTATTTACATTTCACAAAGTATTCTGACCTTTACTGCTCTGAAACTTAAAATGATTTGCATAGTGACAAGAACTTGATTATCACTTAGTCATTAACATATTATATTGGATTCTTTGACTTGTCTTTGCAGGTTAGTTCATGTGCTTTGTTAAAGTTGTTACAGATTTTAAGGGAAGGAGTTGGGTCTTCATTCCATATTCATGAATTCTGAATTCAGGTTAGCAAGATATTAGAAAATAGGAAAGGCTGACTGTTTCAGCCTAACTCTGGTTGGAGAAGTGCTTTGGAGGGCTCATCATGGATGTAGTGACTAAATAGCCTACATTCTCAGGACAGGCCCAACTTTAAAATCTGTTCCCCTTCGTGTGCCTGTGGTCTCAGTTTTAGTTCAGTGCAGCCACTTCCCCGAGGGTTTAGATCTTGTCTTAGTTCTGCAGGTCTTTGAGCCTCCGTGTTCAGCTTATTTAGGGATGTGTGCTATGCCCTTAGAGAGCCATCTCACACCACAGAAACCCATGTGAGTTTGATTTGCTCCAGAGTCACATATTAGACACTTTCCCCGGGCACTACCTTTGCAGAGCAAACCGTATAACCACATCTGCCACGAGTGTGTTGTGTTCCAAGGAAAGAAAGCTACTCGAGGAACCAGGTTGAGGTGGAATCAAAACAAATGATTGAGGGTTTTCTTAGCTGCAGAACCTCTATGTTAAATGCTATTGTGTCTGGAACCTTAGCATACAAAACAGGTCACAGCTGAGCTGGGGAAATAGAAAGCACACCTCTGGGCCTCCCCATCCCACCCAGTAGCAGGCCTTGGGGAACCCAGCAGGCCAGACCAGAGACTTTAAGTGTGAGCTTCTGGGGATCTGTCTCAGCCCTTCCTTCCAACTCAGCCAGGCTGGGGACCCTGTGTTCCAGCTTTGCTTGTGGAAGTTCTTTTGAGGAGGACCTTTGGCTATTTGTCCCCATGCTTTTCTTGGTGTCAGGCGGCAGTCATCTCCCAGGCATCATGAGTGTACCTTCCGGACTGCAGGTCCTGTTTGGGTGGGAGGGCTCTGCGAACCTAGCTCCTCTCAAATGTGGTTTGCCATGGTGTAGCTTCCAGCGCTTGGCGCCCCCCCCCCACCCCTCGCTCAGCTCCGTGGTGTGGCTGGATGCCGGTGCAGGACGGTGGAAGTGGGGGACATGTCACTCGGTTCTCTCACCTTAGCTGGATTTCTCCTGATTACATTTTGTTTTGTTCAATAGATGATGATTCAGATCTGTACTCTCCTCGATACTCCTTTTCTGAAGACAGTAAGTGACTTAGAATTTCCTGGTAGTAGGGGAGGAGGGGGGCATGGTGGATGAAGGCAGACATCTTCCTGTTTTCAGTTTTCATCAGTTTTAAAAGTCTTTTGTACCCACTTTCCTTCTCCAGCAAAATCGCCCCTTTCCGTGCCTCGCTCAAAAAGTGAGATGAGCTACATTGATGGTGAGAAGGTAGTGAAGAGGTCGGCCACACTTCCCCTCCCGGCCCGCTCTTCCTCGCTAAAATCAAGCCCAGAAAGGTAAGTGCTCCCTTGTCCACAATCAGCTCTGTGATTTTAGGCCCTCATACACAACCCACCAGTGACATACAGTCTCTCTCTGCTGGTTCAGGCAGCATTGGAGCCAGCAGTCAAGCAGACCCTGTTCTGTCACCTATTAGCAGTGTCTTATTTCTGAGACTCAATGTCCTCATCTGTAAAATGGCGATAAATTTTACATTCATAGGGATGTTGCAAGGATAAGACAAGATAACGCATGTAACATTTCTAGTAGTGCCTGGCTCATGGTATGGGCTTAATTAATGTTGACTATATCACTTTCTACGTTTTTCAAGAGTGATCTTAGCTTTGAGATTTGTCATGTTTTTAATACTCTGTGCATACTGATGGGGCCCATAGCAGAGAATATAATTTTAAAATGATGCCACACTTTTTAATTTCTATTTATTTATGCAACACATATTTTTGAGTTATAAGGCCGGGACTGGTTCTAACAATGACGTTAGTCATCTCTTAATGCCTACACTGAATGACCCAATTTTCTTTTATTGAGTTCTTATGCTCTGTGAAGCAACCTTCTTATGCCTTCTGGACTGGTGTCTCATGCATCTTCCAGCCCCACCTTCCACCACTTCTCAGCACAAAAATGTCTCAGGCCAAACTAAATTATTTCTTTTTCCCTTAAATACATACTCAGTTTCACACCTCTATACCTTTTCTATCTTTATAGACGAATGAATGTTTTAAAAGTCCCATACAGAGGCCGGCCTGGTGGTGCAAGTGGTTAAGTGCACGCGCTCCACTGCGGTGTACCGGGGTTCGCTGGTTCGGATGCCGGGTGCGCACCAACACACTGCTCGGCAGGCCATGCTGTGGCGGCGTCCCATATAAAGTAGAGGAAGATGGGCACGAATGTTAGCCCCGGGCCAGTCTTCCTCAGCAAAAAGAGGAGGATTGGCAGATGTTAGCTCAGGGCTGATCTTCCTCACACACACACACACACAAAAAGTCTGGTACGTATGTAAGCGGCATCTGCCTGAGGAGTTTGATAATTAGTTGAAAGGAAGTCTGGGCATACCCATAAATCCTTTACAAGTGCGTTCATCAAGCACCTACTGGGTGCATTCTGTGTGCAGATTGAACCAGATGCTATGGAGGAATGTAAGCATATATAAATCATTGTCCCTGCCTTCAAGAAGTTTATAGCCTTACAAGAAAAACTAATCACAGTGCAACATGCAATAATGTACATGCGTAAAAAATTTGCAAACAGTTTCCAAGGATTCCTGTATCCATCCTCTAAAACCCATCACTGGATCAGGTTAAGTATCTGTGACAAAGGCTGCAATTTTGGTGGTTACTGGGGTGGGGTGTGGAATAGAGAAGAACACAGTTGTAATAGCAAATAACGTTTATTGAGTGGTTACCATGGGCCTGGTGCTCTGCTGAGTGATTTACATGTACCATCTCATTTAATCCTTTTTACAACAACCCCATTTTTCAGATGAGGAAACTAAGGTAGCAAGAGGTCAAGTGTTTGGCCCAGATCACCTAGCGAGCAAGTGCTGTAGCAGGGATCGGAACGGCTGGCTGGTTCCAGGACCTGCATACTCGCTCCCTGCACTAGCACGAGTGGGAAGTGTAGGCATGTTTGGGGAAGGATAAGCTCCTGAGAGCAGAGCAAGGTGAAGGATTTTTCCAACCGAGCTTTGCTGCTGCTGTTTCTCTCTCTTCTTCTCTTTCTCTTCTCTCTGCCTCCTGGTGCCTGGTTTTGAGCACAGGACACCTCAGGCCTTTTGTGAAGCAAACACAGAGGTTTAGCTTGTTGTTTTGAGAAGAAAACCAGCACCACTAAATGCTTCGTGCCAAGTCCGATTTTATGCTTCAGATATAAAAATTCCTTGATTAGACTACAGTCGACCAAAGTCAGACCGTGTCGGATGCCAATTTTCATGAAAATAGCTCTAATAGGATTTTTTTTCTACAGAAACGACTGGGAGCCCCCAGATAAGAAAGTGGATACAAGAAAATACCGTGCAGAGCCCAAAAGCATTTACGAATATCAGCCGGGCAAGTCCTCCGTTCTGACCAACGAAAAGATGGTAATGTGCACATTAAACTTCTTTTGTCTCACCCTGCCCATGTTCGTTAATCCGGATGCATTGTGCGCTTGGATTACATTCTTTTTCCCTTGAGATAGACTTGCTTTGTTTAGAAGACAATGAAAAAATGAAGTATTTTTACCCTTTTCATTTTTGCAGGTGTTAAGTCCTGAGAGTCTGCTTTGAAAGAATCCTCTTATTGTGGCTTTGTTGCTCTTTTTGTGCATGATTTTAACTAATTTAAAATTTTATACTAATGTAAAGATTGATTTTGCTGCTGTCTTTTTAAAAATATCTAACCATTAAGTTATCAGGCTTATTACTAACTGGACGAAAGTCAGGTTTTTTTTAAGTGACTCTTATTTGAAGATGCATAAATTTTGTAAAAGTTACTAGTACATCATTAAAAACTAAATAATGTGATGTTATGACCTGGAAAAAAGCCCCAGACTGTTAGAATATGTCTTTTAGATCTTCCTTTTTTTGACAAGTGCAATATTGAGGACGAATTTCATATTCAATCTGGTTTTTGGTTCCCTGTACAAGTTCACATCTCCAAGCAATTATAAGTGGGGAAAATGGCCTGTATAGGCATAGCAGACCACCCTGGAAAAGCGGCTTCTTCTATGAAACGGGGAAGAATTTTTACAAACTGATTAGTTTCGTGTCTGCCAATCATGCTTCCTTTTATTTACCCTTCATTAGAAAAAGCTGGTTCAGAATTCTGATCATGGTTAAAGGGATTCTCCAAAGCTCCATAAACACTGCAGCCCTCCAGCCATGCCAGCAGGGTGGAATTATCATGCTGGGGATTGGTTTTTATTAAAATGCTGTTACCACACTGAGTACAGAATAAGTAGGCCTCTGAAATGCGAGTTCAGATTCTTTTCCCTCCACCTCTTCTGCTCTACATGTTTTTAAGGAATAATTGATTTGACTTTTACTAAAATAAAAATGTGACATCTTTAAAAGCACAAAGAGATAAGTAATTTTAATTACGAGAAAAGGTCAGCAGTTCACAGAATTGCTTTAGAGTTGTCATTCTTCAGCATGTACTGTGCATTGCAGTTATTTTAAGAGAAAAGTGCAGAGAGGAGCAGAGAATTTTGCCTCTGCCTCCACCCTTCATTGGAAGTTCTCTCCCTATAGAAGATAATAAACACGGAAGGTAACCTTCCACACAGGTGTTCCTGGAAAGAAAGTCATGTGCTTTGGGTATATTCCTGACACTTGAAAAACAAGCCAGGGACGTACCATAACATATTAATATATTTAAATGATTTCAGGGACTCTGTAGGCCTTTGAGTATTTTTGTTTTGGCAATATTATTGTTTATTGATAGTCATTGCTTTTATTGAAGGCTTGCCCCTTTTCTTAATTTCTTATTTCCTCCTCCTTTCCTAGGTTTTTCGTAAGTTGACCACTACTCAGAACTAGGGGGAAAAAAACATAGTTTTGTTTTTCTCATTGATATCACCATGGTTACAAGTATCTTCCATACCATAGTTCTTGGGATTGTTTATATTGTTTTTACAAACTCTGAAAGGTACCCCATAGTACCCCATAAGGGCCCTCTGTGGAGAGCTGTAGTGACCTTGCACGTGGATTAAAGCACCATCTGGGGGTTCCCACACAGGAGGCTCCCCTGTGTTGTCCCAAGTCCTGGGCTGATCCAGTAACGGGACATAAACACCAAAGGCGGGGCAGGGAGGAACATGACTGTACAATCACTTAATTTAGTGTGTTTTACTCTATTTAGCACTGTTCTTCCAAAGAAGAACTGTTTTTCCATTGTAGAGAGAAATTTCAGTCAAATCTCTGTATTTTCATAGTTTATTCTTCATAGTAATTGAATTAGTCCTTTATTTTTAAATTTTTTTTCCTGCTATTTTTGCCACATGAACAGAAAAGTTGGAATATGAGTTTCAGCGTGTGAGTCTTGCCTTTTGGTATCCACTATCTGGTTTGCCAGAATTCGAGGACACCGCCTCCCCCAACCACCACCACCACACACACACACAGAGACACACACACTTTTTTGTTGTTATTAACTGTGGATAAGTATCCTAACTAGTGACAGATATAGAATCTAAATTTTCTCTCAGCAATGCACAACTTCTTTTGAGAAAAAAAACAAACACTTTTTTTTCCCAATTTGAGGTTCTCATGTCTGCGTAAGCCTGGCATTTTAAATTGTGACCTCACAGACACATGTATCTTTTGTTTGCAGGAAGGGTTGAATGGTAGACTATAAAGGCCACCTTAGAGCTCATCGTGTCCCTGGGGTGAACCCAAACCATCCCAGACAGGTGAAACACTGTCCTACCTTCAGAATTCCCCACAGGAGATTTACAGCCATGATGACCTATTTTGCTACTTGGCAAACTCATATGAAGTTCTTCATAACTTCGTGGCCCCCCTCTTATCACAGTATGAGTCCATTTTCTTCTCTTCTGGCCCTGGAATTGGAGATCTGTTGGTCAGTCCCTGCTTTGTCAGAAATGGCCTTTTTAAGGCTTTGTTCTCTTTACTTTCCTCCACAGTCCCTGGCAGAACTTCAGCTCAATTCAACAAATATGTATAGAATAATTTTATGTGCCAAGCCTTGGGTTAGATGTTGGGGTCCCTGCTCCCACTGGAGTATAGTGGGAAGGACAGACATTAAAATAGTAGTTACAGACACCACATATACTTGAAAGTAAAACCAACTTGTTTTCTTCCCAGTTCACAGTCAGGTCACTTGGAGTTCCTTCCCAGCTTTCAAGTTTGTTGCTTACCCTGTTTTATCTTGGTATCATCTGCAGACTTAGTGGGTCTACCCTGTTCTCCTGGGGAGTGTGAGAAGTGGAATACGGTGTACAGTAAGGAGCACTGGGCCAGGAATTGGAAGATCCTGGTTCTGAGTTCAAATTCTGACTCTGCCTTATGCCTTGGGGCAAGTCATTTAACTTTTCTGAACCTTGGTGTTTTCGTCTGTAAAACAGAACTATTATCTGACCTGCCAACCTCACTGAAATACTGAGTGAGAGGATCAAGTGTGGTAATGGGGGTGAAAGAACTATGAACATGATAAAGTGCTGGGCAAATGAACGTGCCACACTCAGATTATTGATTTACTTAAAATTTGAAGCTAGTCTCTGGCTCCTGTCCAAGCAGCAAGACTATCCTTGAGGAGAATCAGGAATTTTCCTAACGAGTTACCTGCCCTTTCCAAGGATTTTGCCAACCTAGAAAAGAATAGCCCACGGTGGCAGAGAACTTAGCCTGGCATTGTAGAATCTGCCCTGCCTGCCAGTATGGAGATCTTGCTGTGCATCCAGAAGGACGTTTTCTATTTGTCCATTCCATAATTGGATCTACAGCTGAGTTATAAATGGAAAAATCAAATGCAGATGTTAGTGCTGTGTGGTATTACCTCTTTAACTTTCTCTCGGGCAGCTCAAAGGACTGAGGCTGCTACTCTGGGCCCAAGCTGGTTGACGTACCTCCTGATTCAATTCTCAGCACAGTATTAACCTCGGCAGTAAGATAATCTGCAAACAGCTTTTGGCAATAAAATGGGTTAATTCATTCAGGACTGAGTACCAAAACATTCAGGCAGTTTCCTGAAAGAGTTGTACAATTTATTTAAAAAACAAACAAACAAACAAACAAAAAAACTTAATCTATTCCCAGAGAGCAGTTTATAAGTAGTTTTTAAAATAATAAACATGAAATAGGTTTCGTGAAAACCCATCATATAAGGATCTAGGATGTCTCAATGTCTAAACTGGCCCTCCTGAATAGTTGTGTCCTTGTAGGTACTGTGCCTCATTTCACTGAATAAATACAGAATCCATTTAGAATCCATTATTTAACGTAATTACAGAATCCATTGAGAAGGAGCATGCCTTCTCCTTCAAGATTTAAGCCCTACGTCCTGAAAGACAGTTGGAGGAGGTTTTAATCTGGATGCAAGAGGACAGACTCTGTGTTGCAGTATACATTTCCCTGATTTCAACTAACTTAGATGCAGTGAATTTCAGTTAATGAAAAGTTCTCTGACGTGTCTTCCTCTATTTAAAGCAAAAGTAGAAATAATGGCAAATATTCTAAGGATTTTGGAAGAAGGGATTGGTAAAGGTCACTAAGAAAGCTTACAGACGTTTCTACAAGCTGAGAAAGGCCTGTTAACTGATTGTTAAGAAATGTGTCCAGGAGGAGCTGCTTGTGAAGCAGTCGCATTGAAGATGTGGCCACAGGACTTGCAGTCTCCTTCCCCATGTGTTGTAGCCCTGAGGGAGTGAAGTTTCTTATATATTTTCAATCTCATGGAAAATGTACATTTCCTATTTCATATTGTTGTCAGAAAATCACCATCTCTCTCTTTTTTGATTATCAAGGTTTTTTGAAACGTTTATACATATATGAATTTAATTAAGCCACAACCCTCTAACACTTTTGTCTGATGTGAATATATCTCCAGTTTATTAAGGGGAAACTTGATTTGCTTTCCAGGCATTCATTTTCCAACTAATTATTTCCAGAAACACTTGTTATTCCACAGAGCAAGGTACCAGAACTTTATAAATATTTGATTAAATGAAATCCCACAGAATCAAATTATCAGTCTGTGTGAACTACCTCTTAGAGTTACATAAAGTGAGAAATCTAACTTATTTGTGTAACATAACCCAGAAGTTTTTTCCCCCTTTTGTTCTGTATCTGTCTTGCTCAGCTTTTCCCTTTATTTTTTCCCAGTTCTTTCACATTTGTTTGTTAGAACACGAAGTATATTCTGTCTGTATTCATCCCCTACAGGTGCTTGTTTAAAATGTTTTTTCTCCTGTGTCCTCTGTTTTCACTTGTATCATCTTTCACTTTACTGTGTATGGGACATGGTTTCTCACCTGCTCATGTGCCATTAAAGATGCAGTATTAACAAATTGGCTTTTGTGAAGTGTCAGTATTTGCATTTATTTTGAAAACCTTAAGTTAGCCTTGCAAATAAGTACTAAAACTGTACTAGCCCATAAAAATGGTTTGCTCTACTCACCTGGCATATATGGCTAAATGTTTGGTGTGCTCACCAGATTATTTGCTCTTAACCAGTAAAGAGGAAATAAAGGCTTTCTTTTCTCTCACAATATGGACAATTACTGAGGAATACCGTTATGCCTATATTCCAATTTATTGTGGAGGGAAGCAGTGAGGTGCAGAATTCTCCATCCACAGTTTATTTGCCTTCTGCCTTAGGACCAAGAGTGATTCAATCACTGCTCCCTACCTCAGTATCCCTGTTTTTATAAACCCATCCTCTTTCACCTGTTTTAGCTCCCTGATTTTGCTAGTGTCAGTAAAAATGGATGATTGCTGCTGTTGAATGCAGTTGCTGTGTATACCTGGAAACCACTGCATCTCTACTGGCCTGTTCCTATGTAATCTTTGCATAATGTTATCCTTCTCTCTCTTCCATTTCCCTATCACCAACCCCTATAGAGTCGGGATATAAGCCCAGAAGAGATAGATTTAAAGAATGAACCTTGGTATAAATTCTTTTCGGAATTGGAGTTTGGGAAACCGGTAAGTTTAATAGCTTCAGTGGTTATAGACTCCTTTTTAAATAATGCTGTTGATGCATTGTTGCTGCTAAAGAATCACATCTCTTCATACGGAATTCAGGAAATGGGGAGCAGCCATGTTGCTTGTCATTAGTGGGATTGTCTATTCTCACCACAACCTGTAAGCTTTCTGTCGCTTTACTTCACCAAGAGAGGACAGTGAGCTTTGGAAGTATTTCTTGCCAGAAGATCCCAGAGAGACATAACTAAATCATTTCTTGTCTTAGGACCTCCCACCACTAGCAACAAATATCACATGCCTTGTGGATGGCATTATTTCAGCCACTGGTTCAGTTCCTTGACTAGAATCTTTATGGCATACTGAAGACAAGCAGGAAAATGCATTACACCCTGAGAAGACCAGCAGCGTCACTGCTTTAAATAGAATTTTTGAAAGTACATGTGCAAGGGAAGAGCCTGGCAGGCCAAAAAGTGCCTCTCTCTGCAGATGTGGTCCACGAATGCAACCGCATTCATTACAGGTGACTCTTAGGGAATGGTTTCTATGAGTTAGGATAATATTTCCCAAAATTTGAAATGAGAGTTAAGAATTCCAGCAAATTTAGTGTTCACCCTACTTTCTGCAGCTTCCCTGTGATGTGTCTAAGTCGGCTTTGGTACCAATTGAATTTTGGCACTTAAAGGAGGATTTTCTTGGCCCTGCACCCAAAGGAGTATCAAACAGAAGGGAGATTTGAGCTCATTTTTCCACTGGAGGTGACTGGAAACTGATTTTAAGACTACTGTTACTTTAAAGTCTTAATTATTACAGCTGAAAAAAGAATTTACAGGTGGAGGGATTGTGTATAAAAATAAAACGTTTCATTAGATGTTCGTATGAGACTTTAAGCACTGAATCCAGCATTTGAATCACTATGATTTAGAATGGTAGTTTTATTTGCAGACAGGAATTAACTTTATACTTCAGTAAAATGTTAAATTCCATGGTGTATATTTTTCATTAAGATGAAGACAAAGAGAAATTAAGCTGATGCTCTGGAATTGCTAATTTGATTTAGCTATGCTGAGCTTTGTTTGAAAGTTCAGGTATTTTTGGAGTTAGGAGCACGTGACTTGCAAACATCCCACTTGTAGGAACAGGCGTTCCTCCTACCCTGTCCCCTCCTGGACGCTGTCTGCTAATAGCAGCTAAGCTGTCATGGATGAACAGCGCCACCTAATGACCAGTGGAGAGAGAAGCATCTAACCTAAAGTCGGTACCGTCTCCTCCTCCCTTCTCCAAAGCTTTGGTGAACACCTCACTTCTTTCTCCCCCTTTTTTCTCTGCTGTCCACCATTCAGACATCAATGAAGTCTACCTCAGGCAATCTTTTCCACATGCAAATATTTAACGGTATCCCAACCCTTTTCCTTTTCTTCTTTTTCTTAAAACCTGCCCAATTATCTCACAAAAACTTCTTTTGATATGTGTAGTTTCCCTCCCCCTCAAAAAAAGACCGTGATTGGTATATGTAATAATAATGCTATACTTTCATCAGGGAGAGCAAAAGCTATGAGCTTTAAATTACGCATGATAAAGAGTCCATGCCATTGATTTTTTGAGGTCCCTTTCAGAATCCACAAATTTCTAGTTGTCTCCTCATTTGCCAAATAACTAAATTAGTTTTATCTGAAATATTAACTTTTAGGAAAAGTTATGAAACAATATTTTCTAATTAATTGTGATTGGTTTGTTCTACTAAATCTAACAGTGCAAATAATTCTATTTTTTTAGCAATAGGCAGTCTTTTAGTCCCAGCATACAATAAATAGGCTCTGTGAATAGCTCAGTAAATTAACACTGTTTCTGGGCACCACACAACCAATCCAAACAAATGTTGAGAAGACAGTCCATTCGTGTATTGGGACCTTCCTATAATTTGTATCCTTACCCTAGTGTTGTGCTTCTTAATTATTTAAAGACTTAGAGCTGCTTTTCCAAAATGTCATTTTCTCTGAAGCAGTGAGAAGTCCTTCCATAGACCTTAGAGTCCTTCTTAAATGGGACTACTACTTATTGTGTAGCTCTTTTAAAGTAATAAAAGATAATACTTTTGAAGACTTGCCAAAATAACTTAGTCAATGCCCACTTCCTGAGGAACAGTGTTGAGATGAACGATTCCTTATGGTCTGCGTCATCCTAAGGGTGGGCTTGTTGTCTAGTTGAACCAAGTTGATGATTGGATATTATTCCCAGGGTTTGGGAAGAAGGTGTGGTGAGGAGAAAGTTTTTCTTCTCTTCACTTCTCTCCTACCCCAATCACTTTAGACCATAAAAGAGTAAGAGACATAAATAAAAGTGGTGTAAACCATGGGAGTTGTTTGGGAAGGTTTTTCAGTCATTCAGAAGCAGAATGAAATTAAAACTCCTACCAAATCTTGTGAATCATCATTTCTGTTTTTTATTCCACACCAACTCAGGACCCACACCCCCTGAGTGAGTAAAGCCTGCCAGAGCCGTGACACGAGACATCTACCTTGAACTCCTTTCCTCAGCCCCTTCGCTTAAAGCCACCCCAAAATGAGCTGAAATTTCATCAAGATCCTGACTGTAATACCTTTCAGCTCTAATCAGTTGTTGTAGAATATCAAATAATTCAAGACTCCAGAAACCATTTTTGGAGTGTTGTTTAAAACCAATTTAATTTGTAAACACTGTCTCAGTTTTTGCAGTAAAGAAAGAAATTAGTAGGGGTACCATAAATGACTTTAAAAAGTCTACTTCTCCAGATAAACAATCCAAGTGTATTAAATGCTTAAAGTGAAGGATAGTTGATAATAGCGCTTACTTTACAAATTGCAGAATATATATATGCAGAGGTTACATTACTGACCTGTTGCTGTCAGTGGTGACTTCACCTTGGAATCAGATTACTTTTCATTTGCAAATTCATTACAAAGAGCCTGAGTGTCAGCTTTTGCTTCTTTTTCCTCCTAATGATTTCTATAAGTAAGCTCAAGGCAAGTGTCACAATATAAGCCAGTTTGAATGCCACCATAGAGTTGGTTATAATGAAATTTGCACAAAATTCTAAGAGCTATTAATGATCTCTTCTCCTCAGAGGTCATTGTGTTCAAGTCTAAGTTGGCAGAACAAGAAGGGTCCACTCAGTGGGAGAGAGGTTCCAGAGTTAGAAGTGACTTGTAACTTCTGAATGTCCTACCCTCCAAGCCTCTCCGTTGTTAAACTTACGACAGTTCTCTGGCAGATTTCTGTTTTAGGAATGCAGCTCTAATTCTAACATGAAGAATTAAAGGAGAAAACAAAAATAACCGTATAGTCCATGGTTTAAATTCAAAGTATAAACTCGGTCTTCTAAGGGAGATGGGAGGTATGGGTCTACCACTAGGCATGTTGTCAAAGTCTGGTTAAATTACAAAAGGAGATTTTAAAAATTGTCTAGTGGAATTGTCTAGTTATACAGTGCGATATTTAACACTCATTATGTACATGGATTTCATTGCCACAAGCCGCAGAAAGCATATTTAGTTTAATTTACCCTCCATTAGCCAAATCTCCAAATTCACACATTGATTAACACATAATGAATTTTACAGTGGAGAAGACTGCTTCAAAAGTGTAGACTCTCAGTGTCAATCTTAGTTTGAAAAGAATGAGGAATTTAGAAGTTTCAATTTTTGTTCAAATTGCTATTAATGGTTTTTTCCCCTTTTTTTCTTAAATTTTCAATATTTAGAATTCAACAATGATTTAACCTTGAGACATAGACATAGAAACAAACTTCCCAGTTAATGTTTCCAGGTCCCAAGTTCTGCAGAGTCCCCAGGCAGCCTCCTTGGGAGGCTGAGCGTCTGCCCCTTTGCTTTGAGTTAACTTTCCTGTGTTGATACAGTTCTCCTAGTGTGCCCCTCTTTGTTTGAGCCAGTCTCCGTGTTTGTCTTTATGTCTTTATGCTCATTTCTTCATTTCCTCCTCTGCTTCCCGTCAGCCTCCCAAAAAGATATGGGATTATACTCCTGGAGACTGCTCTATCCTTCCTAGAGAGGATAGAAAGGTAATTCCTCTGTGCCTCCTCCGTGGGCTGTGTGTGTGCTCTCTAGCCTGGTTAGTGTGAGTGTGTCGTGGGGTTTTTCTTTTCTTTTCTTAAATCACTTTTTTTTTTTTAACTTGATAACTTTTTTTTTGGCTTAATGATAAAACTATTTAACAAAGTCTCTAAGACACTAATGTCTAAAAGTTTTTAAAGCAATGACTTATTCTTCTGACATATAGTATTTGTCACAGTCACCATACTCTGAAAAGAGAGAAAATAGGTATTTCCTTAAAGGTAGGTTCTTGTGGTATTTGTAATTCCTTTCTTTAGCAAGTAGAATAGAGTTTTCAAGCTCTGATAACTTCAGGATTTATTTTATATGCCTAATGTTGCATTCTCTGTTTTCCTGTCTTGAACTAATTTCTAGTGAGCCCTTGTGTTTTAGTCATGCCATCTTTGCCTTATTAATGTATAACCCTAAACAAATTCATTTTTCAAACTTAACCTTCCATTCCTCCTACCTTTCCTCTAAACTAAAACATTCTTTCCCATCTTTTCTTTCTTGAACCAGACTAATCTAGAAAAAGATCTCAACCTCTGCCAGACACAGTTAGAGGCAGATTTAGAAAAAATGGAGACGCTTAATAAAGCACCCAGTGCAAACCTGGCACAGGTATTTCCCTGTTTTTCTCATGCCATCAGTTCCTTTTCCAGTTCTGTTTTGTTTTCTTCTTTGTTCTATGCTTTTTGATGTAGTTGAGGTGATGAATGGTTCTTCTGGTTATTTTTAAGCTGCATGCCTTTCTAACTCCTGTTTTAGATTCCTCTTCCCCTGACTTAATTTTTGCTTGGATTTCGAGGTTGGCATCTTCCTTAAAGGGGATTTTTTAAATATATGCAGAGTGGCTGGTAATTTAAACTGCTCCCCCCACCTTCTTATTCATTCTGTTTCTCTGCTTTCAGGAGGTGACTCTTTAAACTTCCCTTCCTTTGCCTGGGTATACCTTCTCTGAATTTTCAGGGAGCCATTTGTTGGGCAATTTCCTTGTGTTTTTTTGCAACCCTGGGAGATACCAACCTCAGAGATCATTTTCAAAAACACAGCAGGAGTGATTTCAGTGCCTCTTACATGCATGGCACTGTGAGAGTAGTAGTATTTGTAATTTGAAAGGTGAGAAAGTTCTCAATGAAAAAAATGCACTCCAGAGGCCAGACGGCCTGGCAACAAACAATCATTTGAAACTCAACCTGTGCTGCTATATTTAAAGGGAGTTATGTCAAAATGTGGTTTATTAAAGGGTATGTCAGAAAGAGAGAGTCCGAGGTAAATGGGTTCCCAAGGGGGGAAAAATACCAAATGTTTGGAGAACTGCCCCCAGGGCTCTCAGACAAAACAAGAGAGACCCTGCAAGGAAAGGAGATCTTTACAGAAAATAAAGGGAATTCAGACACTGCTGAAGGGGTTAGGAAGGTCCACAAGCTACGGCAAGAAAAGTGGAAAATGCTAGCGGGTCATGTTATACTTAAGCAGAACTAAGACAAGAAAGGTCAGACGACCAGTGTGAGTGATTTGGGTACAAAAAGTCATGAGTGTCAGAAACTCAAACCAGGGAAGGAGTGAAAAACACCAGGGGATTATGGCAGCAGCTAAGGGAGCCTGGGATAAGAGGGTAAGAAGCCAAGGAATGGCAGGCAGGTCAGGGGAGTTGGGGTTTCAAATACAGATTCACCAAAGGATGGGGCAGCCAGCAGTGCCTTGAGAACTTAGAGGAGGCACAGAAGGTGAGCGACAGTGCACACCATCAAGGCAGGTAAGTGATGGGGCGGGGGATGTGGGGGCTGAGTTTTCAACCAGGGTAGTGTCCGGAACCAGCTGTAGCCCCTGTGGGACTGAAGGTCTGAGCTAGTTCTAGAGCGAGAACTGTGGCTGCAGGTAAGTCCTAAAGTGAGCTGGGCAGGACAGGAGCGCTGAGGTTACGGGTCAGCCAAAGATGAATCAGGGCCCTTTTCAAGGTAGTCTAAAATAACAAGAGTGGTTCTGCAACACACGTGAGCAGGAAAGGCAGCTGGAGAACTGCTGAACTAACTGCAGCCTCCATGAGGCCAGAGACAGCTTCTGGTGCTAGACCCCCACCCGGGGCAAGGTGGGCACAGAGAAGTGTCTGATACATAAATGAATAATCTTCACGTTGGTCAGTTACCTGTTCGCCATTCATTCCTAATATGTATGATACATACTGAGGGAGCTTCTAAATCACACAAAAATGGACTTTGCCTTCAGGAACATGACAGTTTAGTCACATTCATAAATAAAGGATCTCCAACAGTACACAGCAGTGCCTGCTAAGAGCTAAATGAATGGTATAGGCTCTAAGTGCCAGGAGAAAGAGAAATCTTGGGGAAAATCAGGGAAACAGAGGAGTTAGCTGAGATTTTAAAAGATGGATGGAACTTAGGGACATGGTGAAAGTAGGGGGCATCCATTTAAGGCATGGAAAAGCACAGTAGTGAACATGTTTAGGATGTATTCAGGGAATAAAGTAGATGAATTCAGCTGTAATAGAAAATTGGGCGTGGCAATAGTAGGAGGGAGGTTTGGGAAAGAGGGTTGACCCTGGATTGTAGAGGCTCAGAAAATATGGTTAAGGAGATGATTGATTTTTCCCTCAGACCATTGATGCAATTCAGGAAGTGTTTTAGGAAGGTTAGTGTCATCACTCTGGAGAGGACGAATTGAAGGGAAAACCTCCAGTTGGAGATTGTGAGGGCAAGGAGGCTACTGCAGTAGTCCAGGCATGTAGTGATGAGAGCCCATACTCCAGGGCACCAGCGTGGAGGGAGGGGAAGAGTAGATGTGAGAGGGATCACAGAGGAAATTGCAATGGGACATTTTAACTAATTGGTGTGAAGAACAAAGAACTGGGGGGTGGGATGGAGAAAAAGACAACTCGAGGGTTTTGGCCAGGAAGGTGGAAGAATGGAGACATCAGTATGTCACATAAGAAAGATGGGGAGAAAAATCAGTGTAGAGGTATGATGAAGGAGTTTGCTTTAGGTAGTTTATTTTTGAGGTGTTGGTTGGGTATCACAGAGAGAACATCCAATAGGTGCTTGGAAATATAAGACTAGGTCTCATGAGAGAAGCAGGGGCTTACAAAGTCAATTGGAGTCACCCGAAGAAAGATGATGGTTGACATCCAGAGCAGATGAAGGGACCCGACCTGGGAGTAGATGCAAGATTGAAGGGAGAATCATGTTGAGAGAAAGAATGAGAGACCAACAACTACCCCTTGGGATGTTGGACAACATGGAACAGGAGAAGGGGGAGGTCAGAGGAAGAACAGTTGAGAGAGATGGGAGGAAAAGTGAGTGATGGAGCAAGAGGAGAAAGTGGAAGAACGGCCCAGTGCTCCGGAGAGGTCCCAAGAGATTGGTTCCGAGAAAAGGTCCATGGATTTGATAACCAAGAGGCTTCTAAAAACTTCAGAGGTTGCTGGGTGAGCACTTGATGGGAGCTAGAGTATGTGGTGAGGAATTAGGGGGTCCCCAAGGGGCACAGCACTGATCAAAAGATGTGGTCAGGAAGCAAGGGGGTGGCATATTCTCAGAGGACCCAGCAGGGTTGTGCACAAGCAGTTCCAAGATGGAGACCAGGGCATCATCCTCAAAGCGGGATGAAGACCCAGAATGGGACAGGTGCCAAGGGTGGGAGACTCCAGGAGGGGATGGGTAGGAGAGACCAGTGCAGGCAAAAAGACTGGAAGGATGAATGTGGAGGTTAGAGCGGGGCCTTCTCTGAGGAATAATTGGGGCGCGGTGGAGTGTGGGTGCAGAGGTGCCCTGAGAAATGACCCAGCAGGCTGAGGGTTGGTGTTTCAGCAGGCAGAGGGCCAGCTGAGTGAGCCCTGATGAAGGTTGCCTCCCCTCCCATCATCTCTTCCCTCTTTCATAATCTCTTCCTTCCTTTTCTTTCTCCTGGTGTTTCTCTTTCTTTCCTTTCTCCAAATATCTCTCCTCCAAATAGCTTGCTTTCTTTGAAATGGTCGTTATTAGAGATAGGAGTATCTTTAAAAGTTAACTTTTTCATTGATTTATTCAACTATCACATTTATTTTTAAAAACAAGTATATTGAGCCCTGTGCCTTTTTCTGTCCAAGACAACAACAGAAATCCTACAATACGTAATTATATTGCTTTTCCTCTGCATGTAGCTCTCATTTAATTGTTTTCCTCCTTTTGCATAGTGGCCTGTAATTTTATAAAATGTTCCCCCACTCATGCTGAAATGGTCATTAATAGGTTTTGTGGAGCTATATTTCTCCCCATTTCCACACTTCTGAATCTGCACTGGTAAACAAATTATCTAAATATATTATGGTCTTTTGAAATGCATTTCTGTTCATTCTGTACCTAAAGTGTCGGATGACCCTCTCTCTGGATGTGGCATCTGGGGCGCATGAAGGAGTCTGGTGGGCTTGGCAGGGGGCAGTCTGAGGCCTGGGGATAAGCTGGTGAAGGGTTTCCTGTGCACGTCACGAATGCATGTTGGCCAAATGGTGGACCAGTCCACCTAGTGGGCCTGTGACTGAAGATAAATATAAGGAACGGGCTATCTCCTCACCCACCCAGAGAGCCTTGGCTGCAGCCACTGGAAGACAAAAGGCCAGAGTGTGAGAGAGCCCGCTTGCCCAGAATCCTCCTCCTAGAGAAAGAGTACCGCCCTCCATCAGCACTGAGACCTTTCCAGCCAGGCTCCCTGTCTCCCAGAGGTCTTTATCTAAATTAGGAAAGGAAAGGGACTTCTCTCTTAGCCCCCTTGGCTTGAAACATCTGAGTCAAAATAAATCATCTACACTTTTTTTTTTTTTTTTGACATTTACAGAGCTCAGCAGTCAGCCCCACTCCGGAAATTTCTTCAGAGCCTCCTGGATAGTAAGTTGCCACTTTGTTTACATGGCTTAATGTATGAAATGTCAGAAATAGGGAGAGGCTTGTGTTTGGGGTCCAAGTGTGTTATTTGTAGCAGTCTAGTGGCTTTGAATGATGTACAGTTTGCTAATAAGTAGCAATTTAATTGTAGTCTTCTAATGATTTCTCTTCTGTTTTCTCCTCCTCTTCCAAATTAATTTTGTGATGATTCATATTACCTTGATAAGCTTTTTTCCCGGTATTGGCAACTTTACCTTTAGAACGTGAGTTTATGTGTCTGAGTTTAGAATCAAAGTTCTCCTCATTTGCTGGTTCTTGGAGGGAGGGTGTGTGTGACTGAGACAGGACGCATCCAGTATAAAGGTGGGGGAATGGTGGGGCTGGGTCCTTGGCTGGACCTGTCACAGGGAAAGATGGGACTGAGAGGGGGCTAACTTGTCTGATTCTCAGAGATGTGGCTTTATTTTCCCAAACCAGCCTTAGGATTCTGTCTGGGAGAGGTGTGCGCTCCTCAATCACTTCTTCATGGTGTAACTACCAGCCTCCTTTCCCCCTCCCTCAAACCATCCTGAGTCCTCTTCCAGATTACTTGTCTCAGTACTTGGCTATGCGGTTATTGTCCCTGCTGAAGATGTTTCAGTGCTGCCCCTCCCTCTTACATATATGGTAAATAGCAAGCATTTTAGCTTGTGTACATAGGCCCCAAGTGAGCTTTCCTATCCCCAATCTCATGGTAGTGCCTCTAATGGCACTTACTTCTCTTGCTGTATACGTGAATTATGCTCTTGTGTTTTTATAACTGCTATAAATTATAAACTCAAAACACAAACCACCTGAAGAACTATATGAACCATTAAAGACTCCCCTGGACCTTAAAAATGTGTCCAAAATCTGTGTGCATATAAGCATTTAATTTCATAGAATCATTTATTCCACCAATATTTATTGAACAACAGTGCTAGGCACCTGGCATGCAAACTTTAATAAGATAAACTGCCTGCCATCAAGGGGCTCAGAGTGTAATGGGGAGACAGACTTGTAAATAACAATCAGAATCCACTGTGGTAAATGCAATAATGGGAGTCAAGCGGGAGTGAGCACCTCTGTTTTGTGGGGGAGGAAGGGAAGGCTTTATAGAGGAGCAGCAAATAAAAAATGAATAACAATAACATAATTTTATAAATACGAAAAATTTTTTTCGTGCAATAAAAAAGCTATAAGATGAAATCGCCCTCTCCAGATTGTCTAGACTCCCTTTTCCAAAGGCACAGTTAATAACAGTTACTTTTTTTTTGTTCCTGAAAACACCAAGTGGTTTTGAACCGTGAATTCCATGAGCCTGGAATTTTTTGTCTGTTTGGTTCCCTCTTGAATCTCCACCCAGGAGAGTGATTGATACTTAATAGGTGCTCAATAAGTATTTGTTGAGTGAATAAAATGAGCAGTGGAATGACATAATGAGATCTTTTCTAGAAATATCATTGGCAGTGGTTTGCAAAGATCATTGGAGGGAGTCAGGGCTGAAGATTGGGGAGTGATTGTGTGTTTACTGCAGAGGTGTAGGTGAGCAGTGGTGAGGGGGTGGCCAGGGAGGTAGAGAGCGTAGGGATTAATGTGAGCTGTGTCAAGGATAGGGAGTAAGCAGGACTTCGTGACTGATTAGGTTTGGGGAGCAAGGTGAGGGAGAAGGGGGTTGATTCCCTGGGCTCTCTGTCTTGGGTGATGGGAGATAGAGGATCAGAGCTGTGTTTGGTTTGGGACATGTTTGGTTTAAGATGCCTGAGGAACATCCAAGTGGAGATTTCTAGAAGGCAGTTGAATGCGTGTGTCTAGAGCTCAAAAGAAAGGTCTAGATAGATAACAGATTTGAAAGTGGACTATCTCACCACACCTATTACTTTTGCACATGAAAGAAATTGAGACTGAGAGAAACAGGTTGTTTCCAAGTTTTTAAACAGAGCAGGTTTGCCTCAGCTGATCCACATTCCTTATTGGAGTCAGGCTGGAATCACAGCCTGCCAGGACCCCGCCCGCCTCCTCTAGAGCCCCCTTTAGCACAACTGGAAACAGTTGGCCCCAAGATGATGGCTCTCTTCTCTCACTTCATTCTTCCAGTGAGAGCGTTTTTGTTGAATCCCCTGGAAACTCAGCAGCCGGCTCTGCCTCTTAGGCACACTGTCTCCTCCTGGCTTGCTCCTTCTGACCTGAGAACTGGCTCAACACAAGCTGCTGAGAGCTGAGCTTCTGGACTGGACTTGTTAAGTAGTCAGTAGCTGCTAATCCTGATGGGGCCTTTCTCAGTCAGCTTGGTTGAGGCTTTTCTCATCCTCTCTCATCTATTTGAACGCAACAGGCATCCAACAACTCTGTGACCTTCTGCAAATGCCTTCACCACTCTGGTCCTCAGTTTCCCCTTTGGTACAGTGGAACAATGTTGTCTGTCTTTCCAACTTTAGGAGATCTGATGGAGATGATACATTTAAAAACATTGTTCTAGAGCTTTTAGATATTGTTTTTAAACAAGTAGCACCTCCGTTGCAAAGTGTTACACATCTGGAGAAAACATGTTGGCATCAGTATCAGAAGGAAAACAATTGGCTATAGCAAATCCATTCTGAGAGGTTTCCTGAGTGCTAGTTTGTTGTTCTAGTGGAAAAGCAGGAAAAAATGGTGATAATGGTGGACTAAAGCCAGAAAATGGGGTGGCTGTGGGTGGGAAGTGAGTTCTGATCACTGATGAGGTAGAGGACGCATGAGGTCAGGCATCCGGTTACGGCCAAGAGTCGTGACCAAGATTAGGAGGAACTAGGCAAGATGGGGTTGGAAGTTCTGACTGAGGCTGAGGCACTTCAAAGGGCAGCAGGGGAGAAGCTGCTGTCACAGTCACTCCCCAGCGCTCAGGGAGGTCTGGAAGCCCCACACCAGGGCCAGCAGGGCTTTAGAGACTGTCCCCTCGCAAAATGGACCTCAGTCACCACAACTGTTGGTTGGCAAGGCTAAAGGATATCCATACCTGGATCGTTTTTGCAGTTGAGGTTGTACAAAAGCAGAAACATGGGGTTAAAGTGAAGGACAAAATTGGAAAATGCAACCACAACGAGAGCATGGACTGTGAAAGGGAAATTTAAAAACGGGGCAGATTTATTTTTAATCACAAAATTCAAAGTTAAAGCCAGTTTCGATGAGCTTACATTTATTGAAATTGGCCACAACCTTACAAGTCACCTTTAGGGGTCCTCCAGCCCTCTAGCAAGAGTTGATGGCTTTTATCAATCAGAACCTGGCGGGGGGCGGCGGGACGGGAGGTGGGGGGGGGTGGGAGGGGGGGAAGGGGGGAGGTGAGCGCCCCCTGCAGGCAGAAGCAGGAGAGCCAAAAGCTGTGTGGATGGCAGCCCTTGTCCCTAGGCCTAGCCCCCCAGCCTGGCAAGCCATGCCTTGTCATCTCTAGGGGTGGGAGTGGGCACCTCCAGGCAGGGGCCAGGGGTACCAGTAAGGACAGCCAGCCTAAGCCTGGGCCATCCTAATTCCGGGCAGTCTTACTCTTCCACCATTCTGATGACTCTGTGGTCACCGATGTCAGGAGCTGGGAGTGAATGTGATATAATTCTTATACTTGTGGGAGAATTTCTAAATACATAATTTCACAAAGACATATCCTTAGATCATGTGCGCCAATTTTACTTTCAGAAAATGTGACCTTTTATTCATTCAACAAATATTTATTGAGTGTGCCTGTGGACCCTAGAGTGTAGTGGGCTCCTGCAAACAAGGGCACAGCCTGGGGAAAGAGACTCGCCCCGGCCTTCCCCCGGCCGGAGGTTTCTCGTCTGAGACGCACACCCTGGAGACTGCTGTGTCTACTTACTTCCCTCACATGCTTTTACCTTCTCAGCTTTGAGGGTTGGTTTTCTTTTCCCATAGATTCCCAGTAATGTTCTTCTGTCTCGGCTGAGGAAAAGGGAAAAGCATTTCATTCCCTGACCTAGGCCAGAGAGAATGATATATGAGTGTTCACTATCATAATTCTTTAAGCTTTCCTATACACTTGATCATATTCATAATAAAATATTGGGATGAAGAAATTGGAATGAAGCTGTATACATCTTCAGAGCTTGAGAAGTCCATACTGATACCAATAAAGTGAAATCAGTAGGATTGAAAAGCACCCTAGCAGAAGCCTGAGTACTTTTGTGAGAAGGGGTCATTCACTTGTCTGAGTGAGAGAGTGCGTGCGTGTGAGTGTGTGTACACGTGTCAGTGGGTGAGGCGTAGAAAACTGGGATTAGGGGAAGGGGAGGGAGGGCTTCAGTGAGTAAGTGCTCTTAGATTTTTCTGTGCCTCACCTCATTCCAAAAGGGATTTGTGGTAACTTGCAAAAATACCTAGAATTTCAACAAGATAAAAATAAACAAAGGATATAAATGAGCAGTAGTTTATACTCATAACGCATGTCATAAGGTTCTGAATACAAATTTTGAAAGAAGTGGGTGTAAAATGGCTGGGATGATAAGAGCAGATAGAATCCCAGGTTCCAGCTGCACTTGGTGGCTGATTTTCCTGGAGACCCAGGACAGCTGAGCCTCTTCCTTTCACTGCTGATTTTAATTGTGAAGAATAACCCAGAAAATAATCCAAGTAGTGAACTTGTAAGTCACCAACTCTGGCTGGTGACATGTCAGAGGCTCTACTCATGTCCTCGACTGTTCTACCTTGTGTGCAGCCACTGGGCCCCCAGCACCCCTTTCCCGTCCCCTCCTCCCAGTCTGTCTCCTGACCTCCCCCATACCCTCCCCCACCTCTGCTCCTGCCCTCCCTCCCCAGGCAGTGTTTCTCAGAGTTATTCTTTTAAAGCACAAGTGCAGTTGTCTCAGAGTACTTTGCTGTTTGGACATGATTCCTGAGCCTTCAGGGGCACCCGTGGGCCTGTCTTGTCTGTAAAACTCGATGTCTAAGTTCTACTTAGAATGCCCTTTAGAAAGGAGGGTGCTTGATTAGGATGTCAGGAAGTGTTTCTTATCCTCAGTTGGTAATGTGCTTTTTAGAAAAATGTTAAAAATACTAATTTCTATTCTTTCTTTGTTTTTCCTCTTCTCTCTTTCCTTTAACATTGTATTGTTCATAGTATATATTCTTCCAACTTCCACGCAGTAAAGAGGGAATCAGATGGGGCTCCTGGGGACCTGGCTAGCTTGGAGAACGAGAGGCAGATTTATAAAAGCGTCCTGGAAGGTGGAGACATCCCTCTCCAGGGCCTGAGTGGGCTCAAGCGACCATCCAGCTCGGCCTCCACTAAAGGTAACTGAGCATAGCCTGCAGGCCTCCCGGCCGTCCACACTGCTCTCAGGGTGTTGGCAGTGGGTGAACCTCCACCACGGAAATAAGGTTGCCTTGTTCAGATCCCTGTCCAGGTGTTTGAGTGCTCTGAGCCCCTCCCCTAGTTTCTCACCGGCCATTTTTCTTTCTGGTGTTAATAGTTTCCCTTCCTTTGAACCCCCATCCTTGCTCTCCCTGAAGCGTCTCTCTTTTTTCGTTCTGATTCCCTTTTCTTAGAAATTAGCTGAGCTTTAGCCCTTCCTAACTCTAGTAGGGTGGCCATTTTTCGTTGCATCTTTGCACCTGCTTTGCAGCACAGATTATTTTGCTTCCAGATATCAACTGGAAATTTAAAAAAAAAAGCCCTTATGACAAATGAGCATGTTACCTCTCCTTTTTTTTTTTTTTTAGCAGCTTTCAGCTTTAACCTAATGGGTCTGTTTATTTTATTCTGCATGCTTTCCAGTGGATCGTAAAGGTGGGAATGCTCACATGATTTCTTCATCTTCGGTTCATAGCCGAACGGTTAACACTAGCAATGCGTTAGGCCCTGTATGTAAGCACAAGAAACCCCTGTCGGCTGCGAAAGCCTGCATTTCAGAAATCCTTCCTTCCAAATTCAAACCCAGGCTCTCTGCTCCCAGCACTCTTTTGCAGGAACAGAAGAGCATACTCTTGCCATCAGAAAAGGCTCAGAGCTGTGAGAACCTTTGTGTTTCAGTTTCTTTGAATGATTCCAAAAGAAGTCTCCCCCTCCAAGTGGGGGGGAGCATCGAGAACCTGCTCATGCACTCCCGGCGGGATTATGACAGCAAGTCAAGCAGTACCATGAGCCTGCAGGAGTACAGCACCAGTGCCAGGAGGCCCTGCCCTCTCTCCAGAAAGGCTGGGTTGCAGTTTTCTATGTTCTACCGGGACATGCACCAGATCAACCGAGCTGGCCTCTTCCTGGGATCTGTCTCCTCCTCCAGTGTGCGGGATCTTGCCTCCCACTTTGAAAGGAGCAGCCTGGCATTGGCCAGGGGTGAGCTGGGCACCAGTCAGGAGAGTTCAGAGCACATCCCTAAGCACACTGTCTCCTCCCGCATCACAGCTTTTGAGCAGCTGATTCAGCGGTCCCGTTCCATGCCATCCCTGGACCTGTCCGGCCGGCTGAGCAAGTCCCCTACACCTATGTTGTCCCGGAGTGGCCTGACTTCGGCCCGCTCCGCCGAGTCCCTCCTGGAGTCAACCAAGCTCCGGCCCAGGGAGATGGACGGGATGAACCCCGGGGGCGTCTATGCCTCCCCAACAAGTAGCAATATGGTGGACCCCACCCTGGGCTTCAGGGGCCTCGTGCCTTCTGAGCCCCTCTCTGCCTGCTCCGATGAGCTCGACCGCTATTCAAACATCTCCAGTGACAGCAGAGAGGGCAGCAGTGGCAGTGTTCACGGAGACTTCCCCAGACACCGCCTCAACAAGTGTAAGGGCACCTGCCCGGCCTCGTACACCCGCTTCACCACCATCCGGAAGCACGAGCAGCAGCAGAGCTCCAGACAGCCTGAGTGGCGCCCGGACTCCAGAGGGGACAAGAGCATGCTCCTCAGGAACATCTACCTGATGAGCCCCCTCCCTTTTCGGTTGAAAAAGCCTCTCCAGCACTACCCCAGACAGCCTTCCCCTGGTGACTTCTCAGGACCCCGGGCGAGCCAGAAGCCAGACCTCCCCAGTCAGCCCCATCAGGACGAGCCCCTCTCTGGGGGAAAGCCCTCAGTTCCCAAACGCCTGTCCTCCCGACACACCATGGCCAGGCTCAGCCGGGTCTCAGAGGCCCCTCAGGAGAGACCCGCGGTCCCCGAGGCCTGCCCGAGAGCCTTTACTAACGGGAACTCTGTGCCGTACTCAGACCACGGCCTGGACAGGAACAACAACCCACAAAGTGCACTGGGAGCGTCCCTTGGAGGTGGCATTTTATGTATTTGCCGGTCTCACCTCACCCGTCTCTCCACTGTGCTTGCTTTGTCCCTCCTCCCGTGTGCCCTTGGTGCTCATTTTCTGGTCCGTCCTTTGTTTTCTGTTTGTTTTGCTTGGCAATTAATCATGGCTCGTAGTGGCTGCACTTCTTTAAAAACAAAGCCCTCATGTCATTTAGACTAACCACCAAACTCTGTTTCGAAAGAAAAATTGGCCGTTTAGCTCATCTGAGAAATTGGTTCATTTGAACTCCTGAACCCCTTGCCGTTGGCACCAATCCCGACTCACCTGTCGTTTTTTGAGAGGCAGCCTCTCTCGGTGGCCCTGTGTGTGTGTGAGTGTACGGTGTGTCCCCGTGAGATCCTGCACGCCTCTCACTAGGGACACTTTACAAAGAAGGTCCTCTCTCTTTGCTCACCTTTTGTCTTCTGATTAGTTTTCTTTGTATTAAACCAGTTCACAAATAAATCCAAAAAGTGGGAGGGGTGATCTGGGTTTTTTTTCCTTCAGAATTTGATTATTGGTCATTGGTCTCAACAATGGTGAAAACTTGATATTTATCATGGATTAAAGGTGAAATCTTTTCCTAATCTGGCTTCCCACTAAATCTTTGCCTATTTTAATTCTACTTTGTTGTTTTGAAGATTCAGAATCACCAAGACATTTTATACCAGCCGATTACTTGGAATCCACGGAAGAATTTATTCGAAGGCGTCATGATGATAAAGAGGTAAATGCCATCTTTAAAATCTCTTAGCTCTTGCACAGATTAAAAATATGAAGGAAGTGGGGCCGGCCTGGTGGCACAGTGGTTAAGTGCGCGTGCTCTGCTTTGGCGGCCCGGGGTTCACAGGTTCGGATCCCTGGATGCGCACTGACGCACTGCTTGTCAAGCCATGCTGTGGCGGCGTCCCATATAAAGTAGAGGAAGGTGGGCACGGATGTTAGCGCAGGGCCAATCTTCCTCAGCAAAAAAGAGGAGTGATTGGCATCGGATGTTAGCTCAGGCTAATCTTCCTCACACACACACACACACACACAAATGTATATATATATGACGGAAGAAAACATTCTAGACATCTGTCAGAGAGGTGATATGGCCTAGCAATTGGAAGCAAAGATTGGGGTTTTCACAAGTGACTTTTTATATGACATAGGCTCAGTCATTCCTCTTTTAGTCCGCTTTTCCAAAAAGTAGGACTGATTACCCCAAGGCACTAGGTTCTAAATGCCAAGTGCAGCCAGTGCTGCTGCACAGGAGGTTGCCCTCCACTGCGTTCAGTGCCTTGTAAGGGGAACCTTGAGTTTGCTTCACTCTTTCATCCCTCCCCTTAACCCCCGCCTTATTGTTCTCTAGGGAAATCCACCCACATATTTCTCCAATACTGCCCACCCCTCTGTTGGCACAAAGCACAGTTCATATTGGGAAGGATGCTGTAGGAGAAAGAGGAAACTGAAAAATAATGACCATGATACATTTTGTAAAACAATTTGGAGAAGTTGCCTTTAACTCAGAAGAAGAGGGATACCCCAATAAATGTTGGTAAATCCCAGCCAAGAACTTCGGGATGTGGACTTTTTTGTGTAGCTACTGAAATGTCTGTGCTGCATTGGTATGACTGATGGCTGGGAAAGGAGCCCATCCTCTTTGAGGTTTAGAAAGAGGTAGTTCTATATATCCCCTTAAATGGGCAAAATCACAAGTTTCTGTTGTGATAAAGTGTTGTTAAGAGGCCTGCTTTCTGGACTTTGCATTCCCAGGAGAAGGAGTCCTGTAGATTAAACAAACTCTGATGCCCATTTTCCTTTAATGACTTAAGAGATGGAAGAATTGCTTTGAACCGGGTGGCGGGAGGGGGAGGGTGCTCATGTGTACACAGCTCTGTCCCTTTCCCTGTAAAGTCTGAAGCCCTTTTTCTATGTTGTTCTGTTTTCTTGAGTGGTTTCCGAGTTTAGGATTTTCCTTAAGGATTTAGGGCAAGGCTGACTATGAGGAGAGCTGGATTATATCATTGCTGCCAGATAGTGAGACAAAAGACAAAAGAGAGACCATAGCTCTCCCCCTCTCCAGGCATAATACAGACAGTATTCAGTAAGATGCTTGCACCCATCCGTGGGAAGAAACAGGAGGAAGCATTAGATATGGAGAATTATTTGTAATAACGAGGTGAAAAACTCACATACAATAGGTATTCATCAAGCCACAGAACAGATTCATTTCTAGTCACTGTCACCGAGATACAAGACTCCCACCTGTGGTAGCCTGGGCTGCTATGATGAAAGAAGAGGATATTCCATTTTGCTAGTTAAACCCTGTATCCAACATGGAAGGTTTTGTGATAGAGTTCTTGCCTACCACACCGGCGGCATATTTTACTTAGTTGGTTTAGCAATTGCTGTGTTAAAAGGTGCATACAGAAGGTGAGCAGCTTGTTTCCTAAATAACACTGGCTCACAGATGCTTAAAAATTTTGTGTCTTTGTCCATGGTTTTTGGCTTATGTGGTTAAACGATGAGAATGTGGATTTACCAAGGTCAGATTCAAGCACTGGGTTGGAGCTTTGCTCCATTTGCTGTCCACTTTCATTGATTTTATGTAACCTTGGCCAGAGCACCAGGGGTATGGCAGCCTCAAGCATCAGTCCGTTCCCATGGCCACAGAAACAACTCACACTTCCCAGCTAATAGAGTGGCAGTCCTGGCATTTTTCTATGCAAATGCTTTATTATTAAGATTGATGATATGGCATTTCAGAAAATGAGAACGTGTCAGTCCTAGAAGGGACATTAGTGGTCATCTAGCCAATCCTCTTGTTTTATGCAGGAAATGACCCCACCAGGGTAGTGGCTTGCCCGGGGCCACATAGCACATTAACTTATACCAGAAGCAGAGCTAGAAACCAGGGCTCTACAAAGCACTTTTTCGTGTCTTTTCTCATTTAGTCTTTACAACTTGCCTGAACACTGGAAATCCCACAGCCGTTTTATTATTTGTTGACCCTGGAGAAAAATAGAAAAATGGGCCCACCATCCTTTGGGGCTAGGTGTCACTTGAGTCATTCAGTTGCCTGCTAGAAGAAGACTAATGTTTTATTGACAATGCTAAGAATGATCAGTTCTAATTAATGCTTTCCTATAAAGAATGTTAATCCCAGGAACGTATGATTGGTATGGAATAAGAAAATACCTTAAAATTCTATTCTATGGGGTCATTTCTGTAGGCAATGAGGACATTTGGTAAAATGCAACATTACTTAATTATTTTAAAAGGCCTTTAAAAATAGAAATAGATGACTATTTCCTTAGTTTAGGAGAGGATATTTCTTCTAAAGCCAAGTGCCATTATTCTTAGTTTATCTTCCCTATTTATATTCTACATCATTCCCTTAAGCTCAGTTTAATTTCACCTAATAAAGAAATTTCACCTAAGTAAAAAAGTACCTAAGAAAGTAACTGATGCTGTCTGCTAGTTACATAGCCTTTGGTGCATGTGCTAAGGCCTCCTAAAAATTGTACCCGGAAGAAGGATTGGGTGGCCTAGGAGAAGGGGTGCCATATTTTCAGAAATGGGCATCTCTACTCTTTCGAGCATGTTAGAGTAACAGACATAGGAAGCACAAAAATGACCTAGTTGCCATAGACCCCCACCTAGCCAAAGCCCATAGCAGGCCTGATTTGGGCAGGAGAAATCAGCCAGCCCTGGTCCCACCATGGGAATACACTGTGGGAACTCATCACTGACTCAGCCAGGTAAGGAAGCACTTCCAGCCCCACGTCACCAGCCCAGCATGCTTGTGAATGCTCTGGATGTACCCTGGGTCACCTGGCCTTTGCTGCCCGTGTATCAGGAGGCAGGAAGGAAGCTTTTGGCTGAGCCAGGGGATAGTTTGTAGACAGTGTAACTGTATAGAATTCATCCTTCCCGTGTCCCAGCGCTCCCCAGGTGGGTTTCTCCTGTGCAGTGCTGTCTCCTTCCTACACAGTGCGTGGGGGTGGGGGGGTTTTGGTTACAACAGGAACATAGTAGTTGTGACCATAAAGCCCCTCTGACATCTGACCTTAAAGTTTCCTCCCTATTGACCCAGCACCTTTTCCCGTAGTTGTTTTTGTTGGCAGTTTTCCAATACCCTGGACCAGATGATTCACTGCCCATTTTATGCAATTTCATGGCAGAAACTTTTAGCGGACCAGAGACGACTTAAACGAGAGCAAGAAGAAGCCGATATTGCAGCTCGACGCCACACGGGCGTCATTCCGACGCACCATCAGTTTATCACTAATGAGCGCTTTGGGGACCTCCTCAATATAGACGATACGGCAAAAAGGAAATCTGGGTCAGAGGTCTGTTTTGGTCGCCTCGATCTGCTGCTTGACCCAAAGCAATATTTGCCTCCCTTCAGCATTGCCCTCGGGAGGCCAGATTAGTTCTCCCAACAGCATCTGTCATCCTGGCTTCCTTAGGCTTGCTTTGGCTCTGCTGTGGCTGGTCAGTGGACATGACTCCCATTACGTCCTGTGCCCTGTATGTTCAAGCATGCCTGGCTGTGGGGCCTGGATCTGCTGGCGTACACCCCTAATGCATGCCTTAGAGCATTGGCTGCCTTCATGAGTCCAGTCCTCTACATCCTGCATTTTATCATGATACTGTGCTGCCTGTGCATTCTGCTTAGAAACCTAAACCTTAGACCATATGCATTAGTAGCTGTAGTGTGGGCAATTATAAGATTCTTCTTTGGAGAGATGGTTTAATGAAACTTATATTACAAAAGTTAGCTAGTGAGGCATTGTTTACACCATTTACACAGGCTCCAAAATTTAGCGAGATTAATATTGGAATACCAGAGAACAATACTGCTGCTTGGTATTCTACAATGAATTAATTGAATAAAATGTTCACTAGTTCTGAAGACTCACTGAAGAATTTTGAAACCCAAGGAATTTTGCAGTTAGGATGAGCCTATGGAGAGGAAGAGAGCACTCTGAGAGACATTTCAATTGTTTCCTTAATTTTGACATTTCTCAGCTGAGATTACAAAACTTGACCTTATGAAAGGAACGAAGATGCACAAACCTTTGAAGTGGTTTTATCCCGGCCTTGGCTCCTGCACTAAGGTCAACGTGTTCAAATTCTTGTGCTGGCCAGTGCTGCCTCTTGCGTCAGAGTTTGTTTTGCCACGTGACCCTAAGTAGCCCTGCTGAAGATTAGCTCCTTTTGGGGAAGTGTGTCTATCTGGGGCTGGGGGCGGGGTAGGGAAACAGGGGAGTGACGCCAAAGTATGTACAGTTTTATAATCTTTCAATATAATAGTAGGTTAATATTCGTGGTTCTATCTTTTGAGTGACAGGGCACCGCTGGCTACTCGTCAAATGGTTTGTTTTTTGTTTTGTTATTTTAAAGAAATAGAAGGTGTCTGTGACAAAGAGAAGAAAGAGAGAACCAGATTAAAAGCGGGAAAGCTGGGGAGGGGAAGGAGACTTGAAGGTGATGGAGAAAAAGAAAATGTGATAAGGAAGAGGCAGAAGTTAGCAAATGTTACTCAGATGCAAGGGATAGGCAGCCCTCAGCGTTCCAGCTCCTCAAAACTGCCCTGTCTGAAGGCTCTAGTCATGGATTATCCTCATTCACAGGCCAGCCTGCTTGTGAGTGATGGAGAAGACAGGAACATGCAAACGCCCCCCAGGGCTGCACACTCACACGTATAGACAATACATGCAAAAGAGTATGCCACTGGGGCAGAATACCCATGGGCAGAGGCAGGTACTGCCCAACCAGCTCCTCCTCCCTTCTAGAACAGTGATTTTCAACCTTGGGTGCATCAGAATCCCCTACGGGCCTGTTAAAATACTGATTGCTGGGCCCCATCCACAAAGTTTCTTGATTCTGGAGTGGGGCTTGAGAATTTGCAGTTCTGACCAGTTCCCAGGTGATGCTGATACCAGTTTAGGGACCACACTTTGAAAATCACTGCTCTAGATGTTGACTAACCGACGTGAGAAAACAGAGAGCCAACAAGTCCCAGGTGCTTTGGGCTGTGTAGACATATTTCAGTCCCATTCAGTAGCATTTGGGTGAGTACCAATTCTGTGCAAGACCCTATGGGGAGGCAGAAATAGGACTCAGACAGCCCTTGGGAAGCTGATAGTCTAGTGGAAGAGGCACCCTTATAATAATTATCTCTGTTGTAGTAAGTAACACAATGCTGTGGGAGGAAAAGATGGATGTGGCCTCAGGCAGATATAGAAAGATAAAGAGGGAGATGCTGTTTTGTATAACCAATGATGACTCACGTAATATATCTTAGGAGTTCAATGGTATCAGCCTTTCTCAACTTTGAGTAAGGCATGGATTCCCTTTAATGAAGAAAGAAAAAAAAGTCACCAGGGGCCAGCCCAGTGGCGCAAGTGGTTAAGTGTGTGGGCTCAGCTGCAGTGGCCCGGGGTTGCCCAGTTTGGATCCCCGGCACGCACCAGCTCACTGCTTGGCAAACCATGCTGTGGTGGCGTCCCATATTAAGTGGAGGAAGATGGGCACGGATGTTAGCCCAGGCCAGTCTTCCTCAGCAAAAAAACAAAATAAAAGAGGAAGATTGGCAGATGTTAGCACAGGGCTCATCTCACACACACAAAAAAAACCAACCACCAGTATTGACCTAAGCCAATTTATAAATTAAATAGTAAACCACACATATGCACTTTTATTAATTGATAGGAGATACCGTTTTGCCTGAACTCAATTACCACTCAAAATGTGAATCTGGTGCTGTTTTGGTATAAATTTTGTAAAATTCACGCAGTTCTACAGCTGTCTGTCATGGGGTGACAACCACTTTTTTGATTGGCATCACTGTGAAATTTTTGTCCTTTCAATTTTGGTCATTTGTCCTACAACTGTTAAATTATACTTTTTGGTCACACACAGACACAAATGCAGGCATTGAAATTGTGTGGCATTGATTATAAGATAGACATTCAGTTGACCTCTAATATGTATGTGTATAGATGGATGGAAACATCAACAGGAACATGCAAAAATAAAAAATTCTTGTGGAGAATTCATGGCCCTTAAGTTAGATCCCTACAAGACCCCAACTTGAGGAGCCTGGAAATATTGGGGTATCACTGAGGGATGAGAGTCTAAAACTAAGCTTGATGAAGATTTAAATACCATTTTTTTTTTTTATTGCCTAGAGTCTCCCATTTTTCCATTCCTTCTAATATTGAAGAGGAAGTGTGTAATTTAATTTCCATCATCTTGTTTATCTAGACCAGAAAGTGATAGCAGTTGAAGAGGTTGGAGCTGCTCATGGCTAGGGGCAGACTTATACTGGCAGCCATAAACAGCTTGCTCACATGATTTCTCCCCCCTACCTTTCATTAAAAAAAAAGTTAGTTAAAGTATCTACTTTTAATAATGGGGAAGAAAGATATGCAAATAAACATGGTAAGTCAAGGTGAACTTTTTGCTGGAATTGGAAATGAAGAAATTCCAGACAGAGAAGGAGGTCTAGACAAGGTATAGCAAATACAGGAAGAGTGTAATAAAAGATAAAGGCAGTTAGGTATGAGTGGGGAGAAATTACTCAAAGGCCTTAACCCACATCAGGAATTGAGATTTGTTCTGAGGGACAGTTGAGAGCCTTGGCTAACTTCAAAGCAAGGAAGTGATGTGGCAGAAGTATTTGAGGAATGTTATTTGTGCTCCTGAGTGACAGTAGATTAGAATGAAGAGTAAGTGAAGTCAAAGGAAGCTTTGTGCCTGTAGAAACTAGAGGTCAGACCTGAGCAGGGTTGTGGAGGGATGGAGGGTGGGTTGGCGTGACCTAATGACAGACTTGATGAGGAAGTAGAGACTGGGGCTGAGGATGACTTCCAGGCCTGGGGGTCTGGAAGGAGAGGGCTGCCCAACAGGAATGGAAGCCCTAGAGAAAGAATGAGCTCAGAGATCGCTTTATCTGGCTTTTTGGATGATCTCACAGACCATGAGAGATACACAGAATTGAAGATGACGTGAGAGGTGAATCAGGCTTTCATCTACTTGCAGATCATAATTTAAGTTGGACAAATAGAAAATGTCCCCTGAAGAGTAAGATAGTGATAATTCCAAAACAGTAGACATTCCTTGTCTTAAGACTTCTGGCTGGCTGTTTTTTTGTTTGTTTTTAATAGCCACGGTCAGCTTTGGGGAACCAGCACTTCAGCTTTGGGGCTTTTCTAACTATCTCTTCCCCAAATCTGGTCATCTTTAGGGAGTTTCTCATGCATGACATAGCTGACCGAACATCCATCTAGTGCTCTGCTAAGGTCAGACAAGTAGTTTTTGCCCAGATTTCTACACCAGAACGAACTAGTTAGAGTGAATTTTTCTGCTTTGCTTTCTGGAAACTTGTCAAAATGTGTCCTTTATGTTGTACATGAATTGTGGTTGTAACTTGTCATTGTTTCTTGTATTTAGATGAGACCTGCCAGAGCCAAATTTGACTTTAAAGCTCAGACACTAAAGTAAGTGCCACCAGTCATATTTATTTGTCATTTTAACTGCCTCTTTGAAACATAGAAGTTCCCTTTTAGAGAAGAGTTGGAGAAATATTGATAAAAACAGTAGTTGATAGAGTTTACTACCTGCCAAGCACTGTTCAAAGTATTTTACATATGTTACAAAGTACTTTATGTTACAGTGTTACATAGGTTACACTGTAATCCTCTGAGGTCTGTTCTAGTATTATCCCCTTTGTACAGTGGGGAAACTGAGGGACTGCAAGGTTAAGGTCAGTGATGGAGTTGGGATTCAAACCCAGGCAGCTTGGTGCCAGAGCCTGGGCTCTTTCCGCTGTGCCACCCTGCCTCCTCCTATAAAGGGACTCAGTTTGCTTGATTAAGTGGTGGCTCGATCTGACCCACCCTTTCTGTGGAAGGAACCTGAACCAGCCTCTAGGAAGACATCTTTAGCAGTTTGCTGTAATATCCTGAGAGATTAAAGGCTTGTGGGAACCCACAGGAGACCAGCATTTCTCTAAGTATGTTTCTGAGAGTACTAGCTCCGTAAAACATTTCTCTGTGCGAGTGTTTCACCATAGAAATAAGTTTGGGAACCACTGCACACTATGTCTACACCTCCCTCACCCCTTGAAGACATACTTGGCTGTTGCCATTCTAATGGCTCTAGAAATCTTTCAATGAAGAAACCTAATCTGATTAGCTTATTTAACCCTGTATTATCTAAATTTAGATGACCAGGAAACATTTATGTTTTCCATGGAATGAACTTTGGAAAACACTCTCCAAGACTGGGTTCCAAAAGGAACCTGTTCACTTCATATCTAATTATGGATTCAAATGGGCAGTGAGTTTTCATTGCCAGCTATGACCAGCAGCCGTCCTGTTATCTGGCTGATGGGAGGCCCCATGTCTGGTGGTGAGAAGGGGAACTCCCCATCCTTGGACGCTGGGAAAATGCTGTGTGGAGGCTGCTCAGCCATGACGCTGATCTCCTCCAACACAAAATGAGTGACCAGGCCATGGTTTCCAGAACTAGGTACAAATCTGGTGCACTTGGCTTTGTCTGTAATTACTCCAGTCCTTTAGTTCATCAGCTGACAAGAGGTGGCAGCATAATGTGCTGGAAAGATTATGGGTTTTAGAGCCCTGACTATGCCACTTACTGTCTCTGTGACTGTGGGCAAGTCACCAACCTCTCCCACCTCCAATTTCCTCATCTGTAAGATGGGCATAAAAATGCCTCTCTTGCAGGGCATGGAGATAATACTTGTAAAACATTTTGCACCATGTAGCGGAAGTCAGCACTTTCCCTTTTTATTTTAACCAGAGAGAGAATAAATTTTTAGTTTAATCAAGTAGACATAGAGACCTTTTTCCCATTTTCTTTGAACTGAGAAAGCTCCATGTAATATTCATTGGATGGTATTGTGATGATAATATTACATTACCTAGATTTCATTTAAAAAAATCTTAAAAACAGTTTTTTCTTTAGAGCAGCCCTGTCAAATATAACAGGTGAGAAAGCTGAGATAGAGAGAACTTGTCGCTATTTATCAGTGTTGCTCATGCTGAAGAGAGAGTTCCTTCTTTCTGACTCAGTGATTTCATTAGACCATGCTGCCTCCAAAAGCAGTTAGTGAAACTTTTTAAAAAGAGTAAATGAGAGATCCATAGACTTGAGTCTTTTAAACATCTTCAGTCACTGGGTTCTATTTTTCCCCAGAGTATGTTACTCAAGAAAGCGTTCCGTGGGAACACAGGATTCAACACAGTTAAACAAGTTTCTGTCCCACAGGACTCCTCTGAGCCTCTACTGTGCCAATGTACATGGTGACACTCCAGAAAAGATCTAAAGTGTATCTTGTTATCGTTTCTCAAACCTTGTAACCACCAGACTTTGTCATGTATATCTTTGGGAAACAGGGGTGTGGTCCAGAGTGCAGGAAGGATGGCAGGCCCCAGCACCCCGTGGTACATCTCCTTTTGCTGTGACTACAGACCTCTCCTCATTCTCACACGAGCTGTCCTTTTTTCTTACCAGTGGGCCCTTACCACCCTCTCTCTACAGCTGCAAGTCACTGAGGCTCGCAGAGTTTGGAGCCTGCAGATCTCCAGCAGGGATGGATATGCTGAGGGTCTTGCACATCCATGTGTCCGTGGTTGGGGGTAAAAGGAGAGAACACCCCCAAGGAGGGCTATGGCAAAAATTTGGCCAAAGACATTCCTTCCTACAGAGACGAATGCCCAGAACCCCTTCATGGGCCTCTTTAGGATTAGAATCCTGTCTACCAATGTGAGACCCACAAAGGCTGCCTTGTTCTGTCCAACACAGTGCTGACTTTGTGTAGTTTTCCACATGTGCCCCCATTGTTTAGCCAGCATCTCTCACATACCGTGGGACTTCCTGGCACACTGCAAAGCAGGCATACCCCTCCAAATTGCAGTCAGAGACCTTTATTTCCATGCTATTGATTTGACTCAAATGGAAAAGATCTAGGTCATTTTTTTTTAATTCAAGAAAATTTCAAGTTACAATTTTTGTTCTCCTTTTAAGTTTTCATTTTGTTTATAATGTATCTTTATGTCTTTCTTTTTTTTAATAAAAAGTGCTGGTTAGAGGTTAACACCATTATTATTGAGGCAAACAAAGGCATGGATATGGAAATGTTGAAAAAAAGGCATGAAGAGCATTTGAAGGAATATCCACTTTTCTTTCCAAGATCTCTTTTCCATGTTGTAAAGGAAGTGAATTAACATTTACTGAGTGTTAACTATATAACTGGCACCATCTAGGTGTTTTACTTGTAGTCTGTTGCAGAATTCTCCAACAACCCTGAATTAGCTCCTATTTTGATCAAGTATCTCAGAGATAAGAATCTTGCCCAAAGGCCCAGAGCTAGTAAATGGTATAACTGGGTTTGAACCCAGATCAGCCTAATTTCAGAGCCTTTCTACTGCATGATGATAGATGGATAGATGGTGAGGTATCTGGGTAGATGGATGGCTAAATGGATGGAATGATAGGAGGAAATCAATATAGCACAAATAATTTGAGGGTAATTTAAAGCTATGAAGGAATTCCTTGCCATGGCATTGAAGAGGGCAGTGAAGGTAGTGAAAGTATTTAGAAGGAAACATTTTTCATCATTTAATGAACATCACTTAAGACTGCTGGGTGCACTGCTATACATTGCATAAATATTCTGAGCATAAGACGGTGTTCACAAAAGATACATTGAGCAAACCACAACAAACTAATAAGGCCTCTGAGCACTTTCGAGTGCTCGTCAGTTTGAAAGTTAACATCCATTCCACAAGAGACAGGAAAAATGCCAAATGTGATGTAATTTCCTGAATAGTGAGGTTCTCACTTCCAAATATGGAGCCCTCTCTTCTGTCATTTGTGCCCTTTGACCTCACTCGAAATCTCCTTTTGCTAAAAAACTGAGTATCTTCATGTTACACATATTGAAACATCTGCTAAAATGCCATGACCCTCTGTTGACAGGGAGCTTCCTCTGCAGAAGGGAGACATCGTTTACATTTACAGGCAGATTGATCAGAACTGGTACGAAGGCGAGCACCACGGCCGGGTGGGCATCTTCCCACGCACCTACATCGAGGTACCGCAGCTCCTTTCTTTCTAAGGAAAAGCCTGGTTGTGCCCAAGGCACCATTTATTTACTGAAAACTTGTGTTTTGTTTCCTCATTTCCTCCCATTTCCCCATTTTCTTCTTTTCTTTCTCTTTTTCCTCTTTTCCTTTCCCAGCTGCTTCCTCCTGCTGAGAAGGCTCAGCCCAAAAAGTTAACACCAGTGCAGGTTTTGGAATATGGAGAAGCTATTGCTAAGTTTAACTTTAATGGTGACACACAAGTAGAAATGTCCTTCAGGAAGGTAAGCTGCCCTCTCATCCCATGCTGTGGGGCTTTGTTGGATGCTGTTATTGTGGGGTGTCGCCTTGCAGTGGCCTGCCAGTCGGTGCGCCTGAGAGATGTGCCCGATCAAGGATTCCACTGAAGGCAGTTGGAGAATTTTCTGAGGTGAGGTATTTGAAAGTAAACCCTAGGCTTGTCAGGATTTAACTACATTGAGTTCACCAACTAAAGGCAGTGTTTCTGGAATCTTAGTCGTCTTTAACAAGCTGTATTAAACCCACATTTATTGAGCACCTAATGATGTGGTAAGTACCGTGTTGGCGACTGGGTTTTACAACACATCAGTGTGGCCTAGTGGAGAAAAGCAAGTGCTTTGACACCAGGAGAAGTTTGAAAAACTTTGAAGTCAAAAGCCACAGGTTATTAGCTGTGCGGCTTTTGGGGAGTTAAATAATTTTCTGAGCCCCATTTCCTGATATTAAAAAAAATGAAGATAAATGGCTCTCATGGAGCTGTTGTAAGAGGATGAAATGCAACACCATATGTGCAGCCCCCAGCATGACCTATGGATCTAGTCACTGCTCAGTAAACAGGAGATGCCGGTATCATCGTCATCATCATTGCCTTCGAGGAGCTCCGCATGCTTATTTTGAACACAATGAAGCTGTGCAGAGACTCCGTTCTCCCTAGGAATTTAAACACTCTCTTTACATGTCAAAATTCTCTGGCTTGCTAAAGTTACTAAAGTGACTGATTTTATTCAGGATTGAGAGAAATGAGCACATGCCTTGGAAAAAGATGAGCCACCTCATAGAAAAGAGAAACATTGGAAGCAACCTAATTGCCCAGCATCGGGAGACTAGTAATTAAATCATTATATGTATGTACAATAGAACACCCTGCAGTGGTTCATTAAGCTGTGCAACGCCATTAAAAATGTAGAATTATATTTCTTGATAAATAAGGAGGCTCACTGTATGTTATTAAATATAAAAAAGCAAGTTGGAAAAGGGAAATACAATGCATACTCAATTTTTATAAGAAAAAAATATGTGCAAGTCTAATTCACGTGTATAGAATTAAATCTAGGAAGTACACATATCAAAATATTAACAGTAGTTACCCCCACATAATAATACTATGGGTAATGATTATTTTCTGCTTTATGTTCACTTGTTTTTTAATTTTTCTATAACGATACAGGAAAAAATAGTTATTAAAAGGAAGAAAAAAGATAACCCCCCAAAACCTTTGCCTTAGGGAAAATGGATATCTGTCTATTTTGCATTAAATGAGTCAAAAACACTACATTTGCCTGTAGCTTGGGGGAATGAATCTGACCTTCTCCTTTACTGAAATATTTAGAGACCAAGCTTAACTTCCCAGGATCCAGGTGGCTCTACTGCTGTTAGCATCTCCATCCCAGTGATATTAATTCCATTCAGGTCTAACAAGGAAGGTCTTTCTGAGCAAAGAATGTGATAAATAATGCAGGACAGCACAGGGTGCAGGCAGGGGCCTCAGACATGCTGAGGTATGGTGGGACAAGGAACCTTGCCTTGCTATGTGTTACAGGGTGAGAGGATCACGCTGCTTCGACAGGTGGATGAGAACTGGTACGAAGGGAGGATCCCAGGGACGTCCCGACAAGGCATCTTCCCCATCACTTATGTGGATGTGATCAAAAGGCCACTGGTGAAAAACCCCGTGGATTACATCGACCTGCCTTTCTCCTCCTCCCCAAGTCGTAGTGCCACCGCAAGCCCACAGGTACCTAAGCTTCTCATCACTGGTTTTCGTACTCAGCATGACAAACCCTCAATGCTATTGGCAAACAGCCCCTCTGGGGTGGTTCTTCAGTACTGTGACTAGGAACCGTCCTGAGCAATGCAGAGTATACCCACTGGGGTTTTCGTGCATACAGATGGCATTTTTCAAGCACTTGGTGGGAGAAATATTATCGCAAGGGAAAAGGAAGCGCTTAAGATGATTGCTCTTGGGAGAAGATGACTGGGGAAAGAGAAATAAGAGCCTTTATCCGTTGGTCCAAAACTCTGCACTGGGAGCATCCCATCCTGGGTGAAGCTGGTTGTCTGGGTACCACCACTGTACCATACATACCGTGGCCCAGTATGGTTCTCTTAGTCATCTTGTTGGTAGGTTGGCCTGCAGAAGATAAAGATCCAGAGTATTCTTTGCAAGCCGAAACCAGATTAGAAAAGGAACTTATCTACACTGGGCTGAAAGGAAGTAGGTTTATAATAAGGTGTTTGCTTTCCTGAACATTAATTTTGAAGAAACTTGTTTTAAAATATAAATTACTCCAAACCCATCCCCACTTTCCCAAAGCCAAGAAAAAATTAGGACCTTGGGCTCAGGAGAGGCATGGTGGGCTGACTTCCTGTGAAGAGACTAACCATACTGCCATTGTAAGTTGTAGGGAGGATGGCCAGAGATAGGAGAGCAGGACCTGGGGACCTGGGATGACACTTGGATAGTGCCTCTTTCCTCTCATCCTCTAATCATTTCCTCCTCTTCCACCTGCCCATCGCTGACTAAGGAGGGCATTCTGCTTTGTAATAATATGGGGAACTCCACTATATTTTTTGCTTGACCACAGGCAAGCATGGCTATAAAACAAAGTGACTACACTGCTCATACTCCTCTCTGGAAGGCTCTTTGCTGAGCCCCCTAGAGAGAATAAAAGCCCAAGGAAAGGCCAGGGCAGTGGCAGGCCACGTTTTTCTCTCTTGGTTCTGGGCTTCATTTGCAGAGGTGGTTGGGTGGGGCGGGTGGGAGCTTCCAGTGTCCCTTTGAAAGTCTGATTCTGCAAACCAGGCCAGCACTGTGTGGACCTGCCCTGATGGGACCCTCTCGCCCATCTCCAAACCACTTGCTTCCCCCATCCTCCCCTGCCTGCACACACGCACATCCCAGTTTCTCTCCAGACCTAACCAGACGACTTCCTCTTTGGACACCAGAGTGTCCACTCGCCCTCTCTGTTTCATTCCTCTCTGTTGTCCCTTGTGATTATTTTCCTCTTTCTTCTTTATGCTGACGCCTGTACTTTTTGCTTCTTTCTCTTGTTTTCCTCTCTCTCCTTTTCTTTTCAAGTTTCCCAGTCACAGCAAGCTCATCATGCCACCCTCCTCATCTCTTCCCCACCCCCACCGAACCCTGTCCCCTGAGATGCACGCCGTCACCTCTGAGTGGATCTCACTGACTGTAGGGGTTCCGAGTAGGCGTCCTCTGGCCCTGACCCCACCCTTGCCTCCTCTGCCAGAGGCTTCTATCTATGACACTGACCACCTCGCCTTGAAGACGAGGCCCAGTCCCTCCCTGTCCTTCAGCCTCCCCCATTTGAGTTGGTCAGATCGTTCCACCCCACGTTCAAGAGCTTCCCTACTGGCCCTACCTGCCCCCCACAAAGCCTACTCCCTAGCACCTGGTGCCCAGGCCTCCCTTCACATTAATGGAGACAGTGGTATCCATATGCCATCTTCAGGTGTCTGCCAGGACAGCTTCTCCCAGCCGCTGCTTGGGAGCTCTGATAGGGTCATCTCAGAGCTTAGCGATGCCTTTAGCAGCCAGGGTAAGCAGCAGCCATGGCGAGAAGAGAGCGGACGGTATGAGAGGAAAGCAGAGAGGGAGGCAGATGAGAGATGGCCTGGTGGACCCAAGATCTCTAAGAAGAGCTGCTTGAAACCTTCAGACGTGGTCAGGTGCCTGAGCACTGAACAGAGACTCTCAGATCTCCACACCCCAGAGGAGAGCCGGCCCAGCAAGCCCCTGGGTAGCCCTTTTCCGGGAAGGGAGGCTGAGCAGACAGAGCTGCATAGAGGTGGCGAGCAGGCTGAGAGGAAGGCTGCTTGGAGTGGTGTGAGCCAGGTAGGCCTGCAGCATGACTGTGTGTGCCTTGGCGTCTCAGTTGGCAGGGTGGGCCGGACATCTCACTCATGGTCCATCTATCGAGACCGAGTAGATGCCGGTGAGACCCGTTTGCTTGCCTTGGGAGGAAAAATATTACCCAGGAGGGAATGGAGGGGTCATTGATTAAAGTGTCAGGGCTGGGGACAGTTGGAGGCAAAGGAAAGTCTGTATTCTGGCCTCTTGAGGTGATTCAGAAATTACCTCCACTTTGGTGCCTCCCGGCTTGGTGGAAAAGCCCATGAGAAGGAAGGCCTTCCTCACGTCCCATTCATGCCTTGGAGATCATCCTCGGTTTGCTCTGACTAACACAGCTAAGAACACCAGGCTTCGGTTTGCTCAGTGTGGTTTGGTTTCATGTGAGATGCACTTTGTTTCCATAACCCGTGGCGCTCTGCCTGTGTTCAGCTCCGTGAGGTCTTCGTCCTGTCTCGTGTTTGTGTGGCAACGCGGAGCCTTTGTTCACTGATGAACAGATGCATTTTGGTTCTGGGGAGGGGCATGCAGGCCCAGCACTGGGGCGCTGACAGGTATGGAGTCCTTGAGTAGGCATGCCATGTTTTTAGGTTACTGTCCCATTTTCTTTCTGGGTCAGCTGGAAAGATTTCAGGGTTTGGACCAAGGTGGCCTTAGGGTATTTTGAGGGCTGAAAAATTTGGTGGGGAGATGAACTTGGCAATTAGGTCATGATTCTAGTTTTGGCTAGGCTGTTGAACACCCCAAAAGTCAAAGACTTTGGGCAGCTTCTCCAAAGTAGCCAGGTTTAAATGCCTGCTCACCTCTTACTCTCTAGTGACTTGGGAGTTACTTCCCTTCTCTGAGCCTCAGTCTTCTCATCTGTAAAATGGAGGTGACACCTACCTCCTAGAGTGGTTGAGAGGATTCCATGAAGTAAGGGATGTGAAGTGCTAAGCACGGGGGCTGGGAACAGAACATGGTCAGCACTTTATAAATGGAAGCTATCCAATTTGAGTGATCTAGAACTGCTTCTGGAACTGAGAACATTCTAGAATGTCTTGAGAACCAGATGGCATTCTTAAAGATGTTTCCAAACCATTTATTGTCTACTGTGTACTATGCCCACAGAGCCTATGCTTGATCCATGGACCTACAATCCCAGTTTCCCTTTAAAGCTTTATTTATTCATTCAACAAATATTTATGCGAGGCCTGTAGACACCAGCCTCTGAGCAGGGTACAGAGGGCATCACATCCCTGCCCTTGTGGAGCCTATGTTCCAGTGAGACTGGCAGACACAGCGATGTCATGACCTCAGTAACAGAGGTATGCTTGGAGTCACCAGGAGCACAGAGGCCTGGAACACGGATGAGGCCAGACCTCTAGCTCTAGCCTAATGGTTGGGAGTTGGGGATCATATAAATAATCAGGCTTTGCCTCTCACTAGCAAGCCACTTAACCCCCTTGAGCCACGGTTTTCTCATGTGCAAAGTAGGAGTGATGGTAGTCCCTCCCTCATAAGAGAGTTGTAAGGATTAAATGAGGTAAGTGTGGTGCCTGGCATGTGGGAAGGCTCCATAAAGTAGATTGTTGCTCTAGCTCTGAGTGTGGGGCCGAGGGAAAATAGCAGTACCTGGAGAAGGCTTTGCCTGGCCCCAGAGTAGGTGCTCCTGGAATATGTGTTCTATGAGGAAGAAAGGGTGTGTCTAGTTAAGGAAAGAATAGTTCATTGGGGAGAGGTGGTGAAGTGGCTAGTTGAAAAGAATGAAATGTCTGTAACACAGGAATAATTCTGTAAACGTTCCAAGTCAGCCCACGGCGCCTGGAGACCTTGTTATTGTCAGCGCTGAGTCATGAGGCCCGATTCCAGGACCCAGTGTGTACAGGAAGAGTGCATGGTGCCAGAGCTCTGAGTAAGGTCAGGTATACACTTCCCGCTTCCTAATGGAGGATACGAGGGGAGGAGCTGGCAACATGGAAAGCCGGGCTTGTTGAGAGTTGGTTTTCCTTCCTTGGTGGGCCTCCAGACCCGAAGTGTACCACTTCCTTTCGCCTCCCTTCCTCCTGCCCTTCCAGCACAAGACCCTTCTCCACGGGCGTGCCCAGGCCTTGGGCACTGGCCTTGCTCCTCGTTGAGAGCTAGAGGCTTGTATGAAAAGGGCTCCTGCCCACACACCTCCCGCCCAACCCCTTCATTTTCCCCTCCTGTGCCTGGAAGCAGGATCTGGCAACTCGGGAAGTGGGGTCCTTCAAAAGAAGCTTCCTGCCTCTTGAGGCCCTCTTTGGGTGACAAAGCTAAAGATGGGAGGGACTTAAATGACAGCTGTTCTCTAGTCGGGATAATGTGACCTCAGGCTGTGTTACTTATTTGGATAAATGCATTTCAGACCAGTTTGCGTTATCAGGAAAATTGCCAGGCACTGTTCTCCTTCTTGTGGAGATCTGAACCAAAAGTTCAATTTCATTATAGTTGTTGGGAAGCTAGCTTGTGTCTCTGACCGGTCAATAGAGGGAATTTAACCTGAGAGCCTTAAATGAAAAGACATTCTGAAATGTTATGATCATTTACTCTTTCATTCAAGCATCAGGGATGTTCCAGGCACTGTGCTAAGTGCTGCAAGAGATAGAGAGGGATGAACATCATCGGGGGCCTCCCGTTGCTCTCAGGAGAGTCTTTCCTCCTTCAAGGGCTGTGAAGGACCCACGTGATCTGGCCATTTAGACAGCAAGCCAGCCTCATCTTCCAAAACCTCCCCTGCTTGTTTGTCTGGATAATTCCCACCTGTCCTTCACTTCTCCACTTAGATGTTACTTCTTCCAGGAAGCCCTTCCTCCAGGAAGCCCTTCCTCCAGGAAGCCCTTCCTCCAGGAAGCCCTTCCTCCAGGAAGCCCTTCCTGATAATTTGCACTACCCCTGCAAGACTGGATTAAGTGCTCCAACTTTGTGCTTCCACAGGCCCTTGCACCTGACCTAGGGGGGCATGTCTCAGCTGTATTGTATTCACCCTTTTGCTTGTCTGTGTCACCATTAGAGTATTAGTGCCCTAAAGTCAGGGACTATGACACCTGCTATATGGAAGGTCTCAAATATTTGTTGAGTGAAGATAAAAAGGGATTGACCCCAACTAAAGGAGTGTATGACCTCCACTGGGGGCATAAGACGTGTTCACAAATAATTATAATGCAGACAGGGAAGGAGAGTCACAGACAGTTCACTCTGAAAGTTCAAGATGGGGAGAAATACTAAGCAGCAGGAGAGGGAAGGTGGCTGTCTGGAAAAACTTCATGAGAAAAGTGGCATTTGATCTGAGGCTTAAAGAACAGGGAGTTTTGCAATAGGTAAACAGTCAAGGGGGCAGCATTCAAGGAAAGCAAATAGCCCAGCCAGGGCCCAGAGGTAGGAACGAGAAGAGGGGTGGGGAATGGTGGGCTTCTGGTTTGGGTGAGGCTTAGGGGATCTGCAGGGGGATAGAAGCGGGGGTGGTCTGGAGAAGGGGCTGGGAGCAAAGCTTGGAGGGGCTTGTTGGTGCTGCGCGGATATTCACTAGCACCTCCTAACAACGTGCCAGTCATCTTCCTCACAGTCACGTGACCCTTACGAACCCATTGTCAAACTTCCCTATTTGGTGCTAAATCCCAGTTTCGCTGCTTTTCTTCCCCTTAGTGACCTGTCCAGCCACCCTGCTGCCCCCCACTCTGCAGGATGTGTGAACACTTGTGAAAGGGTTTGACTTTTCACTCCTTTGTAGACTCCCAAACTGATATCATGTTGTGTTGGTTGCTCATGTTTTTAGATGTGTGTTCTCTGAATAGCAGAAGGGGTGAATGAAGTGCAGGGGGTGTCCAGGGGAACCCAGGATTGGGTGGGAAGAGCACCACATTGAATGTCAGGATACCTGAGTTCCAGCTCCAGCTCTGCCATCAGCCTCCTGTGTCTTTGGAGGAGTCACTTCCCTTCTCTGGCAACCTCTGTGTCCATAAACAAGAGATTCAGACAAGAGAAGTGAAGTTCTTTCTAGCTTTGATATTCAATGATCAGCTAAAAATCCTGTGTGAATTTCAGTTGAAAGGAGATAGAAGAACAAATACAAAATTTTAAGTACGTTTATTAAAGACCTGCGTACCTTCTGAATTAAAAAATGAAAGATTTTCCTTTTATTATTTGAGAGACAACTTAACTAATTGGACAAAAACATACATACAAAATGCCCAAGAATTCAGAACCATCAACCAAGTTCTTGGATTTTGTTGGATGTAATTTTGGCCAAGAAGGTTTAGAACAATTAATCAAGAAAGGAAAGGGGAGGCGTATTTTGGGATCTCCATCAGTATCATCACATATTTACTGAGCTTCTCCAAGATAGCAGTTTGCTGAGTGGCATCCAGCCTTGGTTTTTGAGTCCCTACAGTTGATGAGAGAGCCTCCTAGAATATCTGAATTAAAAAGAATCTTTAAAGATCATCTACTCCAACATTTTCTGAATCACGGAATCTTTGAGAATCTGAGGTCAGCAGAGCCCTCTAGGCCAGCAGTTTGAGGAAGAAGGTGGCACGCACACAATTTTGCATAAAAGATGAAGAGATTCACACTTGAGTCCATCTGAAATCTCCCCACGAATGCATGGACCCTCAGGTTAAGAACCTCCAATCTGCTTGACTTTTATGATGAGCTGACAAAACTGAGGCCTGGGAAAAGTGACACCACTTTAATGGTGTCACTTTGTTTCCCAAAGGGAAGGAAGCCAGTCAAACAATAAAATTTGAGGGCACAAAGTTTAAAACAAAAGTATTCAGGAAAGCTATGTGTCCTCAAAGTGTGCATCTGAGAAACACAACAAACTAGTCTACAGCCTGAGAGGAAGGAAAGCTACTCAACTGACGACAGAAAGATGTGCTTTGGTGACTTCGAGGGAATGTCCCTTACCGCATGGAAAGTAGGTTAGTTCCCAGAAAGACAAGAACAAAGGCATAGACCTGATGTGAGCGTGGAAATCAGAAATAGAAGAGAAAGCATGTGATGCAACTTGTGAGAACAAAAAGGAAATTAAAAATGTTGATAGCCAAGTGAAAATGGGAAACATTTTCCTTTGACTCACTCAGAAGGGAAATCTCTAAATAAATACAGAGGGTATTTAACAATTTACAGGATGGGAGAGACATTGGCTGCAGTTCTTATAAAAATAACCAGCAGGTATTCTCTTAATACCTAAGGAAGGGAACTCAGATCCCAAGTTGAAGTGTCCACCCCTGACAAGGTGTTAGGAGAAATGGTAGATGTCAGTAGAAACCCTAATGCCAGCTGCAGAATACCGGGCAAGTTAAGGTGACCTCTTGATCAGCACATCTTTCCAACCATTCTGATATCTCCCTCTGGCAGAGCGCAAGCCCGGAAGAGCAGGGTGTAGGGGAATGCACGGGACTTGGAGTCAGAGAGACTAGTGTTCAAATTCTGCCTTTTCAATTCCCAACTTGGATGTGTTGGGTTTCAGTTTTGTAAGATGAGGTCAATGGTGACCATCTTATTGAGTTATTATGAGGATTAAACGAGATATCATGGAGATGAAAGCAGCTAGCACAGAGCACGTAGTTAGAACTCAATAAATACCTGTTGTGTGATACTGAGATTAACAGGGAAAAGAAACAAAAGTAGTTTAGTTTATCCTCCTTACCCGATTCTACCTAAGAGAGGAAGATGGGAGGAAAAAAGAGAAGAAAGTAGAAAATGGGAGAATCCTGTTACTTTGGGTTACACAAATCCAGAGTTGAGAAAATTCAGAAATTATACTTTGCAAATTAGTCCTCCTCCTTATTCTCTCCCACCCTGAGTACAAAGGCATCTTGCTGGAAAGCTTTTGGTTTCTTCATACTTGAGTACACATTTGCCATTACTCCTTTGCTTGTTTTAGGAAAGAAACTGAAGACCACGCTACAGACTGTGATGAGAAGGCTGAGAGTTTAAGTGTTGTAATCAGGTTCAAATTACAACAAAGCTAATGTGTTATCTATGGAGTGAACTGCAAGGAGATTAAGTGTAGGTGGTAAGCAGTTGAACTAATTGGTTGTAATTAATTACGTTCAACCTGGGATCTTTTTCTCAATAAACTCAAGAGGAGAACTTAGTGGAGTCCGAGACTGTGTTGAGGGTCCTGTGGAGGTTTCCTATAGTGGAAACCCAGGAGCCCACATCGTTCAGGTCTTCTGACTCCTCTGGCCGAGTTTGCCCGTGCTGTTTCAGGAGCTGCAAATCTATTAGCATCTGGGGCAGCCCCTGACCTCCCACGCTACCAGAAGTGAGCTTTCCATCCACTTCTGGAGGTTACAGTAGAAAGCCCTCCTCCATCCAGTTTTCAGTGGGCAATGAATGGGGATGCTGCCTCCCTTAAGCCAAGTCAGCTCTGCCCAGTCTTAGTTCTCAATTCATAGGATGCACATACTCCAATCAGAATGTTAGAGCCCTAAGGACATTTATGTAAATCGTGTCCAATCCTCTTATTTTACTAAGAATTTGAAGTCTAAAGAAGTTAAGCATTTTGCTCAAAAGACAATAAGTTAGTGTCAGAGCCTGGCCTGGAACCCAGATTTTCTCACTCCCAGTCCAGTGTACCCCTGGGAGGGCCAGTGTGGGTGACTAGAAAGGTGGGGTGGGGTCTGAGGAGATGAGAAGATACGGGATATGAGATGAGTAGAGGAAAGCCATCTCTGAGAGACTCGTGATATTTCTAGAGGGGTTTGGGGCCATGCTGAGGTTGAGTTCCTCTATCCTGCCCACATCTCCAGGACTTCCTGCTGTTCTTAATAGCCTGTGGACAATTTATTTTGGGTTTCAAGGCTTTGGCACACACCCTAAACTGGAAGAGGACACTTAGTAACTATGCAGTAGCACCAGGTGTTTTGTGGATCCAGAGGGATTAACAGCCCCAGGGAGGCTAGGATCAGATTTCTGAGGGACTTCTGTGAACTGAAGGGCAACAGAGCAAGGACGCATGCAGAATTGCTTGCTGGGGAGAATGAAACAAGGGCTCCCGGCCAAGAGGGGCGACTTGCGTGTATGTCTACAAATATGGAAGAAAAGCAGTTTCTAGATCAGGGACAGTTATCTGCTTACTGTTGACAGGGGGAGGGGAGGAGAGAGGGGAGTGCTGCGTGCGTGTGCACGTGCGTGCGTGTGTGTGTGTGTGTGTGTGTTGGGCTGATTGCTGTTTTTCTAAAGGTGAAAAACTGCAATGGTCCAAAATGTACTTAGTGTAAGATAATACTCCCTTTATTCTTAACCCTGGATGATGTCCTGGTTATAACTTGTATCAACTTTTAGGCTGAAATAAGGGCAGACCCTGAGGACCTGGGGAGGGTTAAAGGAACACTGTTCAGGAGGACTATAATATGAGCCACGTATGTAATTTTAAATTTTCTGCTGGTAAAATGGAATAGGTGAAATTAATTTTTTTTATAATTTTATTTATTTATTTATTTTTTCCCCCAAAGCCCCAGTAGATAGTTCTATGTCATAGCTGCACATCCTTCTAGTTGCTGTATGTGGGACGCGGCCTCAGCATGGCCAGAGAAGGGGTGCGTCGGTGCGTGCCTGGGATTGGAACCCGGGCTGCCAGCAGCGGAGCGTGTGCGCTTAACCGCTAAGCCACGGGGCCAGCCCTGAAATTAATTTTAATGTATTTTATTTAACCCAATATATCTAAAATAGTATCATTTTAACATATAATCAATATACGAATTATTAATGAGATAGTTTACATTCTTGATTTTGTACTAAGTTTTTGAAATTTAGTGTGTACTTTTACACTTACAGCACGTTTCATACTGGCCACATCTAAAGTGTTCAGTAGATCCATGTGGCTACTGGCTACCATAGTGGACAGCATAGGTTCAGAGGAAGAGATATATAAAGCTGTACATGGTTAGAAAATGGGGCTAGGGAAAGAAAAAACATATGTCTAGAGGAAAAAATATCTGAGGGTAAGCAATCTTCACAGTGAAGAGCAAATCCCTGTGATGGATATTAATGATTTCCATCTCCACTGAGGGTCCACCTCGTGGCACCCCCCCCTTCAAAAAAAACTGGTTTATATTTCAGCTGTATGAGATGTTTGAGTTAAATCTAAGGAAAGCATTTCAAATAGGAAGAAATTGAATCTTAACTAATAGGATAAATATTTATCTTGCCTTCTCTCTCACTAATAGGGTAAATGTTTATCTTGCCTTCTCTCTCACTAATAGGATAAATGTTTATCTTGCCTTCTTCCTTCAATTTATTCTATGAATGTTAAATAAGGGACCAAGTCATCCCTACCTCTCAGGGATGAGTTAAGTTTGCACTAGATGTTAAGTTTGTCCAGATGTTAAAGATATGATGATGATTATCCTCTGATTTGAATATGACCTGAGACTAAGAAAGGTATTAGCTGGCCCATCAGTTTCTCTTCCAGTACTGTGGAACCTTGAGTTAATGACTGGACAGTATCTATTACTTCACACCATACCTTTTACATAAAGCGAAAGTCATCAAGAAGTTACAGTGCCTGTATTCAGAGGAGGCAGAAGCTGGGTGTTGCTGTTATGGTTACACCAGCTGTCCCATCATGACTCAAGAGGGAGGTGGCGTATGGTGATCAGACATTGAAAGGCTCAGCATTCAGTGGCTTTGCCACCTTGTGCAAGTCTTCAGACTTCCCTGAGCCCTAAAATTTCTTTTTCTGCCCTCCCCAAGTCAAAGGGTTAGTACAAGAATCAGATGAAGCGATGGACCTATATATGCTTTGAAAGCTGCTAAAAAAAAAAAAAGTGCTTTACCAAAGAAAAGAATAGTAAAATATCAGGTCCTTCTTACTGTATCTGTTTCACTAACCTCTTTAAGTGCCAGATATTTGCTAGATGATCGATTCCAGTCACTTCTTTGGATTAAGTTGATTGAAAAATGCTAGGGGGCTTCTGTAAGCTGCGGAGATCATGTCAAGAGATTGTCCACATCCTCTTTGTTCTGCATTGGACCTGAAGTCATTAGACCACTGGCTGGAGTTTGGAAATATTTTGATCTTTATGAGAAATTTTATTTTCATGAAGTGTGACCCAGATCAGTCTTGGCACACTACAGCTAAAGTATCTGTGTCAGATAATTGAGGTCCTCTACATTCTTGCTCCTCAAAGTTGGTCTGTGGACCAGCATGATGAGCTTCACCAAGGAGAAATGCATAGTCTCAGGACACACCCCAGATGTGTCAAACCAGAATCTGAATTTTAACAGGATCCCAGGTGATACCTACACACATTCAAGTTTAGGAGCACTGCTCTATGATATCCCAACTAGTAATAGTCAACACAGTCTCAGCTTGAACAGCTGCTGTGATAGGCAACTCACTTCCTCTTGAGGCAGCCCCTTCTACGGTTGGACAGCTCTTTTAGAAAGCTTCCCCTTCTATCGAGTGAAAGTATGCCTGTGTTTGTAGACAACTCACTTCCTCTTGAGGCAGCCCCTTCTATGGTTGGACAGCTCTTTTAGAAAGCTTCCCCTTCTATCGAGTGAAAATATGCCTGTTGGTATTGCCCACTCAGGGTGCCCAGAATAAGTTTCATTCTTCTGCCACATGAAAGCCCACATAGTAGGTCTTGGAAATGTAAAGGAATGTTCTGTTCCAGTTCTGTCTCTTTATTCACTCCTGCCAGAGTCCAAGGGGACTGGTTTAAGTGATTGCAGTTTGGAATGGGTTTGGAGAACCTGAAGGGGTTTTTCCCAAAAGGGCAAGAGTGTAGACGTGATGTCTGGGATGGAAGTTTGTCCTGCCGGGTGTGCTAAAGGATGAAGACATTGACAGTGGAGATGAACAGGAGGGGATGGTGTGGTGGAGTGGAAAGGTCAGCCTAGCGGCTTTACCTGTCACTAGCTGTGTGACTTTGGGGAATGCACTAAACTCTGAGCATCAGCTTTCTGGGTTTTAAAAGAAAACAGGATAATAAACTGTCCTACCTGTCTCTAGGGTTTCTGTGGGACTCACTGAAGATAATATCAGTGAGCACGCTTGATAATGTGGGAAATGGTCTAAGGATGAAAGAGAAGGTCCAGTGGGACAGTAGTTGAATCCAGGAGACAAGTCTACCACTAACTCACTGTGTGACCTCAGGGGAAGCCCTCACCTTCTCTAGGCCTCTCTGTGAAACAACTGAGTCATACACAAAAGATCTCTGAATGCCCTTCTAGAAGGCCTTGGAGTTGCTGTGGCTCGTTGCTATTACTGAAGGTTACCTGGAGGATTTCTCCAAGGATTGTTCTTCAAACATATATATTTAGGGAGACTTTCCAGAGCTTGGAATTGAATCCTCTCTGAGAGATATGATTCTAAACATCCTTCCAGTGAAGGCCTGGCCTCTACTATGGGAGGCCCATTTAAAAGACAGGTTTGCTTGGCCATGATTTCACCTGTGTTTCCATGTCAGCATGTGGTACCTGAGCTGGTGAGTGAGGAGTGATGGTTTCATTTCTACAACTGTTTCAGGACACACAGTCCTATTTATGAAAGCAGGCTCTGCCCTATGAGATAACTGAACTCATCTCCTTCATAGCTAGAGTGTGTCATGTGCAGATTTTTCTAGGGGAAGAGTCTCGTTTGATACTTCAGATATCACCAAGCATCTTTTCAAAAGCGTTATTCTCTTTTTCAGTTTTTGTAAGTACTGAAATATGGCATACCTGATAGTTTTATGAGCCTGCTTTGCCAGAGAAGGCTCCTAGTCAACCACATAACTGAAACTTGTTTTTGGTACAGCAGTCCTTCCATAGATGTCAGCTGCGAGTGAGGGACTAATGGGTGTGATTATGGAGAAACGTAACTGCTCCTTAAGACAGCCCTTCCATGTCTCTTCCCTGCTACTCAGGGGATCCTGTGTTGTTCATTCTCACCTCACTGCAGCCATGTTCCCAACTTCCCATTTCATTTCCTGAATGCTTGCTTCTAACTCTGTACATTGCATTTTCTCCTGTGCACCCACCGTGTTGTCGTGGAAACTCGGTGGCTGTAAGCCTCGAGTATCCGGTGTCATCGAGTGTTATGGTGTGGTACGTGTATTTGCTCACGCTTTTATTTTGAATCCTTTCCAATGTGACATCTGCTAAAATGTCTCCCTTATAATTTGCTTGGTGATCACAGCCTTCTCATCATTCATTGAGAGCAGGACCTGATCTCACAGAATCTGAAAAGAGCTATGTGGTAAGATGCCTGTTGAATAAGACTGTAGCTTTTCTAAAGAGAATCCTTACTGACTTTTCGAGTCTAGACTGGAGTAATGCCTGGTTAACTCACAGAGCCATGATTTACTAGAATTATATGGCTATTGTAGTAGAGAGAGATGTTAGGCCACCCTCTTCCCTCTCAAAAAAAGCAGAGGAATTTAGAAACAATATTTCTACTCTGCCTACATGTGGGATTAGATTAATGTATTAGTGCATGATTGGGGATTCATACTTGCATTTCTGTCCTGAAATTATTCCATTTGTAACAGTTACTCACTAATTACAGGCTTTTATGCTGCTTCCTTTTTTTTTTTTTTAATATTCATACTAAATCCCAAATTCTTCTGTATCTTACCTGTTTTTCCATGCTTACGCCTGGATCCCTCCTGCACTCCACTACGGAATATCTATTTTTTTAACCTGGATCTTCAACTCTGTTGTTTCCCTGGACTTATGTGCTTCGTCTGGAATGTTACATCTCTTCCTCTCTTTCTTTTTTTTTTTGTCCCCATGTTGACTGTTTTATGGGGGTTTCTGGATATCTCGGGGCCACCTCACAGGAAGCAGTTTGCAATGAGATCATAAACATTGCCGAAAAATCTGTTCATTACTGCAGCACTGTTTCTCATCCCCTTGACTTTCATCACAAGGTATCCCCATCTGACAATAAATCATCTTTAATCATTTCTCAGCAACCTCAAGCCCAGCAGCGAAGAGTCACCCCAGACAGGAGTCAAACCTCACAAGATTTGTAAGTACACTTGGTGAACTTCAATTCTCACGTTCGTAGCAGGCCGTTGGCCTTAGAAAGTGGGTCATTGACTGACTGTGGGGGCAGCAATTTGGGGAAAGGAATGAATCACTGCCAGCTTCTATGAGGATTTCTGGTTAAGGTCATGTTTCCATCAGCCAACATGAAAAGAGGGGGCAGGTAAAGATAGGAGGCCATGGATTACTAGGAGAGAGAGGTAAGGAATTAACTGCCATACAAGGGCAAATGAAAGCTGTGCTAACTGGTTCAGTCCTATTGTGGGAATATAGAGGAAGGAGGGGTTAATTCTGCCTGGAGATGAATGAACAGGGTCAATCCTTTCATTCAAAAAAAATTATTGGCTATCTCCTGTGTTTTAAGTACATAGGAGTAAACTCCATTCACGGAGGAAGGGGGATTTGGAACGAGCATTGAAAGATAGATTGGACTTGAGAACTAGAATAGGGAGGTAAAAGGTCTTCCCAGCTGAGGAAACCACATGTGCAAAGGCCTGGGGAGGTGGTGTGTTTGGAGAACTTTGAGAAGGCCCATGTGGCTGCAGGTTACAGTTCATGGAGGAAAAAGAGATGAGGCTCAAGAAGTAGGTTGGGACCGTATTATAGAATCCAGGATGCAATTGAAATAAGTTTGTATTTTATTCTACAGGCATTCAGGAGCCACTGAAAGTTTTTGAAATGAGGAACATATTGATTATATTTTGTTTTAGGGAGATAACTCTGGCAACAGAGTGGAGGATGGATTTCAGAGATGGGGGACAAAGATATTGGTTAGGAGGTATGAATCCAGCAAATAAGTGATGAGGGCCTGAGCTAGGACAGAGTGGGTGCTTTGTGCGTGGACATGTATAAGATTACCCAAGGAGATACAGGGTAAAGGGAGAAGAGAACCTAGGATAGATCCTTTTAAAGCAACAGAGTAGCAGCCAGAGAAGGAGCAGCAAGAGACGCAGGAGAGGACCTAGGTGGCTTCACTTGTGCAGAACAGAGTAAGCAGTGTTTGGTCAGCACTGCCGCCTGCTTCAGAGAGGCCAAGGAGGGTAGGAAATGAGAAATATCCTCCGGGTGTTCTGTCTGGCAACTGGAAAAATCATTGGTGACCTCTGAAACAGCAGTGTTAGAGAGGTGGAGCAGAGGCTACGTTAGAAAGGGCTGATGAGTTGGTTTGATGGTGAGTGGAAGGAGTGGGGGCTGTAGACCAAGGCAGTAGCACAGACAGGGGAGGTATTTTAGGGTACGGAGACTTAAGCACATTTGTACCAGAGCAGAAGGAGTTGACCGAGTTGAAAGATGTAAGAGATAAGATGTAAGTTAAGGAAATAGCCCAGAGAAGGGAGTTCAACATGGCTAGGAGAAGGGACCCTTCCTCACACATGGAAACAGGCAGGAGAGAGGGTGAAGGTATGGAGACTTAAACCTAGAGGGGAAGGAAATTAAAGTGCTGCCCACAGCAAGCTTCATCTCAGGAAATAGAGGCAGACTGAAGGGCCCTCTGCTGCGAGTCCGGCACCAGAATTGGCAGAGGAGCTGGGGGTAGGACTCAATGGAACAGTGTCGTGAGCAGCATGAGGCCCATTCACAATTAGAGCTGACTTGTTGGGGGGACCCAAGGAGCAAGGTTATGAGACTTCTCCAGCCAGTCTCCACTGTCTGGGAGTGAGAACAGAGAAGCAGACGTCAGGATTTATTTCCCGGAGCTGAGGCTAGCAAAGCAGCCACAGTGGAAGTTAAGGCGATAAGGCATTCTAAGGAGTCCAGGTTGGGTAGGAGATAGCAGGCAAATACAGAAACATCAAAAATGTATTTCTTTACCAACTGGAAATCCCTCTGCATCTCTTAATTCCTCATCAGAGACCTTCCTTCTGGCAGACAGATCCGTCTATCAAAGTATCACTGCATTTGGATAAACATGTAAAATTACATTGTCCCTTTGGTTTTAGCAAAGGAGAATGAACCTCTTGTTTCTGGAAACTGACTCCACTTCCTTGTTTCTGGTCTCTCTTGCCCACACACTGGAATTCTCTGACATCTACTGGAAATGGTAGATGATTGGCTCATTTGCAAAGTTTTCCCTGCTACTGTTGTGTTTCAAAATAGTGAGTAAACAGAATTGCGAACTTGGTGCATAGTAGATGCTTCTTAAGTATTTGTCAAAGGAATAAATGAAAACAAAACTTTTCCTTGTTGCCAAAGCAGATATCGGATTTCATCACAAGTAGTCCAGCTTTCTCCACTGGCGGCTGTTAGCACAGACAGAACAGCACAGACCAGATTGCCTTAGGCCAACTAGCAAGTAAATAAAAATTGTGACCCCAAACATCACTGGGATAGAAAAAAAAGCAAAATGCTTTCAAAAGTTTTAGAAAAATGACATCCACATTTGAAAGCAATTAATGAAATGTGTGTCGACATGTAAAGAAACTCAAGGTAGTTTTGCTAAATAGGCAACTGGAATGTACTTTTTATATCTTTATGTATATAACAGTTGCCTTATGCTCTCCAATTATGTTATTATAATGTTAATATAATAACATTATATTAAACCAGAATATAATGTTTGTCTCTGAACCTAAGTAACTTCTGATTATCCTTGATAATCTACATATATTATCCTATGTTAAGAAAAAGCCTTGATTAACTTGAAAGGGGGAGCATCTAGACAAAAAAGCTTGGCTACAGTGGCCGAATGAAACTAAATAAAAGGATCAATCATGACTTGCTTCTCAGAAGTTCCCCATCCCTGTCAGTCTTAATTTACTTAACACATGCTGAATGGATCTCCCCAAATGCTAAGTTATTAGAAAAGTGGCCAATAAAATAATTTTATCTCTGCTGATGAGTAGGAAACACTGCCTAAAGGTTGATTTAACTGAAATGGGTTTTAAAAACTCATTATTTAATCCTATCGGTGTTTGAGTCACTTAATATTCAATGTTCTCATTTATAGACTTAGCTACCAAGCACTGTATAGCTATATACCACAGAACGATGATGAATTGGAACTCCGAGATGGAGATATTGTTGATGTCATGGAAAAATGTGATGACGGATGGTTTGTTGGTAAGTGATCTCATCATGCTCTTCTTTCTAGTTGCATATTGAAGGAATAACTAGGAGTGATGAGCCATGCAAAAGCAGTATTCTCTGCACAGAAAGAAGAGCCTTCTCAGTTCTTGCACCACCGTTACGAATGCTGGGCCACTCAGTTTATGTTTGTTCTCAAGGCACTGTGGATGATACTAATGTTAGACCTAAAACTAAATATGCCAACATCTACTGCATGGAAGGGCAGTTGTCCAGTTCTTTAACTGAGTTCTGTTTGTATTTCTATTGTGCATACATCTGTTCTACATTTGGAAATTTTGTTTTTTAAAACTCCTATGAAACAACACAAGAACATTCGACTGAGCCTGGGTCTCTACCACGAAACTCAAGCATGTGTGTAGACATTCCATGACCTTATTCACTCCAGGCTTCTAATAAGTTTAATCAAAGCAACCTGCTTAATTAAAACAAAGGATTCACCTTTATAGAACGGGGGAGAGAAAGATCAACCTTTATAGAGATTCTGTTACAAAGCAGACACTTGCTGCATATACTTTCTTTTTGAAGTTCTCTCAGCAGACAGCCCATGAGGCAAGAATTATTCTTGTTTCACAGATTCAAAAACTGAGGCCCAATAAGGCCCAATAAGTAACTAGCCCAAGGTCACCCCACCAGTAGAGAATGGTGGGGCCGGGATTTGAACTCAAGCCCATTTCTCCCCCAAGCCTGTGTTCTTTCTGCTCAGGATGAATAAGATGTTGGGAGCCACTGACTCACTCTTTGCCTCAGTTTTCCCCTCTGCATGTGGTCTTAAACTTTTTCTTCTTTTCAAAGACCAGCTCTTTCGTGCTCTCTCTGGAAAAGCTTTGCTAAAGTGAAGTCATGTCAGGGCTAGGGTAGTGAGAACAGCAAGGCCTTGGCAGAAACGAGAAGCCAAAGAGATTTGCCTTGGCCTCACCAGCCTCTTAGAAAGCTACCCCATCCTCCCAAGGCCCCCAGAACTGTGGCCCTCACTGCCTTGAGTTGTTCTGTTCAGAAGAAAACCAGACCTGAGAGGTCAGTGACACTCTAGTGCAGTGCAGTCCAGTAGAAACATAATGCAAGCCATGTATGAAATTTTAAATTTTCTGGAAGCCACATTGAAAAAAGGAAAAAGAAACCAGTGAAATTAATTTTAATAATATATTTTATTAAGACCATGCATTCAAAATATTATCATTTGAACATGTAATCAGTATAAAAAATTGTTAGAGATTTTACATTCTTTTTGTACATAAGTCTTCAAAATCTGATGTATATTTTATAGCAACAGCCTTGCTCAGTTCAGACTAGCTATGTTTCAGGTGCTCAGTAGCCACATGTGCTTTCATATTAGAGAGTGAAGCTCTAGTATGTATTAGCTGCTGAACTCTTCCAGGAGTATTTACATTTTTAAAGAGAACTTGGGATGGGGTGAGGGGCGCCAGTTCTCTAATGGGGGCATCCCCAGAAGCTAGGTAAAGGAAATATTTTGGATTCCTCAAACACTTTGAAAAGTAGCCTTGCATTCAGACTGAATAAAATAACCCAGCAGAGCTCATTTTTCTCATCCATAAGAAGAGGTGCTAACCAGCTATACAAGCACATCTCTGGGACTTACCATCCCAGTTCTCTGCATCCTCCTTGACCATCCCTCTCAGGGTTTCAACTAGTTGTTTTAGATGTCTTTAGCTTTACACAAAGAAGTTTCACTTCAGGTAACAACTCCAACCCACTGGTAGTGGCTGCTTGAAATTATTGTGTTCAAGAGGATTCTAAAGCCATATCCAAACCAATTGGGAAAAGGATGCAATGATCAAACTGTGATGTCTGCTAACAAGAGGGTAATGATGACACAACAAATATCTGCCACTCACCCCTGCCAGCTTTAGAAAGACTCCCAAGGGAAGGAACTAGATTATGGATCTAGCAATTCTGGATGTAGAGCTGCCCAGGAAGGGCTTTGTTCCCAGATAGTGCAATGTTCCTGGCTCAACAGGAACCCTAATAAGGTTGGTAACAAAGACAGGGAGTCAATCTGGGACTTAGGCACAGGCTGGTGAGAGGTATCAAAACATTCCTTTTGACATGTGGTCATATCCAGTGGACTTTTAGAAATCCTACAGTTTAGGAATTCTAAATCGCTGGTGTCTTATGTTGGATATGTGTGCTCATTCTTCCCAAGAGGAGTATTGGAAAGAGCAGTGGGCTGGGAGTCTGAAGATCTAGGTTCAAAGTCTCTCATGCTTATGAGGCTGTAGGACCTCAGAAACATCACTTAAGCTCTATGAGCCTGGGTTTCCTCATCTGAAAGAATGGGAGTATTAGAAATAACTGCCTTGCTTACCACCCAGCATTATTTTGCAGCCTAAATGAGATAAGATAGAGGAAAGTGCTTGGGAAACCATTTGCTGTTCTGCAGCCCCAGGACCGTTATCAAGGGCTCTCTCTGAACTCACATGGGTGAATCTTCTCATTGTCTGTATGTGTTTTTTTATAGGTACTTCAAGAAGGACAAGGCAGTTTGGTACTTTTCCAGGCAACTATGTAAAGCCTTTGCATCTATAAGAAGACTGAAAACCACAGAGATTATTTTTACTGGAGGATGAAGCATAAAACACAAACCGGTCTCTTTATTTAAACATTGAGTCAGTAGGAGAACTAATGTAGTGGATAAAGTAAGAAGCAAAAGAGAGGACAGAGAAGTGTTGTGTCTAAAATCCGAGTCTGTCTAAGCTTACTGTGTATCAGACGGGGCTGAACTATGCGCTGAGCAAAAAGGAATGAGGCAAATCTGTATTTACTTAGCTGCTTCTGGGAGCCACTCCAGCCTTCCCCTCCTCCCCGCTTCTTGGGTAATCTGACCTGCAGCACAGTCCAGGAGCAGTTAGCCCAGCAATGCCTCTTATTGCCCCAGCCTTGACCAGCTCTGGCTCAAAGGGGTCGTTTAGCCTGAAGCAGCCCTTGGAGCACCAAGCAGATCCCCAGCCATTTTCCAAAGGCTGTACACGCAGACTCCTCCAGCCTCCATCCCCAGCAGCCCCAGAGCCCACTGAACCCCCAACGCTGCTGGAGATCCATCTGGGCTGTCTAGGCCATCCCTAGACAGTGATGGAGGCCCCAAACTACCCAAGCCAAGTCCTTCACTGGACCTGCTGAGGTACGGGGGGAAGTGGAGGCAAAATTTAGGCGTCCTGTGGATTCAGCTTGTGTGCAGCATTGCCATTGACGCCCCTGGTGTTCAGATAGAAAAGCACACAAGGTTTGCCCATGGGAGCGGGTGGCCAGGCGGATAGACAAATTTGTATGTCCAAGTGATTAAGTCAAGAAGCCCCGTAGCTCTTGAGGTCACTGGCAGTGTGCTCCTTTCCCACATCACTGGCTTTTATAAATAGTCACCTTCAGGGCAGCACAGTTTCGTTTAGCAGGATGCCATTGCTAACCTTTCTTTTTTGGATTGTTTTTGGCCAGGACAGCTTGGGGTTGGTAGGCCTATTCTCACAGCCAAAGATAGTATTCAGTGATTCCTGTAACATACACTGATGTACACTGGATGCTGGTGAGCAAGACGTGTCTCCAAGCCTTAGAAGAGACTCACTGTGTCTCCATTTTCACTGCCCGTACGAGCTCAAGGACCACTCCAAATGTAGTAACCAGGGTTGTGAATCCTGATGCACGCTGGTGAGGCTTCTCTTCAGAGCAGAAGGTGCATATGCAGTGGCCCTAACTGTGAGGCAGTGATTCTGCCCCTCTCAGAAGGTCTGTCCTCTGTGGGGGCCACATCTGAGGGAGACCCCTGTGACGCCTCGGGTGTTCAGTCACAACTCGATCCAATTCAAGGATGTTTATCAGCCTCTCTGTTAGACCCCTTGGAGAAATAAAGATAGAAATGACCCATTCCCTGCCTCCTGGGAACTCAGAGGTGATTGGAGAGACAGACTCACAAAAAAATACTAAGTCAAGAGAGACTGTGATATGTGCTAAGAAGGGTGTGAGAGAGGAAGAGATGAATTTTCCCTGGAGGGATCCTAGAAAGCATTGTCCTATTTCTGTCTCTGTTAGCTCACTTTTGAGCAACTAGGGTGCTAGAAGAACCTTTGTCTGAGGGTAGTTATGGCTGGAAATACTTGGAACCATTTCCATAGTCTTCAAACTCGCATCCACCCCACAAATACACGTCCAAGATCACAAATAGGAGTAGCAGTTCTAGGTGGTAGGGTGTGCACAGGAACCCTGGCTCTCTGCATGTAGCTCAGAATTGCCCCAGGACAGTTGTCCCAAAGTCTGGAGTTTTTATAAGTAGGCAAAGTTTGTCTTCAGTGCCTCTGCCTTGGATTCTGCCTCCACTACTCATCTTAGGATCCCGTCACATGCCTACCCCCATCAGGCAGCCACAGTACCCTCACTCTCCCTGTCCTCCTTGCACATCCTGCTCTCAGGAAAGAAACTGCCACTGACTCCTTCACACTAAAGTGTAAATGACTGATAAGAGGAATGTGTTACCTCTTCCCAGAGACGTTTGTTTTTGACTAGGACAGAGCAGAGCCTTAATCCCAAGGGAAAAGGCTGTGGCACTAATGGTGGGGGTGGGGGTGCAGGTGGGTTGGAGGAGCTTCCTGAGTAGAAGGGCCTTTTTTTGTTTGTGAGGAAGATCAGCCCTGTGCTAACGTCTGCCAATCCTCCTCTTTTTTTTTTTTTTTTTGCTGAGGAAGACTGGCCCTGGGCTAACATCCGTGCCCATCTTCCTTCACTTTATATGGGACGCCGCCACAGCATGGCTTGCCAAGTGGCGTGTTGGTGCGTGCCTGGGACCTGAACCGGCAAACCCCAGGCCACCGCAGCGGAGCACTTGCACTTAACCAGTTGTACCACCAGGCCGGCCTCAGAAGGGCCTTCTTGATATTCTTAAATAAGACTCATAGCTTTGGAAGGTCCACTCCACCATCCAAGGGCACTGTTTTTTTTTTTGACTCACTCTCTGAGGGAATATAGTACATGTGCATTTTCACGTGCATTTTGCACGGCAGCATTTCACCCATTTTGGAATGTAATTCTTGTATTGACTAATGTGTTTCCTGGTCTTTCTTAGATGCAAACCATTAACACAACCTTATCTAATAGTTTTTTGAGGGGCGCTTCTTGGTTAAGTAGGTAATTTTGAACACCTCTTTAAATACAGCTAGAAAATGAAACCAATTTGTAAAGCTACATTTGCATATGATGCCAGCCTCACGCATTTGTATATCTCCAGAAACACAGGTATGCCTCACCAATTTGCCCGTCTTTAATAAAATATGTTAAAATTTGCATCAAACTTCAGCTTCCTACGTATGACAAAATGGGGAACAAAGGTTTCCAACAGCTCTTTTGTCTTCAGACATTTAGTAATATAAAATACCTATTTTTATGCTGAAATGTTTATACAGGTTTATTAATAGCAAGTGCAACTAATTGGCGCATGCCTTGCGACACATTTTGATATACTAGCCATGCTTCTGGGCAAAGGCAGGCCTCTGACTACTTACCTTTTGCAGTCTCTCTGTGATCAGTAAAAGAAAAATATCATATGCTTAAGAAGTGGGACTGTAAATATGTATATTTAACTTTGTATAGCCCATGTACTTACTTTGTATAGAAAAATAATTTTAAAAATTTGAACTGAAGGGGGGTAAAATAAGGAAGTCATGAAGTTTTTTGCATTTTTATTTAAATGAAGGAATTCCAAATAACTCACCTGCAGATTTTTAGCACAAAAATAGCCATTGAAAAGTGTTAAAATTTTAAATAATCATTCTTTCTGGGAGAGACGGTAACTGTTATCTCAGTTATAGTTTTTTGTTGTGTTTTCGATTTTTTTTTCAGTCCTATTTATCTGCAGTAGTATTAAGTCCTATTGCTAGAACAGATTACTACAAAAAGGATTATATTCTGAAAGAAAAATAACTGACATTATATATAACCAATTAATTTAAAGTATTGCCATTTAAATTACACACCAAGAGCATGTACTATGCAGACACAAATTTTTCCGTTCATTTATTTTTCTTTATTGCAGTGGATTTGATAACTAGATGTGTCGAATTACTACATTTGCTGTACATATTATTTAATAAACTTTATTCGGAATTGTGTGGCATATGTTTGTTCTTACCATTCATTGTTTCTTTCCTTCCTTTGCCAAGTTTCTCCAATGAGGCTTCTATTCACTGTATTCGTGTACCATCTGGCTTTCATCCTGCTCCTTGAAGTCACCACTTCTTACCTTACACTTTTCTCAATAAGCTAACTCCATGACTCTCTCTGAATTGATTGTTGTGGACTATTTCACCATTCTTTGTAAAATATGTTTTTATCTGTTCTGATTACAAAAATAATGCATATATGTCTTTAAAGCAAAAGTGAAACATTATAAAATATGTATAATGGGTCTTTTTTATAATTTTATTTATTTTTCCCCCAAAGCCCCAGCAGATAGTTGTATGTCACAGTTGCACATCCTTCCAGTTGCTATATGTGGGACACGGCCTCAGCATGGCCGGAGAAGCGGTGCGTCGGTGCGCACCCGGGATCCGAACCCGGGCCGCCAGCAGCAGAGCACGCGCACCCAAACGCTAAGCCACGGGGCCGGCCCTAATGGGTCTTGATTTGCTCCACAGACATGAGTACAGGAAATAACAGCACTTTTTCTAAATCAAATTAAATCTGGCTCTGAGTCTTCTTTTGCTGTGGTGGGTGAAAATGCAGTCTGTCCTTTTTTCCCCTCCCAAACCAAGTGTGTCAAGGCTGTGGCACTAGGCATCCAGCCTCCCCTGGCATCCCATGGCTAGAACCACTCCCATCTCTGAGGTGGAGCCTGCTGCACACTGTGCATGGGTCTGTCCCATGACAGAAAACCCCAAACCTCCACCCTTTCTGCCCTGGTTCTGCCCTCCTCCACCTCCTTCAACTCAAAGCACCAGTTTACACTGCCACCTTTTGGGGGTAACTCAGTGGAATCCCCCTCAGTGGGCTTATGCCTTAGTCCTGGGAGACTTCCAGGGGTCTGACAGCCTCAATACTGGGCCCTCAGTCATAGGCACTCATGCCCTGCATCCTGTCCAATAAATCCATCAGCCACATCTCCAAAATACGTTTAGGACCCAAACACTTCAACCACTATAGTCCAGCCATTTTCTCTCACCTGTATCATTGCAATCACTTTCTAACTGGTCTCCCTGCTTCCACCCTTACTCCCTGTACTTTAGTCTTAGAGCAACCAGAGCGATCATTTTAAAGTTGTTCCAAAACCCTCTAATGGCTTCTCCTCTCGCTCAGTGGTACAATGGCCTCAAGTCCAATAGGCACACTGCGTGCCCCTCTCCCTTACCTGGGCTTCATTTCTCATTGTTCCTTCCAGCCACACAGTCCTTACGGCCTCAAACTCATCAAGCACACTTCAGCTTTAAGGTCTTATGTATGCTATCCCCTGTGCCTGGAAGACCTTTTCCCCTCAAGCTGCATGGCTTTCTTCCTCCCTTCCTTTAGCTCTTGATGCTGCCTTCTCAATGAGGCTTTCTCTGACCACTTTATATATAATAGGACCCTACTGTCTCTCCCCCAGCATTCTATCCACATTCTCTTCCTCTTTGCTTCTCCATAACACTCATCAGCGTCTGATACTTGTTTTCACAATGATATAAAATCCATGAGGATAATGATTCTATTTTGCTATTATATGCCCAGCACCGAGAAGAGTGCCTAACACAGTTGGCACTCATTCACTCAATCCTTTATTGATCAAATAAATGAGTGAATAAATGAATGAATAAAACTTCAGGGCCAGAGATCGTAGAACTCAGAATACAGTCACGAGCCACATAACATTTCAGTCAACGACAGACCCCATATATGATAGTGGTCTCATAAGATTGGTACCATACAGCCTAGGTATGTAGTAAGCTATACCATCTAAGTTTGTGTAAGTACACTCTATGATGTTTGCACAACAATAAAATTGCCTAACAACGCATTTCTTAAAATGTATCCCTGTCGTTAAGTGACCCATGGCTGTACTAATACTAATAGTGAAAGGAGGGAAAAATCATCTTGCGTTTTTCTTACAGCAGCAGAAATAAAACAGAAATTAATCTCTCAAATTATTCCGGGCTCATATAAACATAGAAAGTGAAAGTTCTCCATAATTGTAGTCATCCCAACAGAGGTCATCACTGCCAACCAATGTATGGTCCTCCGAGCTTCTCTGCAGTTACTAAATATACATATCTATAAATAAATGGTTTGTATCATCATATACTTTTTTCCTCAACACTAGAACTTGGACATTTTTCCATAATTTATTTAACCAGTCCCCTATTGTTGATGCAAATATTTGAGGTTATTGCCAGCTTTTTACCACAACAAAGAGTGCTGCATTGAGTACAATTATTGGCTCAAAGAGCAGGAACATTTCAAATCTTGAGATACTGCCAAATTGCCTTCCAAAATGTATCATACCAATTTATACTCCTGCCAAGTCTATGGGAGTGTCTGTTTCCTCATCAGCCAATTAAAACTAGCCCATTATCTGCTTCTATGTAATGCTGTTCCTTGGTTTGCCTACCTTTTCTCTGGCCAGCCCCTTCTCAGTCCTCTTTCTAGATCTTCACTGAATTATCTCTCAACACATGCTCCTGTAGGAAGCAAATCCCTCATCATATAATTTGGCCCACAGAGTCAATTGTATGAGGGGTCCTATCAATAAGTGGTAGAAACCTAACACTACTGGCCATTCTTGAGTCATATCACTGGGAAGAAGGGAGTTGGAACTAGCCTTAGGCAGGAGTAAATCCAGAGACTCAAACTTGCTGTATTTGTCTTATTCTTAGCGTTTTTGGTCTTATTTGGCTATATTTTCACCTACTGAATGCAGCAAAAGGAAACATGGCTGCAGGCAGCTCCCCTTCATTCTTCCAGTTCTCTGACTCTAGACTAGGCAAAAGGGCCTTCCTGTTTGGCTTCCCTGCAAACAATTCCAGGCCCTGGCAGGCCCATCTTGGATATTTACCCTTCCTTGGACTAATCATTTTGACTGAAGGGGGAGGAGTATAATTGGCAGCCGCACCAGAACCTCATGGAATGGGGGAGAAGAAAGGGCCAGGGGAGAGGTATACTGCTATAATGAGAGAAGGAGGCAGCTGGATAGATAACTCCATGGTCCACTGCACAAACAGGACTTTGAGCGTAATTTTCACAAACTTTGGAAAATGGAACACTATTGCCCTGTCCGAGTACAAACTTCAGTGTAGCTGAATGCAGGCTATGTGCTGAAGCTCTGCTAGCTAAGGTCTTGAGGAACACAGTGGAAGAGGATGTCCATCCAGAGGAGGGGACTAATGTTACTGGGCTGGGGGGTGTACCACAGCTGTATCATGCGCTAAAAATATTAGCGCTCTTCTGAAAGGGAACAAAGATTAGTGTCTCAAAGTCATGAAGAGTGAGTGTTTGGATGCATTGTACGTGGGTGTATTTGCCAAGTCTTAACATGTAGAAATCAAGCCTGTTTCAGGTTAGCTGAGGCCTTTTAGGACAAATGAAAGAAGTTACTACTTGATACAGGTAATTTGTGGAATGGATTAGCAAAGAAGGTGGTTCAGATTGAAAAGATTTAGGAAAATTTAAGATGAACCCATAGATGCAAAAGGCCTTGATGAGGTATTATGAATGACCACATGACAGTTTAGTTTATGAGGTCTGTCCTGGAGGATGAGTACTCTGCTCTTCCAGCATCCTCACTCTGGTATCAGCAGAGGCAAAATACTGGATAGATTGAGTCTCTCTGGCAAACTCGTTTTTAAAGTGAGATCTGACAAACTGAGATGAATCTGCAAAGAGAGGTAGATGTGAGAATCATCTTCAAAATAGTAGCATAAATCATGTAGATTGATGAAAGATTATATTATCAAGGTCAGTGGATCTCCGAGTATGATCTGTGGACCTCTTGGAGTCCCCAAGCCCTTTTGGGAAATTCATAAAGTCAAAACTATTTTCATAATAATGTTAAGATGCTTGTGGTAGCCAGCTTCCAAGAATGCCTTCAGTGATCATCACCTCCTGGTATTCACATCCTTATGTGGTCCCCTTCTGCATTCTATCAGGGTTGGTCTCCGAAGAGATGGTATGTCACTTCCGAGTCTATGTGGCTTCTGTCTCTTGCTCTTGGGGAGAAACGGACTATAGTTTAGAACCTCTGAGTGCCAGGTATCTTGTGTTGGATAAATGTGCTAATTCCTCCAGAAAGGAGAAGTATTACAAAGAACAATGGGCTGGGAGTCAGAAGACTCGGGTTCAAGTGCTGCCTCTGATACTAGGTTATGAGACCTCAGAAATGCCACTTAAGCTCTCTGAGCCTGGGTTACCTTATCTGGGAGGAGGAGATGCCTGGACCAAAGTGGAGTTCTGTTAGGAAGGAGGAAGAGGAAGTGATGTTTGGAAGGCAACCTGTGGTGCCCACCACAGAGCTCTCTAGTTATTCCAGTGCCTACTGTGTACCAGCACTTTCTATGCATTATCTCATTTACTTCTCATACCAACTCTTTGAGGTAGATATTCTTATCTCCATTTACAGGTGAGGAACCTGAGACTCAGAGGAGTTTAGCCCAAGGGTCTACAGCAAGTAAGTGGATTTAGTCTGACTCTAAAGCCAGTATCCTTTCCATTGATCACACTCTACTGCCTCCAAGGGACAGACAGCCAGGACAAGTCTGCAGACTAGTATACCTCCAGAACATCTCAAGTTTACCCAAAGATTATAACATCTCCAAGAGTGACATCATTGAATAATGATAATAGTGATAACCATTTAATGAGCAACTACTATGTGCTTGAACATTGAAAGTTCAATAAAAGGTCTATGTTCCTCCTCAGTTAGTCTTCTGCCAGAGTCACCAACAGCAGCAATGGCATAAAAGAAATCTTCATGCACCCTTGCTGATTCCATGTCATCCTATTCTTTACCACTCACAAGCTTCTCAGAAGAGTGGTCCAGCCTCACTGCCTGTACTTCCTCACCACCACACTAACCCTTTATTGCCTGCACTATGGCTGCCATGTGTAACATCATAGATCTGCAAAGCTCAAAGGCCACCAAAAACTTGGTACTCCTTCTTTCTGTATTAGTTAAGAATGACTTCAACTGCAAAAGCAGGTGGCCCAACAAGTGACACACATAAACAAGTTTATGTGACACAGATGTATTTCACAGAAAAGAAGACAGGGCTGTCAGTCAGTATTTCTGATTCCCTTGGCCTTTCTTTCATGATTACAAGCTAACTATCATGGCAGCTCCCAGCGTCGCATTCTCATACAACTGCATTTGAAGGCAGGAAGCAGGGAGCAACATAGGACAGAGGTTTTCTCTGTGCTTGCTTCCCTTATTAGGGAAGAAAAACCTCTTCCAAAAGCCCCCCAGCAGACATCTTCTCGCATCTCATTGGCTGGAGCCAATCATGTGGCTGCGTCTAGCTGTAAAGAAATTGCGGAAGGGAAGTGGGCAAGGCAGAAGAGGACTAGTAATGGCATTGGGTAGCCAACCAGCAGTGAGTATCACAAGCAAGCCCTTCCTGGGCACTCTCTTTTTCTTTGGCTTCCATGAGATCTTCCCGCCTTTCCCTTCACTGTTTCTTTGAATTCTTTCCCATCTTCTCATCCTCTCCTCACCCCTTCAATATGGATGTTCCCCAAGCTTCTCTCTCTAATCTGTCGCCTGGGCAATCTTACCTATTCTCCTAACTTTAACTATTATCCCTTTTTCTACAAGTTACTTTTTTCTACTTCTTAAATTAATACAGAGTTACTGAAGTAAAACAAACTGGCATAATCATTACTACTGAGAAATAACCTCTTAAACTGTTTTACACAAATGTGTATGTAACCTGTTTTTTTTCTCTTATCATAAACAGCTTTCTTGACAATACATATTCGTCTCTGCATCATTATTTTGATGATTACGTGATTTCACGGTATAAATGTGCCATGGTGTATCTAGCAGCCCTCTGTTGTTGACACTTAGCATGTTTCCAATATTTTGCAATAATGAATAATTCTATGATGAACAACCTTTTACATACTCTTTGTACCTTACATGTCTACTTTTTTTCTAGATAAATTTCTAGGAGTGAAATTGCTAGATCAAACGGTGTGCTGACTTAATGCTTTCGACGCATACATATTGTCACACAACTGTTGACAAGACCTGTCAGTTCTTCCTTGGAATTTATCTTGGATTTGTCCTTTCCTCTCTGTCACTAAGAATGCATCATTTTATGCCCTCCCTCAACTGATACTACTTCCTGAGAGCTCTTCTTCTCTGATAAAATGCTTCCTACCCACAAAATGATTGTGGATTTGGAGGTCCTCTCATCACCTGTAGCTGGGAGTCCAATTGTAGATGAATGGTCTTAAGTATTTTTGAAAAGTTTCCAAAGAATTAAAGTGGGGCTCCTTAACATAGGGCATTGGGAGACAAGGAGGAGGGTAAAAGGGGGTGTGCCAGAGCAATTGGTGTGGAACTAGAGGGCACTTCTAGGAAATTATGGGAGAAAGAGGCCAGGTGAGATGGGGGAAGTGGGAATCCAGGAATAGAGAGACTAGAGCTTTCCAGAAGACCTGCATAAAGAAACATGACCAAGAAGTTAAGCTTTAATCCAGGGGGCATTATAGGGTCAACCCAGAGCAGGGTCAGGCCAGAGACAGATTAAGAGTAACAATAGCCTCCCGTTTACCCAGAAACAATGAAGTCCCTTATATACAGTAACCTTTCCATGACCTGGCAAGGAAGGTCTAGTCCCCTATCAGTTAAGGAAAAACCTCTCTTGATTCTGTTCCTCTGCAGCTACTGCCTCATTTCTCTCATTCCCTTTACAGTACAACCCCTCAAAAGAGCTATCTGTACTCACTGTCTCCAATTCCTCTCCTCTCATTCCCTCTTGAAACCACGCCAATAAGGATTTTGCCCCCACATGCTAACCAAACCCTTCTCTTCAGGACCCTCAATGACCTTCATGGCATTAAATCCCGTGGTTGATTCTCAATTCTCAACTCCCTTGACTTTTCAGCAGCGTTTGACACACCCAATCTCTCCTTTCTCCTCAAAACACTTTCTTTTCTTGGCTTCCAGGATGCCACCCTCTCTTGGTTCTCGTCCTATCTCACTGGCTGCTCCTTTTCAGTCTCCCTTGGTAGTTCCTCCTTGTTTCCCAGGCCAACATCTTACAGTTGGTGTTCCCAGGCCCAATCCTCGGTCCTTGTCTCTTGTCCTACCCACCCCTGCCCCCCAGTGCCCTCATCCATTCTCATGTTTTCAAAAATCCTCTATATGCTCATCTCTTGCTTGGGCCTCTCCATGGACTCAAGACTCCTATATACAACTGCCTGCTCCACATCGCCACTGAAATATCTAATGGATGTCTGAACCTTAAATGTTTCCAGAACTAAATTCCTCAGTGTACCCTCAAAGCTGCTTCTCCCATAGGCTCTCCCCTTTCAGTTAATGCCAATTCCGTCCTTGTTTAGCTGCTGTTCAGGCCAAAATGCTTGAGTCGTCCTCGACACCTCTCCTGTACCTCCCTTCCTATCCATCAGCAAATGCTTTAAAATGTGGCCAGAATGCAAGCACTGCTCAGACTTCTCTGCTCCCACCCTGGGTCCCAGCCAATAATCATCTTTCGCCTGGATTACTACAACCACCCACTTATGGCTCCTCTCTCCTGCGCTTGCCTCCTCTTCCATCTGTTTCAGCACAGCCAGCAGAGTGTTGAAAACAAAAGGCAGATCATGTTAATCCTCTGCGCCAAGCCCTCATGTCCTTCCCTCTTACTCCTACTGGCTCTCCAATGCCCCACGAGGCGCTGCCCAGTCAGGCTCTCTGTTATTCCTCTGACCTCATCTGCTGCTCCTCCTCCGCTCCCTCACTCAGCTCTGGCCCCACTGGCCTCCTTGCTGACGACCAATGACTGTGCCAGGCTCCTTCTCATCTTTGAACTTACTATTTCCTCTGCCTGAAATGCTCTTCCCCCAGGTATCTGCATGCATTGCTAACTCACCTGGTTCAGGACTCGAATCAAGACTTTCCTGGGGAAGTCTTCTCTCATCACTTTTATTAACATTTGCAACTCTTTCATACCACATTTTTATATTTCATACCATATTTGTTTCCTTTTTAAAAAAAAATTTTTATTTGGAAATAGGTTCAAGATTACAGAAAAGTTCCAAGAATAAGGACAGTACAAAGAACACTCATATATCCTTTACCCAGATTCAGCTATTTAACATTTTATCCCATTTGCTTCATTTGTGCATGCTCTCTCTCTTTCTCTCACAGACACACACATACACACACACTCACATACACATAACTTTTTTCTGAATCATTTGAAAATAAATTACATACATATGGCCCTTTATGCCTAAATACTTTAGTGTGCATTTCCTAAAGATAGGTGTACTCTCTTACACAACCACAGTCTAGTTTTCGACCAGCACATTTAACATTGGTACAATACTTTTATCTAATCTACCATCTGTATCCATTTTCCCCTCCAGTACAGGATTGAGTCTGCTATCAGATATATTGCATTTGGATTGTCTGACTCTACTCTCCTTTAATCTGAAACATTTCTACAACCTTTCTTTGTCTTTTATGACACAGCCATTTTTGAAGAATATAGTCCCTTCCCCTTCTCTTTTATTTAATAGGGGGTTGTCTGATGTTTCCTTGTGATTATATTCAGGCTATGCTTTCCTGGCTGGAATGTTACATAGCAATGTCATGTCCTTCTCAGAATGTCATATTTGAGTCACTCCGTGTTCTTTTACCCCTCACTCGTGATGTTAATTTGGATCTCCTGGCAAGATGGTATTGGATTTCATCATGTATTGTTATTTTTTTCCTTTGCATCTAATAAGCAATCCGTGGGGAGATACTCTAAGACCATACAAACATCCTGCTCCTCATCAAACTCTCACCCTAGATTTTGCATCCAATGATGATTCTTGCCTGAATTAATTTTTACTATGATAGTTGCAAAATGATGATTTTCAAACTCCTATACTCCCTCTGCATTTACTAGTTGGCATTCAGAATTCTACTGTAAGCAAGAATCCTCCCTTCTCCTTCCTCCCTCCCTCCCTTCCTTCCTTCCTCCCTTCCTCTATCTATCTATCATCCAGCTAGCTAGCTATCTCGCTAGTTATCTACTGTGTGGACTTGTGGATTCTTACTTTTTCCAAAAGACTAGAATTCCTTATTATTTTAATGCTTAAATTGTCCCAAATTTAGCCAGTGGGAGCCCCTTTAAGCAGGCTTCTGTGCCCTTGTAACATGCCCCCACCACTTTTTCAAGCATTTTCTTACTTTCTGCACAACAAGCTATTCCATGCTCATCTTGCATCTATCCTGCTGCAGCTCTAGAATTTCCTTGAGAAGCTCTGGTTCCTTTTATGGTATTTAAAAACCAAGATCAGGATACCAGGTGTACTCATTGCTTTGGACTATCTTTGCTTCTAGGCTCTTTTGGCAGGAAAACATGCATGCAAATACACATATACATATACATACTTATTTAAATACATACACACCTACATATACATACACAAAACATATCATATAGTTTACTTAATTTATTTCATTGTTTATCCATCACGCTAAAATGTAAGCTCCATGAGGGAGGAAATTTTGTCTGTTTTGTTTGCTGTTGATTTTCTAGTGCATAGAACAAATGGAAAGTGTTCAGTAAATAGTTCTTGACTAAAAGAGAAGAAAGAAAGAGTTTCAATAGCCTAAATGACTTGCCAGATCCTCACAGCTGACAAATGGCATAACTCTTTTTTTACTATGCTTCAAAGACCCGGAGCAGATATTTTCAGGGTCATTTTCCCACCTTAACTTAATTTTTTTCTGACCTCTTTTACCTCCAGACCTCTGTAGCTTGTATCCTCTGGGATTCATAACCTCAAGTGGTCAGTGGGTGGGGGTTGAAGGCAGAGGCTAGGTGGCTAGGCCTGGGGGCAGGAGAAGAAGATGCCAAGAGCACATCACCCAGCAGTGATGGCTGAGACCTCTCTGCAGCCTGAAATGTGGCCTAATGTGGGGGATAGATGGGGACAGGTGGTGGTACCTGGAGTCAGCATTGTCACTGCTAGCTTGCCTCCTGCTCTGTTCTCACCTAGCAGCAGCCCTGATGCTACCCAAGGAATAACTATATGGAAGCAGAGTGTTAGAAGTAACAGGAGAGAAGACAGACCCAGAGGCGACGGGTGGGGACCCAGCAGAGAGGAAGCCATCCTCTAGGAGCCCTGGCGTCATGGAAACTGGCCCTGCCACTCCATCTGTCTTCAAATGCTATAAATAGTCAGTTTCAGTATCAGCCATGGCCAGACCAGGCCAGCAGCACAGGCAAACCCTGAGAGGAAACGGATTTGGGGGGGGATGTCACAGAGAGAGTGCATGGGTGGAATGGGTGGAATGAGATGAGGCTAGAGGAAAGCCTTTGCCTGCCCCCATTGCACACCATATCAGATCACTGCCATTCAGAGTTTTCCCCACAGAATTTTCCAGCCTGCCTATCATCGAATAATGTCATTTCCACCAGACCATCTCCCACCCCTCCTACTACCTTGTTCTGTTTTGCTGCCCTTATGGCCTTTCCGCCTCCACATTTGCTCATGCTTTTAGAGCTTATCTCAAATTCCACCTCCTCCAAGGAGGAAGTCCAAAAAGCCATCCACTAAAGGATTTAGTCTAGTTGAGTCGCTGACACTTGGGCTGTGGGTGTCCCTGCCAGTGGAGCAGGGAGATCTGGCCCTTGGGACCTCCATGAATTGTAGACTTGAGAGGTCTTCTGGGATTCTAGGAACTTCTGAATAACCTCCTGCCTCTCCTTTTACTGTTACAAAGCCCCCCAGACCCTCAACTCTTCCCCTGCCACCCTAGACCAGACTTTGCCTTGTTACTTGGATACTGAGTGATTTCAGGGAAGTCTCTTAACCTCTATGGGCCTATTGCAGGCTGAATTCCCTGGTTCCTGAGACAGAGTATAGGGTTCAGGATGTTTATTGAGGGCCCTTGGGCGTAACACCTGTGGAAGGGAGTAAAGAGGAAGCTAGACTGGGCAGAGGGAGAAGTTGAGCAGCCATGTAGCCCTGACAGCCTCAACCTATTCCACAGGGAGCTCTGGAGCCAAAATGAGTTGTCCCGTTTTGGGCCAAAATGACCAGTCCTTTACCCCAACCTAGATCAGTCATTAAATGCAGGCAGCCTGGGGAAGGGCATGCCCTTGGGCAAGACTGCTCTCTGCAGTGGAGGTAGTCCCTGAAGGAGCTAAAAGTGAAGGCTGTCCACCTTCCAGCAGCTGGGACAACAATCCCCTCCATGAAGGGGGATCTGCGCAGTGCATTGGTGCCTCAGCTTCCTCCCCTCACAAGGGCGTCACAACACTTCATTGGGCTCTTGTCCCAATGAAATGCAACAAAATATGTCAGGTGCCTAGAACATACACTGACTCATGGTCACTATTTAGTAATGAGGACAGTGTTTATTGTCTGGGTATTGGGCTCGGGGCTGTTGGGTAACCCTGACCCCAAGACACCTTTCCTCTCTTGAGAAGGGGGTGAAGGGGTGGCTCCACATGAGCCAAACACTCAAATTTATACTTTTGTCGTTTCTCTAGATGAGGTTACACATAAAGCCACAGAAATACAATAATGACATGAAATATATTATCAGGTCCCGTTAGCAGATAAATTATATTTTTTATTACTTCATTAATTATCTTGTGAACAACACTGTTATATTACACTGTTTTTTTTTTTTCTTAACTTCTCCAATATAAATGTTTAAATGAACTACTTTGTGATCCTGTTTTGGAATTTCTTCTTCTTCTCCTCTTAATATTCGGGGATGCTTGAGACATGGTAGTGGTCCAGGACCCTCTGTGAACTCTGGCGCCACCTGTCTAGGTGGGAGCCAGGAGGCAGGCAGGCAACATAGCTGCAGGTCTTGGGTTGGCCCCTAAATTCTTTGTCTGCTAGGCACCGGGCGGGCTTTGGACCCACCAGCTTATCTGTCCACACCCTTACCAGCCCCAGGGAACTCCAGTCCGTGCCCAGGTGTCTTTATGGCCAGAGAGCCATGGAGCATGCTCTGTGCCGACTGGAATCCGAGAGGCACCCAATCCCGAGTGGCCACTTCAGGATTTCCCCTCAGCTGGAGCAGGAAGCGGGAGAAAAGCAAGAATTGGGAGCCACATTCCCTACCCAGTCGCTGGCGCAGTCGAGGGCACCTCCCTCAGCCGTCTCGCCGCCCAGGGTCGAGCAGTGTGGGATCCCAGTAAAGGACGCGCTGCCCCTGGGAGCGGCGTTGGGGGTTGAAGGGGACTAGACAGGTGGGATAGGATCCGGCGGGGAAAGACGTCTTTGTTTTGCAAGCCTCTGAGCTTGGGTTTCGGTTCTTTTTACAGAAAAGAGAAGCAAGTCACTCGATGTCATTTGACCATAGCGCCCCGGGCAGTTGCACCGGTTTGGGGACTTGGAAGCCGCTGCGTGCCCGGCGCGCGGCTGCGGCGAGACCAGAGCTTCCGGCTCTCTCACCGCTGAGTACAGGCAGCCTCAGCTCCCAGCGTGGGCGCAGAGTGTGGGAGTCACCTACGCTCAGTCTCAGGTCCGGCCAGAAATGCTCAGCCCCAGAAGAGGGGTCCTGACGGCAGTCTCCGGGAATGGGAGCTCTGCAGTCACCTGGGCGAGTCCAGGAGTTGTCCTGAGATTGAATAGGACCATATGTAAAGCCTAGCACAGTCCTAGGAAATAGACCTGTCGTTCCTGGAAGCAAAGTCACTGAATAGTGGTTCTGGAGGGTCCTGGCAATGGCACCTTCGGTGTGGAGGTTGCCAGCTCTGCAGAAGCCAGACTGTGGGCATCCTAGCAGAGGCCTCCGACTCCGTCTGCATTGTAAAACTGGACTGAGAGCTGGAAAGACCCACTGTCCCCTGTGACTTCCTGGACCAGTGCTCCTCTGTCCTTTTCCTGCTTTCCTCCTCTCCATTTCTCCTGCATTCTCCTGCACCCCCTCCACCCCCTCCCTACCCCCACCCCTACCCAGATATTTGATGGAGGCTGTTTAAGGTCAAGGAACTTCGATGGAATGTATTATAATAATAATAACAAGGCAACTGAAGTTCAGAGAGGTTGCTTAAGGTCCTTCAACTAGCACTCAGCAGGAGTTAAGGGTCTGAGGGAACTGGAGAGCACAGATCAATAATTTTATGGTGTGTAAAATAAGACAAGGTTGCCTATATTCGGGGGTCAGAGCTGTCAGTCCATCACTGTGATATTTTCTGAGTACATGCTGTGTGCCCAGCTCAGTGCTAGCTGCTGGAGGAGAGGAAGGAGATCAAAAAGAAAGAAGATGAGGTCCCTGCCCTGAGGAAGACTAGCATTTAGTCTCCATCCAAGGAGCTGAGACCATTTTATTGACTTTTGTTTTGAAAACTTTACATCATCATTAGAGGAAATTATTTTAAAAAATTTCCCCAATTCCATCTCCCAATACAAAGTTAGTTTTTATATTTTCTCCTAATTTTTAGCAATAGGTAGACATAGTTTTCATTTTTTAACATAAAATATACAAATAATTTAGTTTACAAATAATAATATTTGGTTTACAAATAATTTTGTTTCACATTTCCCTGTCTCCTCATAGTCTTCATGGTTATCATTTTCATGTTGCACACTATTCCCTCATTTGGCCATACCATATTTAGCTACTTTTCTGTTACTGGTTGATTCCAGTTTTGTCATTATAAATAATACGGCTATAAATATCTTTGTACATATAGCTTTTTTCTTCTTAAATTATGTCCTTGGAATCAGTGCCCAGAAAGCAGATGACTGGGTCAAAGTGTTGGCTGTTTTATAGCTCTTGCTATGTAGAGCCAGGCTACAACTGAGGACATTTAACAACTACATGAAGCAACTGAGGACTCACAAGCTCTCACAAAAGTACTAGTGCCCTGTATCTGTAAAGAATGTATAGAATAAGCACTTATTGGCACCCACCATGTATCAGGTCCATGCTAGCAGGACACCCCGGGGATGAAGGAGAGGCAGTTCCCACCCTTGGGGAGCACAGAAGCTGTGGCTTTTCAACCTTTTTCTCCTCCTAGGACACAAAACATTCAAAACCGCTACATATCTAAGGGCAAACGCAGAATTTCGTGATTCTTCAAAATTCTGCGGGGACTTGAAACACTAACATGTTTTCTAATCAACGGAATCTTAATCAAAGAGGGTGTATTTTTGGCTTTGATGAGGGTTCTTAGCTGTAACTCCATTCATTTTTCTCAGATTCAAGAAAGGATATCAGGATGCAAGGGGGTGAGAGGGATGTACAGACAACATAAATCCACTTTGATTTCTAAAAACAGCAAACCATTCCCAAACACCGGCATTTGTGGTATGACACAATCGGACAAGTAAGAGGATCCTTTTATGTGTAAATCTGTGCACAGGGCTCCTCGGTAGGTAGGCCAGGATCACAAGGAGACAGAGTTGTGCTTTTAACAAATGCCCTGGGGCATGTGGTCTGTGCCAAGCACTGTGCTGGGGTCCAGGTGCCAGGACAAATGGGTGCGAAGAAAACTATGAAGAACCTGGGCCCCAGAAAAGGTAAGTGGTCATAGGACAGCCAATGTATTTGCATTCATTAAATATTACGTGCCAGGCACTGGGACACAGCCAGTGACCAAAACAGATGAAAATCCCTATCCCCACGGAACTAATGCTTAGGGGTGGGGGTGGGACAAATAATAAGTAAAATGTTGAGTATGTCAGATGGTGATAAATACAATGGAGAAAAATAAAGCAGGGGAAGGTGACAGGGTGTTCTGGAGAGGAGGTTTTAAATAGGGCGCTCAGAGATGGCCTCACTGAGATGATGACATCTGAACAAAGAGAGAGCAGTGGGATGGCTGGGAGAAGAGCACTCCAGACAGAGGCTCTGAGGCAGGAGCAAGGAGGCCGGTGGTGGTTGGGGGGCTTGCAGGAGGAGATGAGGTCAGAGAGGGAGTTGGGGCCATCCTGTGGGTGGCCCTGTAAGCATTTCAAGGATTTCTGCTTAATCATAGTGAAGCTGGGACCCGGTGGACAGCGTGAGACGTGGTCTGGTCTGGCAGGGAGAACGCACTCGAGGGCGAGGGTGGCAGGGAGCCCATTTAGGAGGCTAGCGGCGGGCTGGCAACCCAGGTTTTCATACTCAACTCAGTGTCCTTTCCATGCACTTAGTCCTTGGTCCGCCCCAGACTTGAGCTCTGAGCTCTTCGTAAGGTCAGAACCTACAGCGAACTCCAACCTGGAGGAAAGGTTTTTAGGAAGGTTCTGAAGTCCAATTATAACATCGTGCGATGGTCTCATTAGCATTAGAAAAGTTCCAGTACGGGGTTCTCTAGCTCTGGGAGCCTGGGCAGTGGTCCAGTTACGTCACTGATCTGGGGTAAATCTTCCAACCTCTGGCCAACCCAGTTACTTCACCTGTAAAATGGAGCAAAAAGCCCTGACTGCTTCCTAGCATCCAATGAGATCATTTGAAAGCAAATTTTAAACATCATTATCGTTTATAAAAAGCAAATAGGGACATGGAGCTAACCTCAGAGGGTTGATTTCACACTGCACTTCTAAACTCGTTTTAAAAAGCGCCAAGCCGGGGTTTGTCTCCGCGGTCTGTCGGAACCTGCTTCCCTCTCACCTAGCGCCCGGGGCGGGGCTGGGAGCAGCAGCAGGGCAGTGAGTGGGGCGGCAGGGCGCGGTGCTGGGGGCTAGGGCGCAGCTGCTCAGAACACTGACCCCCGCGACCTGACTCAGGGCCCTCTCGGCCGGACTCCCAGCCGGGGCCTTCTGCGGCGCTGTGGGCTGGGAGCGGCTGCGGGCCACCGGCGGGAGGACAGGCGGGGCTGGCGGCCGCGACGCGGGATGGGCGGAGCCGCCCCCGCCCTCGCTCCCTCGCTCCTCCCGCCCGCCCCAGGCGCCCGGGGCCAGCCGCGCGCTCTTTCTCCGACAGCTGCCCGAGGAGCCCATCGCGCGGTGCCGCGTCCTGCCCCGTCTGTCCCCGCGGGTCGCCGCCCGCCGTCGCCGAGCCATGACCACCCAGCAAATAGTCCTCCAGGGCCCGGGACCATGGGGCTTCCGCCTCGTGGGGGGCAAGGACTTCGAGCAGCCTCTCGCCATTTCCCGGGTAAGAGCAGCCTGGGACGCGCGGGGAGCGAGGAGCTCCCAGGCTGGGGAGCGGCGTGCCCCGGAGGGGCCCTAGGGAGGCTGGAGTCCCGCGGGCGCTGTCGGAGACGGCGGGTTCGCGAGCCCGGGACCGAGCAGGGACCGTCGGGCGTTTCCAGGTGCGCCGCGCGCTGAGCGCTTTCCGCGCGCCTTGGGCCCGCTGCCCCTTCCCCAACGCTGCGCTCCCGGGAGAGCCGGCCGGGGGCCGGGCGCGCCCTTACCGCATCCGCGAGAAAGCAGGGGGCCGTTTTCGTCCCTTTGCCCCGGAAGCACGGCCCGGCGTGTGGACGCGCTTTGTCAGCGGGCGAGGGAGTGAGGATCCCCGCAGACCGCGCGCTGGGAGATAGCACTTTCACGATCTTCATAAGTCGCAGAGTGGCAGAAAGCAGTTTGTAAGCAGCAGGAAAGTGAGGTGGAGTGGGTGGGAAGTTTACTGGGGGCGAGTGGGATTAACTTTAGAAACAACAACCGAAACAACTAGTTTTCCATTCTTTCGACTTGATGCATGTCCAGGTCTCACCTCGCTCATGCCCTTTTGGAGAAAAGGCGGGATTTTGGAAACAAACCCGAATAAACCCTCTTGGACCTTCCCCTCCTCTTACAGGACGTGGCTGTGCCATATTTCTGCCTGGCATTCCCAGATTATCAACCTGTCAGCCGTTTTGCCCCGGGAATACTGGGGTGGTATGGGGTCTCCACCTTGTGTGTGTGTGTCAGGGGGAGGTTGGTACGTGAAAACTTCTTAGAGTGGCCTCATCTCTTTGGAAGGGCCCAGGTTCAATCGGAGCCCACCGGTCCCATCACCCCCAAATAAAGCAGAAGCCCCAGGGAGACCCAGACTCAGGGTTCAGAGAGCCAGGCTTTGGTCGTCTAGTCTGGACTAAAGGCAAGCTTCGTGTCCCATTGCGAGTTGCCACATTCAATGCCTGCACCTAGAAAGTGGCCAATAAATATTTTTTGACTGAATGAAAAAAGGGAGTGAAAAGCAACTCCCTGGTGTCCACGTCTTGCCTAAAGGCCTCAACATTCCATTCTTGGGTCCATCTGCTTGCTGAAGCTGACCCTAAACTTGCCTCCCCAGTCATCTGAACATCCATCTTGGAGGGAAGGGGAAAATCACTATGGGTCCTTTTAACTTAAGTCCCAGCTTCCAGCAGCTGAAGGAGCATGGTGGGAGATGTGGGAGGAAAAGAATTGGGGGCCTCTTGGTTTCTCTGCCAGCCACAATTATACCCACATTTCTTTCCATGTGGGCCTAGTGGAGTGAGGAGGTCTTCTCTGACCAGCCCACACACAAAAGGGGCAGGTGCCTCAGTTCTTAGACCCTGTCTTCCCACTGTCTTCCACCTGCTGACCTGAGGGAACTGCTTTGATTATTCTCGCAGGTACATGCTGTCTTCACTGCCACCAACTGAATTCCTAAAGCGTAGGAGCTGTCCCTTTCTTTTATCTGGACCCCCGCCCCCAAGCCTGGCACAGAGTTGAACCTGGCCCAGCCCAGAAATCTTTGCAGGCTTATTAATAAATGCTTGGCCAGGGTAGGCACATTTAGACTTGCTTACCTCATAGTCCATTTGTCCTTGCTCTTTGTGTCTATAATTAACCTGTCAGCCCTCTCCACTTCTGAATTTATATGTGACATGAAACCTTTTTTAAGAAGTGGGGGATATATTGGCAATCTGTTAAAAGGGCAGTTACCACCTGTCATTTTAACTGCTTTAAAAAGTCTTAATACAAGTGACATTGTATAGGAATGACACTATGGGGTAGAAAACACAACACTGTAAATTCATTAGTTTGTATCTTCATATATTTATTTATTAGCGCAGGTTTAATAAGCATATACCGTATTCCCGAAACTGTGCAAAGCCCTGGGGTCCCAGAAATGAGAGGACACAGTTCCATTCTCAAGGTGTTCATGGTCTGGTGAGGGAAGCTAATCTTTATAATGCCCTTGGCAGGTGCTTTAATTGAAAAGTGAAAGTGACTCAGAGGAGGTGACATTCTCATGCTGACAGTAATTTACTTGTTTCTTCATCTCATTATTTCCACATCAAAAAGATGTGGGCCTCCTCCTGGGAATGGGAAAGTCATTGTCATAAAGGGACCCTGAGGTGGCCGTCCGAGATCTGGTGCTGGTCTGGTTTCTGCTTCTTACTTGAGCTGTACCTGGGGTGAGCCTTCTACTGTTTGAGGCTGCCTTCCTTATCTCTGCAATAATCATTGGCTGCGAGTTAAGGTATGTGAGAGTGCCCTGTAAAAAGTGAACAGTAGTGAGGAGGTGTGAACATTGACAGAGTTATACACACCTGGTTGGTAGGTGTGCTAGGTTTATCATCCTGGGCAGATACAGTTTGCTAGTATGGATCTGTATATGTAGACTTTGAGTCTCCACACCAAAGCAAACTATAAAATTAGGCTGGAGAGGAGTGCCTTTTATTTAAATAACTATGTTTGCTTTCTCTTGCGTGAATTAGTCTGGTATTGGCTCCAGTCTTTTGTTAAACTGCTAAAGCTCCTGAATATAACTCTGTAATCTTGTGTACTTGAAATTGTTTCTTTTTCTTTTTTAACTTATTTTTTATTATGAAATAAAAAACTCATAAAATATAAATGCATAGCAAATGATTATAAAGCAAATACCTGTAAAGTCACCACCAGGTCAAGAAATAGAACATTGCCAACACCCCTGCAGCTCACTACACACAACCCTATCCAGACTTACAGTAATCACCTCCTTGTTTTTCTTTATAGTTTTATCACCTAATATGCATCCTGAACACCATAGCTTAATTTTGCCGCTTTCTGCACAGAATCATACAGAACACATTTTTGTGTGTGTGTGTGTGTGTGTGAACAGGAGCTTTCACTCCTCAATATTTTCATCTATTTTACTGTGATAAACAAAATTTCAATCCAGATTTTCAACTTTAAGTGGACATAAACTAGCTTTCTTCCTTTTCCCTCTTTCTCATTTAAGCCCTCTACCTTGGATTCCCTGATGATCCAGCCACACATTTGCCACTGTCCGCTGAGATTTTTTTCTGTCGGTTCCTGCTCCAAATCTATCTAGTTGATCTCCAAATCAACTCCTCTAAATAGAGGAGTTGTCTATCTCCTTGCTTTTTTTTCCATGTCAGTTTCTTATTTCCTCTAGTTGCTTTCAAGGGAAGCCTTCAGAGAATCCACACCCAGGCCCAAATTGCTGCTCAGTTTATATTGACTGTTTTTCTCTCCCAGCAACTGACAAAAGACAGGAAGGGGTGGGGCCAGAGATAAGGGGATGCTCTTGGTGGGAGGAGCTGCGCCTTTGCTTCTTGAGTGCCTGGGCAGCCTTTGCTAAGAGCAGCGTGGTTTTATGGCGAATGCTGGTGCCCTTTGCTCAGATATCCTACGGGGTGCTTAGAAATGGATAGTCTGTAGCCAGAGGGTCTTTTCTGATGTGTGAGAGTGTTGTTTCCAGACTCAAGTAGGTTTACATCATGTCCTTAAGGTGGAAAGAGCAGGACTTGTCTGTCAGATTATGAAAAGCAAGAAATGTTCATAAAGGCTCATTATGCATTAATTGCCCTTGCTCTGCACTCCCTAGTTCTGTGAAATCGATCACCTGGGACATATTAGCTACTCCAGCTGATCACAGCTGATCTAAGGAGAGAAAAGGAAGAGGATGAATCAAAGGGGATGAACAGCATATAAGTGAATCCTTTGAGCCTACTGGCGTGAAATTCACCAAGCATGTGATGAGCCTCTAACCAGACACTCTCCCCCTTCCCCAGCCCCTGGGATCCAACCTTGCTGGTTTGTGTTTGAGGAGGAGAGAGGGGAGAAGAATGGCTTTTAGGTATGGCAGCCTGGCTGATGACTGAGAGGAGATGATCATCTAACCACTGAGGTCACACTCTCCTAGGCTGCTCAGGACTGGGAAGAGCACCAAGGAATTGCTCTTGTGCAGGGACTAGGCTGGGACTGGCTTCCAAGCTGTCACATTCCGTAGGCTGGGCCTTGCCATTGCTCCACGGAGGAGAGGAAAGGCCATATTCTTTGCCTTGTACAGAAGGAAGCTCAGGTGCCCATAGGCTAGGTAATTTGTTTGAATTTACATAATTTTTCATTGACTGAACTACTTTTTAACTTCTTTGTAAAGGAAAGCGTAGAGACTGGTTAAAAATGAGCAAAAGTGGCAATGTCAGAAAATTAATTTTTTTTTTTTTGTGAGGAAGATTAGCCTTGAACTAACATCTATTGCCGATCCTCCTCTTTTTGCTGAGGAAGATTGGCCCTGGGCTAATATCCTTGCTCATCTTCCTCTACTTTTTTTTTATATGTGGGATGCCTGCCGCAGCATGGCTTGATGAGTGGTGCGTGGGTCCGCACCTGGGATCTGAACCTGTGAACGCTGGGCCACTGAAGTGGAGCGTGCCAACTTAACCACCACACCACTGGGCTGGCCCCAGAAAATTAATTTTTAAAGGATGATTTGACTTCCAGTATGTCTCAGAGGAAAGCCTGGGGAAGTTGCCAGAACTTCTGTATGATGCCTGGTAAAGTGTCAAGGGCAGGGACTCAAGCTGAGCTCCTGTCCTGAGTACCACACTGGGAGACCCTGGGCAAGTCACGTGCCTTCTGTGGGGTTCAGTTCTTTGTAAAGATAAAATAAAATAATAAACAAGCAGACCAATGGTTTTGTACCCTTTGAATAGGAGGGCCCACTTTTTTATTGTTGAAAAGCGTCCTAGCGTCTCATATGGAGTTAGTTGTACATTCAACCATGAGTTGATTGAGAAAACATATTATGAATTCAGAAATGTTTTCAGATGAATTTGTGTTTTGTTATTCATCTGTGAATATCTGTGCCCAGCTGACTCTTGTGTTATTCACAAGTGCCTCTGTTTACACTTGAAAGATTTATGTGAGAAATATTTTTTTATTGGCTTGAGATAATGACCATAGTTAAAATGTATATAGGACTTTTTATATGCCTTTAAGTGTTCTAAGCGCTTAATATATTCTCTCAGTAATCCTCACAAGTATCTTGTGAGGTCGATACAGTTAAGATGCCCATTTTACAGATGAGGAAATTGAGGCATGGAAACATTGAGTACTTTGCCCACATCTTATAGTGGTGAGTGACCGAGCTGGAATTTGGCTGAGCAGTCTGGCTCCAAAGCCCATGGCTTTAATCTCTATGTCATGATAATATTTTAATAGCGGCAAACATTTTTCAAATGCCTACTCTCTGCTAGTGCACTTGCATTATCTTCTTCTGTACTTGCCACAACCCGTGACACAGGGACACAGGACACAGGAAATTGCAGAGCTAGGATTTGAAGCCTGGCAGACTGACTCCCAGACCAGCTTTAACCATTATATTCTGCCTGCTGTTAAGCCGTAACTGTCAATATTTCATTGGTAATAGTGTTACCCAGCACACAGCTGTGAGAAATGGTAATGGTGCAGGCGTCAACATGAAGGGTAGGACCCTCCTGGGTTCCTCACTCCAGAGCCTCTTGTGCCCCTGAGGGTTGGGTGGGTGGTCTTCCAGCTGCTTTGTGGCCTCAGCCCGAGTGCTCCTGGAGCTCAGAGCATCCCACAGAGCAGCACCTCCCCTCCCTGTTCTTTCTGCAAAGCCAGAAGCCATGGCCCCACCTGGGACAATTAACAGTCCATATGGGATTCCATGTCCATATGGACAGTGAAGAACAGAAGAGCAGAGGAGTTGAAGGACTGGCCAGAGTAAAGCCTGCCTGGGTGGCTACGAGGGGATTTGGGGGCAGTTTTGTGGCAAATGAAGATGACCAGGTAGTGCACAGATCCACCTTGCCCAGCCAGTGATGGGCCTGGGAAGTGGCAGCCAAGCCAAGTCCAAAATGAAATATACCCATGAAAACCTAAGACAAAAGTAATTTCTGTATGACACTTAGCACCCTGTATGATTGTTGATATTATTATTAGCCTCATTGGGGGTTAGCTGGAATGCTTCTCCGTAACTGAGCTCTGTGGTGTATTTTCATGTGTGTAGTGCACTGCCTTCTTGGTAAGTGCTGTAAACATTAAACATGATTTTCTGAAGAACACTCTGGTTTTGTAGGAGGCCAGGTTATTGACCAAGGACTCAGGGCCTGAATTTTATAGACATGACTACTCATATCATATCAAATCAGACAATAAAGACATAGGTATGATATATATAAGATAAAGATGTCTAAAATGCATATAGATAGATTAAATTCGGATGATGCAGCAACAGTTTACATCCATTTGTTTTTAAAAAAATTTATAAAAAAATACTCATGCTTCTCAAGCTGAACATACCCATACCTGTGACCTAACAGTTCTCCTAGTTAAATACTCAATAGAAATGTGTCCACATGGGCACCAAAAGCCACGTCAAGAATTTTCAAAGCATCACTATTCACAGTAGCCCCAAATGCAAAGCCATTCAAATGTCTAACAACAGTAGAATGGATGAATAAATGGTGGTATAGTTATATGATATAAAACACCACAGCAATGAGAATGAAGGATTTACAACTATGCACAATGACATGGATGAGACAGACGCACACGCGCGCGTGCACACACACACAAACACAAACACACGATGTTGAAGGAAGGAAGCCAGATGTAAAAGGGTAAGTAGTAGGTGATTCCAGTTATATAAAATTAATCAGACAAAATTAACGTATAGTGTTAGAAGTCAGGATCCTGGTAACGTTTGCCAGGAAGTTAGTCACGGGAACAAGGGACGAGGGGGCTTCGGAAGTATGCGTAATGTTCTGTTTTTTTATTTGGGGCTGGTTCCGTGGGTGTGCTGTCTGTATGAGAATCCATCCAGCTATATATTAATGATTTGTATACTTTTCTGTATGTGTTATACTTTAATAAAAAAGTTTATATAAAATCCCTCATGCTTGTTATAAAAGATCAAGTAATACAAAAATGTGGAAAGCATGAGGTAAAAGTCTTCCCAAGTCTTACTTCCCAGTGGTAAACATTAACAATTTGCTGCAAAACTTTCCAGACTTTTTCCTATTCACATTTTAAAGCATTTTAAAAATCAAATTACTATATCCTGGTGAACTATTTAGAAGTCATTGCTTTGTACTTTCTGTATTATTTTTACTGCAGCAAATAAAAAGTTAAAGACATCTTGATGTTGTGGGAAAATGCAGTCTTGTTATCAGCCTGATCTGGGTTCAAACCCTGTCTTGTCCATTTGTTAGCTGTGTCCTCGAGTAGGGTTAGCTCCTGAAACCTCAGTGCCCTCATTTGTAAAGTGAGAATACTAATGCTTGTCTTCAAGGGTTGTGGTGAGGATTAAGATTATGTATAGAGAGAGCCTAGCACTATGGCTAACGTATAGGAGGCATCAGGGTACAGTGGTACTATTAAAAAAATAATAATGGCAGCTACTATGTATTCAGTGCTTTTTATGTGCCAGACATTGTTCTAAACTCATTACAAATGTAATCTCATTTAATCCTTCCAATAACCTAATGAGGTTGATACTATTATAAATTTCATTTGAGTCATTGAGAGGAACCTGCCTAAGGTTATATGTTTAGTGAATGGTTAGGCTTTGGGTATGAGTGGTAGTTGTTGGAGCTGTTTAAAAGCACAAGGTGGGGGCCGGCCTGGTGGTGCAAGGGGTTAGGTGTGCGCGCTCCGCTGTGGCGGCCCGGGGTGTGCCGGTTCATATCCCAGGCACGCACTGACGCACCGCTTGATAAGCCATGCTGTGGCAGCCTCCCATATAAAGTTGAGGAAGATGGGCATGGATGTTAGCCCAGGGCCAGTCTTCCTCAGCAAAAAAAAAGAGGAGAATTGGCATTGGATGTTAGCTCAGGGCTGGTCCTCCTCACAAAAAATAAATAAATAAATAAAAGCACAAGAGGTACGCAGGGGCTTGTATGGAAACTTTTGACAGACTCAATGACTTCTTGATAAATGAGGGAATTCTATTTTGCTACCTGCTTTTTAATATATTCCCACCTGAGAAATGGTGGTTGGTCTTTCAGACAAAGAGAGCAATAAGTCTCTTTGAACTGCCACCCTTTAGCGTTAATGGCTTCCTTTTGCACTGATCGTGAGGTGAAGCTGGATTAAGGCACAACTCATCTACAAGTACCTGAACCCTACTTTATTGCCTCATTTCCTTGAGAAAATGGTTATAGACTAACCAAGAACATTTGGAAACATTCTTGGGTTTTTCAGGCCATGCATAAGCTCATACAGCTTCTGTGGCCTCAAAGTCTGTGCCATACATAGCTTGGGCCCACAAACAGATTGAGTCAGAAGTCTGACTCAAGAGAGTTCAAATTCCACATCTAAATGGCATACTGCAGGGCTGGGTCCTGCTTTTTTCTCCAGCTTAGAATCTTTTCAGTTTATACCTAAATATTTTGACACAGCCATTAGTTCAATGGAGATTTGTCCCTAATGGCACATGGGACTGAGATTGAACCTGAATTCCAAATTTCTGTATTCCAGTCTTGTTTTGTATAATGCTGAATTATAACTATCATTATTTATACTGTCTCACCTACTTGTAAGAAGGATTTAAGGTGATTTACAACACCAAAACACATATTTACAATATTTAAAACACAAGAACATACATAATAAGATGTAACAAAAAATTGGAACGTAGAAGAGGAAACGGAGATGTGCCAGGACTTTTAAATCAGGTGATGTCTGTAATTGCACACTACAGTTCACTGTGAGTTTTCTGGCCAAGGCAAAATAGAACCATGTTGAGTTATTTAGACATCTGCGATGAAGTTACTTCTACAGTAGTCCATTTGCACAGCACCTTCAAGGATGTTGACCAACATTATAGGGGCTGTGTTTCTTTCACTCTGTTTTGGTAAGAGATAGAGAAATATTATTTTAATAGACCTTTCTTTCAAGGGCCTTCTGCGTACTCTAATAGGAGAGTAAGCCCTTGAAGTTACTTCTGGAGGAGCTGAAATTTTAGAGTCTAAATATTTTTTGTTTACCTAATGACTTAACTTCATTTCAGGGAAAAGGATAGTCAACATCTTCCTTGATGTTTCCAAACCTAGTGAACATCAGAATTTTCTGTGAAGCTTCAAAAAAGCTATAGATTCCTGGGTCCTACTGTGTGGACCCTCTTTGGTAGATCTGAGGTGGGGTGTGGAAATTTATTTGTATTTTTAAAACCCCCATGGGAGCTGATGACCAACCTGTTTGGGAACCATTGCCTCATCCTTGCAAATATTAGAGTTTTCCTCTGAGTTATTGGTGAGCTGGGTCAATTTCTGGCCTGAGGTCTAGATGCCAATTCTAGGGGGCAAGGTTAACAATGTTCTGTGAACATTCAGTAAACTGACCTGTATTCCTGTGCATAGGTCAAAGTCAGAGAACCTTCTGAATAGATACAATTTTTCCCTTAGGCAAAATAAAGCTCTGCATCCGAACTGTTTGAACTGTTTAAACTGTTTGACAAGTATTTGGTTAAAATCCCTGTGTTTGTCAAAAGGATGACAATACAATTTATCATCCAGACTGGAACACTCTTGAGAGTGAAATGGGATGCTTTTGAAAATTAAGCTGGGAAAATAGTTTACTGTCCAAGGCAAGCCAGGGTGTCTCATAATGATAATCATAAAACATTTCTATATATAATTTTACTTTATGTAACTTTTTAACTAATCCAGTGGTCACAAACATGTTTATATGAAGGGGTCAGGAGGCAACATAAAAAGTTTTGACTCAAGGTTGAGGTAGTAAGAAAATTAAATTAATAGCTGCACAAATGATGATAAATGGCAGCTGGTACTAGGTTTCTGTGTTGGGGGCAATACAGTGTAGTGGGGGCTGTGGCTAAATGGAGAGCATATACCTCATCTAGACAGCTGGTGCTGATTGTTGCCGTATGGGCATGTAGGTCCAGAATTGCCAGATTTTCTGATTTTTCACAAGAAGCTGAGACTCTAGGTTTTGTGTGAAATTTACCAATACCTAAATATTGGCAAGTAATTTAAATAAAAAAAAAACGAAAACAAAATCATGGGCTGGATTCATTTCATGGGCCTCCAGCTTTCTATCTTGAGCATAGGGAGTTAAAGGAACCCCGTCTAGCTGTCAACAGAACATGTAAATTTAAGTGGAACTGCCTTTTGAAAGGTCCACTGGGGGAAAGCAGCCTCAGAATGGCTGGCCTAGGGGCTGAATGGGTGACCCCTTGAATGGGTCTGCTTCTTTGAACTGTCATTATGAGAGCATCTGTCAAATACAGTCACCTTAATCTCCGCAGAACTAAGGCTCAGTGGTTATTTCTTGGCAGTAACTGGACGGTCGAGTCAGATACTGTGTTTAAGTTCCTTTGTTGTTCCCCATTGTTTTCCAGATAAAGTACAATCTTCTCAGAAGGAAAATAACAGGGTTCTTACAGCCTGGTCTGTGTTTACATCTCCAGCCTCATCCCCTTCCTCTCTCTTCGCTTCCTGTGTTTCATCCATGCCAGTCCACATGCTGTTCCTGTAACTTGGCATGCTCATTCACGCCTCCTGTAGTACTTTTGCATGGTGTTAAGCAACGCCTCCTCCTGAGAGTCTTCTCTGATTCTACCTTTAGGCTCCCCTTGCCTCTTTGCTTGCTTCTAGCACAGCACTCATCAGCTGTTGTACATGCCTGTCTGCCCCTGGAGATTGTGAGCTCCTTGATGGCAGGCACCATCCTTTTCACATCTGTATTTCAGTGCCTTGGGTGGTTCCTGGAATCTACAAACAATAGCTCACATTTCTAGAGCTCCATACTGTGCTCTGCCTGAATCATCTCATGTAATCCTCACTACAGCCTTCTGGTGTCAGGACTGTTATCATCTCTGTTTCACAGATGAGAAGAGTGAGACACGTAGAGGTGAAATACCCCACCCAAGGATAGATATAGGACTTGAACACTTACAAGCTTACAAGTGGCAGAGATAGGACTTGAACCCTGGCCATCTGACTTCAGAAGACACATCTTAATCAACAAGCTACACTGTCTTTCAGAATGTACTTACGGAATGACTGTCTGATGAATGAATAAATGAGAGAGAGAAGGAGGGAACAGAGGAGGGATAAAATAGAAACTTGCCATTATCACAGAGGAGGAAGGTTATCTTTCATGTGTCATGGCCAGTGGGTAGGCATCCAGTTCTGTATAATAGCAATATTTAGTTATTTAGATATAAGTTGAAGAAAGTGGGAGAGCTACATCATTGTCCTATTGTGCACCTTTTAGAAGTGAAATTAAACTCTTCAAAACCTTCTTATGTGCTCAGGAATCTGGCAGCAATGCGTAAGCTTTAAAGATCCATTAGGAACTTGCAGTATAGGGTGGATGTACGGGTTGGCCTCTGAGCAAAGTGTCTGCCTTGGGAGGCCAAAGAGTGAGGAAGACATGAGTGAATTCTGCAGAAAATGGCAGGTTGTTCATTAGTGGAAATTGTTGTGGCTAACCTCATTTATTCTCATGCAGCAAGAGTTGTGTGATCGAGTTGTATGGTCTCTGGGGAAGAAAGCCGGAAGAGAATTTTTGAGGATGTCCATCAAACTAATGGGTCTTTGGATGAGAATATAGGATTTCTTTTTTAGAAATTGAAGCTGACTCCATTATGAGCTAGCTCTGATGGAATTTGATGGTCAGGAAGAAATTAGAATAGATAGTGTGGTATACTGGGTTAAGTGGACGGACTCTGGAGCCCCACAGCCTGGTACTCACCAGCTGTGTAAACCTCAGGCAAACTGCTTAACCCCAGTTCCTCCATTTCCTCATCTGCAATGATGCAAATAATGTTGGTTACCTGATAGCATCACATAAGGATTGGTAAATTAACCCATGTCAAACACGTCAACTGTGCTTGGCATTTAATAAGCACTCCTTAACTGATGGCTATTGTTATGATTGTGATGAATAGTTAGTGTGTAGTAAGGATGGAGTCCACCGTTCAAGATGGGAACTAACCAGTGTTGGAGGCACAGGCCTTCTCTCCTGAAGCCCTTTGCAGTTCCCTGTTATGATTTGGGTATTTTATAAGGGATGGGGTTGCTGGTCCCCAGCTCAGTATAGAGCAATGGAGATGATTGTCCTGTGGTGGGGAGGCACCCAAGTGGTGGCAGGAGTTTGTGACACTCCAGTTCCTTGTGTAGAAGGCCATAGCAGATGAGTCTCCTTAATTCTGGATTTTCCTTTGGCTCTGGCAGTTGGGTTTGGAGCCTCTGCATGTGGCATTGTGGTAAAGCAGAAAGGGAATGGAATTTGGAATGAGAGGATATGGTTTCAAGTTCAGGCTCAAGCCTTGAGCTGTGTGAACTTGCATCAGTCACAACTCCTCTGAGTCTTAGTGTCCTCATCTGTGTAGTTATGTGTTGGTGGTGAGGTCGTCATTATCATTATCTCAAATAGGAGACTGTATGTGAAAGGGCTTTATAAAAGATTCCATAATTTGTTTAAATTTGTTTTGTTTTTTCAAAAATAGCACATAAAAGAATGTGAACTTGATCTGTTTATATGTGATTCCATCCGAGTCCCATCTGATGATCTTGTCTTGTAACTTTCCGAGATTTCCTTTGGCTTCCCATCAGTTTGACTTAAAAAAAAAATCAGAGCGAATGATAGGATGGCCAGGCCTTGATTACTCAGGCTTAGGACTCTTAAGACTGGTTCTAGCTTGTCCAGGGCCTGTCGGGATGTAGTGAGCAGAAATGCCTCTCCCTCAAGACAGTGTGAACCAAATGCTGGAAATTCCAGAGTTCTTAGTGGCTGAGCATATGAAAGTAAAAAGAAACTTCTATTTTCACTTTCGCAAGCCTCCCCCACCCCCGCCCTCTCATCATTTTAGTTTTGTGAGTGGTCACATTCCAGGATAGCGATGTTGAGGGAAATGATTATTTGATTTCTTTTGAAAAAGTCATTTTTAAAGGCTAAAATGAAAAGGCTTTTAAAGCATTTTTAAAGGCTAAAAGCATGATTACATATTTAACAACGCTAGATATTTTAGACTCAATCACTCATTGGACAAATATTTATTGAGCAACTACTGTGTACCAGTCACTGTGCTAGGCACTGGGGATACCACGGCGCAAAAGGCAGACAAAATCCTGTGCTCAAACACCTTACTGTTTTGTAGGCTCTCAAAACATTAAATAAACAAACCCACAAAATAGATTTACAAACCTAACGTGACGAGTACCACTTCTTCTACCATGAAGAAGTAGAAGAACAGAATGTATTAAAAGGACGACAGGGGGATCTAACTTAGATTGGCAGTCAGGGAAGGCCTCTCTCAGAAGGGTCATTTCAGCTGACACCTGAAGGATGAGAAGTTAATCAGGGAGCGGTTACAGCAGGTGCTAAGGCCCTGAGGTGGGAAAGAAGTAAGGAAGGCCCTTGTAGCTAGAACTTAGTGGTGGGATGGCATGATGAGGGTGAGGAGGGAGGCACAGTCTTTAGGGACCGTGTCAATGATTTTGGATTTAATTCTAAAGGGATTCTTTCACACTGTTAGATTTAGTCATGATAAATGGGTTTGATCAGGCTGCTCTCCCTGGAGATAGAATTTGCCAACCCAGAACCATTGCCAATCCCACATAAAGTGATGCTTAGGGCCATTTTTTAAAAAAGGGGGGGCTGTATTGTTCTTTAGAAAAAGCGAAATATACATGAAGTCACCCCAGATCCGTCTTTTCAGGAAGACAGGCAGAAAATGAGAGGAATTGGTTTTTTACTGCATATACTGGGTGACTCAGAGGCTAACTCCACAATGTTGACTACAAGGAGAGCACAGCCTACATTTGCCTATGTGAAAGATCTTTTCCCAGTATCTGAATGAGAAGAAGGTCTGAACCTTGGATCAGGGGGCTTTCATTTTTCTAAAGGCCAGATCTTTGGTAAACAGATGATGGGAAAGTCAGAAAGGAAGGTTAGGAGGTCAAGATGCACTGGTTTCCACATCCTGCTACATTCCAGGAGAGTTTTGCCTGATAAAGTCATAGCATGTCCGAACCAGAAGGGACGTCAAGGATCAAGTCACCCTCCCCTTATTTTATGGGGTCAGGGTGCTGATCGGGGGGCGTGGACCATGACAGCAGCATCACACCAGCCTCCTCAAAAGGGTCAGTGTTTTCAGTCTGGTGAGGGCTGATTGGACACTGACTGCTGAAAACTGCATCAGATGCAGAACCTTAGGGCGTAAGCCTTATGTCCTGGATGGTGCCTTGAAGGGCCTCTTATCTGTGGTTCAGCTGTAGGAGACACCCAGGTGTTTACAAGACCTTCCTCATTTGGCTCCCAGGAGTCAAGGGCCTTCTCCAAGGGGAGGCCAGAACCCTCTGGGCGCTGGAGTCTGGGTGTGTTACCGCTGCTCTGCTCCTGGGGCGCTTGGAATTCCCATCAAGGAAGGTCTTTAATGTCAAAGTCATGGACTGACCCTGAGATGATAGTAATATTTTTAGTGTACTTCGGTTTAGAAAATGCCTAATAGTAAAAAGTTATTCTGAGGTTAGTACTACTTCAAAATAAGCTTGTACTTTGTTCATCAACAGCATCTGTATTCACTTGAAAATAGTTGTACATCTGTGTAAGAGGCATGATGTTATTCAGTCTACATGTAATGCTCAGTAGGCAGATGGATTTGAGGACCCATTGCAGTAATCGACTGGCTTCCCTCAAGCATTGGTGGCCCATAAATTTGGAACCACTGGTTTAGAAGTGTTAGCTGGCAGAAAAGCAGCTACGCGTAGCAGAGGACCCTAATCAGAGTCAGCTTCTCAGGTGGGAGGAAATGAACCAGTGTAAACCTATACTGCCGTATTTTAAAATATTCTTCATTGCTTTTTTTAACTACAAGGTAATTCAAGCTCATTGTAAAAAACAAAAACCTTACAAAAATGTATAATAGAACAGTTTGGTGTGCAGTGTTGCAGTTTTTTCTGCATGTAAGTAACATGTCGATTATTAAGATTTTTAGTAGAAATAGGATGTTACTGTATGTAATGTTCCCTAAGTGTGTCTAATTGACTTATTTTAAGGAAGCAGCAAGGTTCAGTGGGAAGAACATTGGGTCTGGTTCAAGATTTGAGTCCTGGCTCTGTAATATACTAGTTGGATGACTAGTAATAGTAATATGCTGTTTGAGTGATCCCAGGTTAAGTCACAAATCTTTCTAAGCTTTCGCTTCGTGGTCTAAAATGGGAACTGACATTTGTCTTCCTTTCTCACAAGGTTGTTCTAAGGATCCAATGAGATTGTGTATAGAAAAGGACTTTTTGTAAACCACAATGTATTACATAAATGTAAAGTATTGTTAATATTGAAACTTATGATTTCAGCCCTCTTTCCTTTTTAAATGCTTTGATCCACATCAGTGAACACTTAACCTGGTGGTAACTTACTCTGGTTTCCTTGGAGACGAATGGTAACTAGCCTACTCTCTCCTTTTATCCAGGTGACTCCAGGAAGTAAGGCTGCCACAGCTAATTTATGTATTGGAGATGTAATCACAGCCATCGATGGGGAAAATACCAGCAATATGACGCACTTGGAAGCTCAGAACAAAATCAAGGGCTGCACGGACAACATGACTCTCACGGTAGCCAGGTAAGGCCCGTGGAAACGCTCATTCATTTCTGATCGACTGGAAGCTGCTTGTGGGCAGAGACTGCCTCACGTCTCAGAATCCCCTCTACCCGCCAGCTCAGTGCCATGTGTGCTGTAGGCAGGCCAAAAGGCCTGTGGAATTGGAATTTCAGGTTGCTCATTTTCCTCTCTACTTCTCACAGTGCTTCTTAGAGTGTGGGCGACTTTCTCTAAGAGATCTGCATTTTCACCTGATCCAACACAACTAACCAAAATTTTGAGGAAGTCAAGTCAGTTAAATATTGTCAGGTATAATGAAATGAAAATTTCTTCCTGGAAATCATCGAGAATCTACTTAGAGTGCTGCTCAGACCACACTACGCTGAGCGGTGGGTACTGCGCCAGGAGATTACAATAACAGAGAAAGATGTCAACACATGAGACAAAAATGCTTACTGTAAGTTTAAGTACGCTGCAAGAAAAGAGAGCTGGATGTTCTCAACAGGTTGATGAGTGAGGAGAGTGCATTGGGAGTTGTAATTGGGGTAGCATTCCCATTCTTCTTCTGTTTAGTCTTGGAAGGGGTCCTGCAAGGACATGATTTCAGGACTGATTTGGTTCAGTCTTTGCTGGCTCCATGTTTCTTGTTGGATCAAGTTCACATTTTTCATTCTGATCTCCTATTAACCTGCTTTTAATGTCTCATTAAACAGCTTCCACAACTTTTCATCCTGAACGCTTTGCTCAGGTTCTCATCTGTAAAGTAGGTTTTTCACTTTCTTCTACCTTATGCCACAGGACGGGCTGGAGGACCAAGTGTGGGGCAGCATGTCAGAATATTTTGTACATTTCAGAGCCCTCCCCCCATGGGGGCTACACCATTTTATTACTACCCCCTCAAAAGCACTCCTCATTCTCATCGCCGTTTCTATCTCAGTCCAAATCCTCTCCTTCAAGCCCTGTTCAAGACATTCATTCATTCATTCATTGATTTTTGATTCATTTAGCAACAATTCAACAGGTATATCTAGTATATATCTGGCACTCTGCTACGCACTCTGACAATACAGGATGAGTGCAAATATTCTCTACCTGTAAGAGAGGAAAAACTACACTAATGAAAACTGAGACTAGACTGAGATTGTTGCTATGTGATTGATACAAAGAAATCCTTCACATGCTCAAGAAGGGAGGCATCACTTTTAATTGGGCCACATAAGCTTTGTGAATAAGTTGATTATCTGGCCTGGATCGAGAACCCTGGGAGAGACAGAGGAGTGTGGGCAGCCATCAGACATGGCGTCACCAGATTGGTGCTTTCGAAAGATCACCCTGGTGGTAAAATGGAGGGGAAGGCGAGCGGCAGAGTGCTAGTTCAGAGGCTGGTAGTCAGACAATAGGAGGCATTTTCAAACTCTGTTTTGACTATATATTATTTATTTGGCCTCAATGAAACAACAGCTTTGTCAATCTGTTGTAGATCTGAACATAAAATCTGGTCCCCTCTGGTGACAGAGGAAGGGAAGCGTCATCCGTACAAGATGAATTTAGCTTCTGAACCTCAGGTAAGGACTTGTTCACCATTGTCGCTTCTCTCACCACCCAGCATCTTCTCTGGTTTCGACACACCTCCGTGTGCTCCTGGTTTTCCTGCCCTGGAGGCCTGGGAATAAGATGCAGGGAGAGCCCTCCACTGTCACTGCTGGGACCTGGCTCTTGTTCGGTTCTTCCCGTAAGGAAACTGTGGGAGGAAAGGGCTGGAAAACCCCAAGGCAGTGACACCATGGCCTAGGCTGGAAGCAGGGGGTAGGAAGGCTATACGGGAAGCGGGTGGAAGCCTTCCTGTGTAGAATAGGGTGGCAGGACCATGTAAAATAAAGAAGCTGACTCAGCTCATTATGGATTTCAGATACACATGAATCATGCCAGGGATGAAAATCAGTGTGGGTCCGGAGGCCTAGAGCCTAAAGGAAATAAGGCGAAATTTCATAGTAAACCCTGCCTCTCCTCCCTGTATCCCACTATCTGGTTTCCATGAGCCTTAGGGTGGAAATCTTGATTGTTGTTATAGTGAGCCTTCTAGTGAGTCCTTAAAATTACTAAATAAAGTGGTAATTCTTACTGAAAAATGTGGTAGGGAGTCAAAGCATAATTTGTTGGCCAAATAGAATTTCCTGGGACAGTAGGCTGTCAGAAGATTCCATATTTGTTAATAAATCTCTCAGTACTTACATTATAGGTAATTTTATTTCTTTCTTCCTTAATTGCATCTTCTAAATAATCTGTAATGAATGGGTAGTCTTTTGAATTAAGGGAAAAAACTTAAAGAAGAATGTTTACAACATATTTGTGAAATTTCTCGTGCCTGACATGCTACTTTTTTTTTTTTTAAAGATTTTATTTATTTTATTTTTTCCCCCCAAAGCCCCAGTGGATAGTTGTGTGTCGCAGCTGCACATCCTTCTAGTTGCTGTATGTGGGACTCGGCCTCAGGATGAACGGAGAAGTGGTGCCTCGATGCGCACCCGGGATCCGAACCCGGGCCACCAGCATCGCAGCGTGTGCACTTAACCACCAAGCCACAGGGCCGGCCCTAACATGCTACTTTTCACAAAGTATATGTCTGTTGGATAAATTAATGAGTTATTAATGGTAGTTAATAGTAAATTGATAATGGCTTTTGAAACTTCTTTTAGATTGGTTTGTGATTGTTGCACGTTTAACCCCAACTGAAGATTTGAACTTTAATTTTCTTTTCTAAATTTGGGACACTATTTAGTTTTTATGGTGAATGGAGTTATAGTCAAAAGATGACATTTAGCTAGCTATCTTTTATACATGAAACAGAAACTTATATGAAATTGAACTCACTGGGTACATTAGTGTGGGTAAATCGAGTGGTTGTGTGTAAGTCGTATTTTCTCAAATTTCAGAAATGCAGTCACACAAAATTTTTTCCATTAATATAATAAAAATCATACTTAAGAGTCTTAAGAATCACAATAAGGATCATTTTGCATCTGCCATTTCAAATAACTGAAATGAACCTATATTCTATATAGCTCCTGTAAGGAAAGTTCATAAAATGGCACTCAGTCTATAAACTGGCAGTTGTGCAAACTAATTTAAAACATGCCACAGTTAATTCCAATTTCCCAGGGAGTTCTCAGCTACTTCACTAAATTTACTATAAGTGTTAAGTTTTAATGTGTTAAGTTCTCATATATTTTTTAGTACATAAGGAATGATTTTGTTCTAATTTGGTCTATCTAAAATCCTAGTTTTCACTTAAATAAGATAGTACTTAAATTTTAGTTGGGGCCAGCCCGGTGGTGTAGTGGTTAAGTTCTCACATTCTCTCAATCCTGGGTGCGGACGTACTCACCACTCATCAAGCCATGCTGAGGCGGCATGCCACATGGAGGAACTAGAAGGACCTACAACTAGGATATGCAACTATGTCATGTACTGGGGCTTTGGGGAGAAAAAAGAAAATGAGGAAGATTGGCAACAGATGTTAGTTCAGGGCCAATCTTCCTGAAAAAAAAAATTATAAAAGAAAGAAATTTTAGTTATACCTTTTATATGTATTATACTTGAATTTTCATCTTAATCATATAATCTGGTTACCTGTGTTAATATTTTGAAAGTAGTTCTCTTCAGATTAAAAAAAAATTCTCAAACACTTTAACATTTAACTTGAGTATGTTTTTCTTTTGATTCCAGTAATTCTTTGTTCCTATGAAAAACTTCCCACCTCTCATTTTTCCAAAATCTTCCATTTCCAGTCATTCTAAAATAGAGGAATGAGTAAGAGCAGAGTTCATTCTATAATTAAAAAATCTGTTGGTTCATGTGAAGCCAACCAACACCCCAGCTTATCTGAGGTCAGAGTAGTTACACACCTAGTTTATATTTCCTCATTATTGCGTTTCCTTGGAGACTGATAAATACAAAGCCCAAACAATTACATCATCCCTTCCAAAAGCAGGCCCTGAATTAACCGCCTGACTTCTGGAAAGACCAGTTTTCACATGGGTTAGAGATATTCCTTTTTTGTACAAAACAGTTATATTCTTGGAAGATTCTCTATAAAATAAAACCAGAATTTCCAACCTGAAGTTTCTACTGACTTCTGTTTTAATTGAAAATGTGTTTCAGTGGAGGGAAAAAAGAGTGGACACTGCTCGAAAGTCTGCTGTGTGCCACGCACTGTGATTGGCACACTAATATTTCACACCACGTGCTTGTGAGAGAGGCTGCTTTGACTTCATTTTCAAGATGAGAAATGGGCTGAGAGAGGTGTAACTTGCCCAAAGCCGAACAGGAAGCGACAGGGCAAAATTGAGCCAAGACACAGTGCTATAGTATAGCCACTGGTGTGGGCCAAAGTCCCAGGCTGCCCATCTGTAAGTCTCCCGCCATTAATGACCATGTATTATTCCTTGGGTAGTTTTGCCATAAAATTTATGGCAAATTTAACTTAACTATGCTTTGGTTACTGCTAAAGTTATTTTCTTAATTGATTATACTTCCCTTTTTATAAATGATCTGTGTACTTAGCTTCTGTCCAATGTGGGCAAAGTCAACTCAATTTATGCATTAAAACCTCACTGGTTCCAACTTGTTGAAGAGGAAGCCTATCTGAATAGGGGAAAAGAAATCTTAATCATAAAAATATTTTCATGTTGTCTTTTATTTTAAATCAGTACACAGTGAATTAAACCAATACTTTTCATCATGTTTTCTAAGAAAACATGAAAGACTTAAAGGTTTAGGGAAAAAAGAGACAGAAAAAAAAGAGCACCAGAGGACAGGACCTCTTTTGGGGGCAGTTGTTCAGGGTCTGAGTGTTAAGAAAGAGACCAGGGTTCAGGAAGATTTCTGGGGAACCCAGAAAATGTGACACACATTGAGTTTAGTAGGCTGCACAGAGCATGCTGTCGCCTGGGAGCCATGGATTGATCCAGAAAGCCCATGCAGCAAGCACCTTGCTAATTGAGTCATCAGAAAAGCTGTGATTTTTTTAAAAAAGGAATGTTGGTTTAAAAATGTCTTTGGGTGTTGGTAAAGAAGCTCTGAGGTGTTGTAGCTGTAGTCATTATCCACTTACTCTTGGCAGCCCAGTGTGGGAGCGGAGAGTGCCTTCTCGAATTACAGAAAGGGGGGAATGAGCACAGGAGGAACTCAAGTCCTTTCCTGCAGCTGCCCTGGGCACTGCCCTGTAGCAGGTACCCCCAACCTTCCATCTGATTAGCCTTGTCCTTCTCCAACAAGAAACAACACATCCTGGATTCCCTTTAGCCCTCTTCTGTCGGAGCCCTGAGGCTATCTCTGCCTCGTCAACAGCTGCTTCAGCTGGTGACACTACAGCCCCCTTCTCTTGTTTGTCTAACCCGCTCAGTTCTGGGGAATTTATCTCCACTTTTTATTATCTCCTGCTTTGCAATGACTGAAGTGATTGCCTGTTCTCCTCCTGGTACCATAATCCCTCCGGAATGTGCCCTGAAAGGGTGTTTCAGCTCCAACTTGGAATCTGACACCTCAAGGCATCTAGGGGTGTGCTGCCCAGGGGTACCCAGCAGGAGATCAGGCTTTACTGGGCCTACGGGAAGAATCAGAAGGCAGAGCTGGCATGTGAACCTGCACATGTGTCCATCTCGTGAGACTTCCCTGGTCATTGCCCTGTGTCTAGTGGGTATGTCAGAGCCCTGCAGCTAAAGTTTGGCGTTGAACCAGGGCCACTGTAGCTCACTGAACACCTCTCTCCCTGGTGTTCAACCTGCACTGTCCTTTGAGGGGTGCACGTTGAACGCCTCCCTTGACTTCTCCTCTGATCTCTGCCTGCAGGAGGTCCTGCACATAGGAAGTGCCCACAACCGGAGTGCCATGCCCTTTACTGCCTCACCTGCCTCCAGCTCTGCTCCCAGGGTAATCACAAACCAGTACAACAACCCCGCTGGCCTCTACTCCTCTGAAAACATCGCCACTTTCAACAACGCCTTGGAGTCCAAGACTGCAGCCACTGTGAAGGAGACAAATGGCAGAGCGTAAGTAGGCTCATGAATTTTCTTCCAGGCCAGTCCTGGAAGAGGCTTTTCACACCAGGACCAGGTCCATCCAGGCAAGTGGGAGAAGGTTAAGCCACTAGCCCAGGGAGAAAAATGTCTACTTTAGCAGTTACTTTCTGTGTTCATTTCCCTCATCTCTAAAGAGGGGGTAATACCACCTGCCTTGTAGGGTTCTTATAAAAATAAGAAGTAAGATGTACAATGCCAAGTACTGTGCCCGACACAAACTAATCAATTATTCACCAAGACCCATGTTATTATTGTCCTGATTTCTGTGATCATTGTCATCTTTTAAGCAACCATATTCCTTCCTTGACAGTCCTGCTGCTTCCTGAGAAATTCTTCAGTGTTTATAGTTTGGGATTTCTGCTATGTTCACCATCTGATCTGAGTGAGGGACAAGTACTTCATGATGCAGTTTTTGGTGAAGCAGTGTTTGCTTTTTCCCCGTTAGTAGCCCAGTGGAAATAATAGAAAGAAGAGAAGTCCATGAGGATGTAAATGTGTGTCTGTCAGAACAGTTTCTGATCTGGGGGCTTGCCCAGGGGAGAGGAGGGGCTGCAGGTAGACAGGGTGGAGAGGCCTAAGGAAGCATCTTGCTCAGGACTAGGGAGGCCTGTCCCCTCCTGTCATCAACCCTTTGGCCACAGCTGCCTCTAAGTCTTTATCCGAAGTATCCTCCAGATCTTCCCAGCAGAGGGGGCCCAGTGTCTGCTCCATCCCAAACTCTTTGAAGTTGAATCCAGAAACACTGGGAATACCAGCAGCCCATGGAAAAGAACTGGGTTTGAGGATGGAGAGTAAGAGATGGGACCAGTTCTCTGTGGGTGAAAAAGGGATGGACTAGGTCACAAATTGCCACCTCAAATGCCCAAAGGGAGCAGGGAAGATGACATGAGGGCAGAGCTCTGAGTTCAAACAAGGGGGAGCAGAGTGGCCCTTGGAAGCTGGCAGTGCGTGCCCCGTCCAGAGGGGAACTACTCCTTTGCTCCAGCCAGACACCACATGCAGGCCTAGGATTCCCATTTCTGCTGATTAATTTTGTTGAAACAGAAGTCGGAGAGTCTCTTTTTATCTGAAATCTCCTGATTTTTAAATGTTGTTGACAGTCAAACTTGTTAGAAAATACTGTGTGGTCCAAACTTGTCTGATCTCTGAGGATCTTTCCCACTTGAAATCCTCAGTTCTTGTATTAGCTCTGAAGCCCATTTTGCTGTTCAATTTCTCCCCAATTTATCTTTAACAAGAATCTGCTCAGCTCTTAAGGTGATTACATCACAAACCCATTGCTCAGATGCAGGTTAGACGAGGTTAGTTAAGGCACAAGAAGTTTCAAACTGCTTAAATGTTTGGGAAGGGCTGTCGCAGGGAACCTTCTCAAGGGCTCCTTGGCTGCACAGTGTGTATAATCCCCCTTCCCCCTAAAAAGAGAGATATACATTATTGGGCACCTACTGCATGCAGGTCCCTGTGCCCAGCACTGAAAGACACTGTGATTTTCTTTTAAGTTCCTTAGTCTAGTAGGGGAGACTCTGGCCATGTGACTGGCTTTACAATATGTTAAAGGTCACTGGTGTTTATTGTAGTAACCAAGGCAAAGTGGATACTAATGCTTCTTCCCCCAAATTCTGGTTCCTGCAAAGCCTTACTGGCTTGAGATGATGATGCCCTTCAAAGTGACTGCTGGGGCACTTGGGGTGCCTGAGAAAGAGTGCCATGCTGTGCACCCCCCGCCCCCAAGCTTTACACAGACACGCCCTGCGGGAAGCTTCTCTCCAGCAGCTCAGTGGGGAGCCGAGTGGTGAAAACACTGGGGGCCGCCATCCTGTTCTTTGGAGGCTGAGAATGTGACCCTCTTTTACTGTCCCAGAGTGGAATGTTCCATGATCTGGATTTAATAACCCAGGAAATGACACATCCTTAATTGAAAGAGCTGCTTTGCATTGGGAGAAATATGTGCTGGGAAGTATTTTTAGTATGGCCTTGGCCGTTATTCCTTCATTAATGTCTTCTTTCTTCTTCTCTCATGCTCCCCGCGTGCTCCCTCCTTCCAGTCTGAAACAATTAAATCTGAAACTGTCTGGACACTGTGCAAACCTTTCATCCAGCCCCTGTCCCCTCCCATCACAGACTTTTTGGCTGCAGCGGCCTCTGAGTCTTTATCAAGTCTCCTCGATTTTCTCAGCAGAGGGGCCCAGCTTCTGCTCCATCCCAAACTCTTGGAGGATAAATCCGAAACAGTGGGAATATCAGCAGCCCACGGCAGAGGAACTGCCCAGATGGGCAGTGCTGCCTGTGCGTGGGTCTCTGCTTCCTGGTCTATTCCTAGAGAGGCCACTTGTGCACGCTCAGCAAAGGCAGATTCTCCTGCAAACCCAGCAGCCACCGGGTAACCTTGCTTGCTCCGTCAGCAGAAGTTCCAAGCGCTCGCCTACCCCCCCTGTTTAGTCTGTGAAATTCGCTGAGGTGCCAGGATTCGCTCACTTCATACTTTGCTTCTGAGGTCATCACCGATTCCCTGGGGCTCACTCTGAGTTTCTTTGTCTCATGCACTTCAAAGTGACTTGGTGTGTGTATGGCTTTGTCTTGTAGGACTTCCCAGGGTCGTATCCCCATCAGACAAGAACACAGACGGTCTTGCCATTTCCAAATGAAACTGGGACGGCAGGCAAGAGGGTACCATCTGCCGTCTGTCCTCCCACCAAACACACAGCTGAGTGGGAGGGCCTCTGTGTTAGTTCCACTTAACGGTCATTTATTGAGTGCCTACTGTGTACCAGGTGGGTGGAGGAAATGTTGCTCTATTCAGCAGAAAGCTTTCACCTGCCCTCTGACCTCTTTTAACTGAGTTTAGGGAATCGGGTCATTTTCTGGTGATTCAGGGCCTGGATTTCATTATTATGTGCGATGCTGCTTGATACTTTCCTAAAGGTACAGGCTTCATAGATAGAGGGGCCTGAGCTTGAATTTCAGCTCTGCCTCTTACTAGCTTTGTGACCTTGGGCAAACCATATAACTTCTCTGAAACTCAGTCTCCTCATCTCTAAAGTGCAGATAATACTAAGTACCTCACCACTAGGTTATTGAGAGAATTCAATGAGATGTGCAAAAAACCCCCAGCACGATGCCTGGCTCCTGGTAGGTGCTCAGTAAACGCCAGTTATTACTGATTTTACTGCCCATGAAGAACTCCATTCCCAGCACTTCTGAGTACTAGGGGTTCCAGAAGGGCAGAAGCATGTAGACAAATATCATGGAGAAGACTTTGCTGTAACTTATAGTAAATTTCATTCATTCTCAGCCTTGTAGCTTAAGTTCAGCCCACCAGTACGGTTAATCACCTTCCTGATGGAGTGATGGCCTCTTCTTGGAATAATCGGTTGGGCTCCCATAACCAACACAATAGTCCCAAGATACTAGCTCTTCCAGATTGTGTTCTCAGGCAATGCTCCCATATACTCTTGAGGCAGATTTCTAAGCAACAGTGGAAATAAAGGATGCATTGTTCTCTGTTCAAATGATATCAGAGGGATTGTATTAACCCTGACTCATTCAGTGCTGGATCAGAAGAAAACCTCTATCTTGAAGGTGGCTGCTTGTCCCTCTAGCTAAACTTGCCTGCAGCCCACAGACAACTGGCTCTGGATTCTGGGGGTCCTTTCCTCTTCTGCTGGTGCCCATAATTACTCCTCTGGTTTCTTATCACAAGTCCAACATCTAGTCCTTTAAAGACTAAAACTTAAGGAGCATTCTGACCACTCTCCTCTTTGAAAAATGATAACATAGGGTTTCTCAGAATGCATTTTTTGGTGAACCTTGGGGTAACCAGGTTAGAGCATCTCAGACATGAAGAGTCTTTCTGAGTCAGCCTACATCCTTTGTCCCCACCTAGGTAAAAATCAAGTCCTAAAATCTCCTCTGCATCGTTTCCAGTTAGCACTTAACCTCCATCATTTGGGGAAAAGATTTTTTAAACTTAATTAAAGTTTTTATTTTGAGATAATTGTAGATTCACGTGCAGTTAGAGTAAACAATACAGAGAGATCCCCTATACCCTTTGCAGTTTCCCTCACTGGTAACATCTTGAAAACTATAGCACAATATCAAAACTAGAATATTGACATTTATATGGCCAAGATACAGAACATTTCCACTGACACAAGGATTCCTCAGGTTGTCCTTTTATAGCCACACCCACTTCGCTTCTATCCCTGCACCCTCCTTAACCCCTGGCAACCTACTAATCTGTTCTGCATTTCTATAATGTTCTTATTTCAAGAATGTTATATTAATGAAATCATACACTATGTAACTTTTGGGGATTGAATTTCTTTACTCAGCATAACTCACTAGAAATTTGTTTGATTTATTCAGGTTGTTTTATGCACAAATAGTTCCTTTTTTTTTTTTCTGTTCTAAGGATTTATCTTTTTATTTATTGTGGTAAAAAACACATAGCATAAAATATACCATCTTAACCATTTTCAAGTGTACAATACAGTACTGGTAACTATGTGCCCATTGTTGTGCAACACATCTCTAGAACTTTTCTGTCTTGCAAATCTGAAACTCGGTGCCCATTGAAAAACAACTTCCCTTTTCCTCCCCCCAGCCCCTGGCAACCACCATTCACTTTCTAAGAATGACTACTTTAGATACCTCATATAAGTGGAATCATGCAGTATTTGTCCTTTTGTGACTGGTTTATTTCACTTAGGATAATGTCCTCCAAGTTCATCCACGTTGCAACATGTGACAGAATTTCCATTTTTTTTTTTTAAGGCTGAATAATATTCCATTGTCTGTATATACCACATTTTCTTTATCCTTTCATCTGTCAATGGATGTTTAGGTTGCCTCCACTTCTCAGCTATTGTGAATAATGCTGCAATGAATATGAGTGTGCAAATACCTGTTTGAGATCCTTATACGCAGAAGTGGGATTGCTGGGTCATATGGTAATTCTATTTTTAATTTTTTCAGGAACCTCCATAGTATTTTCCATAGTGCTGCACCATTTTACATTCCCATCAACAGTGTACAGGGTTTGGAGCGTCTTCACCAGCACTTATTTTCTGTGTTTTGTTTTTGTATTTTTTTTGATAGCGGCTATCCTAATGGGTGTAAGGTGATATCTCATTGTAGTTTTGATTTGCACGTCCCTGATGATTCATAATGTTGAGCATCTTTTCATGTGGTTGTTGGCCATTTGTATCTTTTTTGGAGAAATGTTTATTCAAGTCCTTTGGCCATTTTTAAAAACAGTTTTTTTTTTTTTTTGTTTTGGAATTGTAGGAATTCTTTATATACTCTGGATATTAACCCCTTATCAAATATGTGGTTTGCAAATATTTTCTCCCATTCTGTGGATTTCCTTTTCACTGTTGATTGTATCCTTTGCTATATAGAAACTTTTTAGTTTGATATAGCCTCACTTGTCTAATTTTGATTTTGTTCCTTGTGCTTTTGGTGTCGTATTTAAGAAATCATCGCCAAGACTAATGTTATGAAACTTTTCCCTGTTTTCTTCTAGGAGTTTTATGGTTTCCGGTCTTGTATTAAGTCTTCAATCCATTTTTAGTTGATTTTTGTGTATGGTGAGATGAAGGTCCAATTTCATTCTTTTGCATGCAGATATCCAGTTTTCTCAACACCATTTATTGAAGAGACTATCCTTTTCCCATTTTGTATTCTTGGTAGCCTTGTCACAGATCACTTGACCATATGTACCACTGTTTATTTCTGGGCTCTATATTCTGTTCTATTGGTCTATATGTCTGTCTTTATGCAAGTACCATACTGTTTTGATTTCTGTATCTTTGTGATATGTTTTGACGTTAGGAAGTGTGAAACCTCCAGTTTTATTTTTCTTTCTCAAGATTGTTTTGGCTGTTGGAGTCCTTTGAGATTTCAAATGATTTCAGGATTTTTTTCTATTTCTGTAAAAAAGTGGGATTTTGATAGAGATTTCTTTGAATCTGTACATTGCTTTGGGTAGTATGGACATTTTAACAATATTAATTCTTCCAATCCTTGAACACAAATGTTTTTCCATTTATTTGTGTCTTTAATATCTTTCATCAGTGTTTTGTAGTTTTCAATGTACAAGTTTTTGGTTCAGTTTATTCCCAAGTATTTTATTCTTTTGATGCTGTTGGTAAACGGGATTGTTTTCTTAATTTCCTTTTCAGATTGTTCACTGTTAGTATATAGAAACAGTTGATTTCTGTGTGTTGATTTTGTATCCTGCAACTTTGCTGAGTTTCTCTATTAGTTCTAACGATTTTTTGTGTGTGGAATTTTTAGAATTTTCTACATATAGGATCATGTCATCTATGAACAGACGTAAAATTTTACTTCTTCCTTTCCAATCTCGATGCCTTTTATGTCCTTTTCTTGCCTAATTGTTCTGGCTAGCACTACTACGTTGAGTAGAAGTGGAGAGAGTAGGCATCCTTGTCTTGTTCCTGATCTTAGAGGAAACACTTGCAGTTTTTCACCATGGAGTATGATGTTAGCAGTGGGCTTGTCATACCTGGCCTTTATTATTTTGAAGTAATTTCCTTCTATTGCTAGTTTGTTTAGTGTTTTTGTCATGAAAGTGTGTTGAATTTTGCTTCAACTTAAAGTTCCCAGTTGCATTAGCCCCTAACGAGAGCCTTTGAACCAGGCATTGACTTCTCCTCTGTAGCTGTGAAAGTCCTAGATGGCATCTTCCTATAAAATAAGGCTGTTTTGTCTACATTGAAAATCTGTTGTTTAGTGTAGCCGCCTTCATGGATTATCTACGTAGATCTTCTGGATAACTTGCTGCAGCTTCTACATTAGCACTTGCTGCTTCACCTGCACTTTTATGTTATGAAGATAGTTTCTTTCCTTAAACCTCATGAACCAACCTCTGCTAGTGTCAAAACTTTTCTTCTGCAGCTTCCTCACCTCTCTCAGCCTTCATAGAATTGAAAAGAGTTAGGGCCTTGCTCTGGGTTAGGTTTTGGCTTAAGGGAATGTTGTGGCTGGTTTGATCTTTTATCCAAACCACTAAAACTTTCTCCTTATCAGCAATAAGGCTGTTTTGCTTTCTTCTCATTCCTGTATTCAATGGAGTAGCACTTTTAATTTTCTTCAAGAATTTCTCCTTTGCATTCACAACTTGGCTAATTGTTTGGTGCAAGAGGCCTAGCTTTTGGCCTATCTCAGATTTTGACATGCCTTCCTTACTAAGCTTAATCATTTCTAGCTTTTGATTTAAAGTGAGAGATGTGAGAGACTCTTCCTTTCACTTGAACACTTAGAGGCCATTGTAGGGTTATTAATTGACCTAATTTCAATATTGTTGTGTCTCAGGGAATAGAGAGCCTGAGAAGAGGGAGAGAGATGGGGGAACAGCCAGTTGGTGGAGCAGTCAGAACAAACACATTTATCAGTTAAGTTCACTGTTTTCGTGGTGCCCCAAAACAATTACAATAGTAACATCAAAGCTTGCTGATCACAGATCATAATAACAAATATAATAATAATGAAAAAGTTTGAAATACTATAAGAATTATCAAAATGTGACATGGAGACATGAAGTGAACAAATGCTGTTTGGAAAAATGGAACCAATAGATTTGCTCGACGCAGGGTTGCCACACACCTTTAATCTATAAAAAGACACAATAAAGCGAAGTGCAATAAAATGAGGTATGCCTGTATGTCTTCTAGGTTATCCAGTTTTTTGGTGTATAATTGTTCATAATAGTCTCTTATGACCCTTTTTATTTCCGTTGTATCTGTGGTAACGTCTCCTCTTTCATTTCTGATTTTTTGTTATTTGGGAGTCTTTTCTCTTTTTTTCTTGGTTTAGCTAGGGGTTTGTCAATTTTGTTAATCTTTTCAAAAACCAAACTCTTAGTTTTGTTGATTTTTTTCTATTGTTTTTCTCTTCTCTATTTTGTTTATTTCTGCTGTAATCTTTACTATTTTCCTCCTTCTGTTACCTTTGGGTTTTAGTTTGTTCTTTTTTTGATCTTTGAGGTGTCAAGTTTGCTTATTTGAGATATTTTTCTTTTTTAATTAGGCATTTACTGCTACAAAGTTCCTTCTTAGCTTTTGCTGCTTCCTATAAGTTTTGCTATGTTGTTTTTTTTGTTTTCACTTGTCTCAAGATATTTTCTAATTTCCCTTGTGATTTCTTCTTTGTTCCATTGGTTGGTCAAGAGTGCGTTGTTTAAGTTCCACACGTTTGTGAATTGTCCAGTTTTTCTTTTGCTGTTGATTTCTAGTTTCATTCCATTGTGGTCATAAAAGATATGGTGATTTCAGTCTTAAAGATTTGTTTTGTGGCCTAACGTGATCTATTTTGGAAAAACATTCCATGTGCACTTGAGAAGAATGTGTATTCTGCTGTTATTGGGTGTAGTGCTCTGTATATGCATTAAGCACAATTGGTCCATAGTGTTATTCAATACCTTTGTTTCCTTATTGATCTTCTCTCTGGTTGTCCTATCCTAGTTGGTTCGTTTTTATTCCATGGTTTGGATATACCACAGTTTGTTTAACCATTCATCCATTGAAGGACATCTGGGTTGTGTCTTGTTTTTGGCTATTATGAATAAAGCCACCACAAACATTCATGAACAGGTTTTTGTGCAACCATAAATTTTCATCTTTTTGGGATAAATGCCTAGGAGTACAATTGCTGGGTCATAAGGTAGTTATATGCTTAATTTTATAGAAACTGCCAAACTGTTTTGCAGTGTCTGTACCATTTTACATTCGTACCCACAATGTCTGAATGATCCAGTTTCTCCATATCCTCTCCAGTATTTGTTGTTGTCACTATTTCTTGTTTTAGCCGTTGTCATCAGTGTGTAGTAATATCTCACTGTGGTTGTAATTTGTACTTCCCTAGTGGGTAATGATGTTGAATATCTTTTCATGTGCTTATTTGCCATCAATATATCCTCTAATCCTTTTTTAGATGTCTGTTCTCAGATGGGTTAGACTTTCATCCCAGGGTTGCTTTGCTGTTCCAGGTCCCAGAGCCATGGGTGTGCTGTTCTGTGTTGCCCTTGACCTTCTGACCTTCGCCCCAGGTGGTCACCCCTTCTGACCACTCCTTTGCGTGGAGCAGGCCTGTATGTCACATAAAGGTCTGCAGGCTCAGCCTCTGAAATCCTCTGGGATACAGCTCAAGGGGAGTTTCTTCTTACGTTCTAAAGACCACTGGCATCCTTACATGCCTCGCTATGTGAGCCGCCTCGTCAGGCTGGGAGGGGCCTGCTGTGATATGCCTGGGGAGACAGGCCCTGTGTTCAGGGCCTAAAAGAGTGGGAAAAAATATGAAACATTTAGGTAATGGTGTACATTCAGCGCCAAGTGTGACTCAGGAAGAAACAAGAAGTAGGAAACACAAAGAGTGTAAGGTATAGTTACTCCAAAGGCATTCAATTGATTAAACTCTTTTGTTTTTATTTTTTAATTATTATTATTTTTTTCCCTTTTTCTCCCCAAAGCCCCAGTAGATAGTTGTATGTCATAGTTGCACATCCTTCTAGTTGCTGTATGTGGGACACGGCCTCAGCATGGCCCGACAAGCGGTGTGTCAGTGCGCGCCCAGGATCCGAACCCAGGCCGCCAGTAGCGGAGTGCGCACACCTAACCGCTAAGCCATGGGGCTGGCCCCTAAACTCTTTTGTTTTTAAAATTGTAAAGACTGGGTTCAGAAGAATGTGGTTACTTTTAGTGTCCTACCCTCATAACTTTTCTCCTGGTGACTCAGTCATGTACATTATATTATTTGAAAACTTATCACTGTAGAATTCTTTCTTTCATTACTGTTACTATATATAAAAAATGAGAATGCTTTTTTTGCTCCATTTCTTGTACATGTTTTCATCCTAGAATTATTTTTTTAAGATATTGTGGTATCATTTGTCAATATCTTATACATAAGACTTAGACTTTGTGTCTTAGGATATTATATTTTAATTAGATGTATCAGTGCTTAAGGTAATAGATATTGAAAATGTTTTATAAATTGTCAAGTGATAGAAAGATATTATCATTATTTGAGAATAAATTGTTTTCTTTTTTTTAAGCACAGAAATACTTTTCAAGAATGTTTACTGGAAGAAAATGTGATGACCTCGTGGTTTGGGTTCTGTCATTTTTAGCGTTCCCTTGGTGGCTTCCAGACATAACAACATATACCAAAGAAGGGGAAAAATTCTCTCCAAGAACATTCCATGGTCTAGTCTTGATTTTAAAATAGTTCTAAATGTAATAGAAAAAAAGATTAGTCAAAAATAATGTAATATATTTATTATAGGACAAGCTCAGAACTCAGGACCCAGAGAAAGAGTCAGACATATGACTCCAAGGGCAGGTCTGAAAAGGTCAGCCAGAGGAAGACTGGCCCTTGGTTAAAACCACTCCTCAAGGTGGTCCATCGCCTGCCTGGAGGGTGGGAGGCTCTCACAGTTCCCTGTGGGTGGTTGGGAGAGAGACAAAGGCAGGGACCAGCAGCTGTGAGTGGGGCAGGGATGGCTGGCTTCCCTTCCCCCACTGTAGCCTACATCAGTGACCAGCTCATGAGGTTAAATTTTGACCTTCTCTGGCAGCAGCAAAGCATGCGTCACTCTTTGAGGGCTTTGTTCTCCTTTGTGAGATCATGGTTGTAGTCAAAGAGAAAACCGGGAGCTTCATTTATGTGATTGATTCTGCTTCCAGCCTCAGGACCCCAGTATTTCAAGTGCCCCAGGAGGCTGACCAGAAAAGAAAAAGAGAAGGAGAGGGAGAGGTAACCTGGGGAGAATTACCCAAAGAAAACAAAAACCTCAATTTTCTTTTTAAAATGGAATGTGAAAGAATTACACAATGAGTGGGTGGGAAAGGAGTGAGTAAACATAATTGGCGTAATTCATATGCACTTGTAAAAAGACTTCAGCCCTAAAGACAAAATGGTTAGATTTGCTGAGGAAAACTGTTGGTAGCCACTGCCTGCACCTTTAAACCTGGGAGGCAGCCTGGTGGCTGGATAGCTTTATTACTCACATTACAGCTTGTTTACTTACAAACATCCATCTGCCTCAATAAATTGCACCACGTTCTGATATTTGCTCTCTGGTCCCAGTGAGCACACTGTCCCTCTTCCCTAGAGGGTAGCAGCTTCTGGAAAAGCAGCTGAGGCTGAGAGGCAGGAGGTGATCTGGGCCCAGGAGGCTGGGCTGCCCGTTTCCCTGGCACAGCCCTCAGAGGCCCCGCTGCCCTAGGGGAATCCCTGTGACCCCGCAGGAGCAGGGAGAGGGTGCAGCAAGGAGGAGAGAGGGACGTGACCCACTTGACAAGTTTCATTCACTTCCCTAATAACTGAGCCCTGATGCTGTGCCAGGCACTAATCCAGGGCTGGGAATAAATGATGAGTAAGACAGAGCAAGTCCCTGCCCTCATGGGGCTTCCTTTCTAGGGGGAGACAGACAATAAAGAAATAAACAACTGCAAGTATAGTCCTTGGCAAGAGAGTGAGAAACAACCTGGAGAAAGGTGTGGTGGAGTGAGGGGGCAGAGTGATGGGGAGGGGGCGGATGTTTCAACTGGAGGGTCAGGGAGCCCTCTCTGAAGAGGGACATCTGAGCGGAGACCTGAATGAATGTGAGAGCCATGGGGCTGTCAACGCAAAATAACCAATAACCATTCTATAGATAAGAGAAATAAGGTGAATTTTACTTGAGCCAGAGTGAGGATTAAAACCTGGGAAGTCCTTAGAAAGTGTTCTGGAGAAGCATGGTTTTTCAGTACGGTCTTATATCTTTTTAGAACAAAGAACACACATTAAACATGCACAGGATATATATTCATCAAAGTTTCAAAGAGGTATCCAGTTGCAAATTAGCAGGTCAACATGACCCTGATTGCTGGGAAAGGGATGAATCCGGGTATCACCAATAGGGCATGGAGAGCAAGTATGCATTCTTATCTTAAGAAAGTGCATTCTTGACTTTAATGGTTAAGCAGATGTACAATGTATGTTTGATAGGCCATAAGTCAGGCTTTTTAGTTCAAGCTGAATCAGTTTTGAACCCAAATAGTTACCCCATATGCCTCAATATGTAGAAATCTCTTGTCAGGGCAATCTGGAGAGAGTGTTCCAGGCAGAGGGAGCAGGAGGTGCAGAGGCCCTGAGGCTGATGTGTTCTAGAAGCAGCATGAAGGCTGGTCTGACTAGAGCAGAGTGAGCACCAGGTGGCAGGGAGTGTGTTTGGAGAGAGAAGCAGAGCCACATCTTTTAGCACCTTTCTACTTTTTGTAATGAATATTTACTCCAAAGGAGATGAATTTGATTAAACTTGTATTTTATTAGTAAAACTGTAAATGGTTGGTTCTAAGTCAGATGAATCACGACATAGTCTGATTCTTGTGTGTAAAATATCGCTCTGGCTTCTGGTTGAAAATAAGACTGTCCCAGGGCTGAGAATGGCAGCAGAGGGACAAGTTATGAAGCTGGTCAGCCATGCTGGTACGTGGGGGCATATCTGGGACATGCGGTGGAGGTGGGGTGGTGAGAAGGGGTGGGATTCAGCATAGACTTTATGGGTAAAGCTGCCTGGAGTCTACCTCCTTGTCACCCTCCTCCTTCCCCAAGACTGGGCAGCAAAAGCTCTTCCCCTGGAAAATGGGCCCTGGCGGAAAGAGGCCCCACAGCTCTGCCTGTCTCGGCCTGTTCTGGGGAACCCAGAATGTTGGGGAAGGTGTGGAAGGCAAGGCCTGGCTTGCCCAGTCCCTGGGCCTGAGCTGAGGCATCTGCCTGGTCCCTTATGTTGGAGTAGCACTTTACAGTTTACAAAGCACTTGCATTCTTCATCCTTGCCACCAACCCTGTGAACTAGGTAGGGCAGATACTGTTGCCTCTGTGTTGTAGGTGAGGAGACCAGAGCTCCTTGCCGTGAAAAGTATCAGAGTTTATAGAGAGAGAGAAAGCACTTTGATATCATCAGGAATAAAGAATACCATGATTTCTGCTTAGGGAAAAGAATGCGTGTGGTCCATTCTGAGGGGACCCAGCTGAGTTTTTAGTGGTCAGGTTGGGGTTGACGTTTTTCCTCATCTAAATTTTCTTTTGACATAATGTTGTTGATGTAATTGAGAAAGAAGCAAAACATTCCCATTCCATGGGATTAGGCCAAAAAGTAATTGAATTACTAAAACTTTGGAGAAATAGCCTCTTATTGCATTGTAGCGGTAGCCAGCTCTGACTGCAGACTCCTCTGCAACGCTGGGAGGAGCTCTGTGGCTGAGTCAGGAGAGGGCTTCGTCCCTCGGGATAATTTCTATCCACCCTTTGATCAGGAGTGTCCGCTTGGAAGGGGGTGCCTGGTGAATTTTTTCGAACTTCTGACATGTCCTCATGAATTTTCCAAACATTCTTTCCAGTTTAGACTATTCTCAGCCTCCAACGGGACTCGTCATCGACAAGGAATCTGAAGTTTACAAGATGCTTCAGGAGAAACAGGAGTTAAATGAGCCCCCGAAACAATCCACTTCATTCCTGGTTTTGCAGGAAATCCTGGAGTCTGAGGAGAAAGGTAATCAGCCCTGCTGTGAGGTCAGAGGCTCTTCTTCGAGGCCTGCGGTGAGGGTCCATCGTTGCAGAAAGAGAACTGTGTGCTTTGGAAGGCATGGCTTTTAAAATGCTAAAAAACTCTTAAAAAGAGAGAAAGAGTGAATGAGCCTGGGATCACACACCTGGCTGGCTGTTTCCTGTTGCAGGAGCGTTAGGAGGCCGAGGTGGGGGTGAGCTTGACTGCTGTGGGATTCTGTTGGTCTCTCTCTTGGCCTTTTGTTTGGTTTGAATCCACATACCATGCTTCTGTGGTGGTACAGGTGTGAGTGGGTGAAGGCCAGGGGCAATGACAAGCAGAGTGAAGATGAATCCAAGCAGCGCTGTGGAGCCAGGCACTGGGCTTTCACCTGGGGCCTTGTGTTGTTCTTGCTCTGGGGTGAATGGCCTCCCGAGAGCCTGAGAGCCCCCAGTTTGTCCACATCCTCCCTGTGTGACCTTAGGCAAGTCTCTGAAACTTTCCAGGCCTGTTTTCTCATCTGTCAATCGGGGATAAATATCCTTTCCTCTGATATTGGTGTGAGCATCAAATGTCCTAAATTGCACAGAACACCCATCGCCATGATCGGCACAGAGTAGGTGCTTCATAACTATTATGATGTTTGAAACCTTATCCAGAGGCTCTGGGCTAGGCTTAGCTTGTCCACACTGTGAGCTCTGATGCCCCACGGGGTGGCCCTGTCGGTCGCAGGAGATAGTTTTTGCATTGTAGACATCATGTATTGTGTATTTATTATGATAATTTTCAAGCTGATGGCAGTAAAGGTATCTTACTTTAACAACAACAGTATTTTATGAGAAAGTTTTGACAGATGAGTGTGTTGAAGAAGGGATGCTCTTTCCTCATTCTTAACAAAGGTGACCTGTGAGCAGCAGCCCTCAGGCTCTCCCGCCTTACTGGTAGTTATTCATAAGTGCCTTCTGATTCTCATGATCAGCCCAGCTATGAATGACTTTTCTGGAAAGTTGGGTTTTGCACCCCCTCCTGGCCTCTGCGATGCCCAACCCTTCACACTCTGCGTTTGTCTCTTTCCCTGAGGCTCTGGTGCCTCATCGGCGTCCTGCTTTCTATTGCTCTCTCCACCTCTCCCCAACACGCCCACCTGTGAAGAGAGAGTTGGTGCTCCTGGGAGGGACACCTGGTGATTCTGATAGTGAGACCTGCGTCAGCCAGGCTCCAGAGGGATTGACTTGATTGCTCAGGGCGTCCAGTCAGGGTCAGAGCAGAGTGCCCACTGGAAGAGTCACCTCCCTCATCAAAGCCCCCAGCTGCAGATTAGGCTTCCTGGGAGTCCTTCCTGAGCTGAAAGTTCCCTGCTGAACACACCCAACACCCAGGCTTCCTCCCCATGTGGGTGGGTTCTTTAGAGAAATTGGCCATTTACAAGCACATGAAATTAGCAAAAATGTTCTTTGCTGCTAAAAGGATATTGTTCTTCCAGCAGTTTCCCCCTTTGCTTGGAGTACCTGTGCAGTTTGGAAGGAATGATCCCTACTCTATATATAAAGTTCAGTGTTAGGTCCCGACTGACAAGTGACTTAGGGGCCAACCCTGGAGGATGACAGTTTTGTCAAAACATGCGAGAAGCCACAACTTATTCTACTCTCAGTGCGTGGAAAACTCTTCAATTAAGAGAGGAAAAATCAATCAATCCTAGCCCAGGTTAGGACATCATAGACAGACACTGTGGAGCATATCTAGTCGAATGCCCTCATGTCACAGAGAGGGACCTGAAACCCAGGATCACTGAGCTGTCCTGACGTGGCAGCTCCATGCCCATCAGGATCTGGACTCCTTCCATCCTGTGCTCCATCTACCAAGCCTTTGGCTTCCATTCTCAAGGTTACCTTGTGGTCCTAGTTGGCAGCTGGTGCTACAGCCATCATGCCCACTTCCAGACACCAGGAAGGAAGAAGGGGGAAAGGGCTAATTGGGGACTTCCCCTGTCTGTGAGCCAGCTTTCTCTTTCCTAGAAGTCCCACACTGCTTTTCTGTTTACATTTTATTGACCAGAATTTAGTCACATGGGCACATCTAGTTGCAAGAGAATCTGAGAATTATAGTTTTCCCCCTCATTAGGCTAGATGTCTTCTTGCCCCAAAGAAAAGCAAGATTTTGCTAGAGAGGAAGAGGGAGATAACAGATCCTGTAGTCTCTGCCATATCTCTTAATATGTACTTGCATTAAATTTTCACTGAATGAAACAGCATAAATTCCAGTCCAAACATCCACCACATGCAGAAGGCTCTCAGGGGAGGGAGCTGAAATGGGAGGGAAGATGAAATGATCAAAGCTCAGGGCGGTGGCTGGTACATAGCAAAAGCACTCAGTGCGGGTTACTGTCATTCGAGAAGGCCTCTGGTTCACAAGGCAGCGCTGCATGGTAGAAAGAGCACGGGCATCCAGTGTCTGCTCCCACCCTCTGTGAGACTTGGAGCAAGGTGCTTGTATCCCTAAGCCCTAGTTTCTGCACATGTCCAGTGAGGCTAATAATGGCCACCTCATGGGATGGTTTAAAGTGTTTTGGGAAGCCAGGCACCCAGTCAGTGAGGCCCCCATGGGAGGTCTGGCTGCAGCAGGGTTGGGTGATAAACCTCCAAAGACTCAATGTGGGTTTTCTCATTTTGGCTGAAATTCATCCTCTGGACTAGGAGAAAGGGTCCTGGGGTCTTCAAACTCCATCTCAGTCTGGATTAAATTCCAAAATTTGCAGGTAGAAGGAGCCTTTTATTTTTTTTACAAATTGTGGTGAAATACACATAATGTAAAATTTACTGTCTTAACCATTTTTAAGTGTTCAGTTCTGTGGCATTAAGTTACATTCCTACTGTTATGTTACCATTATCCCCATCCATCCACACAACTCTTCATCTTGCAAAACTGAAACTCTGTACCCGCTCAACACTAACTCCTCATTGCCTCCTCCCCTCAGCCCATGGAAACCACCATTTTACTTTCTGTTTCCATGATTTTGACTATTTCAAGCAATGATCGTATAGCATTTGTCTTTTTGTGGTGGGCTTATTTCACTTAGCATAATGTCCTCAAGGTTTATCCATGTTGTAGCCTGTGACAGGATTTTCTTCCTTTTAAAGGCCAAATAATACTCTATTATATGTATATACTGCATCTTGTTTATCCCTTCATCTGTCCGTTAAAGGCGACTTTCAATGAGAGGAAACTTGGAAGATGTCATGGACTGAGAAAACACAGTGGGGGCCAGAGGCTCCAGATAAGAAAGCTGGAGACTTGTTTAGGAAGTATTGAGGCTCATTTTGGCTGGTGCCCGGGGTTCCAGGAGATTCCTCAGATGGTCTGAAGTCAGATCATGGAGGACCACCAGCTGTTTGGTTAAGGACTGTGAGTTTGATTCTATGGGCAACGTGGAGCTGTTGTTGAGCATTGTGGAAAGTTGTTGAGCAGTGAAGTAGATAGAAAAAAGCTGTGCTTTACTCATTTTTATTTTTTCCAGAAAGCTTTGAGGTGGAAGGATCACTAGAAGAAGAGAAATATTTGTACTTGCCCAGAGTCCGAAGGGAGCTAATATTTTGCTGTAAGCTAGTTGAGAGGGAAGGAAGAAGTGAAATTTCGAGTTTGCAGTGTTGACTGAATAAGTGAGAGAAGAAAATCGAGCCAGCAGGTGGCGCTGCAGGGCTGAACAAGCTGCACTGAGGACCGCTTTATCCAGCACAGCCTCCTCTGCCCCCGCTGTGCCCCGTTTCATCCAGTTCACTTCTCTTTAATCCAAAAAGGGATGTGGATTCTCCTGCTACCAAGTGGGGCTCGCATGTCCCTCCGTCCTTCTTTCCTTCTTACCCCTTGCACCTCCTACCTTTTCCTGGTAATCTTTCTGCTGACTGAATGAGTTATGTGAAAAACACAGCCCCATCACCTAAGAGACCCCGACCACATTGAGTTGGTTCCCTCAGCACAGTCGGTTTTCTTTCCAAGCTGTTCGGGTATACAGAGATGCTGCCATTTCCTTCTTTTCACAGCAGGTAGGCAGCCAACGTGGCTCCAGCACCTACAGCCAGAAAACGAGGGAGCTTATTTGGGATGTTTAGAGGCATGAAGGTGCCCACCCAGGCCCTTCTGGGATCCCTCTAGGCAGGGCCAGGATTAGGGTGAGGTGAGGGAGGCATTTGCCTTGAGTACAGAATTTAATGTCATCAAAAAACTCAATAATCAGACAAAAATGATACTTTAATGCCATATATTTTTAAAAATCAAAATTAATGCAAAAGAAAAATCTATAATGAACAAAGTTGGGACTGTGTCCAAGGAAGGGAAGAAGGTTCGAGAAGGCAAGAAGGTACCTTGGGCTCAGCAATAACCAAAGCACCAATCGGCAGCACCAAGCCTTCCCCAAGCCTGTCTGTAGAGCTCACAGCTGAAAACAGTGCACACCCTGGAGCTTCCCAATCTCCGCCCCTTCTCACATGTTGCCAGATGGACTTCTGCGTTCATCAGTTCCTCAATGCAGGAGATTCCCAGCACTGATGGGGGAACCCTGAGAGACTGTCATAAACACCCATGATAGGGCCATGAAAAGTCCCAGACTGCTTTTATATATTCTCTCTGGTTGTTCTGCATCAGGCCTCAAAGTATGCCATGCTAGCTCTCACGTTGTATTAGTCAGCAGTGGGTTGCAGCAACAAATGCATTTCTTGGTCATGTTACACGAGGGCTGCTGGTCAGCTGAGGCTCTGCCGGGTTTGCCAGGGCTGAGCCTATCTCCCTGAGTGTTCTCCTCCTTGGAGCCCAGCAGAGGGAGGCATTACTCTCCGGGGCTTGCTGTTCTTGTGGCAGAGGGCAGAAGCTCAATGGGGACAGGACCAAACCACACAATTGCACTTCATGCTTTTGCCCGAACAGAGGTCACATCTGCTCACGTTCCTTTGGCCAAGGCAAGTCACGTGGCCAAACCCAAAGTCTGTGGGCTGGGGAAGTATCCACTGGGAGCAGGGCTTCTCAGGCTTGGTGCTGTTGACGTTTTGGGCCAGATGAGTCCTTGTGGTGGCGCTGTCCTGTGCATTTTAGGACATTTAGCAACATCCCTGGCCTCTGCCCACTAGATGCCAGTAGCATTCCCCTCCAATTGTGACAACCAAACCATTCCCTAGGGGACAATCCTCCCCTCCCCCAAGTAGAGAATTACTAACCCACTGGCAAGTGTGGCAAGGGTAGGGAGGGTATGGAGAATTGTGGACAGAAGATACTGTCCACCACACCTAGCCAATTATCAGTGCCCCTTGTTTGAACACATCTCAATATTTGGTTCTGAAGCACCAGTCAACATTTGGGACTCGTTTTCCAAAAGGACAGGAGAGCCACAGCCCTCATTTGTCAGCCCCAGGAGTGCCCAGCAATGGGATGACCCTCTTCTCACTCCTTCACCTCACACGAGAGGCCATTGTTTGGCTCTTGTCGAGTGGTTCTCCAAGTGCTTCCTGGACCAGCAGCATCAGCAGCATCACAGCATCTGAAAACTTCTTAGAAATGTAAATTCTCAGGCCCCAACCAGGCCTACTGAATCCGAAACTCTGGGGGTGTGGCCCAGCTCTCTCTGTTTTAACAAGTCCTCCAGGTGGTTCTGATACATGGTAAGTTTGAGAACAGCTGCTTTATCTAAAGAAGTGGATTTGAACCAGGGGTATAGAACAGGATTTCCTGGAGCCCCTGCACTTAGAGATGCTTGTTCAGCAGGGTAGAGCCTGGTCTGTGAATTTTATGAAGTCTCTCCTGGTGCCTGGGATGCTCATAGGTGCTTGTTCAGAACCACTGGTCTCGAGACTTCTCTAGCTTCACGAGCCTAAGCGTGTTGGACTACGGTAGGGACCGTCATACATTTGTCATGGTATTTCATCATTCATTTCCGTGTATTTATTGAGCCTCTATTATTTTCTAAGCCCTGTGCTAGGCTCTTTGAAGTATTGAATAGCATACAAAACAGGGTTCTGTACTCAAATAATTTGCAGTTCAGACAGAGAGACATGTAAATAACTGACAGACAACAATACTGTGAGGCCACATCACAGTAAAAAAAATAAGTGATGTGGAAACACAGCCAGCTGAATTTATAGCAATAATAGTAATATTAATAGCTTACCATTATTCATAGCTACTGTGACACGTGGCTCTGAAGATGCGATGAACTGGGCTGTAGGCAGTTCAACACCCAGCAACTAGGAGCTTATTGTATATGCAAACAGCTGACTGTAGAAAGGCTGCTGACCCTGCTCTGTAGTAGGTGATTTTCATCTGGCTGCTTGTAGCATGCTCTACTGTAATGATTTTGTTCTCGTGATGTGGGTTTCTTTCGGCATCTAATACACCGTCTTTTGATTATCAGATAATGTTTTTATTTATTTATTTATTCTATCTATGTAAGGCATTTTTAAGTTCCAATATCAGTGTTTGCGTATATTTACTCAGATTGTAATGTAATTTGTTTTGAGGCCTTACCGTGTGCCAGGCACTGTGGGAAGGCTTTAAGTATATTTTAAAATCTTTTTGTACCACCGTGAAGGGAAAAATGATCTCCTGTTTTATAGAATAGGAAACTGGGGACCAGAGAGGTTAAGTAATTTGCCCAGGATCACACAGCAGAGTCAGGTGTGTTTGACTCCCATGCCCGTGACCTTGCTGGAACACATATGTAAGTGGCTCTGAAAGAACTATTTGACACTTATACAACTCTGCCCTTCCTGGCCAACCCAAGTGTTTTCCTCATTTTAGGGGATCCCAACAAGCCCTCAGGATTCAGAAGTGTTAAGGCTCCTGTCACCAAAGTGGCTGCATCGATTGGAAATGCCCAGAAGTTGCCTATGTGTGACAAATGTGGCACTGGCATTGTGTGAGTATCTGCCTTCCTCAGGCCTTGGAGCCCCTGTGGGTTGGGTAAATCATGAAAATGTGGAAAGTTTGGAAAATGTGGAATCATGAAAATGCTGGATGTTGCATGTTTTTGGTGTGATGGGGAGAAAAATCCTGCCTGGAAAAATGGAGCAGAGAGGCCAGGTAGGTCCTGTGTCCCAGAGCCAAGTGGTGAAGGTTTTCCTTGGCCATGAACCCTTAGGTTATGAACATGTAAAACCAGAGAAAGCAGGGCTGCTCTGTTGAAGTGGGAGGGTCTTCAGGAGGGCTTCAAGAGTAATATCTCTGGACCCTAGGAATGAGAAACCCCTTTCTGACTGGAGCCTAGTTGGGAGGCCCTGATCTGCCCTTTGATGGGCCTCTTGGGAGGGGCCCTGGCCCTGGTGCCACCTTGAGGTGCTGGTCACTAATGGAGCCCTTTTCCTCCCTCCCTCCTGCAGTGGTGTGTTTGTGAAGCTTCGAGACCGTCACCGCCACCCTGAATGTTATGTGTGCACTGACTGTGGCACCAACCTGAAACAGAAGGGCCATTTCTTTGTGGAGGATCAAATCTACTGTGAAAAGCATGCCCGGGAGCGGGTCACACCACCCGAGGGCTACGACGTGGTCACTGTGTTCCCCAAGTGAACCAGCAGATCCGCACCCAATGCTGTTCTCCAACGAGGCCCTGCATCTTGTTCTCTAACTGCTCTGGCCCTCTCCTCTCTCGAAAGTTCTTGCTTACTTAGGTTTTATCCCTGTGCATTAAGCATTGCATCCCCCACCTTTGCTAACTGACTCACACTGCTGTGTGATGCCCACTTGTACAACTAACGGAAGATTGTTTTGTTCAGTGTCCTCTTGCCAGCATCACTGTGTCTTCTCTTAACCTCAGTTCATCTCTGCTGCAAATGGACATCAGCCAAATTTGAACCAAACTGAATTTAATATGTCTGACAATGATTTTGTTTTTACTCAATAAATGTATAGACTCCAAGGCAGTGTGGTGTCTCTTTCTCATCTGACCGTGTGTCCTATTTCTTATCTGAAGCCAGATGAGATTTCTGAGTCCTCTTTTCTTGTTTTAGGTTTCTCACTCCTGAGATTTGCAGGCCTTTTCTGCAGGCGTGAGAAAACTGGCATCTACATGAGCCATGTTCTTATATTTCTTTGAAACTCGCTCCAAATGATCTTTCTCTGATGCTAATATAAGATAGTTATGTTGTAATGAAATGTTGTTTTCCTTACAACTGGCTATTCTTGGGCTTATCTGAGGAAATGAATGCTTTCCAAATAATAGATGGGGAGCTTTAACAGTTGGCCTTAAACTATTCCGCAATAAGTCCCTCTCCAGGCTGGTTGCTGCCATGACAACCCCTCTCCTTTGTGAAGGGGAGCACACTCAGGAATGTGGCCAACAGTACTAAACCTGCACATTGCTCAGGAAAATGGCAAATGTTCACAGAAGAAACAGGCATCCCTGGCTGTTAAGGGGTCTTGAGTCAGAGATCTGAGGTCACCATAGATCATCTCCTGGTGACTAACCCCAATGGAGTCATTTGCTCAAACAGTGGCACCCTCATCACTCCAGAGACTGAGATTAAACGATTTGTTAAGAGAAGTGAACAGGGCACCCCAACCAACCCTGCTTCCTCCAAAAGAGGAAATCTTCTCCCCTTAAGCAGTGATCACCACCACAGGTTATAGCTTATGTGCTTTATTGATGAAGGGACTAACTTGTCAATGCTTACTTTAGTAGTAAGGAGTTTACTTAGATAGCAGTGCTAGGAGTTCACACCATAGATCTCAAACTAGAACGCACCACGGACAGTTTAGACACGAGCAGTTCTAGTCTACAAAACCCAGAACAAATCTTTCAGGTGGAAAATTATTTTATGTTAAAGCTCTTGAATTTTTTTTTTTTTTTTTGTAGTTAATTTGTCCTTTAAACTCCATCTGTTTCTAAGTTTTTAAAAGGCAAGGTGGCTTAAACTTTGCAATTTGGGGAAATCAACGTAAAATGAAAACTCTCTGAACCACAGCAAGTTTGATTCATTTACGAATATAGTAACAACTGTGATTTGGGTTTATTGATTGGAAGGGAATGGATGGGTAATAGATTCTTCGAACTTTCTCCAATCCTTTTCCTCAGATGATGTGCTAGTGAAATGCCTGCTTTTTAGGAGCCACCCTGTTGATTTCTCCCAACCAAACCCAAGGACCTGTTGTTGGTCCTCATCCTCTCACCCACTCAGTGGCATTTCCATCACTACTCTCCTACGGCTTTGATTTGCATGATCCTGAACTTTCCCAGCACTTGCTGCTGCTCTGACTGCTGGGTCTCTAGTTGTCTCCTTGCCAAAGTCAGGGATGACGCCCTCCTCGGGTGACACCTTTCTTTCACTGCCTTTAAAATAATAAGATTAAAGGTTCAGGAAACCAAAGACAAAAGGCTTTTTAAAAGGATTTTCTTCTTCCTTTTTATTCTCTAGTAAAGATAATGCCAAGCATTATCTAAATTTTACCTGCATTAGGTTCTGCCCTTTGCTGGTGGATTTCTTTTCCCAGGTGTCTGAGCTGTTCTGACTTTCTCCAAGTTGAAGGGAGAGGCTTGGAGGAGTATGCCCTTCATCCAGAGCCAGAGAATGACTGGATGACCACTTAAAAGGGAGGTGACTGGACCACTCTCCTGAATTAAGAAAATATTGGTTAGGGTGGCCTCCAGTCACTGCTTTCTTATCTCACTGGGGGTATTTAGGACTGAATTTCACTAGTAGAGGCATTAAACAGAAAGCAAGAGTATTTTTTGGACACAGGGTTCTTAAAGGATATTTGCAAAAATTAAATGTTCTTTTCCCTTGTGACAATACATATAATTTGGGTGGATAAATTGGAGCCCTAATAATCCTTTGTTTTAGGAATAATGGTTAGAATATTAATTGCATATTTTCCCTGGGCCAGGTTAAAGAGCCCTGGTTATAAAAGGAATTTTTCAAGCTTTCTAGAAGAGTGTTTCTTACATTTCACTGTGCACGGGAATCACGTGAGGACTCCGTTAAGATGCAGATTCTGATTCATTAGGTAAGTGAGGCCTGAGACTCCACGTTACTAGCAAGCTCCCAAGTGTTGCTGAATCTGCTGGTCCATGAATCACATTTTGATAGGCAAGTTTTCTAGAACACTGGCTTTGCCATAACTCAGAGGTAATTAGGCTACCATATTATAATTCAGTTGACTATTATTAGGCAATATATACCACAATATTTTTAAAATTCAGATATAATTATAAACAACATTCATAGGTCTTTTTTTTTTTGAATTTTGATTATTGTATGCACCTCAATGAAGATATGGAACATTTCCATCACTCCACGATAAGCTTCGCTTATGCCTCTTCCCAGTCAATTTCCTCCCACCCCTGACCCACCCGAGGGTAATACATGCTTAGCCTTTCCTTTGGGACTCCCAGCTTGCCATTCTCCACACCCAGTGACTCCCCTCCTGACTTTATCAGGGTTGCTCTACTGTTCCAGGTCCCGAAGCCATGAATTGAGCTGTTCCTCATTCTTTTGACCTTCTGACCTTCATCCCAGCTGTTCTTTTGCCTGGGACAGCCCTGTGTGTCACATAAGGTCTGCAGGCTCAGCCCCTGAAATCCACTGGGTTTCATGGGAGCTGCAGGGGAAACATACTTTAATTTTCTTTTTAAAATGGAATGTGAAAGAATTACACAATGGGTGGGAAATGAGTGAGTAAAACATAATTGGTGTAATTCATTTGTATGTGTAACCATGGCATCATTCATAAAGACAAAGTGGTTAGATTTGCTGAGAAAATGGTTGGTAGCACTGCCTCCATCCTTATACCTGGGAGGCAGCCTGGTGGGCTGGATAGCATATAGATTTGTTACCCACAAATTACAGCTTGTTTACATATAAGCCTATCCATCTTCATCGATAAATTGCACCACGTTCTGATATTTACGCTTTGGCCCCAGAGAGCACACTGTCCCTCTTCCCTAGAGGGTGGCGGCTTCTGAAAAAGCAGCCAAGACTGAGAGGCAGGAGGTGATCTGGGCCCAGGAGGCTGGGCTGCCCATTTCCCTGGCACAGCCCTCAGAGGCCCTGCTGCCCTGGGGGAATCCCTGTGACCCCACAGGAGCAGGGAGAGGGCACAGTGAGGAGAAGAGAAGGACTTGACCCACTTGGCAAGTTTCTTTCACTTCCCTAATAACCTGCTGAGCCCTGATGCTGTGCCAGGCACTAATCCAGGGCTGGGAATACAATGGTGAACAAGACAGAGCAAGTCCCTGCCCTCATGGTGCTTCCTTTCTAGGGGGAGACAGACAATAAAGAAATAAACAACTGCAAGTATAATCCTTGGCAAGAGAGTGAGAAACAACCTGGAGAAAGATGTGGTGGAGTGAGGGGGCAGAGTGATGGGGAGGGGGCAGATGTTTCAACTGGAGGGTCAGGGAGCCCTCTCTGAAGAGGGACATCTGAGCGGAGACCTGAATGAATGTGGGAGCCATGGGGCTGTCTGGGGAGAGATTATTCCAAGTGGAGGGAGCAGGAAGTGCAAAGGCTCTGAGGCTGGTGTGTTCCAGCCACAGGAGAAAGGCCTATATGCTTAGAGCAAGTGAACAAAGGGAGAGTGGTTGGAGATACTTTTGGAGAGGGAGCCAGGGGCCTAGTCTTGTAGGGCATTGTAGGCTGTTGCAATGGGAACTGGCCTATGCTGCCCCAATCCACCTTCAGGCAGGTCTGAAGGGCTTATTTCCCCAGCTGCTGGGAGTGATGCCAACTGACAGATGAGTCAGCTATCAATCTTCTTCATCATTGGCCAAGGTCATTCCCTTTTCCAAGTAGCCCACATGCAGTGACTGATCAATATAGAGGTATAAAGTGCCCTGAACATGACCTTAGATGACTCTGAAGGGCTATGGTAGCTTCAGAGTCCCCATACCTTTGTTGACACTGCTTGCAGATCAACTTCTCTCTCTCTGCCCATCCTGCTTTCTTCCTCTCCTCATGATCCTAAAAATCCTCCCTAGTGAACATTCTGTACGCTAACCTGTGACAGTTGGTATTGAGAATGGTCCATGACAGCAGGTGCTAAGATGGGATTTAGAGCTGGCTCACCTGCTCCTTGGCTGGCAATGAGCACCCTATCAGTGCTGGTAAATGCAGAACAAATAGCCCTGGCACAAGGGAGAAGGGAAATTGTTAAAATGTTCACCATTGGAGAATGGGGTTGGCTTACTTGTGGAAGGAAATGCACGAGGAGTTGGAGAAATATGGGCAACATAGTAAATGTAAGGACAGTGAAATTGGATCCTTGTTGCTAAGCTTGATTGAGGCTTTGGAAAAAAAACGAGAAAGGGTGAAATGGTCAATCACCAATTAAAAGGTAAGCTTGAAAGCTAGAAGCCCATCCTGGTAGAATATAAGGAAGGTAGAGAGAGCCAAGTGTTGAGCCAAGTGTTTAGCCAAGGAATTAATCATCAGAATAGTAGATCACGATATGCATGGGATTGGATTCTGAGGTTGCTGGATCAAGGAAGGCAAAACAGAAAATTGGGGTAAGGTGGCTGGCCCAGTGGCATAGTGGTTAAGTTCGCATGCTCTGCTTCAGCAGCCCTGGGTTCGCTGGTTCAGATCCTGGGCATGGACCTATGCCCTGCTCATCAAGCCATGCTGAGGTGGCATCCCACATAGAAGAGCTGGAAAGATGTACAATTAGGATACACAACTATGCACTGGGGCTTTGGGGGAAAAAAAGTTGTCTCCATTAAAAAAAAAATTGAGTTAGGGAGAATTACTGATTTGGGAGGATTCTTCCAAGATAAAGGATTTAACATCCTGGAAAGGACTCCAGGAGATGGTACAAACATGGAGTTAGGAAGGCTCTTAGAAGCATGGAAAAAGCAAAGGCCCACAACAAGTGAGGTATAAATGCCAAAAATTGACATCGCAGATGATGGAAGAAGGAATTAAGAGCCTCAGTGAGTAGGGCAAGCTAAAATGGAAATGCTAAGTAAGACTGGAAAACTCACCAGATGGCTATTCCATGGTAGGGCCCAAAGGGTGTGCCATTTACCAAAGCAGGAAGGAACATGTTCACTGCTTTCTGGTGGGGCACCAGCATCACTAAAACGTGCAGTGGTGACATCCTCTGTAGGGCTGATAGTTCGAGCTGCTGATACAGAACTGGGCTCTCTAACTGCCTTGGGAGTGATACCTGAAAGAATAAAGATCAGGTGGTGATGCTTTGAATATCAGAAGAAGGTGAATGCAATTGTCACGAAGAGTGACAAGATTGGATTGGCAGCCAGAGGGACTTGTCCTGACAGATTATGGAGCTAGTTAATAAAAAAAGGCATGCCTAGTGGCAAAATATGTCACAGCCAACAAAGGTACTGCCCAAGATAAATAACCAAAGAAAGCAAGAATGAATAATCAGGGAGCTAAGGGTAGTCTGCCCAATAAAAATCACCATCCATTGCCCAATTTTCTATCTCAGTTTTTATACCTGAAACCCAATGAATGAAAGATAAACCAGAGAAGACCCTGCAACACCATGAAAACTGTTTACAGTAATGATTCCTAGTCTTTCCTCAAAGAAACTATTGACCGTTTTCTCAGGTAACAGTATAGTTGGGAAACGGGAATACGCAGACATTCTAAAGACTGTTGGACTCGGGTTGAGAGTTGATATGGATACTTGAAGACCCAAAGCATCTTCTTGGCCCCTGTGTTAGAGTGAGGGCATATGAGAGCCAGTGGTTATTTCTCTGGCCCCCAAATTCAATTGGAATAAATATACTTGGCAGTCGACAAAGTACCTACATTGGTTTCCTGGCCAGTGAGATGAGCTATAATTTTCAGATGGGAAACTTCTGAAACTTCCTATCCCTTTCCATATATTAAATAAATAAGTAATCTCACAATATCACATCCGAGGGGAAGGAAGAGGAATTGGAATAGCACAATTATTGTCCCTCCCCAAAAACTGAAGGGTACAGAGGCAGTGGTCTTCAGTGATATCTCCAGGTTAAATACACCTGTCTGGCCCCTGTGAATACCAGACATGTCCTGGAGAATAACAGTGAATTCTCAAAAAACTCCATCAAGAAGTAGCATCAATGGTGGCTGCTGCATGAGATGTGGTATGTTTTCTTATAGCAGATTAACATGGTCTCAGGTACATGGTATCTGGCCACTGATTTGGCAGACAAAGAAGATCAGTAAAGGACAATTTATCGGGTCTTGTACTATCACTGCGAAGAATGCCTTTCAGGGTTCTGGACACAGCATATCCACAGCTTAGAACATGGTGACCCTCCTTATACTGAGTGACACACAGATACAGCTTTGATGTGGCCCAGAGCAGAAAAAAGCTCTGCAGCAGGTTGAGGCTGTGCTGCAAGTGGCCCTGCTGCTTGGGTCATATTACATAGAAGACATTGTGATATCAGAGATATCATAGTGGAACACCAGTGGGAGAATCAAAACCCAGGCCCCTCGAGTTCTAGAGCAATACTTTGCCATCTGTAGTAGAGAATTAGATATGTTTCAAAAAGCAGCTCCTGGCATGCTACCTGACAATAGGACATCAAGTGGCAGAACTGCTCATCATGATCTGAATTCTCTCAGACTTGTCAAGTCAGAAGGTCAGGCATATCCAAGAACAATCCTTCATGAGATGGAAGGACTGAGCCTGAACAAGGTTGGAGGACACATGAAACTGCATGAGCACAAAGCCCAGAACTTTACGTCATCTACCACTATTGTACCAGTACCTCGCCCACATCTCTTCCTCATGGCTGATGGTGGATCCCTTATGATCTGCTGAAGGTGGAAGAAGAAGCCCAAACTTCCTTCATGGATGAGTTGGCTTGATATGTGGATGCAAGCTGAAATGGATGGTGGCTGTACTGCAGCACTACTTGGGGTGGTCTTATAAGGAGACATCATCCCAGTGGGCAGAGCTTCACGTGGTATACCTAATGATCCACTTTGTATGGAAAGGAGTGGCCCAAGTTTAAATGTGCCTGGACCCACAGACAGTGGCAAATGGCTTGGTTGGTTGATCAGAGGACTGAAAGGGGGAAGATTAGAAGATCAGGGCAAGCAGGTCTGGGTAGAGGAATATAGAAGGACATTTGTTAACACTCGTTAGAGAGAATCAACCATGGAAGAGGCACTAAATAACCAGGTTGGCAAAATAGCCAACTGACATCAACCAGCCTGTTGTTGGCCACCCCTGTGTTGGCAGAATGGATGCATAGATGGAGTAGCCATAATGGGAGGAATGAAGGCTGTGCATGGGCCCAACAAGACGGGCTTCTATTTACCAATGCCAATCTAGCTAGTGCTGCTGTCAAATGTCTAATCTTTCAGCAAGAAAGACCAACTGAAGTGCACTATCCTTTGAAGAGACCAACTAGCTACTTGGTGGCTGGCTGACTACATTGGATCACTTCCATCATGGAAAGCACAGTGACTTATTTTGGCAAGAATAGACATGTATTCCAAATATGTGTTTGCCTTTGCTATCTACAGGGCCTCAAACACACCACTCTCCAAGGACCTATAGACTCTTTGATCTATTAGCACAGAATTTCACATAGCATTGTCTGATCAAGGGACTCATTTTACAGCAAAGAAAGCACAGCAGTGGGCACACAACCATGTAGTCCAATGGATCTATCACATACCACACCACCTAGAAGCTGCCAGCTTGAGTGATGGAATGGCCTGTTGAAAGAATAGCTGAAGTGCCAATTCATACTCTACACCTTGTGAGTGTGGGCTATCATCTTCTAGGCTGCAGGAACACTTTTTTTTTGTTGTTTTTTGAGGACGATTGGCCCTGAGCTAACACCTGTTGCCAATCTTCCTCTTTTTCTTTTTTCTCCCCAAAGCCCCGGTACATAGTTGTATATACTAGTTGTAGGTCCTTCTAGTTTTTCTAAGTGGGATGCTGCCCCAGCATGGGCCGATGAGCAGTGAGTAGGTCCGTGCCCAAGATCCAAACCGGCGAACCCTGGGCTTCTGAAGCAGAACACGTGAACTCAACTGCTACACCACTGGGCTGGCCCCTGCAGGAACACTTTTAATCAACGAATTTTATGTGGTGCTGCTTCCCTAAAAGGTAGAATATATTAGTCTGGGAACAAGGGGCAGAAGCAGGATTGTTCCTGCTTACTATCACTCCTAGTGACCCACTTGTGGAATTTGTGCTTCCCATACCTGCATATCTGAACTCTGCAGGATCTGAGATCTTGGTTCTCAAAGGGAGGACACTTCCATCAGTGGAAAGAGCACAAGTCCCATTGAACTATAAGCTACAGCTGTCTTCTGGGCACTTCAGGCTCCTCATGCCAGAGAAACATCAGGCAAGAAGAAGAATCATCATCCTTGTGGGGTTATTGACCTTGATCATCAGAGGACTTAGGGATGCTGCTGGTATGCCGTGAGTGTACACAGGAATATTTTTGGCACCTAGGTGATAACTTGGGCACCTCTTTGTAGTCCCTTACCTAACTTTGGTGGCAAATAGACAAGTACAGCAGCCACAGCCTGAGAAGGGCATGAGACCCATAGTTAATGACCTACAGGGGTAAGGATTTGGGTCATACCATCAGGTAAGCCACAGATTCACAGAGGAGCTAGTTGAAGGTGAAGGGAATCTAGATTGGATTGTAGAGATGGGAGATAACGAGTATGAGTTGCATCTCTGACCGCAGCTTCAGTGGCAGAGGCTGTCGTTTATCCCAGTAACCCTCCTCTTTTAAGTTTCCCCCAGGAAAAGCAGCCCACCAGAATCTGGCAGGAGCTGCCTTCAGAGGTCATAGAAGAATCCCACCGAAGTTGACACTGATGTATAACCATGACACCCCTTCAGAACTGAAGGATTCAGTCCCTGATCGAGGGAGGGAGAGTTGAGCTGCTGGGAGAGTTGGTGGCAGAGGGCCCCATCTGTCAATCTCCTTCAAGATTGGCTCAGTTGAAGAATGTTGCCTCATGGCCCCTCCCTGAGGTGGTCCAATGCCTGTGGGAGGCAGGCATATCAGGGCCTGGCCCCCTGCCCCAGCTCTAGATAACTGAAGGGGTCAACTGAGCCTTTAATGGGGCTGTATTCCTCATAGCCCAACTTCACCACCTGCCCAAATCTGCTCCCTTCCCTCCCCCTCCCTTCCCTTCCCTCCCCTTCCCAGGTCGTGGTCCCAAGAGCACCCCTAATAAACTTTCCACATGCTAATCTCCAGGTCATAGTTTGCTTCTTGGGAAAACCAACCTGTGACAACCGTGACAAAAACTTTGAATTTTTTTCTGAGATGAGATTTATTTGGAGAGTTTTTCACAGGGACATACCTTAAACTGATTTACCCATTAAAATGATTGATTTGTATTCCATGTCAAAAAGCTACCATAGTGGGCAGGAGTGGAAATAGAGACCAGGTAGGAGGCTACTGCCCTGGTACAGGTGAGAAATGGAAAGAAATGGTTGTTGGAAGTGATAGAAATTGCTGGATTTGTGATAGATTTTAAATGTAATGCAGACTGGACTCCACTGCATCCTGCTGGCTTCTTCCTAGAACAGACAACCAAGAGTCCCCCCCCCCCCCCCATAGTGGGCCCCTAGAGCAGAAGACCTCTCAGCTCTGCCTGCTCTATTGTTATGCAATGGGAGTTTAGAATGGCTGGAGAAAGGAGTTTGGGAGATGTGGCCTGACATCCCCAGTCTCTGGGCATGTGCTGAAGGTTGGCTCCCTTACCTGCCCCCTCCACTGCCCTCTATGAACCCCGCTCTAGAGGAAAGAGTAGCATCTAGAAAGTACATCAGGTAAATAGCCCTTACACTGAAGGGCACTTTACAGATTACAAAATGCATTCAGATCCATTGTGTTGCTTCGTGAGCATCACAAACCCTACTAACAGGCAATTTCACATGTGGGGAACCAGGGACTCAGTGCAAATGAGAATTAGAAAGAATCTGTAGGGACATGAACAAACATGTGTTGCAAGTTATAAAAACACTATGATTTCTGTTCTGTGGAAGAATGCCTGTGGCCAAGGACTGAGAGCATGCAGGGGATTTGTTACAGTGGTTGGGTTGTGGTTGACTTCCCTCCTCCCTTCCACTAAATACTCTCTTCAAATGATGTTGTTGAATCAATTTGAAAGAAATAAGGCATTCCTGTCCAATGGGATTAGGCCAAAAAGGAATTGAATTGCTGAAACTATTTGGCAGAAGACACTCATTGCACTGCAGTAGCAGCCAGTTCTGATGATAAACATACCTAAAAACATCGGCAGAACGTCTACTGTTGAATCAGGAGAAGTTTTATTCCATTGTGATTACATTCATATGTCCTGTGATTACTTTCACATGTCCTGTGATTACATTTATATGTGATTTGTAGATGATATTTGCTGAAGGGAGGCAGCATGGTGAATTTTTTCTAAGTTCTGACACCTAATGAATTTCCATATATTCTTTATAGTTTAAAGCACTCACAGCCTCTCAGCGGCGTTGGAATAGGCAGAATCTGAGGTTTACAAGATGCTGCAGGAGAAACAGGAGTTAACAAACTGAAGTAGTCTGCTTCATTCTTGATTTTGCAGGAAATCCTGGAGTCTGAGGAGAAAGGTGACCAGCCCTGCATGTGGTCGGAGGCTCTTGTTCAATGCCTGGGGTCAGGTCCAGTCATTGCTGAAATACAGGTGAGCACAGCGTAGAGGTGGGAGGAAAGAACACGGTGTGAGTCTTTAAACGCTGATACCTAAAATAGAATAATCTAACTATATCTTCTTGCCTTGGGGTCTGTTACAGAAGCTAGAGATCTGGCTGTTTCCTGTCATATGTGCATCATGCGGCTGAGGGTTGGAAGTTTTCTTGTGGTGGGATTTTGATGGTTTGTCCCTTAGGACTCCCTTGATTTGATTTGAGTGCACATATCCCATTCCTGCAGTGATTGGTGGGTCCATGTGGGCAAAGGCCAAGGGCAATGGACAAACGGAGCCAACATGAGTCACCAGCAGAATGAATCCGGGCTCCAGGCTTCACCTTGAGGTTGAGGAAATGCCTTTTTATTTTTCTATTCCAATGTGTTTGGCACATTGTAGTCCAGCACTTACTGCTCTCTCCTCTTCTCCCCACTGTACCCATCCACCAAGGGAGAGTCATCCCTCCTGAGAGGCATCTGCATACCTGGTGACTCTGATGGGGAAACATATCTCAGCCAGGCTTCCACTCTCCCGGAGTCATCCCACTCTAAAAGGGACTGAGCTTGTTTTTTCAGGGCAACCAGTTTCACTGCTTCCTGTCTGTAAGAACCTAGGTAAGTCACTTACCCTCCTGTAGTACTGACCCTTCTTTCATTCCTGATGTTGGTAATTTGTGTCTTCTCTCCTCTTGTCTTGATCAGTCTATTTTCTTTATTTTTTTGGTTTCTATTTAATTCATTTCTGTAATTATCTTTATTATTTCCTTCTTTTTCTTGCTTGCGGTTAGTTTGCTCTTCTTTTTCTAGTTATTTCAAGGTGGATGTTTAGGCCATTGATTTGAGACTTTTTTTCCCCTTTCTAATGTAAGCATTGAAAGCCATAAATTTCCCTCTAATCACTCTTTTGGCTGCATGCCACAAAGTTGATATATTGTGTTTTCATTTTCATTCACTGCAAAATAGTTTCCAACTTCTCCTGTGATGTCTTCTCTGCCCCCTGGAATATTTAGAAGTGTTGTGTTTAATATCTAAACATTTGGTGGTTTCCAAGCCATCTTTCTGTTATTGATATCTAATTTAATTCCACTCAGAATTGGAATTAAATCATTTTCAATTTATCAATTATCAATTTCTTTTGAAGCCCCAAACACGGTCTATGCTGGTGAATATTCCATATGCACTTGAAAAGCATGTGTATTTTGCTGTTTTGGATGGAGTGTTTTATAAATTAGATTAATTAGGTCAAGTTGGTTGATAGTGATTGTCAAGTCTTCTGTTTTCTTACAGATTTTCCATCTACTTTTTCAGTCATCTACTGAGAGTGGACAGTTGAAATCTCTAGCTATAATCATGAATTTGTCTAGTTCTTTCAGTTCTATCAGTTTTTGTTTTATATACTATAAAACTCTATTTTAGGTGCTGTATACATTTAAGATTCTTGTATTTTGTAATGAGTTGACTCCTTTGTGATTATGAAATGAACATTATCTCTGGTAATATTGTTTGTTCTGAAATCTACTTTGTCTGACGTTAACGTAGCCATCCCAGCTTTCTTTGATCAGTGTTTTCATATTATATCGTTTTCCATCCTTTTAATTTTTCTGTGTCTGTATATTTAGGGTTAGTTCCCGTAGAAAGCGTGTAGTTTGACTGCGACTTGCTTTTTCATTCAGCTTGACTAGCTTTACCTTTTGGTTTTGACCATTTTTATTTCATACAATTTTTGATGTCACTGGGTATATGTCTACCATCTTGCCATTAGTTTTCTCCTAGTCATTTTTTTTGTTTGTTTGTTTCTGTTTTCCTTTTTACCTGCATGCTTTTGGATCATCTGTGTATTTTTTATGGTTCCTTTTGATCTCAATTATTTGTCTATTAGCTCTATGTTTTTCTTTCTTTCTTTTTTTTTTAGTGGTTTAGAGTTTACATCATCAACTTACTGTAGCCAATGTTCATAGTGTGAAAACCTTACAATGGCAAACCGTTTGCCATCTGTTTCCTGTCTCCTATCTTCTATAATATTGTTGTCACATATTTTATTTCCACATGTTTAAACCCAACAATACAGTCTTTAAAAGAGATAAAGAATAAAAATTAGTCTATAACATTGTAAATAGTTTTACATTAAGTAATTCCCACATTACCCTTTCCTGTGGTTTTCAGTCCTTCTTGGAGATCCATACTTTTGCCTGGGATCATTTTCCGTCAGCATTAATAATTTCCTTTAGTGTGGATGCCTGATGATGAATTTACTTAGTTTTAGATTGTCTGAAGGTCTTTTTATGTAGCCATTTTTATTGAGGCATATTTTCAATATATACTTTTATTTAGTTTTAAAAGGTCGATTGTGAAAGTATTCTACAATATTTTTTCAAGTATTTTCTTTCCCTCATTGTCTTTCTCCTCTCCTTCAAAGACTCCAAATAGATATATATTACACTGTTCCAATACCACAAGTCGCTGATGTGCTTTTATTTTCTTTTGTTGATTCTTTTTTCTCTCTGTGCTGCAATTTATATAATTTTTATTGATACTTTATTCTACTTTGTTCAATTTGCTGTTATGCCCACCCAATGGATTCTTTACTTCAGATGTTGTAATTTTAAATTCTAAAGTGTCCATTTAGTTACTTGTAGTGTTTCTTTTCTCTGCTAAATTACTTTATCCTTTCATCCATTAACCCTCTTTACCCCTTTCTATTCTTTAATGTATTTATTTTTTTTATTGTGGTAACATTGGTTTATAATATTATATAAATTTCAGATATATATCATTAAATTTCTATTTCTGCTTAGATTACATCATGTTCACCACCCAAAGACTAATTACAGTCCATCACCACACACACATGCCTAATCATCCCTTTCACCCTTCTCTCTCTCCCATTCCCCTCAGGTAACCACCAATCCAATCTCTGTCTCTATGTGTTTGTTTGTTGTTGTTTTTATCTTCTACTTGTGAGTGAGATCATACAGTATTTGACTTTCTCCCTCTGACTTATTTCGCTTAGCACAATACCCTCAAGGTCCATCCATGTTGTCACAGATGGCTGGATTTCATCGTTTCTTATGACTAATATTCCATTGTGTATATATACCACATCTTCTTTATCCATTCGTCCCTTGATGGGCACTTATGTTGCTTCCAAGTCTTGGCTATTGTGAATAATGCTGCAATGCATAGGGGTGCATATATCTCTATGCATTTGTGTGTTCATGTTCTTTGGATTAGAAATACCCAGCAGTGGAATAGCTGGATTGTATAGTTGTTCTATTCTTAATTTTTTGAGGAATCTCCATACTGTTTTCCATACTGGCTGCACCAGTTTGCACTCCCACCAGCAGTGTATGAGAGTTCCCTTCTCTCTACATCCCCTCCGACACTTGTTGCTTCCTGTCTTGTTAATTATAGCCATTCTGACACGCGTGAGGTGATATCTCATTGTAGTTTTCATTTGCATTTTCCTAATGGTTAGTGATGTTGAGCATCTTTTCATGTGCCTGTTGGCCATCTGTATATCTTCTTTGGAGAAATTTCTGTTCAGATCTTTTTCCCATTTTTTAGTTGGGTTGTTAGTTTGTTTGTTGTTGAGATGTATGTGTTCTTTATATATTTTAGATATTGACCCCTTATCAGATATATGGTTTGCAAATATCTTCTCCAAATTGTTAGGTTGTTTTTTCATTTAGTTGATGGTTTCCTTTTCTGTGTAGAAGCTTTTTAGTTTGATGCCTAGTCCCATTTGTTTATGTTTTCTATTGTTTCCCTTGCCTGGTCAGGTACGTGAAAATATGCTGCTAAGACTGATGTCGAAGAACATACTGCCTGTGTTTTCTTCTAGAAATTTCATGATTTTGAGTCTTACATTCAAGTCTTTAGTCCATTTTGAGTTAATTTTTGTGTATGGTGTAAGATCAGGGTCTACTTTCACTCTTTTGCATGTGGCTGTCCAGTTTTCCCACCACCATTTATTGAAGAGACTTTCCTTTCTCCATTGTATGTTCTTGGCTCCCCTGTCGAAAATTAGCTATCCATAGATGTATGGCTTTATTTCTGGGCTCTTGATTTTATTCCATTGATCTGTGTGTCTGTTATTGTGCCAGTAGCATGCTGTTTTGGTTACTATAGCTTTGTAGTATATTTTGAATTCAGGGAGTGTGATACCCCCAGCTTTGTTCTTTTTTCTCAGGATTCCTTTGGCTATTCGGGGTCTTCTGTTGTTCCATATAAATTTTAGGATTCTTTGTTCTATTTCTGTGAAAAATATTGTTGGAACTTTGATAGGGATTGAATTGAATCTGTAGATTGCTTTAGGAAGTATGGACATTTTAACTATGTTAATTCTTCCAATGCAAAATCACGGAATATCTTTCCATTTCTTTGTGTCTTCTTCACTTTCTTTCAACAATGTTTTATACTTTTCAGTGTACAGATCTTTCATCTCTTTGGTTAAGTTTATTCCTAGGTATTTTATTCTTTTTGTTGCAATTGTAAATGGGATTGATTTATTAATTTCTCTTTCTGCTACTTCGTTGTTAGTGTATAGAAACGCAACTGATTTTTGTATATTGACTTTGTATCCTGCAATTTTGCCATATTCATTTATTAATTCTAAAAGTTTTTTGGTGGATTCTTTAGGGTTTTCTGCATATAAAATCATATCATCTGCAAATAGTGACAGTTTCACTTCTTCCATTACAATTTGGATCTCTTTTATTTCTTTTTCTTGCCTGATTGCTCTGGCTAGGACTTCCAATACTATGTTAAATAAGAGTGGTGAAAGTGGGCCTCTTTGTCTGGTTCCTGTTCTTAGGGGGATAGCTCTCAGGTTTTCACCATTGAGAATGATATTACCTGTGGGTTTGTCATATATAGCCTTTATTATGTTGAGGTACTTTCCTTCTATACCCATTTTATTCAGAGTTTTTATCATAAATGGATTCTGTATCTTGTCAAATGCTTTCTATGCATCTACTGAGACGATCATGTGATTTTTATTCTTCACCTTGTTAATGTGGTGTATCATGTTGATTCATTTGCAGATGTGGAACTATCCTTGCCTCCTTGCAATAGATCCCACTTGATTATTGTGTATGATATTTTTAATGTATTGTTGTATTTGATTTGCTAGTATTTTGTTGAGAATTTTTACATTGGTGTTCATCAGTGATATTGGCTTGTAATTTTCTTTTTTTGTGTTGTCCTTGTCTGATTTTGGTTTCAGGGTAATGTTGGCTGCATAGAATGAGTTAGGAAGCTTCCACTCCTCTTCAGTTTTTGAAAGAGTTTGAAAAGGATAGGTATTAAGTCCTCTTTGAATGTTTTGTAGCATTCACCAGGCAAACCATCTGGTCCTGGCCTTTTATTTTTGGGGAGGTTTTTGGTTACTGTTTCGATCCCCTTACTGGTGATTGGTCTATTCAAATTCTCCATGTCTTCTTGATTCAGTATGATTGTAAGAATTTATCCATTTCTTCCAGATTATCCAATCTGTTGGCATATAGCTTTTCATAGTATTCTCTTATAGTCTTTTGTATTTCTTGGAGGAAATACATTTTTCTTGGAGGAGAAATTACAATGGATACCTCCTCTGTAATTTCTCCTCTTCCATATCTGATTTTATTTATCTGAGCCTTCTCTCTTTTTTTCTTGGTGAGTCTAGCTAAAGGTTTGTCAATTTTGTTTATCTTTTCAAAAAACCAGCTCTTGGTTTCCTTGATTTTTTCTTTCGTTTTTTAGTCTCTATTTCAGTTATTTCTGCTCTGATTTTTATTATTTCCTTCCCTCCACTCATTTTGGCCTTTGTTTGTTCTTCTTTTTCCAATTCCTTTAGGTGCACTGTTAGATTGTTTATTTGAGATTTTTCTTGTTTGTTGAGGTAGGTCTGTATTACCATAAACTTCCCTCTTAGAACCGCTTTTGCTGTATCCCATAAATTCTGGCATGTCATATTTTCATTTTCATTTGTCTCCAGGTATTTTTTGATTTCTCCTTTGATTTCTTCATTGACCCAATCATTGTTCAGTAGCATTTTGTTTATTCTCCACATATTTGTGGCTATTCTTATTTTCTTCCTGTAGTTGATTTCTAGTTTCATATTGTCCTGGTGAGAAAAGATGCTTGGTATTACTTCAATCTTCTTAAATTTATGTAGACTTGTTTTGTGGCCTAATATGTGATCAATCCTGGAGAATGTTCCATGTGCATTTGAAAAAAATGTGTATTCTGCAGTTTTGGGATCGATTGTTCTGTATATATCTGCTAAGTCCATCTGTTCTAGTGTGTCATTTAAGGCCAATATTTCCTTATTGATCTTCTGTTTGGGTGATTTATCCATTGGTGTAAGTGGTGTTTTAAAGTCCCCTACTATTGTTGTGTTACTGTCCATTTCTCCTTTTATGTCTATTAATAATTGCTTTATATATTTAGGTGCTTTTGTTTTGGGTGCATAGATATTTACGAGTGTTGTATCCTCTTATTGGATTGTTCCTGTGATCATTAAGTAGTGTCCTTCTTTGTCTCTTGTTACAGTTTTTGTTTTAAAGTCTATTTTGTCCTATACAAGTATTGCTACCCCAGCTTTCATTTCATTGCTATTTGCATGGAGTATGTTTTTCCATCCCTTCCCTTTCAGTTTGTGGGTGTGTTTGGGTCTGAAGTGTGTCTCTTGTGTGCAGCATATAAACAGGTCTTGTTTTTTTATCCAGTCAGCCATCCTATGCCTTTTGATTGGAACATTTAGTCCATTGACATTTAAAGTAGCTATTGATAAGTATATACTTAGTGCCATTTTGTTACTTTTTTTCTGGGTGTTTTAGTAGTTCTTCTCTGTTCCTTTCTTCTTCTCTTGCTCTCTTCCCTTGTAGTTTGATTGTTCTCTTTAGTATTATGTTTTGGTTCCTTCCTCTTAATTTTTTGTGTATTTATTATAGGTTTCTGGTTTGTTATTACCAAGAGGTTCATATATAATAACCTGAGTGTATAGCAGTCTATATTAAGTTGATGGTCTCTTTAGTTTGAGCTCGATCTGAAAGCTTTACTCTTTTACTCCTCTCCTCCCACATTTTATGTTTTTGACATCATACATATTTAACCTCTTTGTGTGTGTGTGTATCCGTTACCCTCCTATCATGGAAATAGGTAACTTTAGTACTTTTGTCTTTTGACCCTATTATCTTCTTAAGTGATTGATCTGCTACTTTTACTGTATTTTTGCCTTTACCAGTGATTTTATTGCTTTTTTAAAGATAATTTTCTTATTCCTATTTGTGGTCTTGTCTTTCCCACTTAAATAAGTCCCTTTTGCATTTCTTGGAAGACTGATTTCTTGGTGATAAACTCCTTTAGTTTTAGCTTGTCTGGGAAACTCTTTATCTCTCCTTCCATTCTGAATGAAAACTTTGCTGGGTTGAGTATTCTTGGCTGTAGGTTTTTTCTTTTCAGTGCTTTAAATATATCATCCACTCCCTTCTAGCCTGTCAGGTTTCTGCTGAGAAGTCAGCTAATAGCCTTATGGAGTTTCCTTTGTATGTGACTTGTTGTCTTTCTCTTGTGGCTTTTAGGATTCTCTCTTAATCTTTTTTTTTTTTAATTTTATTTATTTATTTTTCCCCCAAAGCCCCAGCAGATAGTTGTATGTCATATCTGCACATCCTTCTAGTCACTGCATGTGGGACGCGGCCTCAGCATGGCCGGAGAAGCGGTGCCTCGGTGGCGCCCTGGATCCGAACCCGGGCCGCCAATAGCAGAGCGTGTGCACTTAACTGCTAAGCCACGGGGCTGGCCCTTTATCTTTAATTCTTGACATTTTAGTTATAATGTCTCTTGGTGTGGGCCTCTTTGAGTTTATTTTGGTTGGTGCTCTCCAGGTTTCCTGTACCTGTGTGTCTGTTTCCTTCCTTAGGTTAGGAAAGTTTTCAGCTATTATTTCTTCAAATAGATTCATTGCCCCTTTGTCTCTCTCTTCTCCTTCTTGGAGACCTATAATATGAGTGTTAGTGCACTTGATGTTGTCCCGGAGGTCCCTTAGACTGTTCTCATTCTTTTTAATTCTTTTTTCTTTTATCTGTTCAGCTTGGGTGATTTCATCTAGTCTTTTGTCCAGCTTGCTGACCTATTCTTCTGTATCATCTACTCTGCTTTTGAGTCCTTCTAGTGAATTTTTCATTTCCAGTATTGTATTCTTTATTTCTGATTGGTTCTTTTTTTATATTTTCCAATTCTTTATTGAATATCTCACTGAGTTTCTCCATTCTTCTCTCAAGATCAGTGACCATCCTTAATACCTTTTGTTTGAACTCTTTGTCAGGTAGATTGTTTATTTATGTTTCATTTAGTTCTTCTGGGCTTTTACCCTGTTCACTTCCTTGGAAGATATTCCTTTGCCTCCTCATTTTGCCTTTTTCTCTGTACTTATATCTATGTATTAGGTGGGTCAGCTACATCTCCTGATCTTGGAGAGGTGGCCATATGTAAGACATGCCTTATGAAGCTCAGCAGTGTGCTTCCCTCTCATCACCAGTTCCTAATGTTCCAGGAGTGACCCCTGTGTGGGCTACATGTGTCCTTCTGCTGTGGCAGGGTTTCTCTTGCTGCAGGTGCACAGGGAGACTAGGCTGTCCCCCTGGCCGTCTGGTTGTAATGCTCAGCTGCATGTGGCTGCTAAGGACTCTTCAGTCACTTTATTGGGCTTAGGGAGCCCCAGCACAGTTGACTGCAAGTTCTAATAGCACATTCCTGTTGAAGTTTTTCTGTTAAGTGGGTAGGCCCCCAGCATGGCTGGTTGCTAGGCTTGGGGGCTTACAATTGCCGTAGGCCTCTGGTCTGCAAGGCTCTTGTCAGCTTTCTCAGGATTGCAGCTCAGTGGTGCTGGCCCCAGGCATGGGACCACCCAATTGTTTCAGGCTTTGGAAGGTGGGGCCGATCCCCTATGTGGCTGTTTGAGAAGCAAAAAGCTGTCAAGTGCCACTGCCCACAGGGCCTCACACACTGTCTACACAGTACTGCCCCTTGTGCACAACCCAACCCCCTGAAGCAGATCCAGTGACCCCACTGCAGAGGCCCCACACATTCCACCTGCTCCTTGCACATGCCCTACCCTGCAGAGGCAGACCCACTCACCTGGCTGCAGAGGATCCAGGCACTCAGCCTATGCAGGCCGACAAGTTACCCAAGGGCTTGCTGTTGGGTGGGACCAGTACCTAGGGTGGGCTACCTGCCCTGGCTGAGCTGGATTAAATCAGTGCTCTAGTGGGTGGGGCACACCCTGGGCTAACAGACCAGGGGAAGAACTCCAATGGCATCTGTCAGTGTCTCTGTCAGCATGCCTCTACTAGGTCACAATAATGACTTTTGCCAATGTCTCAGTCCCTGGAGAGGTCTCATGTCTTACTGATGCACCTCGAACCTATCAGGTGAGTCTCTTTTCAACAAAGGACTGTGCACCTTTCTTTCTGGTGATTTTAGTTTGCTTTCTGAAATGGGTGAATTTGTGCCTGGGCCCTTTAAGAGCAGGCTTTATTCCCCCTTTTGTCAGATGGTTTTTCTGGGGGTATTCCCCATTGTTGTTAGTAGCCAGCAAGGCCAGATATTATGATACTTGTCTTGGTTTTTGCTGAGTCCAAAAGATGCTTATAGCTGTAATGCTACCCAGCTCAGGTCCCCTAATCCTGCAGGGAAGGCTGTGTACCTTTGGATTGCTCCCAGCCATGGAGCACCGTGGCTTGTGAAGGTAGCTTTTTTTAATCTCTAGAAAGGAATTTCTGCCTCTTCCACGTCAATCAGGACTGTCCCTTGTTGTGGGGGTTCTTTTTATCCTGTTTTCAGTTCTCTTTCTGAGGTAATTTTTCCAAAAGTAGTTGTAAATTTGTTTTGTCCATGGGAGGAGGTGAGTTCAGAGTCTGCCTACACCACCATCTTGACACCAACCTCCTTTAATGTATTTATAGTATCTATTTTACAGTCCTAATCTGCTAATTTCAACATCTTCGTCATCCGTGGGTCTGTTTCTTATGACTGATTTTTATCTTGGTTATCTGTCATATTTTCTTACTTCCTTATAGGTCTCATAAATTTTGATTGCATGCTAAAAACTCTATATAAAACAGCAGTAGAGATTGAATATTTGCTTTCCAGAAGAGGCATGCCATTTCCTCTTTCAGGCAGAGGGAAGAGCTAAACTCTTTGCACTAATCACAAGTTGGGCTCTTTTGGGGTTAGGATTCAGATTTAATTCATTTCGGTTAACCATTCTTTTCATTGTCTTGGGAGCAGGATTAGGCCCCTTTCTTCAGCAGGGATTGGGATCTAAGCACCTGGAACGACAAGCTCTTTCTTTTCTTGCCAGCTCAGCCTCCACCTTTTCACACTATGGGAGATCTCTTCTTCCAGCCCTGCCCCCAGTGTCCCATACTCTGCTTGATAAAAGTCTTGTAGGAGAAAATTGGCTGGCAGTGAGAATAAATAGCTTTCTATGTAGGGCTCCTCCAGATTTCTATCTGTTACTCTAGCCCATGGAAAATTCACCTGGTTTCTTCATACTCCCTAGGGAAAAAATGGGTCATCTAGGAAAAGCCCGTCCTCCTCTGGAATTGAGTTGCAACCTCAACTCTCTGTTAGGTAAATATGATCCTGTTGCTTATGTAAGGTTTTCTTGATGTAGCTATCAGAGCAATGGTCTTTTGTGACCATTTGCTGTCTAAGAAGAAGTGTAACTTCAATTTTTAGTCTCATCATGGTTCCAAGTATTTTCTCCCAAAAATCAGCTTTCTAAAAGGTTAAACAGAATGTCATGAAGGCATAATATTTTTAATGCATTTTCACCGTTGCAACCACAGGACCAGTTTAAACTGACCCCGTCTTATCAACAGAATGTTAAAATTACCTTGCAGTGGCAGTGAGCCACAACTGCAGGTCCTGTAGCTGGCGCATGCACAGAGGAGAAAATTTTGGCCTGACATAACACCTGGAACTAAAGATTATCCCCCAGTGGAACCAAAGGGCTGGGACATGAAGGTAACTTGAAAGCTAGACTCTCATCAGAAGAGAGGAGTTTGTTGTCTAGGAAGATCCAGTGTTAAAGCCCCTTTCCACAACTTACCATAAATGTTTAAAGCCCTCCAACTGAAACCTGTCCCACTTGTGCTTCTGCATACCAGCCTGTCTCCTTAACCTCTTAAATTTCACCCCAAACTCTGGATTGGGGAGACAGATTTGAGAGCCTTGTCTCCTGTCTCCTTGGTGGTCAACCTCACAATAAAGCCTTTTCTTTTCTCAAAAGCCGGTGCTATAGTATTGGCTTCTGTGTGCATTGGACAGTGGACCTTACCCAGTAGCACAGTTACAAGGCCATGATTTCTTACAGAATCATTGTGTGTTAGCTCTCTGTGAATATTTTATGTGAAAATTATTTGGATTACATCATCCCACCCCTAGGGAGAATAAAACAAGCATATACACACGATGCATTTGCCACTTAATTAGACTGTATTTGTATGAGCTTGTTTCTCCCTGGGTCTATGCCTATGGTGATTTGATGCCATCAAACCAATTATAATGCCTTTTAATGGCTTTAGTTATTGAGGTACCTGTTAGGGCAAAGCTTATCAAGTGTGGTTTCTCTTTAAATAAAAATTAGCAACATAAATTTCTTTAATTACTCATTACTTTTTGTTTTGTTCTATATATTTTTATTTATCTTTTTTTCTCTGTGTGTGTGTGAGGAAGATTGGCCCTGAGCTAACATCTGTGCCCATCTTCCTCTATTTTGTATGTGAGATGCCGCCACAGCATGGCTTGATAAGCAGTGTGTAGGTCTGCGTCTGGGATTCGAACCTCCAAACTCCAGGCCGCTGAAGCAGAGCATGCAAATTTAACCACTATGCCTCTGGGCCAGCCCCTGTTCTATATATTTTAAGGAAAGACATACCATAGAACAATTATGGATATACACAGATACAAGGGCGTAAATCTGTATATTTAACAATCACTGTTTCCCCTTTCTTCATTGTTAATAATTTGGTTTTAGTCTTAGGATTGCTTATCTTAAACAAATTCATATTGGATAATGGGTTCAAACTTTAGTGACAATGATTTAAGCCCCACTGCCAGCAGTAATGATTTATATGGTGCTTGCCAAGGCAAGTGACTAGAGTCCACTCACACAATGGCTCTTATTGTCTTCTTGCATTCCAAATTGTCCCTTCACTTTTTTCTTTTTTTTCCAATTATTTTATTGAAATTATAAAGGTTTACAACATTGTGTAATTTCGAGTGTACATTATTATATATCAATTTCTGTGTAGGCTGCATTGTGCTCACCACCAGTAGTCTAATTTTTATCCATCACCATACATATGTGCCACTTTATCCCTTTCACCCACCTCCCTGCCCCCTTCCCCTCTGGTAACCACTAATCTGTTCTCTTTATCCATGTTTTTGTTTATCTTCCACATACGAGTGAAATCACGTAGTATTTGTCTTTCTCTGTCTGGCTCATTTCACTTAACATCACACCCTCAAGGTCCATCATATTGTTGTAAATGGGACAATTTTATCTTTTTTTGTGGCTGCGTAGTATTCCATTGTATATATATACATATCTCATCTTCTTTGTCCATTCACCCATAGCAGGGCACTTGGGTTGCTTCCACATCTTGGCTATTGTGAATAATGTTGCAATGAACATAGGGGTGCATAAATCTCTTTGGATTGTTGATTTCAAGTTCTTTGGATAAATACCCAGTAGTGGGATAGCTGGATTGTATGGTATTTCTATTTTTAATTTTTTGAGGAATCTCCATACTGTTTTCCATAGTGGCTGCACCAGTTTGCTTTTCCACTAGCAGTGTATGAGGGTTCCCTTTCTCCAAATCCTCTCCAACATTTGTTATTTTTTGTTATTTTTGTTTTGGCTCATTCTTCAATCTAAATGAATAAAGAGAGTGAAAATCAGTTTTTAGCCTGACTATGATAATAGTCTTACTTTACAGGTGTACATCTCCAAAAGAAACTTTCTTATTCCTTATAAATTCACCTATAAAATAAAAGAATTGAGCTAAATTGTGGTCATATTTTAAAACATGCAAATTCACTGTGTTCTAGTAATGGATCTATGTGGCAATATTCTAAAATTCCACAAGATGGCGTGCCTTCCACTATTAAAGCAGAACTTTGGGCCTGAATAGACAGGCCTTCCCAGAAAGCTGATTTACTTCTTTTGCTTCACTGAAACAAGGAAACAAGACCTTTTCCTCCCCTCCTTTCCTTACATATACTTGTAGTTTGAAAACAAAACAAAACTTTTTATTTTACTTTCTTTTTATACAAAAAATGAAAATAAAATAAAGTTGCTTTTAGTAATTTCTACTCATTTCTCTTAGTTTTTCTTCTAGAGAAATATGGACAACTTTTTCTTTCTCACCTGTAATATTTCAGATATCTGACTTCATCTGCCTTCTCTCTCTCTCTTTACTCTTCTCCCTGGACCCACACTCAGTTATTTCAACTTCTCAATATATAAAAGGGTTTTGCAATTCTTAACTCCCCTATTCTTTCTCATATCAATGCTTAATTACCTCCAGGCTTTGCAAACAGGTTTGAGTCTGTGGTGATAGCAGTAATTACCATGTATAAGGATTTAAAAGAGTGGTCTCTTTTAATATTTTTCTTTTGCTTTGCGGATAGATTTTCATTCCAGAAGAGTGTAAATAAAGGCAGAGCATGTGAATGGGTATTTGGAAGACCATTATTAAATGAGCTAGGATGGACCACTTAATTGAGGTTTGAGGGAAATGTTTGATTTTATACATGTTGATTTATTGGTGATATGGGGCTCTTTCAGTGGATATTTCTTTAGAGCTTTTAAAAGTTAACTTGACTTTGATCTGAAAGACAGAGTTACAGTGTATGCTTTAAAAAAATATTTTCCACTATTTACCTCACCCTTTGATCTTACTAGTTTTCCTGAGCTGTGCTACCTACAATGTGATCTGCTCCTATATTTTCCAGAACCATCTTACTTATAAAGATCAGAGTTTTATTAACTCAATGAAGAAATTAATTGAAAACATCAGGATTCTGAGTTTGCCATGGATCTAAGTGAGGTCAAGATACTTTTCCCCTGAGTAATCATTCATGTTCTTCTCTCTTCCAAGTCTAAAATTTATCTAGAACAACCTGTGACATATAGTGTTTTAACACTAAAATCCTGTCCAGAGATCAGAGTCATCCCTCTGGGAAAGACCCTGGGGGATTACTTAGTCCTATCCTTTTATTTTATTGATGAGGAAATTAACTCTCAGAAGAGTAGAAAATAGGGCCATAACCCAAGCCCAATGACTTCCAATCCAAGGGTTTTTCCACTCCACTCCAAGGGTGGGTCTCCATTGGGTATTCTGAAACTTTCAAAGGACTGCCCATACCAGTCAGCAGTGGCCCAAGTACCTTGTTGAAATGCTTCCATTTCCATGAGGTTGCCCTCCAATCAACACTTCGGACACCTGATCCTCAAACTTGAAAGCACCAAGCACCAAGGAAGCACCACCAGGAAGAGAGGGCATTTAGGTTTTGGGGATGGAGAAACTTTGGGAAAGTGATACTGCCAGAAACACGCTGACTAGGGCTGGGTCCAGTAGGAGCCTTGGCAGCCTCTACATAGCAGGGATGAGGGTGCTAAAATGATTAGACGTGTTTGGATCAGAGGCACATGTCACAGTTTTACCCTGTGCTGACCTGACATGCTTTGCACTCTGTATAACTGGTAACTAACTGAGTGATCTTAGAGAAATCACTTAACTACTGTGGTCCATGGTTACTTCATCTAGGGTTGGATTTAGTGATATCTTAGAAACTTTTCCATTTCTAAAATATTGATTTTATTTCCTGAGTCAGCTCATAGATAGAAAGAGCAGTGACTGGCTGTGTGCTCTGTAGCGGGTTGTCCAAATTTTCTCAACTTCTCTCTTCATCTGCAAATTGTGCATCATAGTAATTCTCTATACCTAATGCCTCAGGGTGGTATGAAGAATTAATTTAAAAAGCAAAAGGATTGATGGATATCGATTATAAACAGCAAAATGTTATATGAGTGTAAGTTATGATTACTGTCTTTAATTATAATCAATTTTTTCTCTCAGTTTCTTTCTGAGTTCCAGTATAGAGAATTATTTTATATGCACACTAAGTTTCACCTTCAGTGTAGGGACCACGTCATATTCATGTTCGTGGTCTCAAAGCCTTATGCAGTGCGTGGCACAGATATAAGTGTGCTCAATAAGTTTATTTTTTTAATTATATAAAGGAGGATCCCTTAACATACTTTCCTCCCTCTCATTCATTATATCCAGGGAAGCCATAACAAGTTATTTAACAATACTGATGATTTAAATAGTTTTGTTTTGGAGAGAGTAAAGGAATACCAAGAATTCATGGACACTAACAATCATTAGAACTTCTTTGAGTCTTTCTGGTTAAAATGGAACAGGAAAAATATGAACTGGGTTGTGACGTTCATCACTTTGTTCTTTCTGGAGGCATTTAGGTGACTGGGCAAATACTACTTGACAAGCACTTTAAGCAGCTACTGTGTATGAACCCATGCTAAGAATAATGGGGGATTTTCAATTTTGTAATGTTAAAGAATTATAAAATGTGGTCCCTGTTTTGTAAGTGATAAACGTCTAACTGAAGAAAGGCAGAATATGCATATTCTTACATCTTGGATGAAATAATCATAATTTTTAAAAAAGCAGCACATACAAAATACCTGGTCTAAAATGAAGCTGTGATTAGTGATTGAAACAGTGCAAACGTAGCCCACTTAAAAGAAGTGATGGCATAAATTGGTCACGAAGGACAGAGAGCAGAGTTTCAGATTGGACAAATGGATGCGCAAAGAGACTGGGTAGATGGAGCAGAGGAGCTTTAAATCGTCTAGTAAAATTGGGCTTTGAATTGATATGGAGTTGGAGTTTGTTATTTATGAAGTTATATGAATACTGAGTTAGAAATTTTTAATTTTATTAGGTATAAATTTGAGCAAGAGGAAGGATGTGATAACGAGAATGTGACAGCAGGTGGTATTTGAGGGGAATTATGTATGAGTTCTCTAAAGTGTTTTGGAATACAGTGTGGATGAAGTTAAAGGATCTGTTGGAGATCTCCATTTTCTAGACTTAGCATCTTGAGAGTCTGGATAATCATTACAGCCATGAAAATGCAGAGAAGTTTGATGATAGAGTCAAAATTACATGAAGATTGTCTTCCTTTCTGCATTTTCATGAATCTAGGAAGATAATCAGTTGGGCAGGTCCAAGGAAGCCAAACGAGAAGAAAAATTTAAAAAGAAGGAATAGGTCATATTTAGTTGAAAAGGTGGGTACCTGTCAGCCTTTGGATTGGCTAAGAGGATTTGCTAGTGTGCCCTAACTAAAGAGAACAGTTTAGTAGGAAGCAGATGGTGCTGGGGGAAATTTCAGTATTTGGGAGAAGATGTTCTCTTTGAGAAGTTAAACATAGACAGGAAAGATGTGGATGATAGATTTAAATGGTGGTTGTGTCAAGTGAAAAAATTGTGTGGCAAGGGAATAAAGACACCTATAAAGACATAAGTGTGGATGCAAAGTTTCTACTGAAATGGGAGAGGCTAGTTTCTAGAACACATGGAAAAGAGCTACTTCTAGAGGGCAGAAGGACATTTCTTACCCTGAAGTTACAGTTACTTTAACCAACTACTTTCTATTATACTGAGTGGAAATGGAAAAATTGGTTAGTGGGCAGGACCTAGGACCCCAAATGGGTAGAGTCCAGGAGGCCAGAAGGAGTGACATTCAAAGAATTTTATATGGAATTTGGTTGGAGCCACCCATTTCATGTGGTTTGGATGAGGTGCAATGATTTTGGTCAAGCATATGGTTTAAGGAAGTGTAGGAAGAAGTAAGTTTCTTTCAGTATCTGCTTTCTCCACCCCTAAGGAAAGTTTCTTAACCTTTTGGAAGTTATAATTCTTTCTGGGAATCTTCCCAGAAAGTGTAGCTTCCTTGCAGAAGAATTCACTTGTATGCAGCACTTGCTCTTTTGTACACATTTCGTCACGGACGCTGTCAAGTGTCTTCATTACTCCCAGGGTAAAGAGGGCTCCAAGTCCTCTGGTATCTGAATTACTGGTGGCTATCTCCCCCAATAGTATATTTAAATATAACTTCATTGTCCTGAGCAACATTATTGTATTTTGATTCTAGCTTAATTTTGATAGGCCAGGTGTAAGAAACCACTGAATCTCACAGTACACTTGAACAGATGGGTATATCCCGAGGGAATTTGGACTATTGTTCCTCTGTATTGAGCCATGTGTTGGGCAATTATTTTGTCAAATAATTGCATCTACTGACTCTTAGGGAAAGCACCATCAGTGCTCAAAAATTTACCAATGACAACGTGATAATGATTGTATCTGACTTTTCCGGTGCTGAGATAGAAATAATGAACTCAAGCCCAAGATATGGACTCTGTCTTTTATTGAAACATCCTAGGAGTGGTGGTTTGGTAATGAGAAAGATGAATTTTGGAATAGATTAGAATAGAATTATAGAAGTTGGAAAGACATGCATAGTCCTTACCTTGATCCTTTTTCTTAGAAAAGTTTCATGATCATTTAAATTTACATGCCCCTGGCTGAATTCTATTCAAATTTAGTGGCAGGACTGGAGAAAGGAAATAACGTAAAGGGGAAAATGATAGGAAAAATTGAAGGGCAGAGTGTATAGTAGGAGATGTGGTATTTCTCCCAATTATGTGCAAAATCCTAATTTCATGGGAGTAATTTGGGGCAGGCACAGCCAGCTTGAGTTGCCTTAGGTATGAGTATTTATTTCTTAAGAGATGGCCACTTTGTTGATCAGTGTGCATTCTTTCAGAATTTATTCTACGTATTGAAAATGTTCAGAGTAGTGCTCCAATGCTAGAATTGGGAAGATGGATATTCTCCATGACTGAAGAATGAAATAAGTTCTGGAATTTTGTGTGAAATGGTCTCAGATGACTTTGCAGTCTGAGAAGCATTCTAAAAGGTTAGATTCAGGGGAAGGGAATTGCTGTGAGTGACAAAAGCTGTAGATAAAGAAAAGGTACAATCCAAGAAAGCTATGTCCAGGGAAGAAGTGAATACAGGATGAGAACATCTGAGTAAATATTTTAATAATTTGCAAATAACTTCTTTATAAAAGTTCATCTTTGAGGGAATGCTTGTGAAATCTGACAGGTTGAATATACACATCTATATCTGCTTCTTCCAAAACGATAAGAAAATTAAAAACAAGTACAATTTTCAAAGAAAGAACTTAGAAGGATTAGCCAATAAAAAATTTCAATCAAATTTGTGAAAGGCAAAAAAATAGATGGAGGAATGGTGACTCATTTAGAAGAGTGAAGGAATTTACAACCCAAATGTCTGCAGAGGAGGTTTGCCAATGAGAAAGAAGTCAAATTACCTGCATGTAATCCTTGAGAGGCTCAATATTTGGAAGCACCAACTCTCAAGGAAGACAGGGCATAGATGAAGCTAAAAAAAGTACACAGTATGTTGAAATTTTGATTCATAGTTGTTGCCCCTTCTAGTTTTCCCACCATCCTTTGCAGTCACATGGTGTTTATTCTCATAGGAGATGAGATCTTTACTCTTTAGAGTAGGGATTCTCAACCTCGGTACTGTTGGTATTCTGGATAATTCTTCGTGGTGGGGGGTTGTTCTGTGCATTGTATGATGTTTAGCAGCCTTCCTGACCTTACCCACTAGATGCCAATAGCACCCCCAAGTTATGACAATAAAAAATATCTCAAGACGTTGTCAAATGTCCTTTTGAGTGTAGGTGGGCAAATATCACCCCTGGTTGAGAACAATTCTTCTAGAGAAACTAAAACTCAGATGCCCTGGACCTGGGACTGTTGGCATAGTGAGGGTAGAAGGAGGTGCAGGAATGAAAATATGGACATTGGGCGATGGTCTACATATTGAATTCTGGGATCTTACTCCCTTCCTCCATTCTGCTCTCAGTAACCCAGCAGCCAGGTGATAGGAGATTGTAGGATTCTTTTCTAGAGAAATTAAACATCTCCAGAGAAAAGACTTCCATATACTGACATTTAGGTAAAAAGGGTCCACCAAGTTCATAGCACAATGAGCGAAAAAAATTATCTCAAGGTACAAGGATCATAAAACTTTTTAATCAAATGTTTATTTATTTATTTATTTATTTTTGGTGAGGAAGATTGGCTCTGAGCTAACTTCTGTTGCCTATCTTCCTCTTTTTGCTTGAGGAAGACTCCCTGAGCTAACATCTGTGCCAATCTTCCCCTATTTTTTATGTGGGACGCTGCCACAGCATGGCTTGATGAGTGGTGTGTAGGTCCATGCCTGGGATCCGAATCCACGAACCCCAGGCCACCAAAGCGAGGCATGCAAACTTAACCACTACACCACCAGGCCAGCCCCCATAAAGCTTTTGACTGCTGAGATTAAAGAAATCTTAAAAGCTCCCAGAGAGAGAAACATCCAATCATCTGTGAGGAGTTTAGAGTCAGAATATTTTCAGAGTGTATAAGAGCAACACTGGATGCCAACAAACAGTGCAGCCATGCCTTCATAAAATTTAGGCAAAATAATTCTTAAACTAAATTAGATATCTTTGACAATAAATGTTAGTACATTATAACTCCTGATCTGCATCCTGATTTTTGAGTCACCAGGATTACTTGGAGACTGTTTCACATCAGTTCACATTGGATCTACCTCATTTAGAGGCAACATGGTGTGGTGGTGAAAAGACCACACCCTGGACCAGTCTGTCAATTCAAATCCCAGCTCTAGGGCTTACTACCCATGTGATATTGGGAATGTCAGTTAGTCTCTGGAATTCCCTGTTTTCATCTGCTAAGGGTAATGAGTTGTTACAGTACTTACTTCATTGGGGTTTTATGAAGAATGAATGAATGTGTCTAGAATGAATCAAAGTGTCAATCTAAAGTCAACTGATTATAGGTGTTAGCCACATCTCCAAAATACCTCCACAGCAACACCTAGATTAGTATTTGATTAAATAATTTGATACTATAGCCTAGCCAAGTTTACGCATAATACTAACCATCGCAGTCCATCCCTTGTAAACTTGGCACCCATATGCATCTCCTTAAACCATACTTAATCTCTAAATAAAGGAATAAAAAAGTCATAATTCTGGCTAACATGATGCAACTATCCTGAATACAAAAGGAAAAGAATTAAACCTTTACCAGAAGAAGATGCATGGTCTTTGTGTGATGTTTATTCTTCTCCTTGATATCCTGTAACTTAAATATTGTGATGTAAAGTTAACTGTTATTAATACATGTTATATGATAGGTTAAGGAAGGGAAGAAAACAAAGATTCTCTATACACACGTATATAAACATATTCATGATAAAATAATAAAAAGTAGATATTCATAATAACTACAGTCCTTCTTTCTGCAACTGGTCATTTGATTGTAGCTAATCTTTATTTTATTTATTTATTTATATTGTGGTAAGAACACTGAAATCTATCCTCAACTTTTTTTTATCCTCAACTTTTTAAGTGCAAAATACCATATTGTTAACTATAGACACAATGTTGTGCAACAGATGTCTAGAATTTTTCATCTTGCATGACTGAAGCTCTTCACTCATTGTTTCCTCCTCTCCCAAGCCCCTGGCAAAGACCATTCTACCCTGTTTCTATGAGTTTGAGTATTTTAGATACTTAATTTAAGTTAAATCATGCAGTATTTTTCTTTCTGTGACTGGCTTATTTCACTTAGCATTGTGTCCTCCAGGTTCATCCATGTTGTCCCCTGTGGCAGGATTTCCTTCTTCTTTAAGGCCAAATAATATTCCATTGTATATACATACATGACATTTTCTTTATCCATTCATCCATTGATGGAAGTTTAGATTGTTTCTCTATCTTAGCTATTGTAAATAATGCTGCAGTAAACATGGGAGTGCGGATATCTCTTCTAATCCTGATTTCAATTCTTTCGGATATATACCAAGCAGTGGGATTGCAGAATCATGTGGTAGTTCTATTTTTAGTTTTTTTGAGGAACCTCCGTACTGTTTTCAGTTGTGGCTTACCAATTTATATTTATACCAACGGTGTACAAGGGTTTCGTTTTCTCCACATCCTGGCCAACACTTGTTATCTTTTGACTTTTTGATACTAGCCATCCTAACAAGTTGAGATGATATCTCATTGTGGTTTTCATTTACATATGCTTGATAATTAGTGATGTTGAATATCTTTTCACACAGCTGTTGCCCATTTGTATGTGTTCTTTGGGGAAATGTCTGTTCAAGTCGTTAGCTCATTTTTTTTTTATGAAAGATATTTTTTATTTATATACAACAATTTTGGCTTGAAAATCAAATTTAATATGTGATATATGATACTTAGTTAAAGGCCATTATGGATTCATTAAACAAATACAAAAAACACTCAGCAAATGTTAACTGAACAGTGCAGTTTTCAAGGATGCAGTGATATGAGAGACAGGCACCATTTTTTAATCAAGTAATTTTTTTTTCTTGCTGTTTAGTTGTAGGAGTTACCTATATATTTTGGATATTAACCTCTTATCAAATATATGGTTTGCAAATATTTCCTCCCATTTGTAGGTTGCCTTTCACTCTGTTGATTGTTTCCTTTGCTGTGTAAAAGCTTTTTGGTTTGCTGTAGTTCCACTTGTCCAATTTTGATTTGTTGCCTTTGCTTTTGGTGTCATATTCAAGAAATTATTGCCAAGACTAATGTCATGAAGCTTTCCCTTATGTTTTCTTCTAGTAGTTTCATGGTTTCTGGTCATACATTTAATTCTTTAATCCATTATATGTTAATTTTTGTATATGGTGTAAGCAAAGGGTCCATTTTCATTCTTTTGCATATAGCTATCTAGTTTTCTCAACACCATTTATTGAAGAGACTGTTCTTTCCCCGTTGTGTATTCTTGGCACCTTTGTCAAAGGTAACTTGACTGTTCATTCATGTGTTTATTTCTGGGCTCTCTATTCTGTTCCATTGGTATGTATATCTTGTTTTATGGCAGTACCATACTGTTTTGATTATTGTAGCTTAGTAATATATTTTGAAATCAGGAAATGTGATGCCTCCAGATTTGTTCTTTCTCAAGATCAGTTTGGCTATCCAGTCTTCTGCAGTTCCATATGAATTTTAGGATGCTTTTTTGTATTTCTGCAAAAAATGCCATTGAGATTTTGATAGAGATTGCCTTGAATCTGTAGGTTGCTTTGGATAGCACAGTCATTTTAACAATATCAAGTCTTCCAATCCATGAGCATGGTATGCCTTTTCATTTATTTGTGTCTACTTTAATCTGTTCCAGGGTTTTATAGTTTTCAGTGTACAAATCTTTCACTTCCTTGGTTAAATTTATTCCTAAGTATTTTATTCATTTTGATGGTACTGTAAGTGGGATTGTTTTCCTAATTTTCTTTTTGGGTAGTTCCTTTTTAGTGTGTAGAAATGCAACTGATTTTTGTATGTTGAATTCATATCCTGTAACTTCACTGAATTTGTTTTAGTGCTAACAGTTTTTTTATTTTTTGGAGTATTAGGGTGTTCTACATATAAGTTCATGTCATTTGCAAGCAGAAATAATTTTACTTCTTCCTTTCTGATTTGGATATCTTTTATTTCTTTTTCTTTTCTATTGCTCTGGCTAGGACATCTAGTATTATTTTGAACAGAAATGGTGAGAGTGGACATCCTCGCCTTGCTTCCTATCTTAGAAGAAAAACTTTCAGTTTTTCCCCATTAAGTCTTATGGTAGCCATGGACTTTTCATATTTGATCTTTATTGTAAAGTAAATTTCTTCTATGACTAGTTCTTTTAGAGTGTTTATCATGAAGCAGTGTTGACTCTTGTCAAATGATTTTTCTGCATGTATTGAGATGATCATGTGATTTTTATTCTTCTAAATAAAGGATATCCTTCTAAATAAGCCTGCTAATGTGGTGTGTCACATTAATTGACTTGTGGATATTGAACCATCTTTGCATTCCTGGGATAAATCTCACTTGGTTATGGTATAGACTCTTTCAATGTGATGTTGAATTCAATTTGCTAGTATTTTTTGAGGGTTTTTGCATCTATGTGTATCACCAATAGTAGGTGTAGTTTTCTTTTCTTGTAGTGTCCTTTTCTGGCTCTGGTATCAGGGTAATGCTGACTTCATAAAGTGAATTTGGAAGTTTTCCCTCCTGTTGATTGTTTTTTTGAATCTTGAGAAGGATTGGTATTAATTCTTTTTTAAATATTTGGTAGAATTCGCCAGTGAGCCATCTGGTTCTGGACTTTCATTTGTTGGAAAGTTTTTTTTTTTTTTTTTACAGTTAATTTCTTTTTTTTTTAAATTGATGTTTTAATAGTTTATAACATTGTGAAATTTTGGGTTGTACATTTTTGTTTGTCCATTACCATATATATGTCTCCCTTCACCCCCTGTGCCCACCCCCTACCCCCATTTCCCCTGGTAAACACAATACAGTTTTCTCTGTCCATGTGTTGGTTTACGTTCCACATATGAGTGAGATCATACAGTGTTCGTCTTTCTCTTTCTGGCTTATTTCGCTTAACATAATATCCTCCAGGCCCATCCATGTTGTTGCAAATGGGACGATTTTGTCTTTTTTTATGGATGAGTAGTATTCCATTGTATATATATACCACATATTCTTTTTTTTTTTAAAGATTTTATTTATTTTATTTTTTCCCCCCAAAGCCCCAGTGGATAGTTGTATGTCATAGCTGCACATCCTTCTAGTTGCTGTATGCGGGACCCGGCCTCAGGATGAACGGAGAAGCGGTGCCTCGATGCGCACCCGGGATCCGAACCCGGGCCACCAGCATCGCAGCATGCGCACTTAACCACCAAGCCACAGGGCCGGCCCATATACCACATATTCTTGATCCAATCATCAGTCAAGGGACACTTAGGTTGCTTCCCCTTCTTGGCTATAGTGAATAATGCTGCAATGAACATAGGGGTGCATAAGCCTCTTTGGATTGTTGATTTCAGGTTCATTGGATAGATTCCCAGTAGTGGGATAGCTGGATCATAGGGTATTTCTATTTTTAGTTTTTTGAGGAATCTCCATACCGTTTTCCATAGAGGCTGCAACAGTTTGCATTCCCACCAGCTGTGTATGAGGGTTCCTGTTTCTCCATATCTTCTCCAACATTTGTTGTTTTTGTCTTGGTGATTATAGCCATTCTAACGGGGTGAGGTGATATCTTAGTGTTGTTTTGATTTCCATTTCCCTGATGATTAGTGATGTTGAATATCTTTTCATGTGCCTATTGGCCATCTGTATATCTTCTGTGGAGAATTGTCTGTTCATTTCCTCTGCCCATTTTTTGACCAGGTTGTTTGTTTTTTGCTGTCCAGTTGTGTGAGTTCTTTATATATTATGGAGATTAACCCCTTGTCAGATATATGTTTTGCAAAAGTTTTCTCCCAGCTGGTGGGTTGTCTGTTCATCTTGATTCTGGTTTCGTTTTTCTTGTAGAAGCTCTTTAATCTGATGAAGTCCCACTTGCTTATTTTTTCTTTAGTTTCCCTAGTCTGGGTAGGCATGTCATCCGAAAAGATTCCTTTATGACCAATGTCAAATAGTGTGTTGCCTATATTTTCTTCGATGAGTTTTATAGTTTCAGGTCTCACCTTCAGGTCTTTGATCCATTTTGAGTTAATTTTTGTGAATAGCGATAGCAGATGGTCCACTTTCATTCTTTTGCATGTGGCTGTCCAGTTTTCCCAACACAATTTATTGAAGAGACTTTCCTTTCTCCATTGAATGTTCTTAGCTTCTTTGTCGAAAATTAGCTGTCCATGTATGTGTGGTTTTATTTCTGGGCTTTCAATTCTGTTCCATTGATCTGTGTGTCTGTTTTTGTACCAGTACCATGCTGTTTTGATTACTATTACTTTGTAGTATGTTTTGAAGTCAGGGATTGTGATGACTCCAGCTTTGTTCTTTTTTCTTAGGATTGCTTTAGCTATTTGGGGTCTTTCGTTGCCCCATATGAATTTTAGTATTCTTTGTTCTATTTCCGTGAAGAATGTCATTGGGATTCTGATTGGGATTGCATTGAATCTGTAGATTGCTTTAGGTAATATAAACATTTTAACTATGTTTACTCTTCCAATCCATGTGCATGGGATGTCTTTCCATTTCTTTATGTCATCATCGATTTCTTTCAATAACTTCTTGTAGTTTTCATTGTATAGGTCTTTCACCTCCTTGGTAAGATTTATTCCCAGATATTTTATTCTTTTTGATGCAATTGTAAATGGTATTATCTTTTTGAGTTGTCTTTCTGTTAGTTAGTTATTAGCATGCAGAAATGCAACTGATTTTTGTAAGTTGATTTTGTACCCTGCAACTTTGCTGTAGTTGTTGATTATTTCTAATAGTTTTCCAATGGATTCTTTAGGGTTTTCTATATATAAAATCATGTTGTCTGCAAATAGTGAGAGTTTCATTTCTTCATTGCCTATTTGGATTTCTTTTATTCTTTTTCCTTGCCTAATTGCTCTGGGCAAAACCTCCAGTACTATGTTGAATAACAAGGGTGAGAGTGGGCAGCCTTGTCTCGTTCCTGTTCTCAGAGAAATGGCTTTCAGCCTTTCTCCATTGAGTATGATGTTGGGTGTGGGTTTGTCATAAATAGTCTTTATTATGTTGAGGTACTTTCCTTTTATACCCATTTTGTTGAGAGTTTTTATCATAAATGGATATTGTATCTTGTCAAATGCCTTCTCTGCATCTATTGAGATGACTATGTGGTTTTTATTCTTTGTTTTGTTGATGTGATGTATCACGTTGATTGATTTGCAGATGTTGAACCATCCCTGTGTCCCTGGTATAAATCCCACTTGATCATGGTGTATGATCTTTTTAATGTATTGGGGTATTCGGTTTGCCAATATTTTGTTGAGGATTTTTGCATCTATGTTCATCAGTGATATTGGCCTGTAATTTTCTTTCTTTGTATTGTCTTTGTCTGGCTTTGGTATCGGGGGATGTTGGCCTCACAGAATGAGTTAGGAAGTGTTCCATCTTCCCCTATTTTTTGGAATAGTTTGAGAAGGATGGGTATTAAATCTTCTTTGAATGTTTGGTAAAATTCACTGGCGAAGCCATCTGGTCCTGGACTTTTATTTTATGGGAGGTTTTTGATTACTATTTCAATCTCTTTACTTGTGATTGGTCTATTCAGATTCTCCATTTCTTCTTGGTTCAGTTTTGGGAGGTTGTATGAGTCTAAGAATTTATCCATTTCTTCTAGATTTTCCAATTCGTTGGCATATAATTTCTCATAGTATTCTCTTATAATCCTTTGTATTTCCATGGTATCTGCTGTAATTTCTCCTCTTTCATTTCTAATTTTATTTATTTGAGGCTTTTCTCTTAGTATGTCTGGCTAAGAGTTTGTCAGTTTTGTTTACCTTCTCAAAAAACCAAGTCTTTGTTTCATTAATCCTTCCTACTGTGTTTTTGGTCTCAATTTCATTTATGTCTTATCTGATTTTTATTATTTCTCTCCTTCTGCTGACTTTGGGCTTTGTTTGTTCTTCTTTTTCTAGTTCTGTTAGGTGTAATTTAAGGTTGCTTATTTGGGCTTTTTCTTGTTTGTTAAGGTGGGTTTGTATTGCTATGTGTTTCCCTCTCAGGACCACTTTTGTTGCATCCCATATGATTTGGTATGGCATACTTTCATTTTCATTTTTTCCCAGATATTTTCTGATTTCTCCTTTAATTTCATCAATGATCCATTGGTTGTTCAGTAGCATGTTGTTTAATCTCCACATTTGCGTCACTTTCCCAGTTTTTTTCTCATGGTTGATTTCCAGTTTCATAGCATTATGGTCTGAAAAGATGCTTGTTACGATTTCAATCTTCTTAGATTTATTGAGGCTTGCTTTGTTTCCCAACATATGGTCTATCCTTGAGAATGTTCCATGCGTGCTTGAGAAGAATGTGTAGTCAGCTATTTTTGGATGGAGTGCTCTGTATATGTCTACTAGGTCCATCTCATCCAGTTTTTCATTTAAGTCCACTGTTTCTTTTTTTATTTTTATTTTTTGTGAGGAAGATCAGCCCTGAGCTAACATCCATGATAATCCTCCTCTTTTTGCTGAGGAAGACCGGCTCTGAGCTAACATCTATTGCCAATCCTCCTCCTTTTTTTTTTTTCCCCAAAGCTCCAGTAGATAGTTGTATGTCATAGTTGCACATCCTTCTAGTTGCTGTATGTGGGATGCGGCCTCAGCATGGCCGGAGAAGCGGTGCATCGGTGTGCGCCTAGGATCCGCACCCCGGGCCGCCAGTAGTGGAGCACGCACACTTAACCGCTAAGCCACTGGGCTGGCCCCCACTGTTTCTTTATTGACTTTTTGTCTGGATGATCTATCCATTGGTGTAATGGGGTATTAAGATTCCCTACTATTATTGTGTTGTAGTTAATGTCTCCTTTTAGGTTTGTTAATAATTGTTTTATGTACTTTGGTGCTCCTATGTTGGGTGCATATATATTTATAATTGATATGTCTTCTTGGTGGAGTGTCCCTTTTATCATTATATATTTCCCTTCTTTGTCTCTCTTAACCTGTTTTATCTTGAAGTCTACTTTGTCCGATATGAGTATGGCAACACCTGCTTTCTTTCATTTGCCATTAGCTTGGAGTATTTTCTTCCATCCTTTCACTGCAAGCCTGTGTTTGTCTTTAGAGCTGAGATGTGTTTCCTGGAGGCAGCATATTGTTGGGTCTTGCTTTTTAATCCATCCTGCTACTCTGTATCTTTTGATTGGAGAGTTCAATCCATTTACATTTAGGGTAATTATTGATATATGAGGGCTTAATGTTGCTGTTTTGTCACTTATTTTCTAGTTCTTCTGCGTTTCCTTTGTTCCCATTTGTTTTGGACTGCCAATTCAGTTTGGTTCTTCTGTCTTATGACTCTTCTAGTTTTCTCTTTGTTTATCGTATGTGCTTTTGTTTTGATTATTTGTTTAGTGGTTGCCTTGAGGTTTGTATAGAAAATCTTCTGTATGAGATAGTCCATTATCTGATGGCCTCTTATTTCCTTATACTAAGTAAATTCAATCTCTTTCCTCTTCCCCTTCTAAGTCATTCTTGTTATACCTTATTCTATCTTGTGTTGTGGGTGTGTGTTTACAGTGAGGAGGTTATATTTATTTTTGGTGAATTCCTTCCTTTGATCTTTGATTTTGGTATTTAAGTGGTTGCTAACCTATTCCGGTGAAGATCTACTATTTTTCTGAGTCTGTCTACCTATTTTTCTCCTTGCTCCAAGCTTTGTATTCCCATTCTCTTCTTTTTTTCAGGCCTGAGGGCCTTCCTGAGTATTTCTTGTAGTGTGGGTCTCGTGGCCATGAACTCCCTTAACTTTTGTTTACCTGGGAAAGTTACTGTTTCTCCATCATATTTGAAGGATATTTTTGCTGGATAGAGTATTCTTGGCTGAAAGTTTTTGTTTTTTAGTATTTTGAATATATCATTCCAGTCTCTCCTAGCCTGTAAAGTTTCTATTGAGAAATCCGCTGAGAGCCTGATGGGAGTTCCTTTGTACGTTACTTTTTGTTTTTGTCTAGCTGCCCTTAATATTGTTTCTTTGTCATTGACTTTAGCCAGCCTTACCACTATATGTCGTGGAGTGGGCGTTTGCCTGTTGACGTATTTAGGCAACCTATTCGATTCACTTACTGATATTTCCTGCTCCTCTTCCAGATTTGGGAAATTCTCAGCTATTGTTTCCTTGAATAGGCTCTCTGTTCCTCTTTCCCTCTCCTCTCCCTCAGGAATACCTATAACTCTTATGTTACATTTCCTAATAGAGTCAGATATTTCTCAGAGCCTTTCTTCATTTCTTTTTAGTCTTAGTTCTCTCTCCTCTTCCATCTGTAGCATATCTGTATTCCTATCCTCTATAATGCTAATTCTTTCCTCCATATTGTCAGCTCTGTTCTTTAAAGATTCCAGATTATCCTTTATCTCCTCCATTGTGTTCTTCATCTCCATTAGTACTGATTGGTTTTTCTCTATGATTTCAATCTCTTTTGTGAAGAAACTCCTTATCTCATTGAATTGTTTGTCTGTGTTATCTTGTATTTCGTTGAGTTTTTATGATAGATATTTTGAAATCTCTGTTGTTTAGGTTATGGATTTCTGTGCCTTCAGGGTTGGTTTCTGGGTGCTTGTCATTTTCCCTCTGGTCTGGTGATTTCATGTACCTTTGCATTGTGGTTCCTGTGTTCCCTTTGTTTTTCCTCATCTTAGAACAATTAGTTGCAATTTCCAGCCGCTGCCACCATGTGGAGGTTAAGGGCTGTGTAATCTGAGCCCCCTGCGCTCTGCTCTGGCTGCTCACTGCGATTGGCCAGCTGCTTGGTCTGGTCTGGTTGGCTGAGCTGCAGTGTTGGGCATGCGGGGGGCGGGCTGTCTCTTTTGCCTGCAGGGTCCCTGGCGTGGGGGACTTCTCACTCACTCCTCATTTTCCACTCTCCTGGGGTGCTCAGATGTTGACGACACCCCTGCAGCAGTTCTGAGTCCTCTGTGTGGGAGTTTCCCACTGGCTGAGAGAGCCTGAAGAGCTAGGGTTTCCCCACAGAGGGCCGCCCCTCCCCCCTCTCTGGGAGCCACGAGGACCTGGATTGCTGATCTGATGGGGAGGGAGAGGATTTCTCCTTACCTCTCCCCACTTCCTCCAGGGGCCCCAGCATGTCCACTCTCAGGTGTGCGACAGTGTGGATCTTTCTGATCTTCCTTTTTGCTGTCTAGGAATCCATTGTTGGTCTGTGACTGTTCCTTTTTTTGTATCTTATCAGGGGAAGATTTTATCAGAAAGCTCACTCTGCCCTAATGCTAATGTCACTCCCTCCTTTCATTTATTAATTGATCCAATAGTCGTTCAGAAGCATGTTGTTTAGGCTCCACATATTTGTGTCTTTCCCAGATTTTTTCTTGTAGTTGATTTCTATTTTCATAGCATTGTGGTTGGAAAAGATGCTTGGTATGATTTCAGTCTTCTTAAATTTATTGGGGCTTAGTTTGTTTCCCAACATATGGTCCATCTTTGAGAATGTTCCATGTGTTCTTGAGAAGAATGTGTATTCTGCTGTTTTTGTATGGAATGTTCTATATACATCTAGTAAGTCCTTCTGATGTAGTGTTTCATTGAAGGCCACTGTTTCCTTGTTGAATTTTCTCTCTGGACGATCTATCTACTGATGTAAGTAGGGTGTTAAGGTCTCCTACTATTATTGTTGGGGTCAATTGCTCCCTTGAGGTCTGTTAATAGTTGCTTTATGTACTTTCGTGCTCTTGTGTTAGGTGCAAATATATCAACAAGTGTTATGTCTTCTTGGTGGAATATCCCTTTTATCATTATATAATGGCCATCTTTTTTTGTCATTATCTTTTTTATCTTGAATATGGCAGCATATTGTTGGGCCTTGTTTTCTAATCCATTCAGGCACTCTGTGTCTTTTGATTGGTGAGTTCAATCCAGTTACATTTAGAGTGATTATTGATATATGAGAGCTTAATACTGCCATGTTAAATTTTGTTTTCTGGTTGTTCTATGTTTCCACTTTGTCTTTTTCTTTGTATTTCTGTCTGCCACTTTGTGTTTGTTTTCTGTGGTGGTTTTCTCAGTTTTCTCTTTATTTATGATTTGTGACTCTGCTCTGACTTTATTTATGTTTGGTGGTTACCATGAGGTTTGTATAAAAGATCTCACAGATGAGATAGCCCTTTCTCTGATAGCCTCTTATGTCCATTTGCATATGCATGTTCCATCCCTTTCCATTTCCTCTTCTATGTTTTTGATGTCACACATTATTCTTTTTTTGTTGTGAGTTTGTGACCAAATCAAAGTGTTTATATTTATTTATTTATTTATTGGTGAGGAAGATTGGCCATGAGCTAACATTTGTTGCCAATCTTCTTTTTGCTGAGGAAAATTGGCCCTGAGCTAACATTTATGTCCCTATTCCTCTATTTTGTATATGGGACACTGCCACAGCATGGGTCCATGAGCAGTGCCTAGGTCTTCACCCAGGATCCAAACCTCAGAACCCCAGGCCACTGAAGTGGAGCATGAGGACTCAACCACTACACCATCAGGCTGGCCCCTGAAATGTTTATAGTTATTTTTGATGCTTTCTTTCCCTTTATCCTTTATTTTATAATTAACTGTTTGCTAACCAATTCTGATATAGACCTGCCATTTTCTGATTTTATCTGTCTATTTATCTCCTTGCTCAAATCTTTCTAAACCTTTGACTTTTTGTTTCAAGTAGAAGGGCTCCCTTCATCATTTCTTGTAAGGCAAGTCTAGAGGCGATGAACTCCCTCAGGTTTTTTTTCTTTTAATTGAGTTTATAATAGTTCATAATATTGTGAAATTTCAGTTGTACATTATTATTTGTCAGTTACCATATATATATATATATATATATATATATATATATATATATATATATATATATATATGTTCCTTTACCCCTTATGCCTGCACCTTCAACCCCTTTCCCCTCTGGTAACCACTAATGTATTCTCTTTGTCCATGTATCTGTTTATTTTCCACATATGAGTGAAATCATATGGTGTTTGTCATTCTCTGCCTAGCTTATTTTGCTTAACATAATACCCTCAAGGTCCATCCATGTTGTTGCAAATAGGATGATTTTGTCTTTTTTTATGGCTGAGTAGTATTCCATTATATATATATACTATATCTTCTTTATCCATTCATCAGTCGATTGGCACTTGGGTTGCTTCCACATATGGCTGTTGTGACTAATGCTTCAATGAACATAGGGGTGCACAAGTTTCCTTGAATTGTTGATTTCAAGTTCTTTGGATAAATGCCCAGTGGTGGAATAGCTGGGTGGTATGGTATTTCTATTTTTAATTTTTTGAGAAATCTCCATACTGTTTTCCATAGTGGCTGCACCCAGTTTGCATTTCCACAGCAGTGTATGAGTGTTCCTTTCCTCTACATCCTCTCCAACATTTGTTGTTTTTTGTCTTGGTAATTATAGCCATTCTAACAGGTGTAAGGTGATATCTCATTGTAGTTTTTATTTGCGTTTCTCTGATGATGAGTGATGTTGAATATCTTTTCATATGCCTGTTGGCCATCTGTAGGTTTTCTTTGTAAAAATATCTGTTCATATCCTCTGCCCATTTTTTGATCGAGTTGTTTGTTTTTTTGTTGTTGAGTTGTATGGGTTCTTTATATATTTTGGATATTAACCCCTTGTCAGATATATGATTTTGAAATATTTTCTCCCAGTTGGTGGGTTGTATTTTCATTTTGTTCATGGTTTCCTTTGCCTTGCAGAAGCTCTTAAGTCTGATGAAGTCCCATTTATTTATTTTTTCTTTTATTTCCCTTGTCCCAGTAGACATGATATTTGAAAAGATCCTTCTAAGACCAATGTCAAAAAGTGTACTGCCTGTATTTTTTTCTAGGAGTTTTATGGTTTCACGTCTTACCTTCAAGTTTAATCCATTTTGAGTTAATTTTTGTGTATGGTGAATGATAATGGTCTACTTTCATTCTTTGGCATGTTGCTGTCCAGTTTTCCCAGCACCATTTATTGAAGAGACTTTCCTTTCTCCATTGTACGTTCTTAGCTCCTTTGTCAAAGATTAGCTGTCCATATATGTGTGGTTTTATTTCTGGGCTTTCGATTCTGTTCCATTGATCTGTGTGTTTTTGTACCAGTACCACGCTGTTTTGATTACTATCACTTTGTAGTATATTTTGAAATCAGGGATTGTGATGCCTCCAGCTTTGTTCTTTTTCCTCAGGATTGCTTTGCTATTTGGGGTCTTTTGTTGCCCCATATGAATTTTAGGACTCTTTGTCCTATTTCTGTAAAGAACGTCATTGGGATTCTGATTGGGATTGCATTGAATCTATAGATTGCTTTAGGTAGTATGGACATTTTAACTATGTATATCTTTCCAATCCATATCCATGGAATATCTTTCAATTTCTTTATGTCATCCTCAATCTCTTTCAATGATGTCTTATAGTTAACATTGTCTAGGTCTCCCTCAGCTTTCGTTCATCTGGGAAAGCTTTTATTTCTCCATCATATCTGAAGGATAATTTCATGGATAGAGTATACTTGGCTGATGGTTTTTGTCTTTTGGTATTTTGAATATTTCATTCCATTCTCTTCTATCCTGTAATATTTCTGCTGAGAAATGCACTGAAAGCCTCAGATGTGTTCCTTTGTAGGTTATTTTCTTCTCTCTTGCTGCCCTTAATATTTTTTCTTTGTCATTGACTTTTGACAGTTTTAATATTATATCCCTTGGAGAAGGTCTTTCTGCATTGATGTAATTAGGAGTCTTATTAGCTTCATGTACTTGCATATCCAGTTCCTTCACCAGATTTGGGAAATTCTCAGCTATTATTTCTTTGAATAAGCGCTCTTCTCCTTTCTCCTTCTCTTCTCCCTCTGGGATGCCTATAATCCTTATGTTACTTTTCCTAATTGAGTCAAATATTTTTCAGAGAATTTCTTCACTTTTTAAAAATCTTAGTTGTCTCTCCTCTTCCACCTGAATCATTTCCAGGTTTCTATCTTTAAGCTCACTGATTCTCTCCTCCATATGGTCTGCTCTATTTTTTATGCTTTCTACATTATTTTTTTTATCTCATTAACTGTGTTCTTCATCTCCAGAATTTCTGTTTGGCTTTTTTTTAGAGTTTCAATCTCTTTCATGAAGTATTCTTTCTGTTCATTAATTTTATTCCTGAGCTCATTGAACTGTCTTTCTGAGTTTTCTTGTAACTCATTGAGTTTCTTTATGACAGTTCTTTTGAATTCTCTGTCAGTTAGATTGTAATCTTCTGTGACTTCATGTTTGGTTTCTGGAGTGTTGTCATTTTCCTTCTGTTCTGCCATGTTACTGTAGTTCTTCACAGTGTTAATGAATTGATCCCCTGCTGGTGCATTTGTGGTAGTAATCACCTTTTCTTATTTGGGTACAGCTTTGGTTCTGAGCTTCTTGTGATTGTGTTTGAGAGCCTTCCCTTTCCACCTTCCACTGCTTCTGCTAGAAGCATCATCAGCGACTTCCTTGTGCCATTTTTGCTTCTGGGGTTACTGGTGCCTTGCTGCTTAGATATGCTGCAGTCACTAGTGACACTGCCAGCATCACTATGTTGTGAGTGCTTCTGCTGCTTCTGGGGTCACCTGGGTCTTGTGTTCCTCCACTGGATCTCCACATGCTCTCCACAGGCTCAGATGCTGCTGCCCTATACACCACCTGTGCTGCTGTACCCAGGTTATCTGGGGCTGCTGGTTGCACTGCTGTCAGTGGTGTTAGGTTCATGGGTTTTGTTGTCATTGCTGGGGTCCCAGGGACCTGGGGAGTTGTATGCAACCCCTGCTGTGGGTGGAGCCAGGGTTGGGGGTGGTACTATTGGGTGGCTGGGTCACTGGTTCTGTGGTGGTTCCTGAAGCTTTTGATTGCAGGTTCCACCTGCAACCACTAGGGGAGGAGCAGGGGCTAACCAGGGAGAAGTTTTTGTTGCTGCTCACTGTGCAGCTTCTGGTCTCTGGTGCTAACTGCTGTGTTTTGAGGACTCAGTTCAGGGCGTCCTGCCCCAGCTAGGAAAATCTGTTTTGTATACTCTCCCTCTATTGGAAAGGCCTCACCCCTGCTGGCCTAGGAGGAAGGGGCACATATACTGGATCTGCTGAGAGATGGTCAGGGAACAATCTGTGTCTGTTTTCTGTGCTTCCACCATGACTGTTGGCAGGCGTGTAGGCTGGAACTTCTGGGAGATGGGTAGGGGCAAGCTGCACCTGTTTTTTTTTTTTTTCTGTTTTCTTCCCCCACTGCAACTGCTCACAGATGTATGAGCCAGTGTGAGGTGCTATGCCCTGGATTGCTGTTGCTGGTGGAGCAGTAGGGGGTTGCTCCTCAAGTTCCACTGCCTCCTGTGGGCCCAGTCCACCCACCTTCAGATGTATAAATGTATGGTTCTCTTAGGCATCTTGTGGTGCAGCATAGGGAATCCTCTGTTGGTCAATAGGTGTCCGATTGTTTGTAACTTAGAAGGGAGAAACAAAGAACTCACTGTGCCGTGATGCTGTTGTTTCCTCATTTTTGAGATGCACAAAATAATATCAAACACATAGAACTATTTTGAGAAATTATAAAGTAATATAATAAACAGTGTGGCTTGCCTGGGGGAGGAGCTGGGTCTAAGCAGGGAGAAGTTTTTGTTGCTGCTCACTGTGCAGCTTCTGGGCTCCAGCATATTTTGCATTCTAAATAAATGTTAACATGCATCTTGTTACTATGTGCTGAGTCAACAAAACATTTTATTCAATTGTTCTCTTTATTAAACATTTACAGCACTAGGTAGTTCTTACCCTCCTGGAACTTACATATATAAAACAAAAACTGCATACGCAAGGTGGTTAAACTACATGGTCTGTAGGGAGCCTTCAAGTTCCCAGACCCCTGAGTCTATCAAAAAAAAGTACACAAAATAGAGTATCAAAGATGAGAAAGGAATTTCATGGTATAATTTTGTTTTATATGTACATATATTTAAATCTCTAATGAGATTCCAATTTGCACAGGAAACTGAAATTCTGTTTCTTTTATTTCCTTATGGATGTAGCCATATGTAGTTTCCCCTTCTTTGCATCTCCTGCCACAATGTAGCCATGATAAAGAAGATCAAATCAAAAGTCTTTCATTTCACATAAATTCTGATTCCTACCTTGCCAGCTAAAGTCTAGGAAGAGATTGACCACGTGATTGGCAGACACCAGAGCCCGGACAAGCATGACAGGAGTCGCATGCCTGCACAGATGCTGTGGTACACGAGATCCAGAGGTACATTGACCTGGTTCCCAACAATTTGCCTCCAGCAGTAACTCAGGAAATTTAAGTTCAGAGAATACCTTATTCCCCAGGTTAGAGATATTTCATCTGTACTCCTCCTTAGGAATCTTAGATTCTCAACTATCACAGTAGTAGAAATACAGATTGCCTGACCTTCTACAGATATTGCACAATCATAACTCAGGCATCTCACCCACGGACCACATGCTCCTTTCCTTCTCGTTTGTTGATACAACTTTATAAATATAATAGTGCCTAGACTCCCACAGGAATTTCAGTACTTTGATAGCTCGACATTCTACTTGTCCATTAGTCCAATCTGCTGTACATGTCTCTGCTTTCCAGGTTATGTTTTATTACTCTTACCACTTAACCAGTATCTTATACACCACCCCAGTGCTTCTCTAGCTGTCTCACTTACTTGTCAAAAGTCCAATCCAACAGTCTCCTTCATCTCTGTCTGCTCTGGAGTTACTGTTCCCTTCTGGAAAGCGCCATACAGCCCAGCAGGTTGGTATTATCACCAATCCCATATGTATCCTCAATCCTACCCAACAATCTTGCTTTGCAACCTAACTCAGCTTGCTCCAACATGCTTGACAATGACTCTTTCAACCCCAAAAGCCCCTCTTCTAATTCTCCACCATGGTCTTTTTCTCAGGTGACTTGGCCTTCTGCCTGATGTAGAAAATCAGAGCCATTGGAAGGGAACTCCCTCAATCTCCTTCTTCTAGATTTACAAATTTGCTATATCCATACCCTTTGATTTCTCTTTCATGTCTATTGTTGTGGAGAATGTCTCTCCTTTATCTGAAGTAAATCTTTCTACCTGTAGCATGGATCCCATTCCTCTCACTTTTTCTGAGATCCTCCTCAAATAATCATTTCTTCTTTTTTCTTTATTTTCTCCCTCCCTACTGGCCACTCTCCATTAACATTCAAACATACTCAATTCTATTACATCTAAAAAAAAAATAAACCTTCCAGAAATCTTGACCCCCTCTGTTCAATCCTGTCTTATCTATACCCTCAGATTCGAAATCCTGGAAGAAGTTTGTTATAGTCATGTAAACATTTCCTATTCAGTTTCTTATTCATCAACTCACTGAAAAATACCTTTCTTTCTAGTGATACATTTTCATCAAAGCCATCAATGACCTCCATATTATTAAATCCAATGAATGATATCTAGGCCTAATTTTACTTGGCCTCATGGCAGCATTTAATACTCTTAAAAATGTCTTCCATATGGATATTCTCACTTCCCACATCAGTGACACGATAATCTCCTAGTTTTCCTCCTATCTCTCTGAGTATTTGTTCTCCGTATTCTGTGCTCACTCTCCCTCCTTCTATGTAACTTAAATGTTGGTGTTCCTCAGGGTTCTATTGTTGCCAGCTAGTCTTTTCAGTTTTGATGCCTTCCTTCAGAATGGCTCCTCCACTTTCAAGGCTGAAGTTTGGGCTGAGGTATTAAGTTATCAGTCTTCTTTCTACTACCTGGATCTTGAAAGTCAGTGTTCTTGAATAAGAACCTCCCTAATCCAGGTTTATCTCTGGCTGGACTGGAGAATTATGGGCCATCTCTCTTTTCTTTGGTATTTTACAGTTTTCAAAGCACTTTCAAATATCTATAACTGAGGTTACCGTCCTCAGCTTCCAGTGCCCCTGCCTGTGCTTCTGCCTGAATGGTAACAGCTCAGTTCAGGTTTTCGGGCAAATTTTTGCTCAGATGGATCCCATCGCATAAAAATTTCAGTAAGGAATGTGGCTTCACTAACGAGTTTGGATGCTAGACATTTAATTAGCACATTTTAACGGGAAAACTTAAAAATCGTGTACTAGACATTTCAAGTGTCTAATAGACTTGTTTATAGGTGTCTTTATTTGTAAAATTTTGCCTTGTGTTTGGCAAATTTGTTACTGGATGCATACATTTTGTATTGTAATGTCTCTGACTAACTGATCCTTTTATCATTATGAAATACTTCTTTTAATCTCTGGTAATACTTTTTGTCCTGAAGTCCACTTTGTCTGACGTTAATGGAGCCATACCAGCTTTCTTATGGTTAAATCATGCATGGTAAATCATTTTTCATCCTTTTAATTTCAACTTGTAACTTTAAATATCAAATAGCTTCTTCCTATCTTTTTATCAAGTGTGATAATCTTTAATTATCAGACTTTGTTTTTAATTGGGAAGTTTATTTCATCTACATTTACTGTAAATTTCTATATATTTGTATTGAGTCTATCATCTTGGCATTTGATTCTTATTTGTGATTTCTTCTTGTATTTATCTCTTCCTGATTGGATGAATCAAATACTTGGTATCATTTCATTCCATCTCCTCTAATGACTTTATATTTATGCCTCTTGCCATTTTAGTTATGCTTCTTTTTATGTTATTGTTCTTTTTGTTGTTTTGGGGTTTTTTTGGTGGTTGGTTTATTTATTACAATAGGAATCTTTAACTTGTCACCATACATGCTAAAAATATTTTATTACTTCATGAAAAATTTCAAATTTTCAACAATATATTTCCATTTATACGCTCCTATACTTTGTGCTCTTGTTGCCATCTTTTTTAGTTCTATATGTTATTATTTTTACTCTGAGAAGCCAATAGCTTTAAGGAGATGTAAACATATGCATATAATAGTAGAAATAATTTTTAAAACTTTTAAAAATCTATTTTGACCTACTAATGCATTCTGATGTTCATTCCTTCTTGAACTTGTTTATCTGATGTCATTTCCCTTTATCTGTAGAGCTTTTAGCATTTGTTGATTTCTAGGTTTGTTGGAGATAAAGTGTCTTAACTTCTGTTTGTCTGAAAATGTCTTAATATTACCTTACTTGTTTGTAATTTTCTTTTTTTTGTAATATCTTTTTCAGTGTTGGAATTATGCTGGCTTTAAAAATACTTTGAAAAGTGTTTTCCTCCTCTCTATATATTTTCTTTAAAAATTTTTTTTCTAGCTTCATTGAGATATAATTGACATATAACATTTTGTAAGTTTAAGGTGTACAGTGTGATGATTTCATACACGTATATGTTATTAAGTGATTAGCACAGTAAGGTTAATTAATACATCCATCACCTCGTATAATTATCTTTTTGTGGTGAGAGTAAGATTTACTCTCAGCAACTTTCCAGTACATACTACAGTATTGCTAATTATAGTCACCATGCTGTATATCAGATCCCCAGAACTTATTCTTCTTATAATGGGAAGTTTGTACCCTTTGGTCAACATCTCCTTGTTTTCCCCAACCGCAGACCCTGTCAACGACCATTCTACTCATTGTCTCTATGAGTTCAACTTTTAAAAAATTCCACATATGTGATGTCACACAATATTTTTCTTTCTCTTTATGACTTATTTCACTTATCATAATGCTCTCAAGTTTCATCCATGATGTTTCAAATGGCAGGATTTCCTTCTTTTTATGGCTGAATAATATTTCATTGTATATACATACACCATATAATTTTATCTATTCATCTATCGATGGACACTTAGGCTGCTCCCATGTCTTGACTATTGTGAATAATGCTGCAGTAAACATGAAAGTGCACATATCTCTTTGAGACACTGACTTTGTTTCTTTTGGATATATGCCAAGAAGTGGGATTGCTGGATTATATAGTAGTTCTATTTTTAATTTTTTGAGGAACCTCCATACCACTTTCCATAGTGGCTGCACCAACTTACATTCCCACCAACAGTGTTCTCTTTTCTCCACATTCTTGCCAACACTTGTTATTACTTGTCTTTTTGATAACAGCCATTCTAACGGGTGGGAGGTGATACCTCCTTGTGGTTTTGATTTGCGTTTCCCTGATGATTAGTGATCTTGAGCACCTTTTTAAGTACCTGTTGGCCATCTGTACATCTTCTTTTGAAAAATATCTATTCTGATCCTCTGCCTATTTTTTAATCGTTTCTTTTAATCTATTTAGTTATATGAGTTCTTTATATCTTTTGGATATTAACCTCTTATCATATATATGATTTGAAAATGTTTACTCCCATTTGGTAGCTTCCCTTTTCATTTTGTTGATGGTTTACTTTGTGGTGCAGAAGCTTTTTAGTTTGATGTAGTCACACGTTTATTTTTGCTTGTGGTGTCAGATCCAAAAATCATCCTCAGGACCAAAGTCAAGGAGCTTACCATCTATGTTTTCTTCTAGTAGTTTTATCATTTCTGGTCTACGTTGAAGTCTTTAATCCATTTTGAATTAATATTTATGTGTGGTGTAAGATGGTGGTCCAGTTTCATTCTTTTGCTTGTGGCTGTCCAGTTTTACCAATGCCTTTTATTGAAGAGACTGTATTTTCCCAATTGTATATCCTTGGCTCATTTGTCATAAATTAATTGACCATGTATATGTGGGTTTACTTCTGGGATCCCTATTCCGTTACATTGATCTATGTGTCTGCTTTTATGCCAATACCATACTGTTTTAATGACTATAGGTTTGAAAAATAGTTTGAACACAGGAAGTGTGATGCCGCCAGCTTTGTTCTTCTTTCTCAAGTTTCCTTTGGCTATTCAGAGTCTTTTGCGGTCACATATGTACTCTAGGATTGTTTGTTCTCTTTCTGTAAAAAATGCCATCAGAATCTTGATAGGGATTGCATTGAATCTATAGATGGCTTTGGATGGTATGGACATTGTAACAATATTAATTTTTCTAGTCCATGAGCAGAAAATATATTTCCATTTATTTGCATCTTCATTTTCTTTCATGAAAGTTTTGTAGTTTTCAGTGTGGAGGTCTTTCATCCCTTGGTTAAGTTTATTCTTAGGTATTTTATTCCTTTTGATGCCATTGTAAATGAGAATGTTTTTTAAATCTCTATTTCTGGTAGTTTGTTATTAGTGTGTAGAAATGCAACAGATTTCAGTATGTTGATTTAGTATCCTGAAACTTCCCTGAATTTGTTTATTAGTTCTAACTGTTTGGGTGGAGTCTTTAGGATTTTCTATCTATAATATCACGTCATGTGCAAATAGTGACAGTTTTATTTCTTTGTTTCTAATTTGGATGCCCTTCATTTTTTTTATCTTGCCAAATTGCTCTGAATAGGACTTCCAATACCATGTTGAATAAAAGTGATGAGAATGGGCATCCTTGTCTTGTTCCTGTTCTTAGAAGAAAAGCTTTCAGCTCTTTACTATTGAGTATGATGTCAGCTGTGGGCTTGTCATATATGACCTTCTTATGTTGAGGTACATTTCCTCTATACCCATTTTGTTGCGAGTTTTTATCATGAATAAATGGTGAATTTTGTCACATGCATTTTCTACATCTATTGAAAAGATTATATGATTTCTATCCTTCATTTTTTAATGTGGTGTATCACATTAATTGATTTGTGGATGTTGAACCATCTTTGCATCCCTGGATAAATCCCACTTGATCATGTTGTATGATACCATTAATGTATTATTCAAGTCGGTTTGCTAATATTTTATCGAGAATTTTTGCAGCTACGTTCGTCAATGATATTGGCTTGTAATTTTCTTTTCTTGTGGTCTCCTTGTGGTTTTGGTATCAGGGTAATGCTGGCCTCATAAAATGAATTTGGAAGTGTTTCCTGCTCTTCTATTATTTGTAAGAGTTTGAGAAGGATTAGTATTAAATTTCTTTAAATGTCTTGTAGAATTTACCAGTGAAGCACTCTGGGCCTGAACTTTTGTCTCTTGGGAGGTTTTTGATTATTGATTCAATCTCCTTTAATTGATCTGTTCAGATTTTCTATTTCTTCATGATTTCTTCATGAGTCTTGGTAGGTTGTATGTTTCTGGGAATTTATCTATTTTTCTAGGTTGTCCAAATTGTTGGTGTATAATTGTTCATAGTTGTCCCTTGTTATCCTTCGTATTTTGTGGTATCAATTGTAGTATCTCCTCTTTCATTTCCAATTTCATTTATTTGAATCCTCCCTCTTTTTTTTCTTGTTGAGTCTAGCTAAAAGTTTGTCAATTTTGTTTATCTTTACAAAAGATCAGCTCTTAGTTTCATTGATATTTTCTGTTGCCTTTTAGCTTCTATTTCATTTATTTCTGCTCTAATTTTTTAAATTTTGTACCTTCTTCTAACTTTGGGCTTCATTTATTCTTCTTTTTCTAGTTCCTTGAGGTGTAAAGTTAGGTTCTTTTTTTGAGATCTTTCTTGTTTCTTGAAGTAGGCATTTATTCCTATGAACTTGCCTCTTAGAACTGCATTTCCTGCATCCCATAAGTTTTGGCATGTTGTATTTACATTTTCATTTGTCTCAGAATATTTTTTGATTTCTCTTTTGATTTCTTCTTTGACCCGTTGGTTGTTCAGTAGCTTGTTGCCTAATCTCCACATTTTTATGAATTTTCCAGTTTGCTTCTTGTAATTGATATCTAGATTCGCACCATTGTGGTTAGAAAAGGTGCTTGATATGATTTCAGTCTTCTTCAATTTATTAATACTTGTTTTGTGCCATAACATATGATATTTCCTGGAGAATGTTCCCTGTATGTTTGAGAAGAGTGTGTCCTCTGTAGCTTTTGGATGGGATGTTTTGTATATTTCTGTTAAGTGCCCTCTGCTTTTTAAATTGGAATGTTTTGTTTATTAAAATTTAATATAATTATTGATATAGTGGGTTTATGTCTACAATTCTGTAATTTGTTTCTTGTTCTTCCACTCAGTTTACATTCCACTCTCCCTCCTTTTCTACCTTGTTCTGGAGTAATTGTATTTTTAAAGAATTGTTTTCAGTTTCTCCCTCTGTTTTATATTCCTCTGTTTTGCCTTTCCTGCTTTCTTCTGGAATACTAGAATTTTTTAAGTTGGTAAATTTCCATTGGAATATAACTATTTTTTTAGTGGTTTCTCTTGAGATTACAATATACATCCTTAAATTTTTATAGTCTTCTTACAATCAGTACTATAAAATTTTATCTAAAATACAAGAACACTTGCAGCGTATACAAATATTGAATAATTATGTTGTAAACCTGAACTGATATAATGTTATAGTTTAATTATACTTCAGTAAAAACATACAAGAACATTTCAGCCATATATGTATATTTAACCCTCTTCTCTACCTTTATGCTATGGTTATCACATATATAATAGTTATGTTTATTATAAACCTACTGTTCAATGTTACATTTTTGCTTTAAACCAAGGTTAGAAAACTTTTCCAAAAAGGGCTAGATCATAAATATTTAGACTTTGTGGGCCATATGGTCTCATTTGTGACTACTCAACTCTGCCATCTTATCATGAAAGTTTCCATAGATAATACATAAACAAATTGGCATGGATATATTCCAACAAAACTTTATTTACAAAAATAGATGGAAGTCTGGATATAGAGCACTTGGTTGTCAGGGTTTAAAATCTTTTTTCTTTTTAGGACTTTAAATATTTCATTTTAGTATTTTCTTATTTCCGTTGTTTCTGATGAATGGTCAGCAGTCCTTTGAATTATTATTCTCCTGCAGGTAATGTGCCATTTTGCTCTGACTGCTTTCAAATTTTCTCTGTATCTTTGACATTTTTTTTTTTTTTTTGGTGAGGAAGATTGGCCCTGAGCTAACATCTGTGCCAATCTTCCTCTATTTTGTATGTGGGATGCTGCCACAGCATGGCTCAATGGGTGGCGTATTGGTCTGCAACCGGGATCCAAACCTGTGAACCCTGGGTGGCTGAAGCAGTGCACAAGAACCTAACCACTAGGCCACTGGGCCAGCCCCTCTTTGACATTTTTAACTACAAAATGTTTAGGTGTGGTTTTGTTTTTATTTATTCTGCTTGTCTTTGTCTAAATTGAGGAATTTTTGTGCATTATTTCCTCAAATGTTTTTTACCCCCTCTCTTCTCTCTTTTTGGCATTCATCAATTTATAGTATTGTTACACGGGTTCCTAAGATTCTGTATATTTTAAACATTTTTTTCGACTCTTTAGACTGGAAAATTTCTATTAGTCTATCTTCAAATTCACTGTCTTTCTTTTCTCATATTTAAAGTGCTGTGAATAAGGCTGCAATGAACACAGGGGTGCATGTACCTTTGCAAATTGGTGTTTTCAAGTTCTTTGGATAAATACCCAACAGTGGAATAGCTGGATCATATGGTAGTTCTATCGTTGATTTTTTGAGGAATCTCCATACTGTTTTCCATAGTGGCTGTACCAGTTTGCACTCCCACCAGCAGTGTATGAGAGTTCCCTTCTCTCCACATCCTCTCCAACACATGTTGTTTCCTGTCTTGTTAATTATAGCCATTCTGACGGGCGTGAGGTGATATCTCATTGTAGTTTTGATTTGCATGAAGCAACCTAAGTGCCCATCAAGGGACGAATGGATAAAGAAGCTGTGGTATATATACACAATGGAATACTACTAAGCCATAAGAAACGACGAAATCCAGCCATTTGTGACAACATGGATGGACATTGAGGGTATAATGCAAAGTGAAATAAGTCAGAGGGAGAAGGCCAAATACCGTATGATTTCCTTCATTAAGTAGTAGATAATAACAACAATAAACAAACACATAGGGACAGAGATTGGATTGGTGGTTACCAGAGGGGAAGGGGGGAGGGAGGAGGGTGAAAGGGATAATTCGGTACATGTGTGTGGTGATGGGTTGCAATTAGTATTTTGGTGGTGAACATGATGTAGTCCATGCAGAAATAGAAGTACAATGATGTACACCTGAAATTTTTGCAATGTTATAAACCAATGTTTCTGCAATAAACAAGGAAAGAATTATAAAAAAAAAAAAAATAAAGTGCTGTGAAGCCCACCTAATAATTAATTTAATCAATTATAAATTTCAGTTTTAGAATTTCTATTTAGTTTTTTTGGTAATATATTCTTTTGAATTCTAAAGAATTCAAAATTCTTCTCTGTTTATTTCATTATTAGTGTAATTTTATTTTATTTTTTTTAAGATTTTATTTATTTTTTTCCCCCCCAAAGCTCCAGTAGAAGCACATCCTTCTAGTTGCTGTATGTGGGATGCGGCCTCAGCATGACCGGATAAGAGGTGCATCGGTGTGCGCCCGGGATCCGAACCCGGGCCACCAGCAGTGGAGCGTGCGCACTTAACTGCTAAGCCAAGGGGCCGGCCCCATCAGTGTAATTTTAGTATTAGTGTTGGTCTCCATTTTCTTTTGAGTATGGGTCATATTTTTCTGATGTGTGTGTATGTGTGTCTAATAATTTTGGATTGTATCCTAGATATGTTCAATGATGTGTTATAATGACTCTTGATTCAGTTATGTTCCTTTGAAGAGCACTGAGTTTTGTTCATTTGCCTCTTTTAGCAGGCAGTTAACTAGGCTGGACTCAAACTCAAACCTCTGGATTTTCAGTTTAGTTCTTTTAACTTTAGGTGAGTTATTTGGAGTTTAGTCAACACATGCTTAATTCAAGGGTTATCCAGAGATTTGGGGGATTTCATAGAGAGAATAGGGTTTCCCCTTTCTGGCTCTTTCTTCTCTGGGATTTACCCTCATTCTTTTCAGCTTCTCTGCAGGTGTTGGACCTGAATGTTGTCACTGGTTTGAAGAATCAGTGAGACTCTGGCTTATAGCCAAGTGTTAGTCACCTAATATTTTGCTGCCTGGGACCTGTCCTCAACATAATATCATGAAAAATGGAAAACTCACCTAGTACATTTTGCTATTTTCAAGTGTTTTCTACACTTTGCTACCTTCATGATTTTGGCCACCCTCCAGAACGTATGTGCGTTTGTATATGTGTATGTGTATTTCAGAGTTTGTAGTTACTATCTCTTGGAGAATTCTTCCAATAGGAGATTCTCAGCCATTACCCTATTGATATGTCTCTGAATTCACTAACATTTTCTTTTGCAGTCTCTAATGCTCTTAATGCCATCCAGTAAAATTTTCATTTCTAGATTTTCTATTTTTATAGTTTTAATTTCTCTGCTGATATTTTGCATCTATTCCTTTATTATTACTAATTATTCCTTTAAGTACTTGGAGATACTCATAATATGAAGTTCTTGTGTGATTCTAACATCTGGGATATTATGGGGTCTGCTTCTATAGACTATTTTTTTCTTTAATTGTGGGTCATCTTTCCTTCTTTTCACATGTTTAATAATTTTTTATTATTTGCTGAACCTTTTGAAACCTTCCCACTGTGGGAAGTACAGACTATGCTGTCTTCCTTTAAAGGACAGTGACTTTTATTTTCACAGGCAACTAAATTACTGACAGATGTTTTCCAGTCTGTGAAGCTTACTATAATTCCTTGTCATTGGGGGTTAATTTCAATTTTGAATTTAGTCTTTGGGCATGGTTGGTTTCCTTAATCCAACAATTCAGAATTTGGGGGGTCATTACAGAAAATCTGAGGTGTCAAGAAAGTTCTCTCCATCCTACCTGGATTGGAACTTCAAAAACAACTCTATCACTGCACGTCTGGTATCCACATTCAGTTCTCAACTCTCCAGCAGTCATACTCTGAGAGGCTTCATGGAGTTTTGTCCTGTATATGTGCTACTCCATCCACAGCCATGAGAAATTATAGAGAATAGTCATGTACACTTCTGAGAAATTCCCTATTTGTAGATTCCTCCTGTCCTGTAGCCTTCCTTATGAATTCTAGGCATTAAATTTTGATCTCTGTCCTTTTAGCTCACAAAGAGCACCACTTTGCTTGGCCCTCACTCACCTCCCTGCACTCTAGGAGGAAAGTGTTCTCAGGTAGAAATTCGGAATGATTTTAGAGCCTACCTACTTTTCTTTAGTAAACTATCATGATCTTGGATTGCCTCTTGTTCAATGCTGGAAAACTGTTACTTCATATGCATTTTTTTAGATTTATATTTGCTTTAGTTGTGAGGGCAACTCCAAAGCAGTTACTCTATTATAACCTGAAGTAGATGGTCCCATCAGCCAAGAGAAGTGTTTTGTCACACATTAACTTTATTTGGAAGCCTATTCTAGGGCTGACCATACTATCTTCCTATACTTCATGTTCAGGGCATTTCTCTTAGTCCACCAAGGGCAGAAAATGAATCACAAGAGTAGTTGTGTTATAGGGAAAAGGGTCAGAAAAGACTGAAATTTCAGTTTCTCTTTCATTTGTCCACGTGGAAATGACAGTCTATGTGCTCAATCCATGACCTTTCTGGAATGAGAACTACATCATGTATTTGGAAAGACCATACAGTATACCAGAAAGCATTCAGACAGACATGGAATTGAATTTTGTCTCCGATATGTAATAAATAAAATAAAAATGAATGTATTACCTTTATTAAGATCCCGAGCTATTGTGAACGAAATCATTATCATCATAACAGTAACAAAATTTCTTTTTATTGAGCATTTTAGAATGTGCTAACCTTTGTGTAAGAAGCATTTCGTATAATATATCATACAGTAAACTAATGCAAATGTATTGTTTACATTTTAATAGTGATGAAAATGAGGCATGGAAATGTTAAACAATTTACCTATTGTCATAGAGAGAAAGATTGGATTGATTCTGACAACAATACTCCAAGTTATTGTGTTCAATATATCTCTGGGTTTGGGAAAACTCTACTAGAAAACAGAAGTGCTCTCTCATTTCCACAAGAATATGCAACAATTCAGTTGAAAGAACATAGCAGAAGGAGGGGATACTCACCAGTTTCTCATCTTGATAGGAAAGTGAAGGATTTTTGAGAATATAACCACTCAGGTAAAGTTTTGAAAAGACCTCAAACTTTTTTCCAAAGAAATGAGCTGGATTTTCAGTGCCATCAGCACTTTTAGGCAATACCGCAGTTTATTTGTCAATAACAATGCATCCCAGGGAAGTCTCTTAATTTTCTGAAAGGCAAGTGCTGGTGTTGGGCTACAAACTGAAGAGGATGGCTGTGGAGTCCATGAACAGTGCCCTGGACTGGCATTATATAATTTCAGACCTTTTAGGCTTGGTCATTAATTTGTTCTGTGACATGGAATAAATGAATTCTTCTTTTTGTGCCTCAATCTTCTTATCTATAAAGCAAAAAGTTTAGATGAGGGACTTTCTTTTCCTTTATAATCAAATTTATTTGTTTCTCTTTGTATCAGAGCACAACCATATTAACATCTCTGACTTCTGTCTGCACGATGACAAGAGTCTCCCAACCCAGAGCAGTTTGATCCTGGCCACTTCCTGGATGAAAGGGGCAACTTTAAGAAGAGTGACTACTTCATGGCTTTTTCAGCAGGCAAGCAAGCTTCATTTTTATCTCTACATCAGGGGTCAAGTGACATGAAGAAGAGCTTTGCATACAGGCTACTCTGGGCTGGACAAATTGTCATTGGTATGAGGACAGTGGCACCACTCTCAGATCCAGGTTATTTCTCATTGGATTGGAGGCTGCACTCACTAAGTTTGCCACATAACCCATCACTGAGATTCCTAAGAGCTCCTCCCAGAATTCCAATTCTACTAAGACTTTTTTTCACCTGCCCTAAGTGGCCAGTTCACACAATAAACTTCACTGAGGACCTTATATATAGCAGACCCATGCTCAGATCCAGTGATACAAATGTGAATCAGAAACAGATACTCTCTCTTGGAGAGAGGAAGGCAAATTAACTGGCAATGAGACTCCAGAGTGACAAATACTCTTCAAGGGGCTGCTGTGGGAGCTCAGAGAGAGGAGCTCCTGACTCTTGTGTTTTGGAGGCAGGGGCAGAAGCCAGAGTAGTTGGAAAGTAAGGAAAATTTTCTTGCAGGAAGTAGCATTTGAGTATCTTCCTTCAGTTTGTCAGGGTCCTGGAAAGAAACAAGTGGCAGACTCAAGAAAAGGTTAATTAAAGAGAGTTTAAGAAAGAGATTGTTTTCAGAGATGTGGGCAGGATTAAGGGAAGTAACAAAGTGTGTTGAAGTACTCAGGGACTAGCATCAGCAGGAAAATGTTGCCATCCTAGGTCATAAGGGACAAGGGAAGGAAGGTGGTACTGGAGCCCAAATAGACCTTTAGCAAAGAGAGAGTGGATGCCTCAATAGGAGATGTATCTATAATCAAGGAATACAGACAGTGCCTAAACTGTGGCCTGGCAGGGAGAGATTAAGAGAATAAATACTCTGAATTTTTCAATGTCTAATCCTCTGAATTTATTCAGAATTCAAGAGGAAACTAACTTCTGGGTTTATGCAGCCCATAGAAATAAGCTTCCTGAACACAGAGTAGGTATGGAAGACAAACAAACACAGAGTGGATCTAGAGGAGGGAGGGATGGAGAATATTCAGCACAGTCCAAAGGAGAAGCAGGGGGAAGAGTGGAGGGTGAAGGGCCTTTCCTACTGGAGTAACTGAAACAGGGACAAAAATAGGAGATCTGCTCCTGATTGAATATCTAAGAAAATAGGTATTGAGTAACCCTTTGTATTGTGGTCCTAGGATTATGAGCAGTGTCCAGGAAGATCTCAAAGCAAGACACTGCTGTACTGCTCCTGGTCTTTCTTCCTGTGTTTTGGGCCCACTATCTAGAATGAGCCTGCTCGAGATTTCTATTCATTTCACAGGGCTTGCAGGCCTGCTTTTGTCCTGACGCTGTGGGAATCATTACAAGATCTAAGGCCTTATCTTAAGAGTTTATACTCCAGTCTGTGAGACAGATGAATAAGTACAGTTTTGTGTGAAATGTGCTGTATTAGAAGCATTAGTGAGCATTGTGGAGAACAGATAAGGGAGTGAATTGTACACCCTGAGCAGGTGAAGGAAGTTTGCGTAGAATAAATGGCATCTGAGGTGGATCTAGAAGCATGTGGAGAATATCAGCTGGAGGAGCAGAGGGGGCGACTGTGTCAGTGGAGGAATGACTGGAATCTCAGATAACATTTCAAATTGCCAATCTGTTTTGGAGAGTAGTGAATAATTAGTACTTCTTGTGGCTAGTTTGTGATTTTCTTTTTATACTTACCAACGGTAAGCTCTTGAAATTTTTTAAAGCAGGGACATGACGAGTTTAAGATTGTCCTTAGAATCCAGATAAAGAGAAATAAATCTATTGTTGAGTCTTGGGAAGTAGATGGAAAAGTCTAGTGTGTGTCTCATGCCAATTGAAATAGGTGAGTGTGTGTTTGTGTGTGTGTGTGTAGAAAGACATCACTGGCAAGCCTCAGCAAAGCAATTTCAATGTGGGTGTACAGAAAAGGTTTTTTTATATAGCACCCTCACAGAAATATGTGCTGAGGAAATGAAGGAAATGAGATTTGGGTGTAGGTGGAAGAAGCCATAGGCTAATTAGTCATTTATTAATATATTTCTTTATTCATTCCACATTTATTTAAGCCTCCCTGTGTGCTAACTCAGAAATAGAATTAAATGAATATTTACTTGATGTGTCATTTGTAGGAAAAAGAGCTTGTCTTGGAGAAGGCCTGGCCCGCATGGAGCTGTTTTTATTCCTGACCACCATCTTACAGCATTTTACCTTGAAACCTCTGGTTGATCCAAAGGACATTGACACCACCCCAGTTGTCAGTGGGTTTGATTCTGTACCGCCCTTCTATGAGCTCTGTTTCATTCCTGTCTGAAGAAAGGGCAGGCTGCCAGATTTCAGAGCGAGACTCTCTAGCCTCATCTGAAAAAGTCAGATGCTTTCTGTCCTGGGTGTTAGCCATTCTCCACCTCTCCCTTAACAGCAGAAATGATGTTCCTGAGCCCTGTCTCTTCTAATTTTCCCCATCCTTTAAGACTCAGTTCAAATTTTGCTGCATGAAATAAAGCTCACTGTTTTGTCTCCAATAAACTTTTTGTAATACAATTTTTAGATTTTAAGCTGCAACTAATCTGCAATGTATACAAAATGGAAGGCACCTTATAACTCTCGTATTTTTTAATTAAAAATTAAAAATCGTAAATTATCCCATGAGTTAAAACTTTTTTAAAAACAATAAAATATGAAATTCTCTTCCTCCTATCTAGGTCTCCAGGGGAGTGATCTCTTGGCAGTTTGGCATGTATAATTTCTGTATTTTCCCTATGGTTATTAAAATATAATTATGCACGTGATGTGTATGTTTGTGTATGTATGTTTGTATAGATGTATGTATGTGTATTATACATGTGGCGAGAAAACAGAGGAAGACCATTCCAGTCAGAGGGAATAATGTGAGATAAAACTTGAATTTGTTGGTCTGTTCAAGGATGTCCTTCCTCTTTTCCCCTAGTGGTTAAAGACACATGCACACAGATATATTAAGGCAAAGAAGAGAGGAAGATAATGTGTATGAATGGTTATATTTAAACACTCACATACAGAAATGTATCTGTGTGTTTTTATCGGTATATTTGTGCACATATATGTATACACACATATGTATTTATATGTAATATAAATGTGTTTATACACACATATATTTATATATAATATAGCTATGATTTGATGGTGATATTTATATAGTAACATAGTTACACAAGCAGTATAAATAAATGTATCTCATAATAACCTGTTGAATGGTTATAATAATTTTATAATATATAATAATTTTAAAATTATCTCACTATTCACGGATATTTAGATTATTTTTGAACTTTTGCTACTTTTGAACTTTTGTCACATGCTATTACATGCATATATCTTTTATTATTCCTGTACTGTTTCTTCACGATAGTCTCCTAGATGTGATGTGACTTCACATATATGCACACATTTATTTTTAATAGATACTGAAGCATGATGCACTAAAAATTATATATGCTTACTTTTCTATCATGAGTGTAATAGAAATTTTCAGAAATAACATCTATATCTATGTCTGTATCTCTCTCTGTCTGGCATACACACATATATTTACATATATGTTTGTTTGTCAGTATAGGAAAGTGATAAAAGTTGTGAGGATTTGTGGGGACAAGATAACAGAGGGTTTAGGAAATCCATATTGGGAAGACTGATTTTTTATGTGATTTTACCCTTGAGGTGATTGCTCTTTTGTAATTTGAGAGGATGAAAGGCTAATTATAAAATGTCATTTAGTAATGTTAGAACCTGACAAGAGTTTTTGGTACATTCCCAAGGGTAGTAGGAAAATAATGGAGTTCAGAGCTAGCCAAGCAGGAAAGATCAAGTAAACACTTTGACCTCAGTTGAAGTCTGAAAGTGATATTGAAGGTCTGCAACCAAGGATTAAAAATCAGCCTGAAGTTGAAGAATCCTTATAAGACTAGAGTCTGCTTTTAATAATTTCAATCACTGATGACATCACGTCGATCCACCCCTAAACATTTTCTGCTTGCTGGAAGCATACTTTTGGCTGGAGAAAGATAATGTCATCCAGAGCCTCAAATTACCCTTGCATTGTTTGATGGACAATGTGTAGCACTCAATAAAAATAAAAACTCAGCTATCAAAACATGTGATCTCAATAAATGTTGAAAAAATTGAGAAAGTTCTATACTTGTTTATGATAAACATTCTAGCAAATTGAGAACAATAAGGGGATTTCCTAAATCTGAGAAAGGACATCTCCAAAATCCTAGACAATGTTTATATCATGGTGAAATAGCGAACCATTTCCCCATAAGTTTGAAAAAAGTAAGGATATCCACTTTTTTGCTGACATCCACTGAAGGATGTCAGCAAAATTGGTGTGGAGTAACGACCTCTGAAAATTCTCTCCAACATAAACAAAGAGAGTACGGGAGAAAATTATCAGATCAACATAAAAATGTTGAGTTCTAAAAAGAACTCTGGAAATTAGCCAATCATTTGCATCAATCTGCAGAGTGTTTATTCAGGCAAAATGGATAAACCTTGGTAAGAACAATGAGCTTTGTGGTGTTTTAACTTGCCTTATTCCCTTCCTTTATCTCCCCAGCCCTGAGGTAGCTTGGAAAACTCCAGCCCATAAGTGTGGTGAAAACAGCAGCCGAACAGTCACTGGAGGTGGCGGACTGGAGTTGGAGCTCCTTCAAAGTCCTGTTCCTAGAGAATTGTCATTATTTGACCTGTCTTGTGGTTCCCTGAAAGAACGTAGATGCAGGATTGCCTTTATTTGATCTGACAATGAGCTTTCTCAGTACAAATAGCCTTTTCCCAGGGGCATTTGTTGAAAACAATTAGAGTCCATTTTTGAAAAGTGTGGATGCCTGAAGCTGTGGATGACAGTTGGGGAAATCAATAGACTAACCAAAAAGCTTAAAAGGAAAAGCTAGAGAATGAGATGTTCATAAGAGGCTTTGAAAAATTCCGACATATTACTGAGACATTAGAAGTCCACGTATACTCAGAAAGACCTGAGAAGACCCTAAGCTGTCACCTCTGGTTAACTTGGAGGCTCTGCAAAAGCAGGAAGTGAAGGCTAAGGCAAAATTATAAACTGCACGGATAAGTGTTGAAGGCATGCTCCAACATACACACTGAACCTCTTGCAAAGACTAGTAGATTTATTGGTTCTAGACTACCAAGGAAATATCTGTCTACTTATTAGATGAGCACTAAGCTAACTGAGTAGAGGCGTTAGTGGGTGCACATGGCAAAGAATAGAAACTTTACAGAATTAGTTTAGAGTAGTCATGAAAGAAAAATAAAGTAAACTTCTAAGAATGTTCTATTTAGGTCTTGAGGGTGTAGACGTGTAGCTGAATAGAAAGAAGTACACTACTGGTGGTAAAGAAGTGTGACCATAGGAACTGGATACAGCGTTAATACAAAAATGAATTGTATTTCTTTATACTAATCACAAATAATTAGATGATGATGTTGTTAAAAGAACCACTTTAAGTAACCTAAAAACCACCTCAGATACCTACAAATAAATCTAATGTATAACATGCAAACCATCTCAAGACTGCAAACTACATAATAATGCTGGGAGAAATTAAAGAATACTCAAATACATGGAGAGTTGTACTACATTCATAAATTGAAAAAAAATATTGTTAAGGTGTCAATTATCAAGTGCACTGTAGAGTTAATGAATTCTCAATCAAAATCTTATCAGAATTTCTGTGGCAAGGGAATCGACCAATTGATACTAAAATTTGTGTGGAAATGCAAATAAGCCATTATACTCAAGACAACATTGAAGAAGAAGAAGAAGAAGAAGGATGGAGGACTTACAGATCAGATCTCAAGACTTATTTTAAAGCTCTAATAATTAGGACAGTGTGTTACTGGCACATGAAGAGCAACTTGGAATGGAATAGAGTAGAATTTAGAAACAGACTTACACCTATACAATCACATGAGAGTGCCACTTAAATTATTAGGAAAAGGATAATCCCAATATTCGATGCTAGGTAAAATGGACATTCAATTGGAAGAAAATTCACCTTGTTCCCTACCAGTTGTTTACAAACAGTAATTTGAGAAGGATGATAGACAGAAGTATGAAAAATAAAACTATAAAGCCTCTAGTGTGAAACATAAGAGCAAGTCTGTATGACCTTGAACTCTGCAAACAATTTTTAAAAGTAGGACACAAGAATCACTAATTATAAGAGATCGATAAATAGGTCTTTATTTAAATTAATATTTCAACTCCTATTCATCAAAATATACCATTTAAGCTAATCAAAAGGCAAGCTACAGACTGGGATAAATATTTGCAGTTAATATATCAGTTAAAGGACTTATGCCCAGATTATATAAAAAACTAAAAAAAAAAGACACCCTAAATATTTTTTAAATGAGCGAAATCTTTGAACAGTGACTTCAGAGAAAAGAATTCCCATATGGTCATGAGAATAGGTACTCAACTTTATTAGTTGTATGGCAAATAAAAATTAAAACCACAAATGAATTACTAATACATACCTACCAGAATGGAAAAAAAAACCCCTGAAAATCCCATGTTCATGCGTGTGCTACAATTGGAACTCTCATATGTTGCTGCTGGGAGGATAACTTTTTTCAAAACTTGAAATGTTTGACCATATGTTCTAAATATAGCCACATGTCTATGCCTAGAGTCCAGGGACTTTACTCTTAGTTGTATAGCCTGGAGAAATGTGTGCAGACATCTAAGAAAAGACATGAACAAGAGTATTCACAATAACATTCTTCATAGTAGCTCCAATCTGGAACCAATCCATTGTCCATTAACGTTACATGAACTATAATGTCACGTTCATACAATGGAACACAACTATCAATAAAAAAGAACAAACCACTGCTACTAGTGGAAACGTGGGTGGATCTCATAGATTTAATGTTGAATGAAAGGGCAGACATCAAAAAATGCATTCTGTAAGGTTTTATTTTTGTACATCTCTAGAATAGGCAAAACTAAACTTCATTGCCAGAAGTCAGAATAACGGTTTATTCCTTGAGTGGAGAGAATGGACTGGAAAAGGCCATGAGATTGCCTCCTGGGGTGTTAGAAAATGATTTAGATCTTGATGTGGATGGTGCTTACGAAAGTGTATATATACGTAAAAATTCACCAAAACATATACTTAAAATTGATGCACTTTACTGGATGTATTGGATATTTCAACAGAGCAAAAGATAAGTTAAATAAGCATACCTACAGAAACAAGATACTTACAAAGGTATGAGAATAAAGAGTAGACCATAGAAAGCAAAGCCTGTTAAATGTAAGTATTAGAATTATCTGAAAGTGGCAATATAGCAAGTACGATGGAAATATTTATAGAAATATAAATGGAAAGATAAAGAATGCCAGCATAAAAAACAGACAATATTAAAAATATTAAATAGAAATTTCATTTTATTTTTCCAGTTTTACTGAAGTATAATTACAAAGTAAAAATTGTGTATATTTAAGGTACAATCTGACGGTTTGATATACATTGTGAATGATTACCACAATCAAGTTAATTAACACATCTATCACCTATAGTTACCATTTTTTTCCTTTTGGTGTGGTAAGAATACTTAAGATCTGCTCTCTTAAGAAATTTAAAGTATACAATAAAGTATTATTAGCTATAGTCACCGTGCTGTACATCTAGCTCTCTAGAACTTATTCATGATATAATGCAAAATTTGTACCCTTTGACTAATATCTCCCCATTTCCTCCACCCCCAACCCCTGGAAACCACCATTCTGTTCTCTGTTTCTGTGATTTTGACTTTTTTTTTATATTCCACATAGAAGTGATACCATCTACTATTTCTATTTCCCTGCTTGGCTTATTTCATTCAGCATAATGCCTCCAGTTTCATCTAATCATTGAAAATGGCAGGATTTCCTTTCTTATGGCTAAATAATATTCCATTATATACTATAATTTCTTTATCCATTCATTCATCAGCAAGCTTAGGTGGTTTCCATACCTTGGCTATTGTGAATAACACTGCAATGAACATGGGAGTGCAGATATCTTTTTATTTTGGTGAGGAAGATCAGCCCTGTGCAAACATCACCAATCCCCCTCTATTTTTGCTGAGGAAGACTGGCCCTGGGCTAACATCCGTGCCCACCTTCCTCTACTTTATATGGGACACCGCCACAGCATGGCTTGCCAAATGGTGCATCCCGCATGCCCAGGATCCAAAATTGTCTCTTCAGATTCTCCGCCCATTTTTTAATTGGATTTTTTTTTCCTATTAGTTGTATGAGTTCTTATACATTTGGGATATTAACCTTTTATCAGATATACGATTTGAAAATATTTTCTCCTATTCTGTAGGTCACCTTTTCATTTTGATAATGGTTTATCTTGGTGTACAGAAGCTTTTTAGTTTGATGTAGTGCTACTTGTTTATTTTTGCTTTTGTTGCCTTTTATTTTGGTGTCAAATCCAAAAAATTATTGCCAAGACCAATGTCAAGGACCATATCCCCTATCTTCTAGCTCTTACCTTCAAGTGTTTAATCAATTTCGAGTTGATTTTTGTGTGTGGTGTAAGATAGTGGTCGACTTTCATTCTTTTGCACGAGGCTGTCAAGTTTTCCCAACAACAGTTTATTGAAGAGATTATTTTTTCATCATTGTATATTCTTGGCTCACTCATCATCAATTATTGACTATATATGTGTAGGTTTATTGCTGAGCTTTCTGTTCTGTTTCACTGACTTGTGTCTGTTTTATGCCAATATCATAATGTTTTGCTTAAGTAGCTCTGTAACATAGTTTGAAATCAGGAATTGTGATACCTCCAGCATCACATGCCTCGTTCTTCTTTCTTGATTGCTTTGGCTATTTGGGGTCGTTTGTGGTTCCATGCAAACTTTAGGATTGTTAGTTCTATTTCTGTGAAAAATGTCATTGGTATTTTGACAGTGATTGCATTGAATCTGTAGATTGCTTTGGGTACTGTGGACATTTTAACAGTATTAATTCTTCCAGTCTACGAACACAGAATATCTTTTCATTTATTTGTGTCTTCTTCAATGTCTCATAGTTTTCAGGGTATAGGTCTTTCACCACCTTGGTTAAATTTGTTGCTAGGTATTTTATTCTTTTTGATGAAATTTCATATGGGATTGTTTTGTGAATTTCTTTTACTGATAACTCATTAATAGTGTATAGAAATTCAACTGATTTTTGTGTACTCATTCTGTATCCTGCATCTCTACTGAATCATTTATTTGTTCTGACTGTCTTTTGATGGAGTCTATAGGATGTTCTGTATATAATGTCACGTCGTCTGCAAATAGAGACAGTTTTACTTCTTTGTTTCTTATTTGGATGCCTTTTATTTCTTTTTCTTTCCAAATTATTCTCACTAGGACTTGCAGTACTATGTTGAAACAAAAATGATGAGAGTGGCACCCTTGTCTTATTCCTCATCTTAGAGGGAAAATTTTTAATGTTTTACAGTTGAACATGCAACAAAAAAGCAACAGAGGCAGCTGTGTCTAGCGAGTGATTGGGATGTGGGGGAAACCATAGTTTCTCAAGATCTCTCCCCTAAATTCTCTGACATTGACTCTGCCCTCAGTTACACTGAGTAAGTTTCTCCTCTGCAGTGACAGAGAGAGTAATAGAGTGGAGAATCTATGGCCCTTTTACCCTTGGAGTCAAATAGGGAACATCTATTTGATGTGAAGCCTGTTATTTTGTGAACAGGTCAATGGCGTGTAAATTCAGAGTAATTACTATTTTGGGGGTTTTGTTTTGTTTCTAAAATGGCTTTTGAGGCAGCAGTGGTGTAAGCCATAGTGTACCACAATGGGCATCAGAAGGTCTCAGTTCTAATCTCAGTCCTGCCACCTATGAGCTGTGTGATCCCAGAGTCTCCCTTTATCCATTTTAAAAATAAAAAATAATAAACTCAATTCTCCTGTGATTTTTAGGGCGTTTAATGGTAAAAAGTGTGTGTATTTACTCAGCTAATTACCTGATATATGTATGGTTATTCAAGATGTGAGTCATGCTAGCTATTTTATGTTTAGGTAGCTGTAATGTTAGTGCAGTACATTAAAATATTTAAAAGGCTTCCATTTTCAAGGACAAGGTATCTTAGTGTTTGATAAAACATTGCAAGTTAAACATTTTTTATATATAAGAAATAGAATGCAATGGTTTCCCCTGAAGTTCTAAATTCTCCACTGGTCATCAGTCTGAGAATCCAGAATATTCAGCAATATTTTGGATGAAATCATTTACTTCAGTAGTTCATTATCCTGGTTGCACTTGAAACCACCTGAGGATTTTTGTGTGTTTGTTTTTTAATTACCAGTTCCTGGGCCCTATCCCAAAATCTCAAGGATAAGGGATTGGAAAGAAGAAGAGCAAGGCTAAAGAACAATTTATTTTTATCTTCATCAGTGGACCAAAAGTTCAGTCAGAGGGATTAGAGTTGATTTAGCTGATTGATTGGTCACTTTATACCTCAGAGAGGCACATGTTCAATTAGCAGGGCGTGTTATAAAAGGTTTGGATTTCAGGCTCACAGTTGTCTAAGTAAGAAAAGACAATGGATCCGGTGGTTGTCCTGGTGATCTTTCTCTCCTGTTTGCTTCTCCTTTCACTCTGGAAACAGAGCTCCAGGAAAGGGAAGCTTCTGCCTGGCCCCACTCCTCTCCCTATTATTGGGAATATCCTACAGTTAGATGTTAAGACTGTTAGCAAATCCTTTATTTTTTTTTTTTTAATTTTTTGTTTATTGCCGTAACATTGGTTTATAACATTGTATAAATTTCAGGTGTACAAATCCTGAATCAATGTATGTTTTATGCTCCTTCTGTGGTTTGCAAAGGGTAAGTAAATTAATCCTTACTTTGAAATAAAATGTATTCCTGATGGCAAATATTAAAATAGATCATGGTACAGAATATATTTCTTATGTATTTCAACGTTTCCATTGTGTTTTTAGTTTGTCCTTGTCAGATAGGGAAATAAAGTAACGCATTTTGGGAGAAGAGAAACAGTTAAGTAGTCATAAGGCAAGATCAAAATAATAAAATGGCAAACTGGAGTGTTGCTGCCCTGAATTGTTTCGTAGTCATTTGGTGTGATTCTTTGCCTGAAGGCAAATGGTAACAGAAGTGTTTTGTGATCAGAGATTTCATTCAAGAAATTATCTGCTTTATGAGCTATAGGTTTTGTTTTGCTGAGTCATGAAAATTAAACTTCTCTGAAGAAGAAAATTATGTCTAATGTCAGGAAATAGCTATGGACTCAGGATCAGCATAAATGAGTGGAAGAAATAATCTTTCAGAATCCATTGAGTGGTAACAGTGTCCTTTTGTATTCTGCTCAAAGCTGCTGTCTGTACCCTATGAATGCTGCAGGATAGAAGAAATTGTTCTTCCATGAGATGCTGCAGCGTCTGGCACTGCCTCTGTGATGTTTGCTCTCCTTCGGTGTTAGTAATACCAGTGGTTTCAAATTAGAGTGGGTGTTAGAATCATCTGGGCTCATTTTTCAGAATGTAGATTTCTAGGATTCATTACAAGACTACTAAATCAGAATTCCCATGAGAAGAATTCTACAGGTGATCATGAAGCTATCAGCCTCATATTATTTCAAATGTGGGAGGCATTGGGACTGATAAATTGCTCAAGCATCAGATGTTGACAAAACAGAAGTTCAAATTTGAGTCTTCTATTTATTAGCCATGGTACCATGCGAAAGAATTTGTAATTCTCTGACTTCAGTTTCCTTATTTGCAAAACAGAGCAAACAAACTTGCTGAATGTGTTAATGTGAAGATTATATGTAATCTGTGTACCAGTTGCCCAGATCATGGCACAACATAGGCCATCCATATGTGGCTGCTATAATAATCATCATATTCATGAATAAAATTCAGAAGTGTTTAAAGCTGTGCTGGCTGAATAAAAATATAAAATATATGATGATAGCATCCGTCTGAATCATGCACAAAATATAGACCAAATTGTGACTCTTTTTGCTAATATTTGCATTTTATTTCCCTTTCCCAGTTCTCAAAAGTCTACAGCCATGTGTTCACTGTGTATTTTGGCATGAAGCCCACTGTGGTGTAGCATGGATATGAAGCAGTGAAGGAAGCCCTGATTGATCTGGGAGAGGAGTTTTCTGGAAGAGGCTGTTTCCCAGCCGGTGAAAGAGCTAATAAAGGACATGGTATGTGTGTGTGTATGTTCAGCATTGGTAATGGGGGTGGGAGAATGGCAAACATGAATTTAAGGATCTCCTCAGCAGAGCTTTGCCCAGCCCCAAGGCTGCCAATTGTCAGCTTCTTCTTCCTTGTTGAGAACCTCCCTTCTGGTTTCTGTTTACCCTATGATAGGAATAGTATCCAGCAATGGGGCAAGGTGGAAGGACATGTTGCACTTTTCCCTCGTGAACCTGAGGAATTTGGGGATGGGGAAGAAAAACATTGGAGATCGTGTTCAAGAGGAAGCTCGCTGCCTTGTGGAGGAGTTGGAAAAAACTAACTGTGAGTGATTCTATACTTTGTAACTCTGACCTTAACAGACTGCTCTTGTTACCGGATACATACCCAGGCTCTTTAACTGCCACACAAAAGGAGCCAAACAAAGCTGGAACGCCAGGCTTATGGCAAGGAAAGAGTTTTTATTTCAGGTGATGTCAGCCAGGAGACTAGAGCTCTCAAATTTTTCCCGTCTCTCTGAAAGATGGGAAGCAAGGGGTTTTAAAGGTTGTGAGGAATGTGGCTGCTTGTAGGGAGGGGGAGCCTGTGCCCTTGCTGGTTGGTGCTTTCCCATCAGCCAACGTCTGGCCTTGTCAGGCTGCTGGCAGGGAGGAGGATGGCGAGATAAGGAAATCGCGGATGGGTGTCCTTCAACTGTCTCCGTGGCGGATGGTGGACAATTTGTAACTTCTATTCCGCCTTGTGAAGTTCAGGGATAGGAAAGTTTAAAAAACTGATATTTACATATGAATGTAACTCAGAGAAGCAGGGAAAGAGGATGAGTGCTTGTGGTTTTAACTCCATGTATTCTGGGTTTAATGTAGGGGAACTGATATCAGGGCCAGTATTACTCTCTGGTGTAATGACATCCTTGAAAATATTTCAGGGTTGGACAAATCTTTCATTACAGGTAGTGGCTACCAGCCCACAGATGGAGGAGGGAGGGTGTGAAGCAGAGAGTCAAGGGAGCTTTTGTGTATCTATGCTTGTTGTGTGTGTTCACTCACGATTGTGCATACAGTGTGGGTAAAAAAGGTCATTTAATCCTGTTCTGTTTGTTTTATTTCAAATCATTAAAGTATAAGAGTAGAAAGTTTTGAGCCTCATTTTTTAAGAGTTAAGAGCATTGTTTTTTCCATAGCATAATTGTGTGTTACCTATTCCAGACTTCTCACCAGGGAATATTTGTCAAGTGAGAAGAACCTGTCACACTCTTATGTTGCTGAACCAGCTGCCTTGTGCTTTCACTTGATTGGACTACACTTGTAGCCTCACTGACAAGTTTGAGGGTTTCCTCCAACATCCCTGCCTACAGATCCTACCAGCAATGGTGCTACAGATGATTTATAATTTAATATATGGTTTTAATTGCTTTGGCATATCTTTGTGAAATTCTCATCAATTATAATTTTTGTGTGAACAAAGCATGATTTAAAAACTGTTAGCATGAATTATTTCATATTACCTACTAGTTAATAAATTGAGTTACACATTTTGTGAATATATACACTAACGCATAATTCTACAAAATACACAAATACCAAGTTGTATAACGATTTATTTAAGCAGGCTTCAAATATTATTAATCTCTATCCCTAACTGTAATTGGCTGTGTTTTCAGTTTTGCTTAACTTTTTCCCCCTCCATGTTGGATTTTGGTTTAAAATTTTATGGTAATTATATACCTCCCATTTTAGCTCTGCTAACCTATGAAGTGCTTGTCACAATGACCCTGACTTTCTGCTTGGATTCCAAATTACCCTGTTTTAAAATTTATCTCCCAAATGAAGTGAAAGGGAAGACCGCAAGTGAGATTTTGTCTGTGAATCTCGCTCACACACACACATCCCCTAGGTGTTGCAAATAATCCTCCACCTCCTTAGCTAAAATAAAACTGTTTTTGAAAGCTTAGACTCTGGAATATGTAAAGGAGCCTGGCATAGAAGCAGATAACTCCTGAGGTTTCCTATTATACAATGCCCTATTGTTTCTTCACATCGTTTGTGATTCAAGTCACCTCTAATTAAATCTATAGAGGTGAAGTTGGGAGCTTTTACATATAAAGCTTGTTGATCATTTGATTACAGTTTCATTTTTCAGATCCTCACAAAGAGAAAATCTGTCCTCTACTTTAATTTCTTTACCTATAAAATGATAGAATTAACAAAAATGATGCTTAAATTAAAAAAAAATGATTTTATTGAGGTCATATTGGTTTATAACATTGTGTAAATTTCAGATGTACATTATTATATATCTGTATTTGTATGACTACATCTTGTTCACCACCAATAGTCTAGTTTTTATCTGTCACCATATATATGTGCCCCTTTACCCCTTTTGACTTCTCCCCAGCCACTTCCCCTCTGGTAACAACTAATTTGTTCTCCTTATCCATGTGTTTGTTTATCTTCCACATATAAGTGAAATCATATGGTGTTTGTCTTTCTCTATCTGGCTTATTTCACTTAGCACAATACCCTCCAGGTCCATCCATGGTGTTGCAAACGGCACAGTTTTGTCTTTTTTCATGGCTGAGTAGTATTCCATTGTATATATATACACCACATCTTCTTTATCCATTCATCCATTGATGGGCACTTGGGTTGCTTCCACATGTTGGCTTTTGGGAATAACGCTGTGATGAACGTACATCTCTTTGAATGATTGATTTTATGTTCTTTGGAGAGATACCCAGTAGTGGGATGGCTGGATCATATAGTATTTCTATTTTTAAGTTTTTGAGAAATCTCCATACTGTTTTCCATAGTGGCTGCACCAGTTTGCATTCCCACCAGCAGTGTATGAGGGTTCTGTTTTTTCCACATCCTCTCCAACGCTTGTTATTTCTTGTCTTGTTAATTATAGCCATTCTGTCGGGTGTGAGGTGATATGTCATTGTAGTTTTGATTTGCATTTCTCTAATAATTAGTGATTCTGAACATCTTTTCATGTGCCTGTTGGCCATCTGTATACCATCTTTTGAAAATGTCTGTTCGTATCCTCGGCCCATTTTTTGATCAGGCTGTTTATTTTTTGTTGTTGAGTTGTATGAGTTCTTTATGTATTTTTGAAATTAACCCCTTGTCAGATACATGATTTACAAATATTTTCTTCCAGTTGGTGGGTTGTCTTTTCATTTTATTCATGGTCTCCCTTGCCTTGCCGAAGCTTTTTAGTCTGATGTATACCCATTTCTTTACTTTTTCTTTTGTTTCTCTTGCCTGAGTAGACATGGTACTTGAAGGTACTGATACTGCTAAGACCGATGTCAAAGAGTGTACTGTCTATATTTTTCTCGTAGGAGTTTTATGGTTTCAGATCTTACATTCAAGTATTGAATCCATTTTGAGTTAACTTTAGTGTATGGTGTAAGATAATGGTCTACTTTCATTCTTTTGCATGTGGCTGTCCAGTTTTCCCAAGACCGTTTATTGAAGAGACTTTCCTTTTTCCGTTGTATGTTCTTGGCTCTGTTGTCGAAGATCACCTGTGTCCATAGATGTGTGGTTTTATTTCTGGCTTTCAATTCTGTTCCACTGATCTATGTGTCTGTTTTTGTGCTAGTACCACGCTGTTTTGATTACTATAGCTTTGTAGTGTATTTTGAAGTCAGGGATTGTGATACCTCCAGCTCTGTTCTTTTTTCTCAGGACTGTTTTGGCTATTCGGGGTCTTTTTTAGTTGCACATAAATTTTAAGATTCTTTGTTCTGTTTTTCTGAAGAATGTCATTGGGATTCTGATTGAGACTGCCTTCAATCTGTAGATTGCTTTAGGTAATAAGAACATTTTAACTTTGTTTATTCTTCCATACCATAAGCATGAAATATCTTTCCACTTATTTATGTCTTCTTCAGTTTTTTTCAATAATGTCTTATAGTTTTCAGTGTATAGATCTTTCACCTCCTTGATTTAATTTATTCCCATGGATTTTATTTTTTTTCTTGCAATTGTAAATGGGATTGTATTCTTGACTTCTCTTTCTGCTAGTTCATTGTTAGCATATAGAAATGCAACTGATTTTTTGTGTGTTGATTTTGTACCGTGTAACTTTGCTGTAGCTGTTGGTTATTTCTAATAGTTTTTTGGTGGATTCCTTAGGGTTTTCTACGTAAAGACTCATGTCACCTGCAAACAGTGAGTTTTACTTCTCCCTTTCCAATTTGGATCCCTTTTATTTCTTTTTCTTGTCTAATTGCTCTGGCTAACACGTCCAGTACTATGTTGAATAAGAGTGGTGAGAGTGGGCAGCATTGTCTTGTTTCTGTTCTCAGAGGAATAGCTTTCACTTTTTTTGCCTCGAATATCATGTTGGCTGTGGTTTTGTCATATATGGCCTTTATTGTGTCAAGGTACTTTCCTTCTATACCCATTTTCTTGAAAGTTTTTGGAGGTGGGATATCATTTGGATCTTGTCAAATGCTTTCTCTGCATCTATTGAGATGATCATGTGATTTTTATTCCTCATTTTGTTAATGTGGTGCATCATGTTGATTGATTTGCAGATGTTGTACCATCCTTGCATCGCTGGAATAAATCCCACTCGATCATGGTATATGATCCTTTTAATGTACTGTTGTATGAATTGCTAATATATTGTTGTGGGTTTTTGCATCTACGTTTATTAGCGATATTGCCTTGTATGTTTCTTTTTTGGTTTTCTTTGTCTAGTTGTGGAATCAGGATAATGTTGACCTCATAGAATGAGTTAGGAAGCTTCCTATCCTCTTCAATATTGCAGAATAGCTTGAGAAGGATAGGTTTTAAATCACCTTTGAAAGTTTGGTAGAATTCACCAGAGAAGCCATCTGGTCCCGGATTTTTGTTTTTTTGGAGGTTCTTGATTACTATTTAAATCTCTTTACTCGTGATTGGTCTATTCAGTTCTCTATTTATTCTTGATTCAGTTTTTGGAGGTTGTAGATTCTAAGACTTTATCCATTACTTCCAGATTATCCAACATTTTAGCATATAGATTTTCATAATAGTCTCTTAAAGTCCTTTGTATTTCTGTGGTATCCATTGTAATTTCTCCAATTTCATTTCTGATTTTATTTATTTGAGTCTTCATTCTTTTCTTCTTAGTGAGTCTGTCTAAGGGTTTGTCAATTTTTTTATCTTCTCAAAGAATCAGCTCTTAACTTCATTGATCCTTTCTGTTGTTTTTTTAGTCTCTATGTAATTCATTTCTGCCCTGACTTTTATTAATTCCCTTCTTCTGCTGACTTTGGGCTTTACTTTTTGTTCTTTTTCTAGTTCTTTTAGGTATAGTTTAAGACTACTTATTTGAGATTTTTCTTGTTTGTCGAGGTGGGCCTGTATTGCTATAAATTTCCCTCTTAGAACTGCCTTTGCTGCATCCTATATGAGTTGATATGTTGTGTTCCATTAGGCCTGCCCTACAAAAAATATTGAAGGGAACCCTCCTACCTGAAACAAAAAGTCAAAGGTTTACAAAGCTTTGGGTCAGGAGATAAATAGACTGACAAAATTAGAAAATTGTGATTCTGTATCAGAATAGGTTAGCAAACATCTAATTATAACTTAAAGGACAAAGGAAAAGAAAGCATCAAAAATAACTATAAACACTTCAATTTGGTCACAAACTCACAACACAAATAAGAATAAATTGTGACAACAAAAACATAGAAGTGGAAGGGAAAAAGGATGGAAACTGTATAGGCCAATGAAGATAAGAGGCTATCAGAAAAATGAATATCCCATCTATGAGATCCTTTATACAAACCCCATATTAACCACAAAACAAAAAAACAGAGCGGAGTCACATATCAGAAATAAAAAGAAAACCGAGAACACCATCACAGAAGACCACCAAATGGAAAGAACAGACAGAAATACAAGGAAAAATAAACAATAGAAATATAGAGCAACTGGAAAACAGAGATAAAGTGGCAGTATTAAGCCCTCACACATCAATAATCACTCTAAATGTAAATGGATTGAACTCACCAATCAAAAGACGCAGAATGGCTGTATGGATCAGAAAACAAACCCCAACAATATACTGCCTCCAGGAAACACATCTCAGCTCTAAAGAAAAACATAGGCTCAGGGAAGGCATAGAAGATGAATCTCCAAGCAAATGGCAAGCAAAAGAAAGTGGGTGTAGCCAAACTTATATCAGACAAAGCCGACTTAAGATAAAAAAGATAATGAAAGACAAAGAGGAGAAGTATATATAATGATAAAAGGGACATTCCACCAAGAAAACACAACACTTACTGATATATATGCACCTAACACATATATAGGTATATAAAGCACCCATTAGCAGAACTAAGGGGAGAAATTAACACCAACACAATAATATTAGGGGACCTTAATACCCCACTATGTCAATGGACAGATCATCCAGACAGAAAGCCAACAAGGAAACAATGACCCTAAATGAAATACTAGACCAGATGGACTTAATAGATATATATAGAATATTACATCCCAAAACAGCAGAATACACATTCTTCTCAAGTGCACGTGGAACATGCTCAAAGATAGACCATATGTTGGGAAACAAGATGGTTAAGTTTTAAAATTTATTAAAATGTACTATTCTGTTGATGACTATACAGAATAATATCCCAGAGGTCCACAAGAAGGCAGTTTTGCCCAATAAAGTAAGTTTGGGGGCTCACTGGAGATGGCAGACTCTAATCCTTAAGGTAGAAAATTATTTTTATTTTATATATATGAAATGAAGAAATTAAAGAACTCTGTTTATCAATTTAACGTTTTTTGTTTGCCTTATCTGGGATTTAGTTTGGAGTAAATATTTCTCATTTTACTTTTATTTTAGACAGACAAATCTATCTTAGTATTATTGTTTTCATGTATTAGTTTTTCCAATAAAAGATCAATTCTTTCTCCTTTTTTACCTTTGTTCCATCAAATACATGAATTCATGCATAATCTCTGTCACTTTAGTCTTTCCTTCTGCTGTTTTACATACAATTCTTTCAATTATTCATTAAATATAAAAAGTTTAAAGTCCCTAATGACTTTGTCTTCCTATATCAGTCTTTAATTGTTTACAGGCTTTGAAGACAGAAGTGATTCTGCACTGATAACTTGAATTATTTGATGTTTTAGAAAGTGGTCTCTTCACGTGGTTTCTATTTCCCTCCAAAATAAGAGGCACTTTGAGTTGTAATGATGTAAATAAAGGGGTGAATGTGAATAGAGTATGTGGAAACAATTATTAAACTAGCTAAGATATAATGGTCAACTCAAATTTAATGTAAAAATGGATAGGTTGATTTTATACCTGATGAACTTTTTCCTGTTAAGAGAAGATTTTTCATTACTAGATATTACTTTATAGTTTCTAAAATTACTTTTCTCTGTTATCTCAAAGTCAAACACTTTTATATGCATATTTTAATGTTATGTTTTAAATGTTTCCAGCTCTTTAGCTTCACCTTGGAATCCCACTTTTATCGTGGGCTGCACTCCCTGCGATGTGATCTGCTCCATTATTTTGCAGAACTCATTTCTTTATACAGATCAGAATTTCCTTAACTTGTTGGAATTATTGAAAGAAAACGTCACGATTCTGAGCTCCCCATGGTTGCAAATGAGACCAAGATCCTTTCTTCCTGATAAACTATTTATACTCTTTTCTCTGACAAGTACAAAATTCTATACAGACCAATAAACTATTTATACTCTTTTCTCTGACAAGTACAAAATTCTATACAGACCAAACTATGAAATGAATGTTTAAATACCACTGTCCTGCCCAAATTTCTTGTCATGCAGTAAACCTCTGGGAAAGATGGCCCAGCCCTTTTTTTTTTCACACAAGAAAATGAATGCCCAAATATAGAGCTTGAATTCATGTCCATTTGCTCCCTGTCCAGTGATTTTTCCAGTAAACTTCAAAGCCCAGTTTCCAGAAATTATTTTGGTAACTTTCCAAAAAAGTATGGCCATAGCACTCAGTGGACATCAAGCCCCTTGTTGCAAGTCTTCCATTACCGAAAAGGGCTGCCCTCCAAGCAACACTTAGAGGCCTACCCACTATGTTACTTTGCAGAAATATTCTAATTTAGGATATCAAGGAGGGGGAATGTTTGGGAGCACAGATGCTGCCAAGAAACTCTGAACACGGAGGGTATTATTTATGCTTCAGTTGGGATCTTAGCTCAAAAGATAACTGGCTTAGGAATGAGAAAATATTTGGGTTTTATGGTGCATGAACACTAAATAAACATAATTTCACCCTATGCTAAGTGTGCCTCTATGTACTGTATTCTGTCTAAAAGATAACTGCATGATCTTAGAGAAGTCACTTACTTGCTCTTGTGCACAGTTACTTTATCTGTAAAACGTTCAGTTGGATGTCATGGTATTTTTAAGATGCTGTCCATTCTAAAGTACTGATTCTGTTTGTGAGGCTGCTTGATGCAATGAGAAACAACAGAGACCAGCTTATGCTCTTTATCAGGTTACTCACACTCCCTTAGCCTACCTTCTCATCTACAAAATGTGAATCATAGTTTTTCATGCCACCCTTTATTTCCATGTTATAGGGAAGAAATGATGTAGATAATGAGAGATTTGATATGTTTTTAATTTTTAAAAATGCTGTGTGAGTATAGGAAATGATTATCATCTTCCACCTCTGGACATAGTTCTCTTCCTGAAAACTTTGTCAGCATAGAGCATTAGTTTATACGTGCAGTGAAAATTCTCCCCTCAAGGTAGACACCACATTCTATTCATCTTTTTAGCAAAAATTTCACCAGGACTTGGTATATGATATATATGTCTTCATTGAGTGTTTTTTGTTTAATAAATGATTTTTTTCTATTTCAGGTCTGCAATAATGTCCCTGCTTTCCTTGATTATTTCGCAGGGAGTCATAAAAAATTTCGTAAAATGTTGCTGATATAAGAAGTCATCCTTTGGAGACAAAGAAAGAACCCCAAGAATCTCTAGACACTAACAATCCTCAGGACTTCTTTGATTGTTTCTTGATCAAAATGGAACAGGTAAAATAGTAACAAGGGCTCAATTATTTGATTAGTTGTGCATTTCGTGGTTCATTGACTAATTCTCTAGTTACAAGTTCTAAATGGTAAAGTGAGAAATTCTTGACTAGCCCTTTCTGTACTTACTGTGTGTATGGATCTTCACTAAGAATCATGGAAAATTTAAAATTGATTGTTAAATACATGGACCCTGTTTTTAGGTGCTAATAATATACTTGAGGTGAGAGAGAATGCATAACTCAGGTGAAATTGATACAATTACAAAAAAGAAACAAGGTACAAAATACTGAGACATAAAATAAAGATGGAAATGATCATTTGTACTCCGTATATGGAAGAATGAGAAGGAAAGGCTTGACCAAGGTGGGCTCCCTGCATGTTCTGAGGTTTGAGTAGATCTTGAAATATTTTCAGTGAGGGACAGTGTTGCAAATTTCAGGTGAGATGAATGGTGAATGCAAAAGTTGTGAGGTGTGTGTTGCCGAAAAATATTAGGTAGATGAAAAAGGGAAGCCTTAACTGAGTGTAACCAAAAATGCATTTGGAAAGATAAAGAGTTGGAAATTGGTGTTTGTCAAGGAATTTATAATCATGAATTCTGGCTTGGAAAATTTTATTTGATCAGGAAGAAATACGAGCCAAAGCAAGAATGGAATTCATATAATTATAGGAGAAATTATCCTCTGCATCCTTTAGAGGGATCTATAGGATGAAACTAGGGTTCACAGACTGGTTTGGTTATTTTTCATTTCTTTAAACTTGGACTTGATTACAGTCTGGGCCATAGAAGTGCAGAGCAATCTGAAATAAAATCAAGGCTTTCCATCCTGTCATATTCTCAGAAATTTAGGAAGAGAATCAATTAGACTGTGCCATGGAAATCAAAAAAGAAGCAATATTTTAGAAGAAATAGAACAGATAAAATTGGGAATTAAAGAATGCTGTCCCCGGGAAAGTCTTTGAATTTTATTAGAATTTGTGTTTGAGGAGTTCTATAGAGAGTGGTTTTAATAAAGGGGGAAAGATGGGAGCCAAATTACAGGGGCTTGGGTAGGAAATTTCAGGGATGAGACCAAAAGTCCCATACATGAAGTTTAACCAAGGAGGGAAAGATTTGGATGATGATTTGAATAGTGGTAGGGTCAAGTTGAAAAGGTGTGTAAAAAAGTTAATGGGAAGATGTGAAACGTGAGGTACTAGGGCAAAATGTGAAGTGAGTCAAAGATGCTGAAGGAGATGACACTGGAAGAATTACCCATAGAATTTGAGCCAGACTGTCAAATCATGTGTTCTAGATGCAATAAAGTGAGAAGATGAAGTGACTTGAAGAAACTGGAAGAAGGAACAAGCAAATTATTTCTGCTCTCTGCCTTGTCTTCTGGTAGAGCAATGATTATTATTCTTTTTGAGGTCCTGTTAATTCGTGAATCTGATTAAATGTGTGGACACTTTTACAGAAGAATGCACCTATAATGGTTCTCCATATTTTGCACACAATTATTGGGGATTCCTTCCTGTTATGAAGCCTCTTCATTTATCTCAGGTCAAGGAGAATTCTAAGATCTCTGGGATTTTATTTCAAGTGGATATTTCATGACTACTATATTTAAAAACAATATTCTTTCTCTGGCCTCACAATGTATTTAAGGTCTAGATTAATTTATTTTTTGGTAACAGCTTTATTGAGATATCATTCACATATCATACCACTTGCCCACTTGAAATGCACAATTCAGTGGTTTTTAGTATTTTCACAGAGTTCTGAAATCATCATCACAATCAATTTCAGAACATCTTCACACCCCCCAAAAAAACCATATACCATTTAGCAGTAATCTCCCATTTTTTCCCAAACATCCCAGCCCTAGGCAACCACAAATATATTTTCTATCTCTGTAGATCTGCCTATTCTGGATATTTTAGAGAAGTTGACTTTACCATATATGGTCTTTTGTGACCGGCTTCTTTCACTTAGTGTGTTATCAAGGTTTATCATCATTGTAGCATGTATCAGGACTTCATTCCTTTTTATGGATGACTAATATTCCGTTGGATGGGTATACCACATTTTATTCATTCATTCATCAATTGATGGACACTTATCTTTTTCTATTTTTTGGCTGTTATGAGTAATGCTTCTATGAACATTTGTGTACAAGTTTCTGTGTGGATATATGTTTTTCTTTCCCTGGGATATATACCTAGGAGTGGAATGATGGGTCATATTGTAACTCTGTGTTTAAGCTTTTGAGGCACTGTGGCTGGATCAAAAATCTAAACAGAAGAGCTACAGCTATAAAACTCTTAGAAGAAAAAAGGGAGAAAAGCAGGTGCACCATTTCATATTCCCACTAGCATTGTGTGGGCATTCCAATATCTCCATATCCACATCAACACTTGTTACTATCTTTAGTTTTTATTATAACAATCTTAATGGGTATGAAATGGTCTTTGATTGTAGTTTTGATTTGCATTTCCCTGATGATTAATGATGTTGAGCATCTTTTCATGTTTTTATTGGCCATTTGTATATATCCTTTGGCGTCATGTCTGTTTAGATTATTTGTCCATTTTTACCCAGGTTGTTTTCTTTTATTGATTATTGAGTTGTAAGGGATCTTATGTATTTTAGATAGAAATCCTTTATCAGATATTTTGCCAAAATATTATCTCACTCTGTAGGTTTTCTTTTTGCGTCTTGATGGTGCCATTTGATACATAAAAATTTTTAATTTTGTTGAAGTCCACTTTATCTGAAAAAAATTACCTAATACAAGGTCACAAAGATTTAGGCCTGTGTTTTCTTCTAACAGTGTTATAGTTTAGCTCTGTCATTTAGGTCTACAATCCATTTTAAATTGGTTATGTAGATGGGAGAAGGTTCAATATGGTGGGATAGGAAGAACTTGAACTCACCTTCTCCCACAGACACAACCAATCTACCACTGTATTTAGTATAATTCCCTCTGAAAGAGATCAGAAGATTCGATGAACAGAGCCTCCATAGCAAATGATAAAAGGACAACATCAAGGCAAGTAAAAGAGGCAGAGTCATGGGCTTACCAAAGAAAAACCACACTCCAACTGCAGCAGTCCTCAGTTTGGGGAGATCTCAAAGGTATGAAATGTTTCCCTGAGGAGAAGGAATTCGAGCTCTGCATCAGGCACCACAAAGCTTAGATCCTGCACAGGAGAGACAAACCCCCCAAACGCCAGGCTTTGAAATCAGTGGGGATTAGGTCTAGGAAAATTATAACACTATAGGGAGGGCAAAACCCTCTTCTAAAGAACTTGCATGCAGATTCACTCAACCTGGAAACCAGAACAAAAACACCAGTTTGAAAAGTGCACAAACTATAGGTGAAGAGGACCCATTTACTAACTTTAAAGCATCTGCAAGAGAGGCATGAATCAGCCAAGACTCCCTCCAGGGACTGAGACAGTGACAGGAACCATTTTTACAAGAAATGTTAAAGGGAGTTCTTTAAGTGAAAAAGAAAAGGCAATAACTTGAAATAAGAAAATACATGAAAGAGAAAATCTCACCTTTTGTGTATGTATAGGAAAGATAGGGGATCAACCACATATACAACTAGTATGAAGGTTAAAAGACAAAAGTAGTAAAATCAACTACAAATAAAATAATTAGTTAAAGGATACAAAAAATAAAAAGATGTAAAATATGATGTGAAAAACATAAAACGTGTGAGGGGGTAGTTAAAATATAGAGCTTTTAGAATGCATTTGAATGTAAGCAAATAACAGCTTAAAATAGACTGCTATATATATAGGGTTGTTATATGTGAACCTCATGGTACCCACAAACCAAAAACTTAGATACACAAAAAATAAAGAGAAAGAAATCAAAATATAACTAAAGAAACTAAAAAGAGTCATCAGCCCGCAAGAGAAGAAGAAAGGAACAGAGAAGAACTACAAAAACTACCAGAAAATAATTAACAAAATGACAGTAAGTACATACCTATCAATAATCACTTTGAATGTAAATGGACTAAATTCTCTGATCAAAAGACATAGGGTGGCCGAATAGATAAAACAAAAACCAAAAAACAAAAACCCTAAGACTCATCTATATGCTGCTTACAAAAGACAAACTTCAGGTCTAAAAATACACAGAAACTGAATGTGAAGGGATGGCAAAACAAATTTCATGCACATAGAAATGAAAAGAAAGCAGAGATAGCAATACTTCTATCAGGCAAAATAAACTTTAAAGTAAAGACTGTAACAAAAGACAAAGAAAGGCATGATATACTAATAAAGGGGTCAATCCAACAAGAGAATATAATATTTGTAAATATTTATGCACCCAACATAGGAGTTCCTAAATCTATAAAGCAAATATAAGAAGACATAAAGAGAGAAATTGACAGTAATACAATAATAGTAGGGGACTTTCATACCCCACTTACATCAATGGATAGATTATTCAGACAGAAAATACAAAAACAGTGGCCTTCAATGATACCTTAGACCAGATGGACTTAATATACATGTACAGAACATTTCATCCCAAAACAGCAGGATACACATTCTTTTCAAGTGCACATGGAACATTCTCCAGGATAGAGCATATGTCAGACCACAAAACAAGCCTCAATAAATTTTAAAAGATTGAAATTATATCAAGCATCTTTTCTGATCATAATGGTATGTAACTAGAAATCAATTACAAGAAGAAAACTGGAAAAAATACAAACAGGTGGGGACTAAACAACCTGCTACTGAACAATCAATTGGTCAACAAAGAAATCAAAGAATAAATAAAAGAATACCTTGAGACAAGTAAAAGTGGAAACACAACTTTCCAAAATCTATGAGATGCAGCAAAAGCAGTTCTAAGAGGGAAGTTCATGACTATACAGGCTTAACTCAAAAAACCAAGAAAAATCTCAAATAAATAATCTAACCTTACACCTAAGGAACTAGAAAAAGAAGAACAAACAAAGCCCAAAATTAGTAGAAGGAAGGAAATAATAAATATCAGAGTGGAAATAAATGAAATAGACTAAAAAAATAGAAAAGATCAATGAAACTAAGAGGTGATTCTTTGGAAAAAGTAAACAAAGTTGATAAACTTTAGCTAGAATTATCAAGAAAAAAGAGGGAAGCCCTAAATAAATAATAAAAGAAATGAAAGGGGAGAAGTTATAAGACATACAACAGAAATACAAAGGATAATAAGAGACTAATACAAATGATTATATACAAACCAATTGGACAACCTAGTAGAAATGGACAAATTCTTAGAAACATACAATTTTCCAAGACTGAATCAGGAAGAAATAGAAAATCTGAATAGACTTATTACTAGCAATGGAATTGAATCAGTAATCCAAAAATTCACAGCAAAGAAAAGTCCAGGCCCAGATGGTTTCACATGTGAATTCTACCAAAGATTTCAAGAAGAGTTAATACCTATCCTTCTCAAATGATTACAAAAAATTGAAGAGGAAAGAATGCTTCCAAATACATTTTACAAGACCAGCATTACCCTGATACCAAAACCAGACACATGCTACAAAACAAAGAAAATTACAGGCCAATATCTCTGATGAATATAGATGCAAAAATCCTCAACAAAATATTAGCAAACCAAATTCAACAATACATTAAAAGGATGCTACACCATGATCAAGTGGGATTTATTCCAAGAATGCAGGGATGGTCCAGCATCTGCAAATCGATCAATGTGATACACCACAAAATGAAGGATAAAAATCATATGATCATCACAATAGATGAAGAAAAAGCATTTGACAAAATTCAACATACATTTATGATAAAAACTCTCAAGAAAGTGGGTATAGAAGATACATACTTCAAGATAATAAAGGCTATATGTGAAAAACCCACAGCTAATATTCTATTCAATAGTGAAAATTTGAAAGCCTTTCCTCTAAGATCAGGAACAAGACCAGAATGCCCACTCTTGTCACTTTTATTCAACATAGCATTGTAAGTCCTAGTCAGAGCAATTTGCAAGAAAAAGAAATAAAAGTCATCCAATTTAGAAAGGAAGAAGGAAAACTGTCACTATTTGCTGGTGACATGAAACTATGTGTAGAAACCCTAAAGACTCCACCAAAAATCTATAGAACTAGTAAATGAATTCAGTAAAGTTGCAGGATACAAAATTAATATACAGAAATCTGTTGCGTTTATATACACTAATAACAAGCTATCAGAAAGAAAAATTAAGAAAACAATCTCATTTACAATTGTAAAAAAAAGAATAAAATACCTAAGGATAAATTTAGCCAAGGAAGTGAAAGAACTGTACTCCAAAAACTATAAGACATTGATGAAAGAAATTGAAGATGGTACAAATAAATGGAAAGATATAATGCTCTCATGGACTGGAAGAATTAATATTGTTAAAATGTCCATACTATGCAAAGCAATCTACAGATTCAATGCAATCCCTATCAAAATACCACTGGCATTTTTCACAGAACTAGAAAAAATAATCCTAAAATTTATATGAAACCACAAAAGACTCTGAATAGCAAAATCAATCATGAGAAAGAAGAACAAAGCTGGATGTATCACGCTCCCTGGTTTCAAACCACACTGCAAAGCTATAATAATCAAAACGGTATGGTACTGGCAAAAAAAACAGACACATAGATCAATGGCACAGAATAATGAGCCCAGAAATAATCCTATGCATGTATGATCAATTAATCTTCGACAAAGGAGGAAGGAATATACAATGGGGAAAAGATAGTTTCTCTAATAAATGGTATTGGGAAAACTGGATAGCTACACACAAAAGAATGAAACTGTCTTACATCTTATACAAAAGTAGACTGAAAATGAATTAAAGACTTCAATATCTTATAACCAGCTCTCATTCTTGTTTTTTTGAGCCTGTGCCCCTGGACTGTGAACTTCATCAACACTTCTCAGTTTTTCCTCTCTCTTCGTAGGTGGAACAGTATGGCTAGGGGGGACTGGGGTTGTGAATTTCTCTTCTCTCTTGTGGAAGCCGTGAGCCAGCTGGAGTTGGGTATCCCCGTCCCCCAGGTGTGTTAGGCTCTTATAAAACCCAAGCAGGTTAGGCTCTGGTAACATAGTTTCTTCTGAGGGCAGACCTCGTGAAGAACAACTGAATGCTCTTGCATATTCCAAAATGGTTCCTTTTCTCTTCTTGCCAGAAGCAAAAGGGTACTTTTCTCTGATATTAACTCTGAGGACCTGTTAGAGATCCTGAAAGTAAAACTCACAGAAGTGTGGGTTCCCCTCTATGAAGGGTCTCCCTAGAGATTTTAACTCTCAGACTTGTCTACACTAAGCCTCCAGCAATTGGTTATTGCCATTTAGGTTTTACTACCCTGGACTGGTTCCCACAGAGGTTTCTGCTCATGGGTTTCTGCTCTGCTAAGTCATGATTCTCTGTATCTACTTTTCTGTCTCCCCAATTTTGAAAACAGTGGTTTTCTCTGTAACTTCACTTCTCTGATGGATATAAGAAGAATTATTGATGTTTTCATTTGCTCAGCTTTTTATTTGTTGTAAGGATGGAGTCACGATTTCTAAGCTCCTTACATGCCATGACAGAAACTGGAATCTTATTAATTTTTTTTAACGATCCTTCGACAGAAGTCATTTTTCTGTTGCCACTTTAAATGATATTATCCCACTATCTTCTGACATCCAATGTTTCTGATGAGAAATCATCTCTTACTTTTTTTATGATCCTTTGTACATGATGAGTAAATTTCTCTTCCTGCTTTCAAGATGCTCTGTTTTTTGTTTTTTGCTTTTTCTTTTTAATTAAAACTGTCTTGGTATGGGTCTCTGAGGTTATTCTGCTTGGGTTTCATTGAGCTTCTTGGATCTGTAGAATAATGTCAGTCATCAAGTTTGGGAAGCTTTCAGCCATTATTTCTTCAAATATTTTTTCTGCCCTTCTTTCTCTCTTCTCCTTCTGTGACTCCCACAATATGTTTGTCAGTATGTCTCATGGGGTGCCAAAGACTCTATTCAAATTCATCCTTCTTTTTTCTTTATACTATTCCAATTGGGTAATTCCAGCTTCACTGTCTTTAAGTTAGTTGTTTCTTTCTTCTTCCTGCTCAAATGTGCTATTGAACCATTCTAATGAATTTTTAAATATTTTTCACCTATTATACTTTTCAAGTCCAGAATTTATATTTGGTTATTTTTTATATATTCTATCTCTTTATTGATATATTTATCTTGTTCATTGTTGTTCTCCTACTTTCCTTGATTTCTTCATGGTTTCTTTCAGCATATTTAAGACATTGAATTTAAAGTTTTTGTCTAGTATGTCCAATGTATGGGCTTCCTCAGGGAAGAGATGTCCTTAAACGTCTGAATATAATAAGAAAAAAAAAAAAGGATTCTGTCCATTTAAATCCCCTTATGCAATGCTGTTCAGGAAGTCTATTCAGCCTGTGGGGATTGACACAATGGCCAGGCTCTGTGCTAGCCCCTTGGTAGTCAAAAGCATGTGATCAACACAAAACCCTGATTTTTTGGGACAAGGTCCCTATTGCCCACCCTAGGACTAGGAATCTGCAACAGATATATGGGCCACAGTCCTCACAGCTGCCTGCAGGGGACCTGGTGTATGGAGAATGGTATCTGCTAGACACTGAAATTTATCAACTTCTTTCTCATCAGGCACTCCCCTGGATGCTGTAAGTGTTCAACTAGACTCCAGAGTACCAAAATAGTTGCTTCAGACAGTTGATACCAGGCCAATAGTTTTTTCTGCGGAGGGAGTTATTCCAGGATCTTCCTACTCTGTTGTCCTCGTGACATTACTCTAGTAATGCCACCTTAACAATATTAAGTGTTTCAATTCATGACATGCAATGCATTTCTATTTATTTAGACCCTCTTTGATTTCTTAGAACATTGCTTTATGTAGTCAAGCTTAATTTTCATTGGATATGTGCACATAACCACTACATATCTAAATTCACTTCAACAGCTGGAAATATTAGTATTGGTTTATGAGTATACTGCTCTTCTTACTGACTTTAAAGTAATTTGGATTTGACAAGCTAGAAACTGTGGAAAGCCAATGTTAATAAGGGACATAACTGTCATTCTAGGAAGTACACCTCTTCTGAGGGTTAAGTCTGCCTTAATGGTGTTGATTACATAATATTAGACATGCCACAAGTCACCTGGATATATAAGAGCACCATTAAATTAATGCTGGCCTATGGACTGGTTAGAAAATATACATATATTTTTAACCCTCTAGTCAATATTTAAAATTAACCCCTTTTTGTCAATTCTGTGTCACATAACCCCTCAGTCCTAAATAAATCTTAGTTGTCTTTATTAAGTGCTTTCTCCCAAACATCAATTTGTGAGAGCTCCATTTATTGATTCCCATATCCTCAGTATCCACACTACCCTTACCCTCAATTTCATCTTTTCTGGGTAATTAATTCCCCAACCTCTCTGTCTTCATGTTTGTGATGTCCCTTTTGTTTGTAATTCCTATTCATTCCTGCACTTGTTTCCTAGACCAAGTTGCCTATTGCCTCACATCTGGAATACCATAGTGGCCTGCCCTGTCTTGTCTTTGTGAATCCATTCTTTGTCTCTATAATCTGTTCTAGGAAGTGTTGCCATATGAGCTGTTGGACAAGTTCAACTTCATAATGAATATTCAGGTTATAGTGAGTCGAGATAAATTACTTAACAGAGAAGAGAATTGTGTACTCTTGATTTAATCTTGTTACATCTTCCATGCTATGATCCTAATTTACACATTTCTATCCATTAAGATTATGTTTCTTTACAAATAAGAGAAAACCCAATTAACCACGTCTTCAACAAATTGTTTATTTATCTTACATACAAGGAGTCTTGTGGTGGGTCAGTCTAGGGTTAGCACAGTAGCCCTGAAACATCAGACTCAGGCACCTTCCATTATTCTTCACCATACCCAGTATACAGACCTTCATCTTCATGCTTAAATACTGCTGTCCTGAGATGATGTCTGCCTCACTTCCACTTTCACATCTGTGTTTTGAGTAAGAAGAAGGAAAGAGAGGTGGCTCCACCAGGCTTTTGTTTATATCTCATTCATAAAACATATGTTGCATGGCCCTCCTAACTGCAAAAAGGATGGTGAATGGAATTTTTAGGCAAGCAAGGAGTAAGGGGGTACGAAATGAAGATCAGGCCAACTAATCAGCAGTCTCCCATGCCATAAAACAGCTTTTTCTAATAATGCATGATTCAGTGTCTGTGATGGCTTCACTTTATAACAATCTAAGTTATTTTGTATTTATTGCAGTTAAATATGCTGGCAAACTAATATGCCAAATAATTGCACTAAATCATTTCTAGGAAAATCACAATCAACAGTCTGAATTTACTATTGAAAATTTGATAAGCACTGCATTTGATTTATTTGCCGCTAGAACAGAAAAATGAGCACCACTTTGAGATATGGAATCCTACTTCTGATAAAGTACTGAGAAGTCACAGGTAAGACTACAAATGGTGAACAGGGTAAATCTCAGAAGAGACATCTGGCAAGACATTGTTACTTTCCTGCCTTTCATTTCTCTTAGAGAAGATTCAATATTGAAATTTCTGTGCCACTAGCTATAATTTGTCTAAATTTAATGAAGGGATAAAATGAGACAACTTTGCACAAGAGAGGTTGGTGACTGAGAGAAGTGAAGGACAGTGTGGGTAGAAGGAAAGCAGCAAATTTCTGCTGCAGTGTCTGGATTCCATTGGGAGGTGATTTGTGTCAGGAAACAGCCATCATGAATTGGCCTAAGATTACATATTGGTTTTCCTAAGAAAAGGCCGCTTTGAATGGTAGGTATGTTTGTGCAGAAATCTTCCCTCATTCTGAAAGTACAGTGTTCTAATGCTGGGGTAGGGAAAATGGGAACTCTTTATAGAAGCATAAGTGGAAATTCTAGAATTTAGTGAGGAACCCTGAAAAAAATTTCTACAGTCTGAGAAGCATTCTAAAAGGTTAGATTCACAAGAATGGTGCTGGTATTTAGGCAGAAGATGTGCCTAAATAATTTTATTATTCCAAAAGTCTGTTTCCAGGAAACTAGGTTTGCCAAAGTAAGATTTTTTGGGGGTGGGGGTGGGGTAAATAATTTTATCTTTTATGAACATTTTATTTTAGAAAGTTACCTCAAAAGAGTTCCAGTTGCGCACAGCAGATTAAAAACATTCATTATCTTTTCTTGTGTCAGGATCTCATTGAAACGATTATAAAATAATTACAAATGAAAATTAATTAGTTCTTTGAAGTTAAAGAAGAAGAGTACAGGAAGCAGCCTTCAAGGTTTCAGAAAATTTCTGAAACACAGAGAGCGGAAGGGAGGGTGATAAGTACCTCAGCAGAGAGGATGAAATTGTAACCTAAATGTCAAAGGAAGATTTATCAACATGGAAAAGCTAATGTGTGTCCCCAAAATCCCCAAAGTCTCACTATTTGGAAGTATCAAGTGTCTAATAAGTTAGGGGAGATGAGGCAGAAGACAGGAGGCTCCCTCTACAATGTGTACAGTTTTGTACAGTTGTACAGATTCTCTCTACAATTTTTTTGAGCAGGTAACTTTTTCTCTCACAGGAAACACAGGTGTACTCTCTAGAGAAACTGAACATAAGAGGCCTGCACTCAGGGACACTGTGCAGAAGCAGGGAAAGAGTGAAGCACAGAGCTAAAAAGAGGGGATAAGTCTGAGGCCACCTCTTGAATTCTGAGACTCTTAGCTCTTTTCTCCAACCTTCATCCTGAAACTAGCAACCAGATGTACACTTCAGAGAAAGCATAGCTGCAAAGGAAAGACCTTCATATTCCACCATCAAGACAGAACATTCTCTCCATGTGTCTAACAGAGTAAACGAAAGAAAAACTTCCACCCAAGACACATGCTTATGAAATTTCAGAACATCAGGGTAAAGCTAAAATCATAAAAACTTTCAGAGCTAAATCAGGTCATATATACCAAAGATTAGAAATCAGAAGGTTGTCAGAACTGTCAAGAGCAACTATTATCTTGTGTATTATAAAAAGAGCAATTTTCAGTTGTGCATGTTTACCAAAAATGTTACTTCCTCTTTCCGCTTTCTCAGAAAGTTACTGGAAGATATGCTCCATCCAAATATTTGAAACCAAGTCAGACATGGTCATGTGCTCCAGGATATTGGAAGCCCTCCTGTAGGAGGATGAAAGTTTCAGGGAGGGTAATTGGCAGCAGGCCTGGGGAAATACCAGCTTAGATTGTACTAAGTAGATAAAGCAGGTGTGCAAGAAGTTAAGAAAAATAAAAGAGAAGGATTGATAATCTGAGGTTTGAGCATTTGGAAAATTATTACTAGGAGTTTAAAACATGAGCCTGAACATTTGGAAGTAATTCTAAATAGGCAACTAGAAATTTAGGAATGGATATAAATTGCTTATTTATTGTAAATTGTAAGTTTACAATAAGAAATTGTAAGTTAAAAAATATACAAAATGAAAAATAATCATAGTTATCTTACGAGTGAACAATATTTATGTGGTTATAGTGGTATAAACAATGTATATTAATATAATGAAAATTATGATAAAAATATATAGGCAAAAGTGGAGTTAGGGCCAGTGTGTGCATATGCAATTGTGTGTGTATCTATTCATGGGTATTCTGTATGGAGTGGTGATGGAGATGCAAATCCTCATCTCTCATACCAGAACTTCATTCAGTATTGCCTAAAACTGGATAAATAAATAAATAGAAACAAATATAGAGTCATTGTTTTGAAATGTGTGTATACATTAGAGAAGAAACTGCTAGAATGAGTCAAAAAGGCTACATCTGGGGAGTGGGAAGTTGAGGAGGGTACCATTGCAAGTTGCATACACACACACACAGACATAAATACATATAGATTCATTAGTAGAATTTAATTTTTAAAACTCATACATTATTTTGATATAAATTAAAAGTAATTTCTTTTTTTTCTTTCTGCAGTGACAATAATTTCTTGAGTTAATTATGTGATAACTGTTCATATTTTGAAACATTTCATCATTTCTATTTGTATTAATTGTCCTGTATTGTAATATGTAGGTATGTACAGATATATCTATGCCTAGCTTGTATTGATTATATATATTATTTGTATCATTATATGTATTATTTGTATATGTATTATATGTATAACGAGAGTTATATGTATCTATTTTATAGCAATTCTCTAAGTCTAGTTGTACTTCTGAGCATATAACTTATGTTTATAGTGGTGTTTGGACACCTTAATAATTCTTAATATAACCCTGAATTGCTGTGGCAAATGTGCCATTTTACTTTTTTTCCATCAGTCTTACTTGTATCTTACCAGCTAAAGTCCAGGAAGAGATTGACTGTGTGATTGGCGGACACTGAAGCCCCTCTATGCAGGACAGGAGCCACACGCCCTACAAGGATGCCATGGTGCACGAGATCCATAGATACATTGACCTCATCCCCACCCCTCTGCCTCACACAGTGACCTGTGACAATAAATTCAGAAACTACCTCATCCCTAAGGTCAGATTTGTTTCTCATACATTGACCTCAGTACTCTTGGAGTTCCCATATTCACAGCATGGTTCCACTCTTCCAACAAAGCAATATGAGAGAAATGCAAAAATCATATATTTGGCAGCTTGAAGGACTTGTATTGTACCCAATACAGGCTATAAAGCTTTATAACAGGTCTTGATAGCTGGCAGTGTAAATCTTCCATATTTGTTCCGCTTCTTCAAGATTGTTTTTTCTACTCTTAGCTGTTTACATTTCCAAATAAATTTTAGTATTAGTTTGTTAATTTCCCAAATCACTCTCCTGGGATTTTATCAGGATGACATTAAATCTACAGATTAATTTGAAAAGACTTGTTTTCTTGAAAAGAATTGACATGAATCTTTGAATTCATGAATATGGCATATGCTTCCAATTTATTTGAGCTTTGTTTATTTTTTTCAATAATGTTTTCTTTTCAGTGCAATGGCTTGCGCAGTTTTTGGTTAGGTCTTTCCTAGGAGTTAACATTTTTGACGCTATTATAAATTGCATAATTTAAAAAATGCTTTTTCCATTTCTTTGCATCTGGTATATGGAAATATAATTAATTTTATAATTTCGATGACCTTTTATATGCATTCTTGCTAAATTTACTAATCATTGCTAATAATTTGTGTGTAGAGTCATTTGGAATTTTTACATACACAATCCTGCTGTAGGGGTTAATATTTGTTTCGTTTCTTTTTTTATTGAGGTATAATTGACATACAACATTATATTAGTCAGGTGTACAATATAACCATTCAATATTTGTATATACAGCAAAATGGTCACCACGGTAAGTCTGATTACCATCCATTTGCATACAAAGTTAACAAAAAATGTTTTTCTTATGAGGAGAACTTTTAAGATTTACTCTCTTAGCGAATTTCAAATATGGAACACAATATTATTGACTCTAGTCACCATGCTGTACATTATGTCCCCTGACTTATTTATTTGTAACTGAAAGTTTGTACCTCTTGACCCCTTCACTCATTTTGCCCACTTACCAAACCCCTCCCCTGTGGCAACTACCAATCTGTCATCTGTATCTATGAGTTTTGTTTGTCAATTTGTTTCCTTTTATTTCTTATTTTCTGGTACACATGATTTTAATTTCTCTTTATTGCATTATTCTATTGGCTAGGATTTCCAGGATATTGTTCAAAAAAGTGGTGCTAGTGGACCTCCTTGGTTCAATTTTTCTTTCGTGAGGAAGATCAGCCCTGTGCTAACATCTGTCAATCCTCCTCTTTTTTTGCTGAGGAAGACTGGCCCTGTGCCAACATCCATGCCCATCTTCCTCCACTTTATATGGGACGCCACCACAGCATGGCTTGCCAAGTGGTGCGTCGGTGCTCGCCAGGGATCTGAACCGGCGAACCCCTGGCTGCCGTAGCGGAGTGCGCGCACCCAACCACTTGCTTGCGCCACCGGCCGGCCCCGACCTTGTTTCAATTTTGATCTCCAGGTGGAGGCGGAGGTTTAACATTGCACTATTGATTGTGATGATTTATATTCATTTTGGTAGATAATCTTTACACATTAGGGAAGTTCGCTATCTCTTACTTTTGTATGATATTTTGTCATGAATGTGTGTACAATTCTGTCAGATGGATTCCCTGCATCTATTGATATAATTGTATATTTTGGCCTCCTTTACTGCACTAAATATACATATTATAAGTATAAGCACACAGCTGGGATTGATTTACTGTATTTTGTTCTGGACTTTTATACTTATATTCATAAATATACTGGTCTGTGATTTTTCTTTCTTAAAATTTTCTTGTCAGATTTCTGATATCAGGGTAACACTGGCCTCATAAAACGGGGTGGGAGATGTTATCTAGTTTGGGTCTATTTTTCTTGTCTTCTCCTCCCACTCTTGTTTTTGTGGGGACATTATTGTGTCTTTGGAATGCCCAATAAATGTTGGTTAAATACGAGACATTATACATGAAAAAAATGGAATATTTCAGAGATGTTTATCTTCTTCTAGAAAGAGTTCTTCTCTCCTCCACTAGTCAGTCAGATTGGTGTAATGCTTCCTGCTCTGATTCAGAATTGGAAATAGAGATAGTCTAAAATTTATTGTAGGTGTCAGCTGACGTCTCTGAGATTCTCTCATCTCTAGAATTTTGAGAAAAGTTTTTGTCTTAGCAGCTTTTCAATGCCTTCTAACACATGGTTTGTATATTTATTCAGACGTTATAGTTGGTATGATACAAGCTACTCCATTCCACTGGAAGCCAGAATATATTACTAATAAAATAAAAGAATAATACAACTAAAACTTCTATTTCCTTGAGAGAAAAAGAGGTGTAACTTTGGTAAGGCTCTAATTACTGTTGCCATCTTCTGGGAAGAAGGAATCGAGGACTTTACCAAAATGTAGTGGGGCTTGCCCTGATGATCACAGATCTGTTGCAAATTTTATGACTTCAAGTCCACTGTTTTTCCCACAAAAAATCACAACCAGGCAAAGGCTTTTCTTTTTTAATATTGAGGCATGAGGGTAATATTAATAAAACTGGTTTGTCCTCCTGTTACTAACTAAATGGGAAATAGACTGAGGAATCAGATGGAGATTGCCAGTCTCCTCCATCTACTATATCAGATTTGGGGACCTGCTTGAGGGGAGCATTGCATCTGCTGAGCACACCCATAAATTTCTCTGCACGGCAGATCACGTCGTGCCTGGTGGCTTCTGAGTCCAGAAAGCCTAGAACCCAAGGGGATGACCCATTCCCTTCTGCATGGGATAGCCCATTATAGAAATAAGCAACACTGAGTGGCTGATTCTATCTTCTTACTAATCAGATAAACGATTTCTTCTACCACAGGATGGAGCCGCGGAGCTAGGTTGAGATAATGATGTAAGACAGGAGTTGGCAAACATTTCCTATAATGGGCCAGATAGTGAATATTTGGGCAACAGGGTTTCTGTTGCCAATTCTTGACTCTGCTGTTGTAACACAAAAACAGTCATAGACCTTGCATAAAGGAAATAAGCTTGAGTATTCCAATATTACTGGACTGTAATATTTAAATTTCATATAATTTTTACATGTCACAATATATTGTTCTTTTTTTGATTTTTTTCAATTTTAAATTTCTTAGCTTACGGGCTACATGAAAACAAGTGGCAGGCTGGATTTGACTGGGCTGTGGTTTGCTGACAACTTGTCTAAGACAACCCTCTCAAGAGAACTTTCTGCAGTGATGGAAATGTTCTGTATCTGTGCTGTCCAATACAGTAGCCACTAGCCACATACGCCTATTGAGTGGATCAAAAAAAGACCCAACCATATGTTGTCTAAAAGAATTCCACTTAAAATATAATGATAGTCAAGTGATCTTTGATAAAGGAGCAACAGTAATACAATGGAGCAAAGATAGTCTTTTCATCAAATGGTGCTGGGAAACTGGACATTCATATGCAAAAAAAAAAAAAAAATATCTAGACCCAGTACTTACAACCTTCACAATGACAAACTCAGAAAGGATCATAGACCCAGCCATAAAACAGAAAACTATAAAAATCCTTGAAGGTAACATAGGAGAAAACCTAGAAGACCTTGGGTATGGCAATGACTTTTTAGATACAATACCAGAAGCACAATACATGAAAGAAAAAATGGATAGGCTAGATCTCCTTAAAGTTTTTTTTTTGTGTGTGAGGCGATCAGCCCTGTGCTAACATATGCCAATCCTCCTCTTTTTTTGCTGAGGAAGACTGGCCCTGGGCTAACATCTGTGCCCATCTTCCTCCACTTTATATGGGACACCGCCACAGCATGGCTTGCCAAGCAGTGCGTCAGTGCGTGCCCGGGATCCGAACCGGCGAACCCCGGCTGCCGCAGCGGAGCGCGCACACTTAACCGCTTGTGCCACTGGGCCAGCCCCTAGACTTTCTTAAAGTTTAAAATTCCCACTCTGCAAAAGATAATGTCAAGAGAACTAGAAGACAAGCCACGAACAGGGAGAATATACTTGCAAAAGACACATCATATAAAGGACTGTTATGCAAACTATACACAAAACAACAAAACTCAATAAGAAAACAAACAATCCAATTAAAATTGAATGAAAGGCTTTATTTTTTATTTTTATTTTTACAATTTCAATGGCCTGCTGCAGTTTATTTTTGTTTATTGCAGTAACATTGGTTTATGACATTGTAAAAATTTCAGGTGTACATCATTGTACTTCTATTTCTGCATAGATTACATCATGTTCACCACCAAAATACCAATTACAACCCATTACCACACACATGTACCGAATTATCCCCTTCACCCTCCTCCCTCCCCCCTTCCCCTCTGGTAACCACTAATCCAATCTCTGTCCCTATGTGTTTGTTTATTGTTGTTATTATCTACTACTTAATGAAGGAAATCATACGGTATTTGACCTTCTCCCTCTGACTTATTTCACTTTGCATAATACCCTCAATGTCCATCCATGTTGTCACAAATGGCTGGATTTCATCGTTTCTTATGGCTGAGTAGTATTCCATTGTGTATATATACCACAGCTTCTTTATCCATTCGTCTCTTGATGGACGCTTAGGTTGCTTCCAAGTCTTGGCTATTGTGAATAACGCTGCAATGAACACAGGGGTGCATGTACCTTTACAAATTGGAGTTTTCAAGTTCTTTGGATAAATACCCAACAGTGGAATAGCTGGATCATATGGTAGTTCTAGCCTTGATTTTTTGAGGAATCTCCATACTGTTTTCCATAGTGGCTGCACCAGTTTGCACTCCCACCAGCAGTGGATGAGAGTTCCCTGAGTGAAAGGCTTTAAAAGACATCTTATCAAAGAAGATATACAGATGACAAATAAGTATATGAAAAGATGCTCCACATCATATGTCATCACGGAAGTGCAAATTGTAAAACAACAATGAGAAACCATTACACACATGTTAAAATGGCCGTAATGAAAAACATTGACAACACCAAATGCTAGTCAGAACTTATAGTAACAGGAACTCTCATTCGTTGTTGATAGAAATGAAATATGGTACAAATATTTTGGAAGACAGATTGGAGATTTCTTACAAAACTAAATATACTCTTATCATGCAATCCAGCAATCACATTCCTTGGTGTGTGTACCCAAAGGAGTTGAAAACTTATGCCCGGCAAAAACCTGCACATGGATATTTATAGTAGCTTTGTTCATAATTGCCAAAACTTGGAAGCAATCAAGAGCTCCTTCAGTAGGTGAAGGGATAAATGAACTGTGGTACATACAAACAGTGGAATACTGTTCAGCACTAAAAAGAAATGAGATGTCAAGCCGTGAAAAGACACACAGGAATTTAAATGCATATTACTAAGTGAAAGAAGCCACTCTGAAAAGGCTATATACTATATGATTCCAACTATATGATATCTGGAAAAGGAAATACCATGGAGACAGCAAGAAGATCAGTGGTGGCCCAGGGCTGGCCTGGGAAGGAGGGGTGAACAGGAAGAGCACAGAGGGTTTTTAGGGCTGTGAAGCTACTCTGTATGATACCACAATAGTGGATACACATTATTACACATTTGTCCAAACCCACCCAATGTGCAAAAATTCTCAACAAATTACTAAGAAAACAAAGCCAGCAGCACATTAAAAGGATTACACACACATACACGAATCTGCTTTAAAAATAGGCAACAGACTTGAATAACCATTTCTCCTAACAAGGTATACAAATGACCAATTAGAACATGAAAAGAGGCTCAGAAACATTAATCATTAGGTAAATGCAAACCGAAGCCACAAGATACCACCTCACACACATTACATGGCTACTATCAAGAACAAACTAACAGTAGTAGATAATAACAACAATAAACAAACACATAGAGACAGAGATTGGATTGGTGGTTACCAGAGGGGAAGGGCGGAGGGGGGAGGGCGAAAGGATTAATTCGGCACATGTGTGTGGTGATGGGTTGTAATTAGTATTTGTGTGGTGAACATGATGTAATCTATGCAGAAATAGAAGTATAATGATGTACACCTGAAATTTATACAATGTTATAAACCAATATTACTGCAATAAAAATATAAAATAAAATGAAATAAAATAAATGCTAAAAAAAAAAAAAAAGAACAAACTAACAAACAAACAATAAGTACCGGAAGGATGTGGAGCAATTGGAATACTCATGCTCTGCTGGTGGGAATATGCAATGGTGAGTGACCTGGAAAACAGTATGGTGGTTCCCCCGCAAAATAAGAATAGAATTACCATATAATCCAGCAACTTCACTTCTAGATGTATACCCAAAAAAGTTAAAAGAAGAATATCAAAGAGATATTTGTACACCTAAGATGGCATAAGAATTATTAAGGTGGAATCAACCCATGAGTCCATAGACAGTTGATTGGATAAGCAAAATGTAATATATAATTGAAATGGAATATTACTCAGCCTTAAAAATGAGGGAAATTCTGACAAGTGCTTCAACAGTAATGAATCTTCAGGACATTATGCTAAGTGAAATAAGCTAGTTACAAAGGACAAATACTGTATGATTCCATTTTTATGAGGTACCTAGAGTAATCTAATTTATAGAGACAGAAGGTGGAATCATGATTTCCCAGGGCTATGGAGAGGGGAAATAAAAGTCATTACTTAATGGGTACAGAGTTTTGGTTTTGCAACATGAAATGAATTCTGGAGATAGATGGTTGTGATGGTTGCCAACAAGGTGAATAGACTCACTACCCCTAAACTGTATGCTTAAAATGGCTAAAATAGTAACTTTTATGTTATGTGCATTTCACACCACAATTTTTTTAATTGGAAAATTATACACCATGACCAAGTGAGATTTATCCCAGAAATGCAAAGGGGCTTCAATATAGGAAAACCAATCAGTATAATACAACACATTGCTAGGAGGAAAAGAAAGCACATTATCACCTCAACAGATACAGAAAAAGCATTTGACAAAATTCAACATCGTGATAAAAACATGCAGAAACTACAAATAGAAGAGAACCTCCTTGTCCTGATAAAGTGAATTTATGAAAGATCCAAAGCTAAATGATACTCAGTTGTGAAAGATTAAAAGGAGATGCCCTAAAATCAGGGAAATAACAAAGATGTCAACAGTCAGCACTGCTATTCAAAATAGTACTGGAAGGGCAGAGATGTCAGCAAGATGGCAGAGTAGGAAGCCCTACCTCTCACTCTTTCACTGAATCACTGATAAAACAATGATTTTGGTACCAAAATACCTTGAAGAGAAATTCAGAATCCAGCAAAGTAGTAGAAACACCCTAGAGGAGCACAACCTGTGAGTGTTCACATTTATACCAGTAAGAAGAGCAATTTCACTTTACCTGCCTCAGTCCCTCTCCCAAATCAGCTTAGCTCAGCACTGAGAAGATCACCTTGGGCGGTGATTTCTGCACAACGGGGAGGAGAAGCGAGACTGGAGTGTGTGCCTGGCTGCCTGGCTTCCTGGCCTCAGAGGGCACCATCCATAGGGGCAGTTTTTATCTCACCCCATACCAGGCACTGAAAGACTTGCAGAGCCCTGTGCCCAGGGACATCTGGGAAAAAAGGAAAGGGGAAGGAGACCGCTTTACAGCCGGCAATGCTCTATGAGATTGAGAAAAGGTACACAGCTCAGGTTTTTCCTCCACAAGGGAAGGAAGGGAGTCAAGAGGAGCTTATACCCAGCAATTCAGGGCACCCTCATGGAGGAAGTTTCTGTCTGGCCTCAAACTGAGCCCTGAATGACCTGCAGAAAGCTGTCCATAAGGACAGCTAGGTAAAAAGCAAAGGGGAGGATGAGCCATTACAGCCAGCACTGCTCTGAGAGATTGGGAATAGATGCAGAACTGAGAGTTTTCCAGTTTCACCACTTCCTAGTTGTAAGAACTCAGCCGAGTCACGTACCCTCCTGTAGTACTGACCCTTCTTTCATTCCTGATGTTGGTAATTTGTGTCTTCTCTCCTCTTTTCTCGATCAGTCAATTTTCTTTATATTTTTGGTTTCTATTTAGTTCATTTCTGTAATTATCTGTATTATTTCCTTCTTTTTCTTGCTTAGGTTAGTTTGCTCTTCTTTTCCTACTTATTTTAAGGTGGATGTTTAGATCATTGATATGAGACTTTTTTTTCTTTTCTAGTATAAGCATTGAATGCTATAAAGTTCCTTCTAAGCACTCCTTTGGTTGGATGCCACAAAACTGTTATATTGTGTTTTCTTTTTCATTCATTTCAAAATAGTTTCCAACTTCTCCTGTGATTTTTTCTCTGACCCCTGGAATGTGTAGGAGTGCTGTGTTTAATATCCAAACATCTGGTGGTTTCCAAACCATATTTCTGTTATTGATATCTACTTTAATTCCACTCAGAATTGGAATTACATCCTTTTCAATTTACCAATTTCTTTTGTAGCCCAGAACACGGTCTATACCTGTGAATGTTCCATATGCACTTGAAAAGCATGTGTATTTTGCTGTTTTGGGTGAAGTGTTTTATAAATCAGGTTAATTAGGTCAAGTTGGTTGACAGTGATCTTCAAGTCTTCTATCTTCTTACAGATTTTCTATCTACATGTTCAATCATTTACCGAGAGTACACACTTGAAATCCTTAGCTATAATTATGAATTTATCTACTTCCTTCAGTTCTATCAGTTTTCTTTTATATATTTTAAAGCTCTATTTTAGGTGCATATACATTTAAGATTCTTATCTTTTGCAGTGAGTTGACTTCTTCGTGATTATGAAATAAAAGTATTCATCTCTGGTAATATTCCTTGTTCTGAAATCCACTTTGTCTGACATTAGCATAGCCATTCCAGCTTTCTTTGGTCAGAGTTTTCATACTGTGTCTTTTTCCATCTTTTAAATTTTTCTGTGCCATTGTATATAGGGTTGGTTTCCTGTAGAAAGCATATCGTTTGACTGCGACTTTCGCTTATCCTGATAATCTCTACCTTTTGGTATTCACCATTTTTATTTCATGAAATTTTTGATGTCATTGGTTGTGTGTCTGCCATCTTGCCATTAGTTTTCTGCTAGTCATTTTTATCTTATAATTTCTGTTTTTCTATTTACCTGCATGATTTTGGATCAATTGTGTATTTTTAATGCTTCCATTTGACCTCAATTATTTGTTTATTAGCTCTATTTTTTCTTTTTTTTAGTGGTTTATACTTTACATCATCAACTTACTGTAGTCAGTGTTCAAATAATATACTACATAGAGCATAGTATGAAAAACCCTATGATCGCAAACCTCTGTTTCCTGCCTCTCATCTTTTGTGATATTGTTGTCAAATATTTTATTTCTACATATGTTTAAACCCAACAATACAATTTTTGGAAGAGATCAAAAATGAAAATTGTTCCATAATTTTCCAAACAATTTTATGTAAGGAATTCCCACATTACCCTTTCCTGTGGTCTTCATTCCAAATTGTCTCTTCACTTCTTTTTTTCTCTTTTTTTGTTTTGGCTCATTCTTCAATCTAATTGAACGAAGAGATACAGTGCAAATCAGTTTTTAGCCTGACTATAATAATAGTCTTACTTTACAGGTGCACCTCTCTGAAAGATACTTTCTTATTCCTTATAAATCCATCTATAAAATAAAAGAATTGTGCTAAATTGTGTCAAATTTTAAAACCTGCAATCTAGTGTCCTAGTAATGGCTCTATGTGGCAATTCCTAAAATTCCACAAGATGGTGTGCCTGCCTCTATTAAGGCAGAACTTTGCACATGAATGGGACGGCCTTCCTAGAAAGCCAATTTACTTCTTTTGCTTCCTTGCAAGAAGGAAACAGGACCTTTTCCTCCTCTTCTTTCCTTACCTATGCTTGCAGTTTGAAAACAAACAAAAATCATATTTACTTTCTTTTTATACAAAAATTGAAAATAAAGTTGTTTTTAGTAATTTCTACTCAGTTTTCTTAGTTTTTCTTTTAGAGCAATATGAACTTTTTCTTTCTTACCTGTAATCTTTCAGATATCTGACTTCGTCTTTCTTCTCTCTCTCTTTACTCTTCTCTCTGGACCTATACTCAGTCATTTCTACTTCTCAATATGTAAAAGGGTTTCACGATTCTTAACTCTCTTGTTCTTTCTCACATCAATGCTTAATTACCTCCAGGCTTTGCAAACGCCTTTGAGTCTGTGGTGATAGCTATAATAACTAGAATATTACAGGATTTAAAGGAGTGGTCTCTTTCAATATTTTCCTTTTGCTTTGCAGGTAGATTTTCATTACAGAATATTGTAAATAAGAGGAAGGCATGTGAATGGGTATTTTGAAGACAGTTATTAAATGAGCCTGGATGGACCAGTTAATGGAGGTTTGAGGGAAATGTTTGATTTTATACATGTTGACTTTTTGGTGATATGGGGCACTTTCAGTGGATATTTCTTTAGAAATTTAAAAGTTAATTTGACTTTGATCTGAAAGACAGAGTTACAGTGTGTGCTTTATTCCTTTAAAAAAATATTTTCCACTATTTACCTCACCCTTTGATCCACTAGTTTTCCTGAGCTTTGCTATCTGCAATGTGATCTGCTGCTATATTTTCCTGAACTTTTTTGATTACTTTTGATCAGAGTTTTACTAACTCGAAGAAATTCACCGAAAACATCAGGATTCTTAGCATGTCATGGATCTGGCCACACCAGTTAGTAGTGGCCCAAGAACCTTGTTGAAATGCTTCCATTTCCATGAGGTTTCCCTCTAATCAACAAGTCACAGACCCGGTCCTCAAACTACTTAGCTGACCTTACCCTGGGGAGCAGGAAGCGCCACCCTGGAAGAGCAGACTGTTGGGTCTTGGTGATGGAGAAACTTTGGGGAAGTGATACTGCCAGGGATACACTGACTAGGGCTGGGTTTGGATGCTCCAGTAGGGACCTTGGCAGCCTCCACATAGCTGGGGTGGGGATCCTGAAATGATTAGATGTGTTTGGGTCAGAGGCAAATGTCACAGTTTCACCCTGTACTGACCTGACATGCTTTGCACTGTGCATGACTGGCAACTAACTGGGTGATCTTAGATAAATCACTTACCTACTGTGGTCCATGGTTCCTTCATCTAGAGCTGGATTTAATGATATCTTAGGAACTTTTTCCATTTCTGAAGTATTGATTTTATTTCCAGAGTCAGCTCGTAGACAGAAAGAGCACTGAATAGCTGTGCGCTCTATAGAGGGTTATCCAAATTTCCTTAACCTCTCTCTCATCTGTAAATTGTGCATCATAATTCCTGACAATGCCTCAGGATTGTGTGAAGAACTGATTTAAAAAATGAAAGAATTGTTGTAAATTGATTATAAACAGCAAAATGATATATATGGTTAAGGAATGATTACTGTCTTTAATTATAATCAGTTTTTTCTCTCAGGTCCTTTCTGAGTTTGAGTATAGACAATTATTTTATATGCACAGTAAGTTTCACCTCCAGTGCAGGGACAATGTCACATTCATCTGTATGGTCCCAAAGCCTACTGCAGTACTTGGCATAGGTATAAGTGTGCTCAATGATTTTATTATTTTTAGTTAGATAAAGGAGGCTTCCTCTATTAAGCTTACCATACTTTCCCCCCCTCATTTGTTATATCCAGGAAAGCTGTAATAAGTTATTTAATGATACTGTTGATTTCAATAGTTTTGTTTTAGAGTAAGGATTTCTAAGAATTCATGGACATTAACAAGCACTGGAACTTCTTTGACTGTTTCTGGTTAAAATGGAGCAGGAAAAATGTGAACTGGGTAATAAGGTTCATCACTGTGTTCTTCCTGGAGGCATTTAGGTGAGTGGGCTGTACAAGCACTTTAAGCTGCTGTGGTGTGTATGAACCTACACTAAGCAGCATGGGGGATTTTCAAGTTTGTAATGTTAAAGAATTATAAAATGTGGTCCCTGTTTTGTAAGTGGTAAAAGCCTAACTGAAGAAATGCAGAATATACATATTCTTCCATATTGGATGAAATAATCATAATTTTTTAAAAAGTGACGCATACAAAATACCAGTTCTAAAGTGAAACTGTAATTGATGATTGAACATAGTGCGATCATAGCACACTTAAAAGAAGTGACGGCATAAATTGGTCATGAAGCAGGGAGAGGGAGTTTCCGATTGGACAAGTAGATTGGCAAAGAAAAGACTGGGTAGATGGAGCAGATGGATTTTAAATGGTTTAGTAAAATTGGGGTTTGAATTGATATGCAGTTGGAGTTTGGTATTTATGAAGTCATCCGAATACTGAGTTGGAACCTTTTAATTTGTTATGATATAAATTTGAGCAAGAACAAGGATGTGATAATGAGAATGTGATTGTAGGGATATTTCAGGGAAATTATGAAGGAATTCACTAAAGTGTTTTGGAATATAGCAAGGATGAAGTTCAAGGGCCTGCTGAAGATCTTCATCTTCTAGACGTAGCATCTTGAAACTCTGGATAATCATTACACTTGTGAAAAGGCAGAGAAGTTTGATGATAGAGGAGTCAAAATTAGGTGAAGATTGTCCCTCTTTCTGCATTCTCTTGCATATAGGAAGATAATCAGTTGGGAAGGTCCAAAGAAACCAAAGGAGAAGAAAAATGTTAAAAAGTGGAATAGATCAGATTTACTTGAAAAGGTGGACACCTGGCTGGCCTTTAGATTGGTGAAGAGGATTTGCTAGTGAGCCATAACTAAAGAGAACAGTTTAGAAGGAAGCAGATGATGGCGGGAGAAATTTCGATGTTTTGGACAAGATGTTCTATTTGAGAATTTAAATAGAGGTGGGAGAGATCTGGAGGACAGATTTAAATGGTGGTTGGGTCAAGTGAAAAAATTGTGTGGGAGGGGAATAAAGACATGTATAAAGAATTAAGTGTGGGTGCAAAGTTTCTACTGAAATGGGAGAGGCATGATTCTAGAACACATGGAAAAGAGCTACTTCTAGAGGGCAGAATGACATCTCTTCCTCTAAAGTTACAGTTACTTTAACCAAGTACTGTCTGTTACACTTGGTGGACATGGAGAATTTGGTTAGTGGGCAGGACCTAGGACATCAAATGGGTAGAGTCAAGGATGCCAGAAGGAGTAGCATTCAAAGAATTTTCTATGGAATTTGGTCTGAACTACCCGTTACATGTGGTTTGGATGAGGTAAGCAGATGGTTTAAGGAAGTGTAGGAAGAAAGAAGTTTCTTTCAGTATCTGCTTTCTCCACCCCTAAGGAATGATTCTTAACCTTTTGGAGGTCATAGTTCTTTCTGGGAATCTTCCCAGAATATGTAGCTACCTTTCAGAAGAATTCACTTGTATGCAGCACTTGCTCTTTTGTACACATTTCAAGGGTGTCATGGACTCTCTAAATCTTCTTCATTACTTCCAGGGTAAGGAGAGCTCCAAGTCCTCTGGTATCTGAATTACTGGTGGGTATCTCCCCAATAGTATGTTTAAATATAACTTCATTGTTCTGAGCAACATTATTTTATTTTGATTCTATCTTAATTTTGATAGGAAAGGTATAAGAAAACACTGACTCTCTCAATGCACTTGAACAGATGGTGTATCCAAGGAGAATTTGGACTATTGTTTCTCTATATTGGGCCATATGTAGGGCAATTATTTTGTCCAATAGTTGCATCTAATCACTCCTAGGGAAAACACAATCAAAGCTCAAATATTTACCAATGACAACATGATAATGATTGTATCTGACTTGTCTGGTGCAGAGATACGAATAATGAACTCAGTCCTGAGATATGGACAGTTTCTTCTGTTGAAACATCCCAAGAGCACTGCTTTGATAATAAGAAGGATGAATTTTGGAATAGATTAGAATAGAACTATAGAAGTTGGAAAGACATGCATAGTCCCCATGTTGATTATTATTCTTAGAAAAGTATCATGATCATTTGAATTACTATGCCTCTGGATGTCTTTTGTTCAATTTTAGTGGCAGGACTGGAGACAGGAAACAACAGAAAGGGGAGAATAATAGGTAAAATTGAAGTGCAGAGTGTATAGAAGGAGATGTGATAAATCTCCCAACTATGTGCAGAATCCCAATTTCATGGAAGTGACTTGAGGCAGGCACAGCCAGCTTGAGTTTTCTTCAGTGTGAGTATTTTTTCTTAAGAGATGCCCACATTGCTGATTAGCGTGCATTCTTTCAGAATTCATTCTGCACAGTGAAATGTTCAGAGTAGTGCTCCAATGCTGGAGTCGGGAAGATGGATACTCTACTCTCCATGACTGAAGAAGGAAATAAGTTCTGGAGTTTTGTTTGAAATGGGCTCAGATTGCTTTGCAGTCTGAGAAGGCTTTTAAACAGTTAGATTCAGGAGAAGAGAATTGCTATGGGTTACAGAAGATGTAGCTAAAGAAAATGTACTATCCAAGAAAGCTGTGTCCATGAAAGAAGTGAATGCAGGGTGAGACTGTCTGCTTGAGTAAATATTTTAATAATTTACTAATAACTTCTTTATAAAAAATCAACCTTTCAGGGAATGTTGGTGAAATATGACAAGTTGAATTTACACGTCTATATCTGCTCCTTCCAAAACCACACTAAAATGAATATAAGGGAATTAAAAACAAGTACAATTTTCAAAGAAAAAACATAGAAGGATTAGACAATTAAAGATTTCAATCTATTCGTGAAAGGCAAAAGGCAGGTGGAGGAATGGTGACTAATTTAGTAGAGTGAAGGACTTTACAACCCAAACGTCTGCAGAGGAAGTTTGCCAACGAGAAAGAAGTCCAATTACCTTGAGAGGCTCAGTATTTGGAAGCACCGACTCTCAAAGAAGACAGGGCATAGAAGAAGCTAAAAAGAGTACACAGTATGTCAAAAGTCTGCATTCTTGGTTGTTGCCACTCCCACTTTTGCCACCATCCTTTGCAGTCACATGATATTTGTTCCCATAGGACCTGGGATGCTTACTCTTTAGTCTAGGGATTCTCAACCTCAGTACTGTTGATAGTTTGGATAATTCTTTGTGGTGAGGGGTTGTTCTGTGCATTGTATGATGTTTAGCAACATGCCTGACCTCTACCCATTAGATGCCAGTAGCACCCCCAGGTTATGACAATAAAAATATCTCAAGACATTTCAAAATGTTCTATTGGGTGGAGGTAGGCCAAAATCACCCCTGGTTAAGAACCATTCTTCTAGAGTTACTAAAACTCAGACACCCTGGACCTGGGACAGTTGGCATAGTGAGGGCAGAACGAGGTTCAAGGATGAAAATATAGGCACTGGGTGATGGCCTACATATTGAATTCTGGGAACCTAGTCCCTTCCTCCATTCTGCTCTCAGTAGCCCAGCACTCAGGTAATAGAAGATTTTAGGATTCCTTTGTACAGCAAAGAAACATCCCCAGAGAAAAGACTTCCGTATACTGACATTTAGGTAGAAAGGGTCCACCAACCTCATAGCACAGTGAAGGAAAAAGAAATTATCTCAATGTACAAGGATCATGAAACTTTTGATTACTGAGATTAAAGAAATCTTAAAAGCTCCCAAAGAGAGAGACATCCAATCATCTATGCAGAGTTTAGAGACAGAATCCTTTCAGAGTGTATAAGAGCAATACTGGATGCCAACAAACAGCGGAGGCATGCCTGCCTAAAATTTAGGGAAAATAATTATTAAACTAAATTGGATATCTTTGATCATAAATGTCAGCAAGTTATGCCTTCTGATCTGCACCCTGATTTGTGAGTCACCAGGATATCTTGGAGACTGTTCCACATCAGTTCACATAGGCCTACCTTATTTAGAGGCAGCATAGTGTGGTGGTGAAGAGATCAGACTGTTGCTTCAAATCCAGCTCTGGGGCTTACTACCCATGTGATATTGTGCATGTCAGTTAGTCTCTGGAACTCCATGTTTTCATCTGTTAATGGTAATGAATTGTTACAGTACTTACTTCATTTGGGTCTTATGTGTCTAGAAAGAATCAAAGTGTCAATCTAAAGTCAACTGATTATAGATGTTAACCACATCTTCAAAATACCTTCACAGCAACACCCAGATTAGTATTTGATTAAATAACTGAGTACTACAGCCTAGCCAAGTCTACACATAATACTATCCATCACAGTCCATCCTTGTAAACCTGACACCAATACAGATCTCCTTAAACCATACTTCATCTCCAGATAAAGAAATAACAATCATATATCTGCCTAACATGATGCAACTATCCTGCATACAAAAGGGAAAGAACTAACCCCTCACCAGGAGAAGATGCAAAGTTCTTAGATGATGTTTACTCTTCTTCTTGATATCCTGTAAATTTTTTTTTTAAATTTTTTGTTAATTGCAGTAACATTGGTTTATAACATTGTATCAATTTCAGGTGTACATCATTATACTTCTATTTCTGAATGGATTACGTCATGTTTACCACCCAAATACTAATTACAACCCATCACCACACACATGTGCCGAATTATCCCTTTCGCCCTCCTCCCTCCCCCCTTCCCCTCTGGTAACCACCAATCCAATCTCTGTCTCTATATGTTTGTTTATTGTTATTATCTACTACTTAATGAAGGAAATCTTACAGTATTTGATCTTCTCCCTGTGACTTATTTCACTTTGCATAATACCCTCAATGTCCATCCATGTTGTCACAAATGGCTGGATTTCATCGTTTCTTATGGCTGAGTAGTATTCCATTGTGTATATATACCACATCTTCTTTATCCATTCGTCCCTTGATGGGCACTTAGGTTGCTTCCAAGTCCTGGCTATTGTGAATAATGCTGCAATGAACACAGGGGTGCATGTATCTTGACGCATTGGTGTTTTCAAGTTCTTTGGATAAATACCCAGCAGTGGAACAGCTGGATCATATGGTACTTCTATCCTCACCTTGATTTTTTGAGGAATCTCCATACTGTTTTCCATAGTGGCTGCACCAGTTTGCACTCCCACCAGCAGTGGATGAGAGTTCCCTTCTCTCCACATCCTCTCCAACACATGTTGTTTCCTGTCTTGTTAATTATAGCCATTCTGACGGGCGTGAGGTGATATCTCATTGTAGTTTTGATTTGCATTTCCCTGATAGTTAATGATTTTGAACATCTTTTCATGTGTCTGTTGGCCATCTGTATATCTTCTTTGGAGAAACATCTGTTCAGGTCTTTTGCCCATTTTTTAATTGGGTTGGTAGTTTTTGTTGTTGAGATGCGTGAGTTCTTTATATATTTTGGAGATTAAGCCCTTATCAGATATATGGTTTGCAAATATCTTCTCCCAATTGTTAGGTTGTCTTTTCGTTTTGTTGATGGTTTCCTTTGCTGTGCAGAAGCTTTTTAGTTTGATGTAGTGCCATTTGTTTATTTTCTCTATTGTTTCTCTTGCCCGGTCAGACATGGTGCTTGAAAAGATGTTGCTAAGAACGATGTCGAAGAGCATACTGCCTATGTTTTCTTCTAGAAGTTTCATAGTTTCAGGTCTTACCTTCAAGTCTCTAATCCATTTTGAGTTAATTTTTGTGTATGGTGTAAGGTAAGGGTCTACTTTCATTTTGTTGCATATGGCTATCCAGTTTTCCCAACACCATTTGTTGAAGAGACTTTCTTTTCTCCATTGTATGTTCTTGGCTCCTTTGTCAAAGATTAGCTGTCCATAGATGTGTGGGTTTATTTCTTGGCTTTTGATTCTATTCCATTGATCTGTGTGTCTGTTTTTGTGCCAGTACCATGCTGTTTTGGTTACTATAGCTTTGTAGTATATTTTGAAATCAGGGTGTGTGATACCTCCAGCTTTGTTCTTTTTTCTCAGGATTCCTTTAGCTATTTGGGGTCTTTTGTTGTTCCATATAAATTTTAGGATTCTGTGTTCTATTTCTGTGAAAAACGTTGTTGGAATATCCTGTAACTTAAATATTGTGTTGTAAAGTTAACTATTATTAACGTATGTTATATGATAGGTTAAGAAATGGAAGAAAACAAAGATTTTATATATATATACACACACATAAACATATAACAAAATGTAGTTATTCATAATAACTATAGTTATTGTTTCTGTGAATGGTGATTTGATTGTAGCTAACCTTTATTTTTTTATTTATATTGTAGTAAGAACGCTTGAGATCTATCCTCTTAAATTTTTAGTGCAAAATACGGTATTGTTAACTATAGATGCAAAGTTGTACAGCAGATCTCTAGAATTTTTCATCTTGCATGACTGAAACTCATCACTCATTGAACAGCAACTCCCTATTTTCTCCTCCCCCAAGCCCCTGGCAAAGACCATTCTACCCTGTTTCTATGAGTTGGACTATTTTAGATACTTCATTTAAATTAAGTCACACAGTATTTGTCCTTCTGTGACTGGCTTATTTCACTTAGCATAGTTTCCTCCAGGTTTTTCCATGTTGTCCCCATGGCAGGATTTCCTTCTTCTTTAAGGCCAAATAATATTCCATTGTGTATATATATATATATATATATATACACACACACACACACATCACATTTTCTTTTTCCCTTCATCTGTCGGTGCAGATTTAGGTTGTTTCCCTATCTTAGCTATTGTAAAGAATGCTGCAATAAACATGGGAGTGCAGATATCTCTTTGAATCCTGATTTCAATTCTTGCTAGATCATGTGGTAGTTCTAGTTTTACTTTTTTGAGGAACCTCCATACTGTTTTAAGTAGTGGCTTACCAATTTATATTTATACCAACAGTGTACAAGTGTTCCCTTTTGTCCACATCCTGGACAATATTTTTTATCTTTTGACATTTTGATAACAGCCATCCTAACAAGTTGAGGGGATATCTCATTGTGGTTTTGATTTGCATATGCATGGTAATTAGTGACATTGAATATCTTTTCATACACCCACTGGCTATTTGTACGTGTTCTTTGGGAAAATGTTCAAGTCCTTAGCTTATTTTGTAATAAAGTTATCTGTGGGTTTTTTTGTTGTTTTTCTTGGCTCTTTAGTTGTAGGAGTTTCTTATACATTTTGGATATTAACCTCTTATCAAATATATGGTTTGCAAATATTTCCTCCCACTCTGTGGGTTGCATTTTCACTCTGTTGATTGTTTCCTTTGCTGTATATAAGTTTTTTAGTTTGATGTAGTTCCACTCGTCTAATTTTTATTTCTTGCCTGTGGTTTTGGTGCCATATTCCAGAAATCATTGTCAAGACTAATGTCATGAAGATTTCCCTTATGTTTTCTTCTAGGATTTTCATGGTTTCAGGTCTTATGGTTAATTTTGTAATCCTTTACGAGTTAATTTTTGTATATAGTCTATGATAAGGGTCCAATTTCATTCTTTTGTATGTAGCGATCCTGTCTTCTCAACACCATTCATTGTAGAGACTATCGTTTCCCCATTGTGTATTCTTGGCACTTTTGTTCAAGATAACTTGACTGTTTATTCATGGGTTTATTTTTGGGCTCTTTATTCTGTTCCATTGGTATATATTTCTGTTTTATGGCAGTACCATACTATTTTGATTGTTGTAGCTTGGTAATATATTTTGAAATCAGGAAGTGTGATGCCTCCATATTTGTTCTTTCTCAGGATCATTTTGACTATCCAGTCTTTTGTGGTTCCATATGAATTTTAGGATGCTTTTTTGTATTTCTGCAAAAAATGCCGTTGACTTTTTGATAGAGATTGCATTGAATCTGTAGGTTTCTCTGGAGAGCATGGTCGTTTTAATAATAAGTCGTACAATACTTGAGCATGGTATGTCTTTTCATTTACTTGTGTCTCCTTTAATTTGTTTCATCACGGTTTTTTAGTTTTCAGTATACAAGTCTTTCATTTCCTTCGTTAAGTTTATTCCCAAGTATTTTATTTATTTTGATGCTACTGTAAATGCGATTGTTTTCTTAATTTCCTTTTTGAATAGTTCATTGTTAGTATGTTGAAATACAACTGATTTTTGCGTGTTGAATTTTTATCCTGCTGCTTTGCTGAATTTGTTTTAGTTCTAACAGTTTTTTGTTTGTTGGTTTGTTTAGAGTATTAGTGTTTTCTACATATAAATTCATGACATTTGTAAGCAGAAATAATTTTGCTTCTTCCTTTCTGATTTGGATATCTTTTATTTCTTTTTCTTTTCTAATTGCTCTGGCTAGGACTTCTAGAATTATGTTGAATAGAAATGGTGACAGTGGACATCCTTGCCTTGCTTCTGATCTTAGAAGAAAAGCTTTCAGTTTTTCCCCATTGAGTCTAATTTTGCTGTGGAATTTTCACATTTGATCTTTATTGTGAGGTAAATTCTTTCTATACCTAGTTTGTTTAGAGTTTTTACCATGAAGTGGTGTTGATTTTTGTCAGATGCTTTTTCTGCATGTATTGAGAAGATCATGTGGTTTTTGTCCTTCAGTCTGTTAATGTAGTGTGTCACATTAATTGATTTGTGCATATTGAACCATCTTCACATCCCTGAGTTAAATCCCACTTGATCATGGTATAGATCTTTTAATATGATGCTGAATTCAGTCGGCTAGTAATTTGTTGAGGGCTTTTGCATCTACGTTCATTAACAACATTAGCCTGTAATTTTCTTTTCTTTTCTAGCTCTGGTATCAAGGTAATGCTGACTTCATAAAATAAATTTGGAAATTTTCCCTCATATTCTTTTTTTTGGAAAAGTTGGGGAAGGATTGGTTTTGGAAAAGTTTGAGAAGGATTGGTGTTAACTCTTTTTAAGTATTTGGTAGAATTGACCAGTAAGCCATCTGATCCTGGGCTTTTGTTTGTTGGGAAGTTTTTAATTACTGATTCAATCTTTTTATTTGTTATTAATCTGCTTAGATTTCTTATTTCTTCATAATTCATTCTTGGTAGGCAGTATATTCCTAGGAATTTATTCATTTCTTATGGGTTATCAAATTTGTGGGCATGTAATGTTTAATAGTAGTCTCTTATAATCCTATCTATTTCTGTGACCTCAGTTATAATGTCTCCTCTTTCTTTTCTCATATTATTTCTTTGAGTCTTCTCTTTTTTTTCTTAGTTAATCACTCTAAGAGTTTGTTAATTTTGTTGATCTTTTAAAAAAACCAAAGCTGTTTTATTGATTTTTTCTATTGTTTTTCTGTAACTGCTTACTTTATTTCTCCTCAAATGTTTATACTTTGGGATTTGTTTGTTCTTTTTCTAGTTTGTGGAGATGTAAAGGTATTTGTTTATTCAATATGTTTTAATTTCCTAAATGTAGGTGTTTATCACTATAAATTTGTCTCTTAGCAGTGCTTTTGCAGCATCCCACAGGTTTTGATATGTTGTGCTTCAATTTTTTTCATTTTATGGTATTTTTTTTTTGAGTTCTCTTTTGATTTTCTTCTGTCATCTTTGTTCAGGCATTTGTAATTTCATTTTCATATATTTGTGAGTTTATTAAGCTCCTCCTCTTATTGATTTCTAGTTCATACCACTGTGCATGGAAAAGATAATTTGTATGATTTTTATTAGACTTGATACGTGACCTATCATACAATCTATCCTAGAGAATGTTCTTTGTGCACTTAGGAAGAATGTGTATTCTGCTGATGTTGAATGACAAGTTCTGTATATGTCTGGTATAGGACCGTTTGGTCTAAAGTATGGTTTACATCTAAGCTTACTGGAGTTAAGTAGTAAACAAATCACCGTATTACTGTATCAGAGTTCTCTGATTCTGATTATATGCTTACCTTTACCAGTATGTTGTATAAATTCATGTGTTCTCATGTTTCTTGTTAGTATCCTTTGGTTTCCACTTGAAGGACTCTTTTCAGCAGTTTTTGTAAAGCAGATTTAGCGTTGATGAATTCCCTCAGTTTTTGTTTATTGGGAAAGTCTTTATCTCGCTTTCATTGCTGAAGGATAACTTTGCTGGTAAAGTATTCTTTGTTGGAAGATTCTTTCTTCAGCAATTTGAGTATATCATCCCATTCTCTCCTGGTCTGCAAGGTCTCTTTGAGAAATTTGCTGATAGCCTTATGGGGGTTCCTTTTATGAAAGAAATATATTTTCTCTTGCTGTTTTCAAAATTCTCTCTTTTTCTTTGATTTTAAGCAGTTTCATTATTTGTGTTTTGGAGAATATCATTTTGGATTGAAATTTTGGGGAGATCTATTAGCTTCATGAACCTGGATGTCCAAATCTCTTCCCAGGTTTGAGAAGTTGTCAGTCATTATTTCTTTAAATAACCCTTTTCCCCTTTTTCCCCTCTCTTCTCCTTCTGAGACCCCAATAATGCATACATTATTCCCCTTGAAAGTGTGCTACAGATCCCATGAGCTTTCTTCATTTTTTTTATTGTCGTTTCTTTTTACTCCTCTGAACTGATAATTTCAATTGACCTGTCTTCTTGCTTTCTGATTCTTTCCTCTGCTTGTTCCAATCTGATATTGAAATTCTCTATTGAATTCTTCAGTTCAGTTGAATTCTTCAGCTCCAAAAGTTTAGTTTGGTTATTTTTCATGTTTTCTATTTTTAAAAATATTTTTTGAAACTGTATATTTTATAAAACAATATGAATCCATTAAGGAAACATCAGCACTGAATACAAACACCTGACATGTTCTCCTTTCTGAAGACAGATTAAAAATATGTTTTTGTCATTAATTTGCTCACTTTCAATTTAGTGTAAATATATCTGAGGTAATGTAAGTGTGTTTTGAAAAGAACTCAGCTATCAGTAAAAATCAAAAGATCTAAAACTTCTCAAATTTATGTAAATGATTCAAGAATATTATGCTGCTTATATGTGTATTTTAAGAAAATCATTTTTTTAATATTTTACTATATTTTTATTGAGCTAACATTGGTTTATACATTATATAATTTTAGGTGCAGCTATTGAAACTCTCTATTGAATTCTCCGATTCATTCCATGTTTTCTTCAGCCCCCAAATTTCTCTTTGGTACTTTTTCATGTTTTCTGTCTTTTTGTTGCACTTCTTATTTTATGCTTTTATTGTTTCTTCACATCATAAAGTTTTTTATCTGTGCTCTCCTGTAGCTCTCTGAGCATCTTTAGAACAATTATTTATAATTCTTTTATTGGGCAATTCTTGGATCTCCATTTCTTTGGGGCCAGTTACTGGAGATTTATTGTAGTCCTTCAGTGGACTCATTTCCCCCTTATTCTTCATGATCCCTGGAGCCTCGCATTGGTGTTTGCACATCTGAAAAATCAGTCCCCACTTCCAGTCTATATGGACTGATTTTGGTAGGAGAAGACTTTCACCTGAGGGTGGTGGCATGCTGGAGTATGCTGTGACCCCAAGTCAAGTGGAGAAAGGCGTGAAGTGGAGCACATGGCAGCACTAAGTCTGAGGAGCCATGATGTCTGTTCAGCTCAGGCAGTGGGGGTCCACAGCTTTCACAGCTGTGTGGACCCTCGTGAGCAATGACAGAGGTCTTCAGTGCCTGCACCAGAGGCTAGAGGGCTAAGCAGGCATCAGTGGTGGCCAGAGGCAGTGATGTGCACAAACTCAGCTGCAGGAGCCAGCTGCAGATGCTATGTGTGGGCAAGACCAAGTGCAGACACACATGCAGTGTGTAGGGGCCAAGGTACGCAGCAACATTTAAGCCAACTAAGGCCTCACTGGCAGTTGCTGGGGCCCTGGCTGTTGACATGCCTTCCCATGGCTGCACACTCTCTCCCCAGCTATGTGTAAGGCAGTGAAGGTCTGTGATAGGGGTTAGGCTGGAGGCACATGGGTGCACAGCTGAAAGGGCTAGCTACAGGATTATGTGATGATGCAGGCCAGTGACAGAAGACAGGGCCTGATCGAGACCCACAAACAGCTGTGGAGGCCTTGACTGCCAGCATACTGTATGTGGCTGCACACTCTGACCCCAGTGTGTGCACTGCAATGGAGGCCAGTGATGGCGGTTGGGCTGGGGACATGCAGGTGCTCAGCTGGAGAGGCTAGGTCCAAGTGTGCACCTAGTGTGGGTGTCAGCTGTGGGGGGTTTCAGGTTGGTGTCTTGCACTCACACAACAGCAGAGGCCTGAGCTGGGTTCTGTTGTCATTCTCAGACTCGGGCTTGGGAGCAGCAGGGAGTGGGGAGGGACTCCAGCACTTGGCATCAGCAAATATGAAAACCTGTGTGGCAAAATCTGGTGTAAGCTGCAGGGTGTCCAAGACAGCTGTGCTGGCTGTTCGTTTTGTCAATGGAGAAATCTGCTGAGTTTGTCTGCTGAGAAGGTCACTGTGAATTATAATCACTCCTGCTGTGTGGTTGCTATTAATAGACTCTGCTTTTCTTCTTTGATCCCAGCCATCCCTATCATCTCAGCTTTGCCAGTCTGCGTGGAGAGAAACAGAAGCTGGATCTTTGTGTGGTGACCCAAAAAGCTGGAGAAGCTAGCTGCTCACTTCTTCCTTTCCTGGTGAGGGAACTCTTTCTAGCTGGGAAGTCCCTCTTGGCACCGAACAATGCCCACTTGGGGGATAGGATGATTTTTAACGTGTACTTATGCCTCTCTTCTACCTACCCACAAACTAGAATCCCAGCGAGGGTAACCAGAAAGTATATTCCGTACTCAAATATTCCCATATATTCTTTGTTAAGGATTTTGATGGTCACCAAGAGCAAAATGCAAGAAAATATGTCTTGGATTAATAGCTCAGTTTCTTTTTGAGCTCTGATTAAGGGTTTCAGGTAAAAGAATGCTGCTCCCTAAACTTTGATGTTTCTACCATCTGGGGTAAGACAGGTTATCACCAACTCTCACAACATTTCAGCTCTCTCATGTTTGTGTATAAGAGAGAGTTTAAATCAAAAGCAAGGGTTTCCTACGTTGAATATTATGTTTAAAGTTTTTTTAGATTCAGATTACTTAAAAAATCTTACATTTGAGGAAACAAAGACCCTTCAACTAGTAGCTCTGATGTCAACACACTGTGTGACTATGGGCAAAGGTCTTTGCCTCTCTGAGCTATTATTACAGTGCTCTTGAAACAAGGAAGTAAGAAATCTCATTAGATGATTTCTAAGATCTGTTTCAGCTCAATTATTTTTATGTTTTCTTTCTTTCATGAAGAGTAAAATGGCCAGGTGTTGAATCCCCAGAAAAGTCACATAGACAGAGCTAACACACAATTTTCTCAGGCAAAGAGATTGCTGTGAAGAAAGGAAGAGAGAGAGAGAGAGAGAGAGAGAGAGAGAGAGAGAGAGAGAGAGACAGTGAGAGAGAGAGAGAGAGCAAGAGAGAGAAAATACATATTGTTTTAAAATCTGCTGTTCTCCCAGGATCAGAAATGTCATCAGACAGTATACATCAGACATAAGATTGAACAGCTAGTCCCTCCTTTTCTTTGAATCTTTGAATCCTGGCTTCCTGGAGTTCTAAAGATTACAAAGGGACAAAGTTTTCTGAACTCTCACTTTTATTAGCCCATGGTGAAATTATTGACTCAGTAACTCTTTAATTTTACACTAGTTGTTTAATGCCAAACTGAGACTACAAGATACATAATAATTCTCAGCACAGGTTGTTTAATGTCATTGAATTAAAATACTTTTCAGTGCAGAGTTCACAAGTTAGAAAATCAGAGTTGGAGTGTTTACTCTCTCTTTAAAGTGGAAATTTGGGTGAATCCTTTTTATTCTGATTTTCGTTTTCCTCATGTGTAAAATAGGCAAAAAATACCTGTTTCATTGGTTGATTATAAAATTCAAATAATAAGATATTCACAAAAGTGCTTCATAAACTTGACAGAGTGCTACAAATAAACACAATTATTCTTTTTGAATTAAGGATAGTAATTTATTTTCTTTTAAAAAAGCAGTTTAAAATTCAAGGCACTTGATTAAAAAATCTAATAGTGGTTTCACAGAAGACTTTTTAAATTAGGTTCTCTTATGTCTTATAATGTGGCCTTTTGATTTTATTACATTTGGTGCTGATCAAATCTATTATGTCTTGTGTGTGGAATCTGCGCATGGTGGTCTTTCCAGACTGAGGTATTTTTGAAGTACTTTGTTCCCCATTCTCCACCCTAAGCTCTCATATCTAGTGACTGCTTATTAGCCTTGCTTCTCTGCAGCTACAGAAGCTATGGAGGGAGGCTCTTGTCTCTCAGGACCTGCTTCTGACTTCCTCTAGATTGACTCTTCCTGCTGTAGGACTGAGCACAGTTCATCATCAGCAACGTAGAAGACTAAGCAACATTGGAGGTCCTGTACTGGGCTCTATATATGCATGGCTGCCAAGATGGGGACTTGTTTCCCTCCAGGCTGCTGTCATATGGGCACTCATTCCTTCTTTTCTGAAATTATAATTGGCATGTGTGATGTGTCAGGTGTCCCAGGTTCAAATTCCAGTCCTACCCTTTATCAACTGGGCAGGGAGATATCTGAGTCTTTCAAGGTAACTCAGCCTAAACATTTCTATTACAAAGCAGTTTTTGAAGATTAAGTGAGCTAACAGGGTGGAAAATATCTGGTACAGAAGAGCTTCTAAAATATTTCTTCATTCAATCTTGTGGTGTTGGTTATATGCTTGCTGGATGTAGATGTAGCTATTTTATGAAATTAGGATATTTAAATATTCAAAAAATTTTGAATGTTTATCCAAAATAAATGTTATTGATGTACTCAGTAGGAATGAAGAACCCTCTAGAACTATTGTCCATACCACTTAATGTAGTAGTTTTCATCATTGTTATTTTACGCTTAACTTTTGATACACAGAATTTGCTTTTAGCTTTCATGTTTATTTGGTTCATATGGGTCATTGGGCAGTATATTCAGGAGGTGCTTCTTTTAAATACCCATCCAGTCTTTGCAGGAAATGAGAAGTCATGGTCCCTCACCTGATGATTTTCATCTCGTGCTTACTAGGCCTCATGCTTTTATACCGCCGTTAGCTGGATTGATCAAGATTTATTCATTTCATTTTGCTTTACCTCTACTAAAGAGAAAGCTATTTTGTTTTAGGTGCTGCACTTTATTATTTTTTTATTTTATTTTATTTTATTTTTTTTAATTTTTTGTTTATTACAGTAACATTGGTTTATAACATTGCAAAAATTTCAGGTGTACATCATTGTACTTCTATTTCTGCATGGACTACATCATGTTCACCACCAAAATACTAATTACAACCCATCACCACACACATGTACCGAATTATCCCTTTCACCCTCCTCCCTCCCCACTTCCCCTCTGGTAACCACCAATCCAATCTCTGTCCCTATGTGTTTGTTTATTGTTGTTATTATCTACTACTTAATGAAGGAAATCATATGGTATTTGGCCTTCTCCCTCTGACTTATTTCACTTTGCATTATACCCTCAATGTCCATCCATGTTGTCACAAATGGCTGGATTTCGTCGTTTCTTATGGCTAAGTAGTATTCCATTGTGTATATATACCACAGCTTCTTTATCCATTCGTCCCTTGATGGGCACTTAGGTTGCTTCCAAGTCTTGGCTATTGTGAATAAGGCTGCAATGAACACATGGGTGCATGTACCTTTGCAAATTGGTGTTTTCAAGTTCTTTGGATAAATACCCAACAGTGGAATAGCTGGATCATATGGTAGTTCTATCCTTGATTTTTTGAGGAATCTCCATACTGTTTTCCATAGTGGCTGCACCAGTTTGCACTCCCACCAGCAGTGTATGAGAGTTCCCTTCTCTCCACATCCTCTCCAACACATGTTGTTTCCTGTCTTGTTAATTAAAGCCATTCTGACGGGCGTGAGGTGATATCTCATTGTAGTTTTGATTTGCATTTCCCTGATAGTTAGTGATTTTGAACATCTTTTCATGTGTCTGTTGGCCATCTGTATATCTTCTTTGGAGAAATGTCTGTTCAGGTAGGTGCTGTACTTTAAACTTTTAGTTAACAAATTTTATATTTTAATTGTTTGTATGTATCTATACAATCAAAGATGAGAATTAGTACCAATTGCCTTACTACGAGAGGAAGACACACAGCTCTCAGAATGCTGACAAATCCCTTTATTCTATATTTTGCATATTTTGTTGAAAACATCTAGAATTTTATAATTTTTTCTTATAAAATAAACAGTAATTTGCTTATAAAATAACTTAATGAAATTGTTTACTTTATAACAATAACTTAATAATTTCTTTAAGCTTTACTCCCACATTATGAATCATAATTTAGACTCAAAAAATTACACTGGTCTTTTGCACAGTATTCTTTTTGTATCACCCATTCTCCCTTTCCTTGGATATATTTTTATTTTGTTGGACTTCTTTTCAAGTAATTATTTCTGAAATGGCTTCAAGATTATAAAATGTGTCAATGTTTACAGGTACAAAAATGTCTGTATTTTAACATTATATTTGAATTCTATTTACCTTGCAGAGAATAGTAACTTTGAAAATTATTTCCTGTTGTATGTTTGAAGACTGTACTCCACTATAGTCTATCATTTGTAAGCATTGTATACAGGAAGCTTTATTTTAAACCATGTCTCATTCTTTATAAATTCCTTTTCCCATCTAAAACTTCTCAGGGTTTTGTTGTTGTGTTTCTTGATGTTCTCAGGTTTCACAAGATTGTGGAAGGTTTTTTTTTTTGTTTTACATTAATCCTACTTAGAACTCGGTGGATCTTTTGGAGTTTTCATCAGTTTAGGTAAATTTTCTTCAACATCCTTTGCTTCTTTTTACATTTATTTGTTCTCTCTCCTAGAAACTCCTATTATAAGTCACTAGAACTTATAGAACTAGAACTTTTAGAACTATTGTGCATAAAACTTAACTTTGTTTATGGTTTTCATTGTTATTATTTTGTGTTCTATTCTTGGGGAATCTCTTGTTTTCCCAATATCTTCCAGCTAAGTAAATCAAACTGTAGGTAAATATATGTCTTTACTAAGCATATGTGTTTATTCTAGAAAATATTTTTGCAATCATATTCTTAATTTCCAAGAACTTTTTCTTTTTTCTAATAACATGTTCTTATGTGGTGAAATTTATTTGATGATATTATACCTATTTTAACGTTTTTCTGTTTTCTCTAAGTTAACTTCTTCAGGGGTTATTTTTATGATTTTTAATTTTAATGTTTGTTATGCTGTTGAATTTCTTCAAATATCTTTAGAGTTTTGTTCATACCCGTGTGTTTCTAACACTTTCAAATATTTATAGTATTGAATGCTGGAGCATCTTTCCTCTCCCAACTAAGAACAGGCAAGTAAGCTCTGGTTCTAGGACCCTCATTGGAAATGGATGTGCAAGGCAAGGGATGGGTGCCTGCAACCAAGGGACTATCCACTATTGTGTTTGATTGATTTCTTTCCTTGACTTGGTAGATTGTTATCTTCTGTCTACTTTCTGTTAACCCTGCACCCACTTTGAGAGTAAATGCTGTCAGAACTTGTGAGATATATAAAAGGGCTCTGCCAAGAGAGTTGGAATATGTCTACTCTTCTCTAAGTCAAGACCAGCTGCCTATACCCTTCTGTTTACCCTGCCTCCTCCTTTCTGTCTCTGAATCTGGCTTTCCCTGGATCTTCTTGGAAAAGACATTACGAGAGTGCTTCTTCTGCTCATATGATGATGAATTCTGACACGAAAGATATTCTCCTTCATCCTTTATCGAGAGCATGAATTCCAGCCTTTTGAAAATCTGATAGTTTTCAATCTCACTATTAAAATGTGGCCAACTCTGCAGAAGTGAGGTTTTTTTTTTTTTTTTTTTGCTGAGGAAGACTGGCCCTGGGCTAACATCTGTGCCCATCTTCCTCTACTTTATATGGGACACCACCACAGCATGGCCTGTCAAGCAGTGCATCGGTGCGTGCCCGGGATCTGAACTGGCGGACCCAGGGCCATCGCAGTGGAGCGCGTGCACCCAAACGCTTGCGCCACCGGGCTGGCCTTGAGAGCTATTTTTTTAGTTGGAATTTTCTCTGAAAACTTAGACCTTTATCAATATCAAGATGACTGTTTTTGTTTAGTGCACCTGTAGGCCAAAGTGCACAAAAGATAAAACAATATTTATTCAAAAGTTCAAAGACTTAGTGCAGATTTGGTGATCAGCTTGCACATGGTATTTATAAAACCTTTGGATTCTAAGATTTCCATTGCATTTACACAATGGATGTCTTCACAGTCCTGTCGATTTGTCTGTCTTGTTTGATTCTCCTTTTTCTGTGGAATCGAAGCTACACCAAAGGGAAGCTGCCACCTGGCCCCACTCCTCTCCCAATCGTTGGAAACATTTTTCAGATAAATACTAATAACATCAGCAAATCTCTAATCAAGGTAAGTATGGTTAATTTTCTTCTAATTTTTTGCAGTAAGTAAATAAGACAGCTCTATATGGAAATATGATATAGTCCCAGACACCATGTTGTAAAGTGGTTTTAAGGGAAATGTCCACTGGACACCCAGACACAATTTTAAATAGTATCCAGCTAGAAGGCTGCCATAGAAAGTGAGATCCATTAAATGGGTGTTAAAATTGCTGAAGAAGGAATTCTCTGTCCATACTGTGACCTGGGTTCCTTTTATAGTATTTATTCTTTGGTGAACTCTAAAGCCAATGAAACGGCTTTCCATTAAGAAAAAGATCTACTGATTTACAGAGTCACAAGGCTAAAATTTTTCTAAAAACATACATTGATTTGAAGTCAAGGCAATGACTAAAGATTCAGGAAATTTCACAGTTTCTATCACAATTTCACCATGAATGAGTGAAGAACTGCTCTACTCCTAGCTATTTTTATAGCAATATCTCTCTAAATCTTGAAGGAATTATCTGAAATCTGTCTTCCCTGAGACAGCTAGTTACCAGAGCACTGCCCTGGAAGCTCCTTCTTCCTGTTTTTTTGGCTCTATATTCAAAGAGCTTGTATCATCATCCCAGCTCATCCACTTGTTAACTCACTTGAAAACTTTGGCAAGTTTTCAAATCTCTCTGAACTTTACTTCTCATTTCTTAAAAATGTGAATAATAATAATTTTGCACAGGTTATTTGAGTATATCACATATTCAACAATTTATTGAATGCTTACTTTGAGATACCAATCCTAGGTTCTTAGGATCTCTGTGTAATAGAAATTGACAACAGGATGAACCAAAGTCTCAGACAAGATTTTACTGGGGCTTATGGTCGAGCACAAGAGAGACAGCAGAGGAGAAGATGTTCTCTGTCTGGATCCCGGAAAAGAGCCATCCTGAGTCTTTTATGGGGTGAGGGGAGCATACTTGTATCATGATTTTCTGCCTCCTGAGTTGTTCTGCTTCCGTCTCCCTGATGGTTTCTGCTGCACATGCCCCATCAGGGTTGCAGTCCCTGCGCCTGCCCTGTAGGTGTAACATGGTGGAGTTGCTCACTACTGGCTCCCTAGGAAGGTGTCTAGTGGTAATCTCAAGGCTTTGCATGCATGCGGGAGTCGGGGTTGACTGCTTGGTGGTAGTTTTGCAGTTGGACGGTAGCTTATCTTGACTCCAAAAATAGCTGCGTTGAGAGGTGCTCTATCTGGTGGTGAAGGGTGAGGGACAGGTCCCATCCCTATTCTGTCTCATTCCCCTTGAGAGATTTTACTCTCCTTATTCTTAAAGGGATAGGGACTGGTGATCTCCTCTTCCGGAGCTACTTCCTGCTGAGTAGCGGTATCGGTTGTTCCATCTCATTGAACCAGTCTCTTAGTAAGACAGTGAGGCAGGTGTGCCTCTAAAGTTAGGCCTATATTGTATAAGGAAGTAACCAGGTATTTAACAACAAAAATAAGGTTAATGTTTGGAGCAAATTATAGACCAGTTTCTGAGCCCAGGGAGCAGCCAGTCAAAGGATGTCTAGATGTCAGAGTTGAAGCATCTTTTGCTATTTGAAGTGTCTCTGATGATGTCATCAGTTGTCCAGGTATCTTTATGAGTGGCTTACACAGCAACAGACATGAATCTCTCTTAAGTTTACATCACATTCTCCAGCTTCCGTTTGCAAGACATCAGGAAAAAGGGCAGGTTCAGTTCTCAATGATTCCAAATGAAAATGTTGGAAAAAATTTAAAATGTTAGTTTGGAGATTTGTAGCCAGATATTTCAGGACACTAGAAGAATTCAGGATCCAGCCCAGTTAACAGATATAAAACAAAATCTCAAAGACAATTATCAGAACTAGAACCTAATATCCACAAATGTGTACTGTAGTATCTATTGAAACATAATTTTTCTCTCTAAAAAAACCCTCATTTTTACCAAAGATAGCCGATGAAGACTCATTGGTTGGCAAAATAAGTTTAGTTTCAATAAATTTGGCCCAATTATTCACACATAAGTACAGCAACAATAGCAATGGATTATGTCGGCTCTTTCAAATCTGCTTTGCTGGAACTTTTTATAAGGAATCTCAGATTGAACTTCAAAGGCCTGTTGAGGCCAGGAAAACCAAGTCAAGGTCTTGTCATCAGACTCTGCCTGCAATACCTATAGATTTGGGTCGTTTCCTCTCTTTTCTTGAGGTACTTCCAAATATCCTGAGGTTCCTTGTACCTTCCATTAGGTGACCTGGTAGGTACAAGGAAGTTGTTCATTGAAGTTACTCATATGGCAATGTTGCTGGGACCCTGTAAGCAAAGTACCAGACCAATATTTCTAGGTGGTTTTATTCCATAAATTCAACCGTTATTCCTCAAAAGCTGTCTTGTCATATCTGAGTCTGCATGTTTCTCTCAAGTATGATATTCCAGTCAAAGCTTTGGTAATATGACCAATGTTTCCAATTGTGTCCTGTTATAAGGAGAACAGATTCTTATTGAACTCATGCAGATAACCATATTGCCATGAAAGCAATACTCACTCACTAAGAGTTTCCAAATTCTGGAGGGGTCAGTTAGGGAAAAAAAAGATAAATGTTTCAATTCTGCTTATGAAGGTATAATTTTATCAAATTGGCATAAGTCATAGCTAGTTTAAGGAAAAGAGAAAAAGGTTTCCTTAAATCTGGAAAAAATAAAACATCAAGAAATCAGCAATATCTCAAATAACTCATAAAAATTATAATCATCCTCATCAGTTCATTCAGTCCTGTGTAATCGATTCTTGATTTTAATCTTCTGTTAGCAGTCACATGAAGTCATCAGTTTCTTTGTTAGAGTTTTGTCATTTCTTACCCAGTTCAGTTTTATGATCTTAAAGTTTATTAGAAATCTGTATTCAGGAGTAAGTGTCAGAGTCCTTTCCATGAATCTCTCTGAAGATGAAAAATATTTGCAAAAGCGTGAGAGTAATACAGTAACTATCTGCAAATGACAAAAGACTCCAAAGGGCAATTGTCAAAGAACCTTGGCTATTTCTGTGACATGCAACACTTCAAGATAATAACTAGAAATACGGCTGACAACCAGGAGAGATCAGAAATTTAGGAATGTTATATAATATTTAAAAAAAGAAATAAATAACATTTACCCACATAATATCGTAGGTCTCTATGAAATAGTACTTAGTTATCTATTCAACCACAGTAACAATTAAAGATTTTCAGGCCAATGCATAAAATTAAATAGCTGTAAGAAAAACCTTAGCATCTGTGATTAAAGACCTGATAAAAGCAATACAGGAAATTTATTTTGATAAAACATAAAATCCCTACCCTTCTGGTAGGTTACTCAAAGAAAAAAAGATTTCATAATCTCTTTATAAAGAGCAGACTAAAAGTTCAAGAAAATTATCCTTTTAAAAGAGAGAAAACCAAATTCTAAGTTTGTACAAGCTTACTTTTGACATTAAAACTCATTTACTTAATTAGATTTACTTCAATCTTAACCAACTTGACCATGCATAAAACTCTTTTTAGTTCTCCTCATCCACAAACCTTCAATAACTTTCTTTTTACATTTAGAATTTGTCCCATACCTTCTTTTTTTCCCTTTTAGTGCTTTAGGACAAATTTATCTTTCTTAACAAAACAAACAGAAATATTTCCATTCTTGGGCTGGGCTCCATAGCAAAATGGTTGAGGTTCTGCCCCTTCTGCTTTAGTGGCCTGGGTTCATGGGTTACGATTCTGAGTGCAGACCTACTCCACTCACGAGCCATGCTGTGGTGGTGTCCCACAAACAAAGTAGAGGAGGATGGTCACAGATGTTGGCTCAGGGCCAATCTTCCTCACCCCCCCCAAAAAAAAACCCAGAAAAAACCAAAAATATTTCCATAATTTATACTGTGTTCATTGAAAACATACATCTTACTTTCCTTGAATACAAAGATGTTTTCCTTATTAAATTTTAGTAGCTTTAATCACATATATTAATTAGAATTCTTGACTCTTATAGATCTTTATTTGTAGTGAAAACTAAGAAGTAAGCAACTAAGAATTTTCTTTTACATTAGCATTCTAAATACTTCTCATAATTTCTAGACATATGTTACTTCACAGTACAATCTTTTAATAAAATACAAGACATGTTTACAGATAGACCCAAACATCTTTTAGTTTCTTTGTAATAAGAAACCAAAAGTAGATAAACTTAATCATGTTTATCGATAATATTTCAGTATTTTATCTTATTTGAAAAATGACCCAGATATTCAATGGATATTTGATCATTTAATTTCACCTAGCGAAACTTCAAAGTTTCAAGTTACCAGAGAGATTTTGGAAGTGATAATAAATACAAACGCCTTAACACATAAAAAGTCACCCGACACTTTCATCTTTTTCACATCTATTTAGTTTACTCATTCCCAATAATTATTTAGATTGCCTAAAACTTCATGAGACACTTGACAAATTTGGCTATAATCTTAAGTTATTGTTTTTGCTATCCAGATTTGTAATAGATATAACATCAGCTTATTTGACCAATAAATGTAGAATAAAGACTGCATGTCTGCATGATATCCAATGCTGATGACTGAGGACATGTCCATTTTAATCAAACCAACAATCTTAAATAAAATTTTAGTTACCAAAGATTAATTTATATCATGTTAACTTGAAAGACATTTGGGTGAGTTTCTATTATATTTAAAAATAATTAATATAACTGCTTACATTAAGCCAATTGAATAGAGCTCTTTAGAAATTATACCTTCTGGAGATAAAATATCACACATGTATAACATACATATAGGCACACATACACAGAGACTCCACAGCTATTGTTTTAAAATTACTGCCATGAATCAAGTAGAGTAATTCAAGGCTTCCTGGTTATGAATCCAAATTTTGTTTTAAGCCTTTTTGCTAATAATTGTGGAGAAGACACTCAAGTTGCTGGATTTTTGGCGAGGGTGCACTCATGGCCACTTATCTTTTCTTTTTCATTTTTTTTTCCTTCAGTCCTAGGAATTAGTGATGGGCTAGATAGTCCCTGGAGAGTTTGCAAGCTCTTTGAGATAAGGGAAATGGGTAGAACCTGAATTCTGTCCTTCTCTAGAGAAACAGTGGCTCCTAATTTGGTTAATAAGTCTCTACCTAGCAAAAGGATGGAGCATTCGGGGCCATAGAGGAATGAGTAGGTGATGGCAGTGGACCTGGCCTTGCAAGTAAGGGGGAAAGTTAACTGTTTGCCCTTGGCCATCTGTCTATCCCCGTTACCATGCAGTCACAATTGGAGATGCAGCAGATAGGCTTGGTCAGGACAGAGTAGGTGGCTCCACTGTCCACAAAGAACTCAGTCTTCCTACGTGATCCCAGGCTCCCCTGGGGTGATGGTGATGGAGCAAGTTGATGTTGGAGCCAGGTGGACTCTCCCGCCTCATCAATCATTGAGTGCTTGCCTCTCATTTGAGAGGCTGGCACAGAGGGGAGGTTGACCAAGACAGCCCCTTGGTCGTCCTGCTTGAGGACGATTGGGACATTCCTCTTTCCAGCATCCTTCCCTCCTGCAGTGTGCACATTGGTTCCACCTGAGGCTGCATCTCTCCCTTCAATTGTCTGGTCTTCTGGGCCTCCTGGGGTCACCCTTAGGTGGTTGATGAATCACGGCAACCAAAAGCTGTGTTTTCTTAACCAATATCCTATCTTTATTAGCCTCCTCTGCTCTGTCCCTATTGTTATAGACCTTGAAGGCCTCCTCCACCAAGGTTGACAGTGGGGTCTGGGGTCCTGCCTCCAATTTTTGTAACTTCCTTCTAATGTCCGAGACGGACCAGATAATGAAGTGCATGGCAAGCAAAGCTCTTTCCTCTGCCAACTCTGGGTCAGAGTTGGTATATTTTCTAAAAGCCTCCATTATTCAACTTAGGAAAACCACTGGGTTCTTGTCTCTTTTCTGAGTAACTTCCCTCACCTGATTATAATTTCCAGGCTTTATTATACACTTTTTCATCCCTTCTGCCAAGCAGGTAACATAGTGTCCCATACTAGCCCCGTCAACAGTTCCTCATAAGCCCAGTGAGGATCTTGCCCAGGGACTGCATCCTCTCTGCCTGAAAGACATAGTGGCATGGGGTTTGTGGCCATTAAACTGTCAGCATATTCTCTAGCCTTCATTTGTATGTGGTCCTTTTCCTCAGAGGTGCAACAGTGGGCCAAGATGACAGTAATGTCCTGTCAGGTTAGTGATAATGTCAGACTCAGTCTAACAAATTTGTTCCAGAATTTATCTGGATCTTCTCAAGGTATACCAAACTTTTCTTTGCACAGCCCAGATTCCCCACGGGAAAAGGAACATGTACCCTGGTAATTCCCCCATTCCGATCTGCTACCTCCCAGAGATGAAAACAACCCTGGGCTGTCAGTGAGGCAAAGGAGGTTGACAGCTTGGTACCTGATCATAATCCCATCTGAGACGGCACTGGGGGCACCATTCCCTTGGGGCCTTGGCAGGGAAAATGTGGGGGCCCAGGGGCAGAGGAAGACACAGGGATTGGGCTGCACTGGGGTAAGTTAGCTGAAAAAGGGGATCATTTAGCAAGCCTGGTTTGGATTCCTTGTGGGGCGAGGGTGGGGACGTCTAGAAATCGAGGCCACCCAGCAAGACTCTCTCAGCTTTGGATCTTGGCATAGTTTCATAATGGCCTACACATAGGGGATCTCCTCCATTTCCCTTCCCATTTACAAAACAGGTCGTACTGAAAGATGGTATTGTAGCTGAGGGAACCGAAGTTTTCAGGCCAAAGTTCTTGGTCCCCTAGCTCATATTGGGGCTAGGCAACGTTACAATAGAATATCAGCTTTTTCTTTTTAACACTATATAATTTGACTTGGTCTCAATTAGAAATGATACATCCCAAGGGGGAGTTCTTTGGGACATCATAGATGGCATTTCCCATGTTTAGGTCATTGATAAATCTTATGTCCTATAATCAGAGATCCTGAGGCTGGATGTAAACCTCAGGATGGATGGTCTATATGGGTATAAGACCATTCTAGATCCCAAATGGCACGTGAATAGAAACAACAGAGGAAGGAAAGACAGACAAGGGCAGAGAGGGAGGCAGATTCGAGGACCACTGGGACTGAACCTCAATAGTCCTTTTGATTTCCTCTACCTTACACCAAGACCAGGTCCTACTTATATCAAGACCGAATTCCCTCTCGACTGAGAAACAAGAGACAAGGTGTTTACAAGACAAATAAAGAGTGAGAAGACTGGCATTTCAGGCTGTAGAGGGCCCAAACCCACGTATGATTTAACCATTTTTCACACAGGCAGCAATGGGATCCTTCTGGTCTACAGGAGTGGTCAGAAATATGACAGAAGAGATTAGACAATTCTTCCCCAGCGTGGGAGCATAGGGTGGAAAAATCCTGAGGAGTATCAAACAAACTGACAAGACACTGGTTAGCCAGAATACCAAGGAAGGCTTCCTATTCCAGAATACCGAAGTTGGTGGAGAGGTGCAACCCGCCCACCACCTGAAAGGCCTCCAAGCCTACAAAGGGCTAGTGGGGAGGTGCATCCAGCTCATGACCCACCATGTTGATCAGGCTTGGGGAGCCCACCGTTTCAGTTCATCATTCACAGATGTCTATTCAGGTGGCTCTTACCAATGATACCAGGACAAAGAGAAAAGAAGGAGAGACAGAATAAAGGAAAGAAGAAAACATTGTCTGAGAGTATGCAAGGGGCGACCCCCGGCAGGCCAGAGGAAGACTCACTCATTGCAATGATGCTGAAACAAAGGTTCAGGTGGCCACTCATCAGCTGTGAAGGAATCGTGTCCAGCAGTCATGTCAGCCCCTCAGGGTCCCTTCTGGGGAAACGTCCTGGTGGGGTCCCTTCGTGGTAGATAAGAATGATACTGACCCTAGGATCTTAGGCTTTCTATGTAAAGGAAATTGACTAGATGCCAAACCAAAGTCTCAGACAAGATTTTACTGGGGGATTATGCATGAGCACAAGGGAGACAGCAGAGGAGAAGTGGTTCTCTATCTGGTTCCCTGAAGTGAGCCGTCCTGAGTCTTTTATGGGGTGAAGGGAGTGGACTGGTGTCATGATTCTCTACCTCCAGAGGCATTCTGCTTCCCTCTTCCTGATTGTGTCAACTGCGGGTGCAGTTGCCCCCTCATTGCGGTCCTTGCGCCTGCCCGATAGGTCTAGCATGGCAGAGTTGCTCACCACCGCCACCCCAAGAAGATCATTTAGCGGTCCTCTCCAGGCTTTGCGCACCTGCAGAGTCGGGGTTGATTGCATCGGGGAAGTTTTGTGGTTGGAAGGTAGCTTATCTCGACTCCCAAAATAGCTGAGCTGGGAGGTGCGGGATCTGGTGGCAAAGGGTGAGGGGCAGAGTCCCATCCCTATTCTGTCTCATTTGCATTAGGCGCTATGTTAAATGCTGCAGAGTTTCAATGGTGGATGAGAAAAAAGACCCTGTAATTATGGAACTTACCCTATAAAGTGAAGGCGTGTATTTATGAAACAGTCGTGGAAATAAGTATATGATTACAAACCATGTGACAGTGACATGGTAGAAAGAAGTTATGTAGCTTGCAGGAATAGGATTGAGAAGAGCAGTCAGCAAAATTTTCTCTGAGAAAGTAAAGATGGAGCTGAGATCTAAAGAATGATTAAGCATGAACCAAACAAAATGCAGGTAAAAGTAGGTTTCAGGGTTTTTTTATCTAGAGGAGAATTACTTGTTGGAGTCTCTGAAAGAGGACCAATTTGGTTGAAGCCCAAAGAGTAAGTAAAAACTGGAGATTGGAGAGGGAAACAAGAGCCAGAGCATGCAGATCTTAAAATGATTTAGGAATGTTTGTCTTTAGTATAAGATCAATGTGATGCCATTAACATGCCTAAAGGACTGTCACATTAACATGTGCCTTGTGAAAAGGTCACTGATTGCTTTACGGAGAATGAATTGTAAGGTAACAGAAGGACTCAAACATTGGACAGGTGAAAACAGTATAAGTCCTATATAATTTTGAAGGCAAAAAAGCTGCCGTAGTAGAAAGATCCCATTAGCACAATGGCTTAAAGAAAAGAGGTGGTTTCTATCTCACATAATGATATAGAGGTAGGTGCTGGTGGGCTGCCTCTCTTCCAACAGGTCATTCAGAGAACCAGTTTTTCTGAGTGTTGCAGTTTACCAGCCTGTGCCCCTAGTTTCTGTTCTCATTTGCTTAGTCACAGTGAGGCCATCTTCATGCTGTCATTTCAACCCATGGGTAGGGGGAGAAATGGGGGCAATGCAATTACCATTTATGCAAGTCTAGGATTAGCACACATCACTTCTGCTAACATCAGTTCATGGAAGCTAAGTGACATGACCACACAGGGACACTGGGAAATGTATGTGACCACATTGACATGTCCTTATGTATTATTAAAACTTGGAGGTCTCTGGTGCTAAAAAGATGTGGAAAGTGGGTAGTGAGGGATGAGTACTAGTCTATATACAGGGTAAGATGGAGGAATTTCCCTTAAACAGGAGGAGAAACATTTCATTTATTGTAACTACAGGAAGGAAGGAAAATTTGGTGCGATTATAGGTTTGGCAGAATAAAAGTTATTAAAATAATATGATAAAATCCATGATATTGCATGTCACATAGTAGGAGCTGAAGAAAGGAGAGCTAGTGATGATGATAATAACAATAGCAACATTACTAATAATATAATGATAATTACCATTTAAGAAAGGTGATTTCTTATTAAATTACTGGGTCTAGGAGTGGAAATCTTCTATAATGGGTGAGTGAATATTAAAACGTCTCTTTGGTAAGATTATAGATATTTCCTTCACTTATTTACATTTTTTATGTTTGAAATGCTCATTATTCTTGCATCTCCTGTTCCTTTTCCAGCTAGCAGAAGATTATGGTCCTGTGTTCACCGTGTATTTTGGCATGAAGCCCACTGTGGTGTTGCATGGATATGAAGCGGTGAAGGAAGCCCTGATTGACCAGCGTGAGGAGTTTTCTGGCAGAGGCAGTTTCCCAATGTTTGACAAAATGACCCAGGGATTAGGTATGCTTCCCTTTGAGGAATATGTGTGTGTGTAAGTTGCGGGGACTTCAAATAAGGTAAAGAATTGAGAAATTATAAGTATTTATGGAAATTTATGAAAACATCCTAATTGCCAAAGTTTTCTCTATAGGATCATTTCCATATTTAAAAATATGATGGTGGCACAACATCCCTATGAAACGTTAAATGCAATGAAAGCAAACCATTTACCCACTAATGTTCTATTTGTGATTAAGCCATGTTCATTTTAAATTGTAGCCAGTTAAGATAATGAAAATGAGACAGAAAGAAAAAAAAAGAAAGGCAAATGACCAACTTATCTTATTCACCAAACATTTTGCTTTCTGTCCTGAGCCATGGTTGCCAAAAGACTATTTTAGGAAGCTTGCATACATGGTATGCATGGAACCTCCACAGGTTTGGAATATTTCCAACCTTGCCTTCAATCTTCTATTCTTCTAAAAAAGCATAAGAAATATTTGAATCCTGTAGAATATAGAGCATAAAATACAAATACGCTCTGTAAAGAGGATCATGGAGAAATACATGGTAAGTATCTATTGGAATGGATATTAGATAAATCTTTTTAAATTAAGCACTTGAACTATCTTCCATTTGTTTTTGGAGCTGACCTTCAACTGTCCCGTCCTCTGGTGGGTCACTGGGTTCCTGCAAAAAGAGATGAAGTCTGAGTGGGGTCATTTCCTCCTCTACATTGTTCTTTAAGATCTTTTCAGACAATTCTCTTATGAGTGCTTTTTTTACCTTGATCTTGTCTTGGCTCTGGACGCCTGATATTGAACTTCCTTGGTGTTAAGACCATATTTTATGGAAGAGATTCAAAACATAGAGGAGGATATTAAAATGAGAAGGGCTGTAGCTTTGCCCCTTCTCTGAAGAATAGATTTTCATGCCACTTCCTTCCAATGCACAAGTGCTATCTCTCTTTCTCTTGATAGTTGACTCCGTTTGTTCGTTCTACTGCACTTCACTTATAATGCACAAAAGTCTGACCTGAAAATTTAACCTATTGGTTAAGAGAGGATGCAGGTAAAGAAGGGCTCAGTAGGAACTCTTGAGGCTGGCACCACTATGTTTACATCCCTGCTTAAGTGTGATTATTTCCTGAGATAAAGATTCTCAGGTAGAATTCTTGGTGATGGAAGTTATTCTTCTATATTTTTTTCTCCTGACAGGAATAGTTTTCAGCAGTGGAGAAATATGGAAGAAAACCCGGCGTTTCACCCTCATGGTTTTACGGAATATGGGGGTGGGGAAGAAGACTGTTGAAGACAGAATTCAAGAGGAAGCCTTGTGTCTGGTGGAAGCATTAAAAAAAACCAATGGTGTGTATTTCTTCATGTAATTAACAGTAATAATTTGGGTAGACTAAATGCTATTACAAGTAAACTACAGAGAGATATGATGGCTCAAGTACAACAGAAGTTTACTTTTTGCTCACGTAACAGTAGTAAGAGGTGAAGTGGGAAAAACCCCTTTTTCAGGCACCAGGTTGATAAGGGCTTTGATGTGTAACATATGGCATCCAGTGTCTCCCAGGATTTGTTTCTTTGCATGGTAGCGGAGGAGCAAAGAACAAGGAAAAGAGCAAATAGTGCTTTTAATAGGCCAGGCATGGCAGTGGCTCACAAAACTTCTTTCACCTTCCATGAGCTGTAACTCAGTCACAGGGCCACACCTAACTGTAAGAGGAGATGGGAACTGTGCTTATCTGTGTGCACAGGAGGAAGATGTGAACATGGATTTTGGTCACCAGCTAGTAGGTTTGGCCACAGTAGTTTGAAAAACTAAGTAATTTCTCTAGTGACTTTTTGAGAAACATCGCAAGCATTTCACAATATACGCTGAGTCATTGTGCTGTGCCCCTTAAACTTATGCAGCAGTGCGTTTCAATTATATCTCAACAAAACTTGGGAGAAAAAGCATTGGTGCTTCAGTGGAAGAATTCACACCAAGGGCATACGGATGTATTACAGCTCACTTGGATGAGAATGTGTGTGAGGCAGGGAGCTACAGTAGCACAAATGTTCTCAGTGTGTATATGCACAGGCAGGACTGGGAGGTGGGTGGAGAAGAAAGGGGTGGGCAGAAGACTTGGCAGAGAAGGTATGAGATCTGGAGCATAAGATATGTATGGTTTTTTAACCTCAATATTTAAAAATTTTTAAGAACATAATTGACTTAATAATACTATACTCTATATGGTTAATTGTATTTTTTAACTAATGTTATATTATTGTCTAGATAGGTTGATTTGCTTTTTTATGATATTAATATTAAAAAATGCCATTATTACCAATATTTGCATGATTTTGGTTTCTCCCTTAGAATAAATTTCTGGAAATGGCAGTAGAGTATCAATGAACATCGTGTGTACTTTTGATGCATATTATCTAGGATTGGGTGGGCGAACTGGCAAAGAAGAGATAAGAACACAAGGCTTATACTGGGTATTTTGTTTCATAACCTTATGTTCAAATTTAATATATTAAATAAATATTTCCACATGTTTAGTTTTTAAATGTTTGTCAAGTACATTACTAATGAAATAGTACAGTATTCCATTGTTTTGCATGTACCATAGTTTATTTGACCAGTCTTTCATTTTCGGTGAGATCGACTGTTTTCAGTTCTTTGTTGCTTTAACATAAAAAATACAATTCGTATTAATAACTACATATCTCTCAGTAGTTTCTTAGAATAAAATTTGGGAAAAGAGTTAGTAAGTAAAAAATATTGGATTGATACATATAATCTGGGAAATGATTTTATGCACTTAATTTGTATTTCAAGCAGAACTTATTATGAACTGATTCTTCTTTTCCCATAGTGAATATGACCTTTTCTCAGCTCCTGACCTATGATCACCCAGACTTGGCTTGATTCCGCCTAGCTATGGGGACCTCACATTCTTGGGGTAACCCATTCCATTACTGGATAACTCTAACTGTTGGAAGTTTCTTCCACATGTTGAGAAGAACCTTTTTTCTTTGTAATATTTACTTTTTGATCCCTGCTAAGTTTATTCCTTTTGCAATTATTGTGTTGTAGTGGTCCTCTCACAGAGGCTGGATGGTGCCACACACACCCCAATCAGATATGAAAAAGTTTATTACTCACATAACGAGGCTTTCTGTGAAGCATAGGGTTGCTCCTAAGCAGATCCAAAGACAACTTGAGAGAGCAGGGAAAGGATACTGGCTTGAGGTTTTCATGGTGGTTAGGGGGTGGGGTGGAGGTGAGTGTTCCCATGTACAGGCCAGGGCTGAGTGGTTCAAACTTCCTGCTTGTGCCAAAGGAGGGAGCACTTGAGCTTTTTTATCAGCTTGTGCAGATATGAGCAGAAGAAAAGGGGAGGTTTAAAAGCAGTCAGCAGCCAAACACCAAAAAATGGAGTCATATTCCTTATTACATTTAGGAAGCCTGTTTCCAACATTATAACATGTTTTTTCAATTATCTGAGTGTAACTCCGATTTCTCTCATTATTGTTCTCTTCTTCAAGGAGAGCACATCGGACTTTTTTCAACTGTTTTGTAAAATATGATTTCAAGTCTCCTGGTTTTTTTATTATGTTGCTCAGTGTCCTGTGGGCATCATGAGAAAGTATCCACAATGAGAGCTCAATTACAATTTAAAGTTATTTTTAAATGACCTCCTTATTGCGAATTACTTTGTGGCTCTTATTTGGAAGATGATGTAAATAGGAGAATACTTGGGGGAAATTAATAAATAAATTGGACTGGACTAGATAGTTTTGTTTGAAGAAACAGAATAAATTTTATTTTAGGTATGTTGAGTTGATAGTAGTGATGGCATGTCCAGATAGTTCTTATACTAAAAAATCTTAGAAGTCTACATTTTTCAATTATTTTAAACAGTCAACTATAGATTTATATGAAAATTTTGCTTTAACTTTTAACTTCTGTTGTTTTTAGCATCTCCCTGTGATCCGACTTTCCTTCTGGCCTGTGCTCCTTGCAATGTGATGTGCTCCATTATTTTCCAGAGTCGTTTTGAGTACAGCGATGAGAAATTGCTAACCATGATAAATTATATTCATGAAAACCTCAGAATTTCAAGCACTTCCTGGATACAGGTAACATCAAGTTTCTCTTTACTTTATTATTATTATTAATATTATTATAATTTTTTGTGAGGAAGATCAGCCCTGAGCTAACATCCATGCCAATCCTCCTCTTTTTTGCTGAGGAAGACTGGCCCTGAGCTAACATCTATTGCCAATCCTCCTCCTTTTTTCCCCTTTTTCTCCTCAAAGCCCCAGTAGATAGTTGTATGTCGTAGTTGCACATCCTGCTAGTTGCTGTATGTGGGCTGCCGCCTCAGCATGGCTGGACAAGCGCTGCGTCGGTGCGCGCTCGGAATCCGAACCCAGGCCGCCAGTAGTGGAGCACGCGCACATAACCACTAAGCCACGGGGCCGGCCCCTCAATTTTCTCTTTAAATGAAAAGCAATTTTCTAGCTAATCTATTGTTCATGCCTACCCCATCCCTTTGCCCTATTTCAAAATGGCTAAAGTAATGCTTATCAAACTATCATTTGTAATCAATTAGTGAGTTATCAAACCAATTTAATGTGTTAAAGTGAAATTTAAAACATGAAATATAGTAATAGTAAGAAAAATACTGTCATAATGCATCAATTGAGCAAGGTATATTCCCTAGAAACTTTTTCTGATTTTTATGTCTAGACATGAGGAGGATGGTGATGTAAAATGTATTTCTTACTATAGTACCCTGTCAGAGAATGTTAGTAAGGTACATTGCGCAATCATTAATAACTAAAATTCTATATGGATTATAAAGTTATGATGTGTTCTACCTGGGAAGGACCCTAGAAAACAAATAGCCTGCTTCTCATTTTTTCAAACAGGAAAATGTCACCAAGCGATATTAACATATTTTCCAAAGTAGCCTAGCCAAGACAAGGAATGAGCTAGACCCAGAATCTAAATGTCTCCTCTCTGTCTAGTTTCATAGAAGCTACCTGAATAAATTGCTTCAGTGTCTACAAACGGTATTAAGTCATAAAGGTAGTGTCTAAAGCAGAGTCAGTAAACTCTAGGATCGGAAATGGCCAGATGAATAAGGGCAATGTGTACTTTCCCGAAGGTGTAAAATGTAAAAGGACATTGGGGATGTCCTTAATCTTGCTGATGCCGTTTCTTCATTACAAAAAACGGATGGAGCCTTGCAAGCTTTTTAGGTGACTGTAGAAATATGTGTAGGTTAAACTGGGATGAACACTAGCTCTATCATAGTTTAATATTTTAGACTGGTTGACTAACACGTCTGAAACTCCATCTCCTCATTTGGAAAGAGGTGATATGCTGCTTAATTTCTTCAGAGAGCTATGGTTAGGAAATGAAGTTAAATGGCTTTGAAATTGCCTTGTAACCTGTGCATACTGCAACTCTGGCCATTTTATCACTTCCTTCGCCTTCAAATTCCAAGTATGTTCTAGTGAAGGAAGCTTGTCTTATTCATCTTATCTACTCAGCGTATAGCAAAGGATCTGATATGTAATATGGGCCTGTAAAAGTTTGCCAAATGAATTAATAAATAATTATTTCCTCTTCAGCTCTACAACGCTTTCCCTTTTTTAATACATTATCTCCCAGGAAGTCATAATACATTATTTAAAAATGTTGCTAACCAAGAAAAGTTTATTTTGGAGAAAATAAGAGAACATCAAGAATCCCTGGACCTCAATAACCCTCGAGACTTTATTGACTACTTCCTGATTAAAATGGAAAAGGTATCATGTGACACTGATTTGCTACTTCATCTTGGTGGGTGATGTGATTCCTAGATTATTTTTGTTCTTCCCAGTGAAATTAGGATATTAAAACAAATACCCCTTCCTAAAGATGTATTAATTGCTTGTGCAGCCTATTGCTTGTGAAAACCTTATTGGGTGTCTTGATATATTTCTAGATTCTCACTGACAGTAACTTAGAAGGTTTTATATTTACCATCTTAAAGATGGTTCTTTATTTGGAGGCAGATTGAAGTACACATACAGACAAACACACACATTCAAAATTAATGATAGACAACATATTATCCTTCATAAAATAAGTACAGTGAATGGGAGATGTAACAAATGAGGGAACGCAGGAATGGATAGACATCTAGAAAGACCCTTGGAAAGACACTAGGAAATTTTCACAGTTGAGGTAGATTTTGAGGGACTCTGCCTTAGATCAACAGAGATGCCAAATAGGTCCAGGGAATGATAAGTGCAGTGATCAAGTGCGTAGAATTTTCAAAGAGATTGCCTTGATTGTAATTGAGGAAATGTCCTGAGTGTAATGACTAATGAGGTTGGGAATAGTGATGCGGTTTGGGGATGGGTGGTTCTGGAGGCTTGAATGAGAAATTTAAACATGGTAAAACAGACAGTGGATGCTAGAATTGACAATGAGCAGCATTGATGACTTGATAAAAATAATGTTTGAAAGAAATTATAGCAAAACTGATTGGCTCTGGTGGGTGAGAAAGTGAGGAATCAAAGAACTTGTTGGAAGTTTGTAACTGATTGAAAGGATCCTAACAACTCATTTAACTTTACCTTCAGCTACAGCACTCTCTCATGTATGGGTTTAATTTGCCAAATAAGCAAATTGAGCAAATGATGATGTTATATTGAGTTTTTTTATGTTATCTCTGAGGCTTTTTTATTTATCACGTGATTCTAACACGTTGTTGCTAGGAAAAACACAATAAACAGTCTGAATTTACCATGGACAACTTGATCACTACCATATGGGACGTGTTTAGCGCGGGGATAGACACAATGAGCACCACCCTGAGATATGGACTCCTGCTCCTGCTGAAGCATCCTGAGGTCACAGGTATGATCACAGATGATGGGCAGGATGAAATTCCAGTTAGAAGTTGTCAGGCAACACTGGTGACGATCCCGCTCTTTACTTGCCTAGGCAATGTACAAGAAAATTTTCCATCATTAGTACATCTTCCTATCATTGGATTAATTAAATTCAAATTAAATTGTAGTACAAAAAGAGAATGAAATATTTAAACAGCAGCAGAGATTTGAAGGGCAGTGGTCACTGTTCTCCCTTTTAAGTTGGAGTCTTCTCGATTTGGGTTGGGCCAGATGCAGTAAGCAGAGTTGTCTTAGGATCTGGAAAGAATTAACCTTCTTTCTTTAAAAAGATATCATTTGATATGCTTTCCATGTGCAGATAAATGTATTTCTGTGAAAAGATATTCCTACTGAAATGCATTTGCAATGTAAGGATTGACTCAAGAAAATGGCAATCTTTCTCTATATAAGGGACCCACTCTCCAAATAAAAGAAGTTATACACAAACAAAAAATTATTTTTAATATACCAATTTGGGCAAACAAATGTTTACTCACAAACATAATTTCTCTTGCAAATGCAACATTTCCATTTTTCCTCCTCTTTTTCTTTTTGAGTACTCATCTAAGAGTATATTTCCTTCACTGCTGTATCTGGTACATTAAGACACTTTTAGTACAATTAAACCTCACAAAGCTTATCTCCATGACATCAGCACCAGAGTTCTCTACCTCGTTGAAGATCCTTCTCCAACCATTCTAAATAGGAGATGCTTTCCAAATGGTACAGCTTAGAATCATAGCATCAAAATTCTTTTTCTCACATATTTTGTAAGATGTGATGGTGCTGTATTTCTTTCATGTAAGACTCTTTCAGCCGAATAATTTCACTAACACTTATGAGACCTATGTTGATTATGATTATAAACAGCATATGACATATTTCTCCAAACCTTTAAATCTTGTATACATTGCAAATGCCCTACTTGTGTCATATTTCCCCATGCTTCATTTTCCATTTGGATTTTTTCTTTCACCATATCCATTTATATTTTCCTTTTCTTTCTTCTCATCTTCATCTCTTACCATGTTGTTCTACTGAGCATTCTGATTTTATAAGTAGCTCCTAACCACTTTATATAACCAGTCTCTTCTAAATAAAACTCCATCCTCTCACCTGAGAAGGTGGAGTTTAAAACTTCTCTGAAATCCCTAAAATTTTCTTCTTTATAGCTATCAAACCACAGAATTTTCACGTGCTCCATTAGAGAGACACATTCTTCAGGTAGTAGATAAATACCATTTGACCATAGTAGCAACACGGTACTGGAAAAAGTGGTTTATAGATTCTAGCAACAGGCTTCAGAGTCTGACCCTACCAGTAAGTAGCAGTGTGACCTCAGACTCATGACTACCTGTAACTTATCTTGGTCCCTCATCTATTTAAGTGAGATAATAATACTTCCTAACATTCATAGAGTTTTCTCTCATAGCAAAAAGTTAATAGTGTTTGTTTTAACTAATGTTTGTTTTAACTAATGAATAGTCGTACTTAAACTATACATTATTAATAGGATATACTTTGCAGATAAAAGAACAATATAATTTGCTAACACAAATTACTTGCAGTAATCTTATTCAATATCTAAGATTGTGGGTTCGAGAATGAGAAAGACCACATAATACCTGGATTTCTTTAAGAAATATACTTACTTTTCCAAACCTATTTCCTTCTTTTTAAGATGCACAAAATAATACCCAACATGTAGAACTACTTTGAGGATATGGAAAGTAATGTAACAAATAGTGCATCATGCCTGTCATATTTTGCATTCTAAATAAATGTTAACTATGTCTTGTTACTATGTACTGAGTGTTCTAAACATCTTATTCAATTGCTATATTTACGAAGCATTTACTGCACTGTGTAGTCCTTGCTTTCTTGGAACTTACATACTTAAAACAAAAACCGGCATATACAAAGTGGTTCAACTACGTTGTCTGTAGTGAGCCTTCAAGATCTCAGATCCTTCATTCTGTCAAACAAAAGTGTACAAAATAGAAAATCAGAGTTGAGAATGAATTTCATCGTACAATTGTGTTTTATATGTGCATATATTTAGGTCTCTAATGAGATTCCAATTTGCCCAGGAAACTGCAATTCTGTTTCTTTTTTTCTTATGGAGGTAGCCATACATAGTTTTCCCTTTTCCCCATCTCCCACCTAAATGTAACCATGATTAAGAAGATCAAATTAAAAATCTTTTCTATTTCACGTGAATTCTGATTCCTACCTTGCCAGCAAAAGTCCGGGAAGAGATTGACCGTGTGGTTGGCAAACACCGAAGCCCATGCATGCAGGACAGGAGCCATATGCCCTATACGGATGCTGTGGTTCACGAGATCCAGAGATACATTGACCTCATCCCCAACAGTCTGCCCCATGCAGTGACTCAGGACATTAAGTTCAGAGAATACCTTATTCCCAAGGTGAGTGATATTTCATCTATACTCCTTCTTAGGAATCTTAGATTATCAGCTATCACTGTTGTAGAATTACAGATTGCGTAACCTTCTACAGGTCTTGCACAATCATAACTCAGGCATCTCCTCTTCGGACCACATGCTCCATTCCTTCTCGTTTGTTGGTACAATTTTATAAATATAATATTTCTTACAGTCCCACAGGAGTCTCCGGACATTGATAGCGCCACACTCTGCCTGTCCGTTAGCCCAATCTGCTATCCACTTCCCTGTCTTCCAGTGTATGTTTTATTACTCTTACCAGTTAACTAGTATCATATAACCCCCGCTTCCCCAACTATCCATTTCACTTACTTGTTGAAAGTCCAAACCACCCATTTCCTTCCTTCCTATCTGCCCTTGAGCTACTGATCCTTTCTGGAAAGGACCATACAGCCCAGCAGGTTGGTATTATCACCAATCCCAGATGTATCCTCAATCCTACCCAAAAATCCTGATTTATAACCTAACTCAGCTTGCTCCACCATGCTTGACAATGACTCTTTCAACCCTGAATTCTCCCCTTCCAATTCTTCACTATGCTTTTTTTCTTAGGTGACCTGGCCTTCCATCTGACAGAGAAAATTAGAAACAATGGAAGGGTTCAGTTCCCTTCCACTAGATTTACAAATTTGCTACGTCTCCACACTTTGATTTCTCTTTCGTGCCTTTGTTTTGGAGAAGGGCTCTCTTTTTATCTAAAGTAAATCTTTCTGCCTGTGGCATGGATCTCTTTCCTCTCAATTTTTCTGGGATTCTCCTCAAATAAGCATTTCTTCCTTTTTCTTTATCTTTATTTTCTCCCTCCCTACTGGCCTCTTTCCACTAGCATTCAGACATGCTCAATTCTATTACATCTAAAAAAAAAAAATACCTCTCCAAATCTCTTGACCTCTCTGTTCAATCCTGTCTTATCCATACCCTCAGGTTTAAAATTCTGGTAGAAGGTGATTATAGTCATGTAAACATTTCCTAGTCAATCTCTTATTCATAAACCCATTGAAATGTATCATTCTAGTGATACATTTTCATCAAAGCCATCAATGACCTCCATATTATGAAATCCAATGAATGTTTCCAAGATTAATTTTACTTGGCCTCATGGCAGCATTAAGTAACCTTAAGAATGTCTTCCACATGGATATACTCACTTCCCACTTCAGTGACGTGACAATCTCCTAGTTTTCCTCCTATTGCTCTGCGTATTTGTTCCCCATATTCTCTGCTCTCTCTCCCTCCTTCCATCTAAATGTTGATGTTCCTCAGGGTTCTATTGTTGCCCTCTAGTCTTTTCAGTTTGTATGCTTTTCTTCAGAATGATTCCTCCACTCCCAAGGTTGAAGTTTGGGTTGAGATTGTGAGTTATCAGTCTGTTTTCTACAGTACCTGGATCTTGAAAGTCAGTGTTCTTGAATAAGAACCTCCCTAATCCAGGTTTATCTCTGGATGGACTGGAGAATTATAGGTCATCTGTCTTTTTTTTTTTTTTTTGGTATTTTACAGTTTTCAAAGTGCTTTCAATTATCTATAATCCAGGTTACAGTCCTCCACTTCCAGTGACCCTACCTGTGCTTCTGCCTGAATGTTACCAGCTCAATTCAGGTTTCAGGGCAACTTTTTCCTCCCATGGATCCCATCATACAAAAGTGTCTACGAGCAATGTGGCTTCACTGAAGAGTGTGGATGTTAGAACTTTAATTAGCACATTTCAATGCAAAAACTTAAAAATTGCGTACTAAGCACTTAAAGTGCCTAATAGATTTGTCTATAGGTCTCACTGTGAAATTCTGCCTCATGTTTGGCAAATTTGTTACTGGATGCATACATTTTGCCCTGTAATGTCACTTTGATTAATTGATCCCTTTATCATTATGAAGTACCCCTTTTAATCTCTAGTAATACTTTTTTTCCTGAAGTCTAATTTGTCTGCCATTAATGAAGACATACCAACTTGCTTATGGTTAAAGCATGCATGGTAAATCATTTTCTATCTTTTAATTTCAACTTGTAATTTTTAACGACATATAGTTGCTTCTTTCCTTTTTATCAAGTCTGATAGTCTTTAATTATGAGACTGTTTTAATTGGGAAGTTTCTTTCATCTACATTTACCTTAAATTTCTATATATTTGTATTGTCTATCATCCTGGCATTTGATTCTTATTTGTGATTTCTTTTTATATTTATCCTTTCCTGACTGACTTGATCAATTGTTTGGTACCGTTTCATTTTATCTCCTCTGATGACTTTATATTTATGCCTCTTGACATTTTACTTCTGCTTCATTTTGTGTTGCTATTCTTTTTTTTTTTTTTTTGGTGGTTGACTTTGAGATTACAATATGTATTTTTAACTTGTCACTGTATCTGCTAAAAGTATCTTATTACTACACGGAAAATTTGAGATTTACAGGAATATATTTCCACTTACACGCTTGCACCATTTGTGCTCTTGTTGTCATATGTTTTAGTTCTGTATGTTACTATTTTTACTCTGAAAAGCCAATAGTTTTAAGGATACTTAAACATATATATGTGTAGAAATAGAAATAATTTTTAAAACTTTTAAAAACTATTTTGACCTACTAGTGCATTCTGATGTTCTTTATTCTTTCTTGAATTTGTTGTCTATCTGATGTCATTTCCCTTTATTTCTAGAACAGGTAGCATTTGTTGAATTCTAGGTTTGTTGGATAAAAGTGTTTTAACTTCTGTCTGTCTAAGAATACCTTAATATTAGCTCACTCATTTGTAATTTTCTTTTTTTGTAATGTTTTTTCAGGTTTTGGTGTTATAATTATGCTGGCTTTAAAAATACCTTGAGAAATATTTTATTCCTCTCTCTATTTTTTTCTTTTATTTTTCCAGCTTTATTGAGATAAAATTCTCATATAACATTTTGTAAGTTTAAAGTGTACACTGTGATGATTTCATACACATATATATTATGAAATGATTAGCATAAGATTAGTTAATACATGCCTTATCTCACATAATTACCTTTTTTTGTGGTAGAACATTTAATATTTACTCTCTTAGCAACTTTGAGGTATATAATACACTGTTGTTAATTATAGTCACTATGCTATATATCAGATCCCCAGAACTCATTCATCTTTTAACAGGAAGTTTGTACCTTTGGCCAATATGTCCTCATTTCCCCCAACCCCAGACCTGGTAAGGACCATTCTTCTCTTTGCTTCTATGAGTTCAGCAGTTTTAAAATTCCACACATAAGTAATATTATACAATATTTGTCTTTCTCTGTCTGACTTATTTCACTTATCGTAATGCCCTGAAGTTTCATTCATGATGTTGCAAATAGCAGGATTTATTTCTTTTTTATGGCTGAAGAATATTTCACTGTATATATATATGCCATATTTTCTTTATCCATTCATCTGCCAACAGACACTTAGATTACTTCCATGTCTTTGCTATTGTAAATAATCCTGCAGTGAACACGGGAGTGAAGATATCTCTTTGAGACACTGACTTTGTTTCCTTCCTATATATGCCCAGAAGTGGAATTGCTGGATCATATAGTAGTTCTATTTTAAACTTTTCAAGGAACCTCCATACTATTTTCCATAGTGGCTGCACCAATTTACATTCCCACCAAAAGTACACAAGGATTTTTCTTTTATCCTTATCCATGCCAATACTTGTTATCTCATCTTTTGGTAAGAGCCATTCTAATAGGTGTGGGGTGATACCTCATTGTGGTTTTGATTTGCATTTCCCTGATGCTTAGTGATGTTGAGCACCTTTTCATGTACCTGTTGCCCATTTGTTTGTCCTTTTTGGAAAAATGTCTATTCAGAGCCTCTGTTTGTTTTTTAATCATTTTTTTTCTTCTATTGAGTTGTGTGAGTTCTTTATATATTTTGGATATTAACTCCTTATCAGAAATATGATTTGCAAATATTTTCTTGCATTCAGTAGGTTGCCTTTTCATTCTGTTGATGGTTTCCTTTGGTGTACAGAAGTTTTTCAGTTTGATGTAGTTCTACTTTCTTTCAGTTTCATTGCCTCCTGTTTGGTGTAAATTCCAAAAAAAAAATCATTGCCAAGAGTGACGTCAAAGAGCTTATCCCCATTGTCTAGATCTAATGTTCAAGTCTTTAATCCATTTTGAACTGATTATGTGTGTGGTGTAAGATCGTGGTCCAGTTTCATTCTTTTCTGTGTGTCTGTCCCGTTTTCCAAATGCCAGTTATTGAAGAGGCTATCCTTTCGCTGTTGTGTATCCTTGGCTCCTTTGTTGTAAACTAATTGACATATATGCTTGGGTTTATTTCCGGGCTCTCTATTATGTTTCATTGATCTATGTGTCTGTTTCTATGTCATTTACTACACTGTTTTAATGACTGTAGCTTTGTAATATAGTTTGAAATCAGGAAGCATGATGTTTCTAGTTTTGTTCTTCTTTCTTAATATTGCTTTGGCTTTTCAGAATATTTTATGGTTCCACACAAATTTTAGGATATTTTCTTCTATTTCTGTGAAAAATGCCATTGGCATCTTGATAGGGATGCATTGGCGTTGATATAGATACTTTAACAATATTATTTCTTCCTATCTGTGAGCACAGATTATTTTTCCATTTATTCAATTTCTTCATCAATGTGTTATATTTTTCAGTGTGCAGTTCTTTCACCTCATTGATTAAATTTATTCCTAGGTAACTTATTCTTTTTGATGCCATCGTAAATGTGATTATTTTCTAATTTCTATTTCTGATAGTTCCTGATTAGTGTGTAGAAACGTGACAGATATTTGAATGCGGATTTTTGTATCGTGGAATTTTGCTGAATTCATGTATTAGTTCTAACAGTTTTGGTGGGGTCTTTAGGGTTTTCTATCTATAATATGTTATCTGCAACTAGTGATTGTTTTATTTCTTCTTTACTGATTTGAATACCTTTATTTCTTTTTCTTGCTATATTGTTTTGGCTAAGACTTCTACTTCTATATTGAATAAAAGTGGCAAAAGTGAGCATCCTTTTCTTGTTTCTTATCTTAGAGGAAAAGTTTTCAACATTTCATCATTGAGTATATTAGCTATGAGCTTGTCATATATGGCCTTTATTATGCTGAGGTATGTTTCCTCTAGACCCACATTTTTGAGAGTTTTTATCATGAATAAGTGTTGATTTTTGTCAAATGTTTTTTGTATTTTATCATCTCTTGAGATGATCATATGATTTTTAGTCTTCATTTTGTTAGTGTGGTGTATCACATTGATTGATTTGCAGATGTTGAACCATCCCTGCATCCCCAGAATAAATACCACTTGATCGTGGTGTCTGATTCTTTAAATGTATTGTTGCAGTCAATTTACTCATTTTTTTTTTTTGTGGATTTTTGCGTCTGTGTTCATCAGTGATTTGGCCTGTAATTTTCCTTTTTTGTGTTGTCCTTGTCTGGTTTTGGTATCAGGGTAATGTTGGCCTCATAGAATGAGTTAGGAATCATCCCATCCTCTTTAACATTTGGGAATAGTCTGAGGAGGATAGGTATTAAATCCTTTTTGAATGTTTGGTAGAATTCACCAGACATTCCATCCAGTCCTGGACTTTTATTTTTTGGGAGATTTTTAATTACTGATTCAATTTCCTTCTTAGTAGTCAGTTTGTTCAGACTGTATTTCTTCATGATTCAGTCTTGGTAGTTGTATGTTTCTAAGGATTTATCCATTTCTTTAAGGTGTCCAATTTTTTGGTGTGCGGTTGTTCATGGTAGTCTCTCATGATCCTTATCATTTCTGTGCTATCAGCTATAATGTCTCCTCTTTTGTCTTTGATTTTATTTGTTTGCATCCTCTCTTTTATTCTTGGTGACTGTATTTAAAAGTTTGTCAATTTTGTTTATCTTTCATAAAAAATCCATTTTTAGTTTCATTGATCTTTTCTATTGTCTGTCAGTCTCAATTTCAATGATTTCTGTTCTTATCTTTGTTATTTTCAACCTTCTACCAACTTTGGAGCCAGCCCTGGTAATCTGGTGGTTAAGATTTGGCATTCTCACCACCATGGCCTGTGTTTGTTTCCTGGTCAGGGAACTATACCGCCTGTCTTTCAGTTTTCATACTGTGGTGGCTGCATGTTGCTGTGATACTGAAAGCTATGCCACCAGTATTTCAAACAACAGCAGGGTCACGTATAGTGGACTGGTTTCAGTGGAGCTTCCAGAGTAAGACTAGGAAGAAGGACCTGGACACCAACTACCAAAAAAATTGACCATGAAATCTCTGTGAATACCAGTTGAGCAGTATGTGATATAGTGCCAGAAGGTGAGAGGATGGCGCAAAAAGATTGGGCAGGATTCTGCTCTTCTGTATACAGGGTTGCTAGGAGTTGGCATTGACTTGATGAACTTATGACAAACCAATTTTGGGCTTCATTTGTTCTTCTTTTCCTAGGTCCTTGAGGTGTAAAGTTAGGTTGTTTATTAGAACTTTCTTGTTTCTTGATGTAGGCATTTATTGCTATGAGCTTCCTTCTTAGATTGCTTTCCCTGCATCTTGTAAGTTTTGTTCTGTTGTATTTCCATTTTCAATTTGCTCAAGGTATTCTTTACTTGCTTTTGTGATTTCTTCTGTGACCCATTGGTTGTTCAGTGGCGTGTTATTTAATTTCCACATATTTGTGAATTTTCCAGTTATTTTCTTGAAATTGATTTTTATATTCATATCATTGTGGTCAGAGAAGATGCTTGATATGATTTCAGTCTTTTTTGTTTGTTTTTTTTTTTCGGTTTTGAAAGTAATGGTATTTATTTTTAAATTTTTTGTTTATTGCAGTAACATTGGTTTATAACATTGTATAAATTTCAGGTGTACATCATTATACTTCTATTTCTGCATAGATTACATCATTTCACCACCAAAATACTAATTACAACCCATCAGCACACACATGTGCCGAATTATCCCTTTCGCCCTCCTCCCTCCCACCTTCCCTTCTGGTAATCACCAATCCAATCTCTGTCTCTACGTGCTTGTTTATTGTTGTTATTATCTACTACTTAATGAAGGAAATCATACGGTATTTGACCTTCTCCCTCTGACTTATTTCACTTTGCATAATACCCTGAATGTCCATCCATGTTGTCACAAATGGTTGGATTTCATCGTTTCTTATGACTGAGTAGTATTCCATCGTGTATATATACCACATCTTCTTTATCCATTCGTGCCTTGATGGGCACTTAGGTTGCTTCCAAGTCTTGGCTATTGTGAATAACCCTGCAATGAACACAGAGGTGCATGTATCTTTACGCATTGGTATTTTCAAGTTCTTTGGATAAATACCCAGCAATGGAATAGCTGGATCATATGGTAGTTCTATCCTTGATTTTTTGAGGATTCTGCATACTGTTTTCCATAGTGGCTGCACCAGTTTGCACTCCCACCAGCAGTGTATGAGAGTTCCCTTCTCCCCACATCCTTTCCAACACATGTTGTTTCCTGTCTTGTTAATTATATGCCTTTTAATTGGGGCATTTAGTCCATTGACGTTTAAAGTAGCTATTGATACGTATGTACTTACTGTCATTTTTTAACTTCTTTTCTCAGTGTTTTAGTAGTCCTTCTCTGTTCCTTTCTCCTTCTATACAGAACTGATAGTCTCTTTAGTTTCACCTCTGTCTGAAAGCTCTACTCTTTAACTCCCCTCCTCCCTCATTTTATGTTTTTGATATCATATCTAACCTCTTTTTTGTGCGTTTGTATCCATTGCCCACTTGTCACGGAAATAGATAATTTTTCCTATTTGTGGTCTTCTCTTTTCCCCTTAAATCAGTCCCTTTAACATTTCTTGTAGCACTTGTTTCTTGGTGACAAACTCCTTTAATTTTTGCTTGTCTCGGAAATTTTTGATCTCTCCTTCCATTTTGAATGATAATCTTGCTGGGTAGAGTATTCTTGGCTGTAAGTTTTTTCCTTTTAGCACTTTAAATATATCGTGCCACTCTCTTCTAGCCTGTAAGGTTTCTGCTGAGAAGTCAGCTGATAGACTTATGGGGTTTCCTTTGTATGTAACTTGTCTTTCTCTGGCGGCTTTTAGGATTCCCTCTTTATCTTTAATTCTAGACATTTTGATTATGATGTGTCTTGGTGTGGGCCTCTTTGGGTTTATCTTGTTTGGGGCTCTCTGTGATTCCTGTACCTGGATGCCTGTTTCCTTCCTTAGCTTAGGGAAGTTTTCATCTATTATTTCTTGAAATAGATTCTCTGCCCCTTTGGCTCGCTCTTCTCCTTCTGGGACACCTATAACATGGATGTTAGTGCACTTGATGTTGTCCCAGAGGTCCCTTAGACTGTCCTCAGTCTTTTTAATTCTTTTCTCTTTTACCTGTTCAGCTTGGGTAATTTCTTCTACTCTTTCATCCAGCTCACAGATCCGTTCTTCTGTATCCTCTACTCTGCTTTTGAGTCCCTCTAGTGAATTTTTCATTTCCAGTATCGTATTCTTCATTTCTGATTGGTTCTTTTTTATATCTTCCATTTCTTTGTTGACGTTTTCACTGAGCTCATCTATTCTTCTCCCCACATCAGTGAGCATCCTTAACACTCTTAGTTTGAACTCTCTGTCAGGTAGGTTGCTCATTTCTGTTTCACTTAGTTCCTTTTCTGGGGTTTTGTCCTGTTCCCTTACTTGGAATGTATTCCTTTGTCCTCATTTTGCCTCTCTCCCTGTGCTTGTGTCTATATATTAGGTAGGTCAGCTACGTCTCCTGCTCTTGGATAGGTGACCTTATACAAGTGATGCCTTAGGAGTCCTGCAGTGTGCTTCCCTGAGTTCTCAATGTTCCAGGGGTGACCCCTATGTTGGCTACGTGTGTCCTTCTGTTGTGGCCTTTTTTCTCTCCCTGTATGCGCCCAGGTAGGCTGAGTTATGCTCCTGGTCAGCTGTTGTAATGCTCAGCTGCTTGTAGTTGTTGTGGGCCCTTCTGTCTCTTTATCAGGTGTGGGGAGCCCCAGCACAGTTGGCTGCAAGTTCTAATACCACATTTGTGTTGCAGTATTTCCCTTAAGTGAGTAGGCCCCCAGTGTGGCAGGTTATTAGGCTCAGGGGCTTACAATTTCTATAAGCCTCCAGCCTTTATGTCTCTTGTCAGCTCTCTGAGGATTGCAGGTGTGTGGGGCTGGCCTCAGTCACAGGAGCACCCAATTGTTTCAGTCTTTGGAAGGTGGGGCAAACCCCCTATGTGGGTCTTTGAGAAACACAAGTCTTCTGCAGCTGACAAGCCCTGCCACCCACAGGTCCACACACACGGTCAACATAGTCATGCCCCGTGTGTGCGCCCCGACCTCCCGAGGTGGACCCAGTCTCTCCATGGAGGGAGCCCCACACACTCCACCACTGCCCCACACTCTCCACCCGCTCCTTGTGCACACCCTGCCCCACTGAAGTTGGCTCAGTTGCCAGGCTGCAGAGAATCCAGTCACCAATCTATGCAGGCCCACAAGTTGCCTGAGGGCTTGTTGTTGGGTGGGGCCAGTCTCTAGGGTGGGCTGCCTGCCCTGGCTGAGCTGGATTAAATTGGTGCTCTAGTGGGTGGGGCAGACCTGTGCTAGCAGACCCCAGAGAGAACTCCAATGGTGTCTGTGTCAGCACGCCCACACCAGGCCACAACAATGGCCGCCGCCAATGTCCCAGTCCCTGGAGAGGTCTCACCTCTCACCGAGATGCACTCAGGTCCTATCAGGTGAGTCTCTTTTCACCAAAGCACTGTGCACCCATCTTTATGGTGATTTTAGGATGCTTTCTGAAACTGGTGAGTTCACGCGCGCCCTTTAAGAGCCAGTTTTAATTTCTTTGTGAACCAGGTTTTCTGGTGTTACTCCCCAATGTTTTAGTAGCAGCTAAAGTCAGATATTATGCCACTGGTCTCGATTGTGCTGGGTCCACAAAATGCCCACAGTAGGGGCATTCCCCGGCTCAGGGCCCCGCTCCTCCAGGGTGGGCTGCGTACTTTTGGGCTGTTCCTCCGGGGTGGCCGTGAAGCTGGCGGCTTGTGAAGGTGGCGTTTTTTCTCTCCAGGAGGGAGTTTCTGCCTCTTCCACCTCAATTAGGATTGTCCTTTGTTGCAGGAGTTCCTCTTATCCAGTTTTCGGTTTTGTCTCAGGGGTAATTTTTCCACGAGTAGTTGTAAATGGCTGTGTCTGCGGGAGGAGGCGAGTTCAGAGTCTGCTTACGCCACCATCTTGACTTCTCCTCCCTGATTTCAGTCTTCTTAAATTTATTAATATTTGTTTAGTGGCCTAAAATATGATCTATCCCAGTGAATTTTCCCTGTGTGCTTGAGAAGAGTGTGTACTCTGTTGCTTTTGGATGGAATGTTCTGTATATGTCTCTTAAGTGCATTCTGCTTTGTAAATTGGAATGTTTAGTTCATTAAAATGTAATGTAATTATTGATATGGTGGGTTTATCTCAACAATTCTATCTTTTATTTCCTTCTTTCACTCAGTTTATGTTCCACTCTTCCTCCTTTCCTATTTTGTTCTGGAATAATTGCATTTTTAAAAATTGTTTTCTGTTTGTCCCTCTGTTTTATATTCCTCTGTTTCTCCTTTCCTGCCTTATTCTGGATTACCAGAAATTTTTAGAATTGTAAATTTCTATTGGCATCTAACTGTTTTTTTTTTACTGATTTGTCCTGAGATTACAATATGCACCCTTCAAATTTTAAGGCTTCTTTAAATTGATGCTGTAAAATTTTTTTGAAAATACAAGAACATTCACAGTGTATACAAGTATTCAATCATGTTGTACACATGAAACTAGTGTAATGTTATATGTCAATTATATCTCAATAAAAAATATAAGAACATTGCAATCATAGATGGCTATTTAACCCTCTCCTCTTCTTTTATGCTATGGTTATCATAGATGTAATATCTATGTATATTATAGATGTACCATCAATATTATCATTTTTTCTTTAAACCAGGGTTGGCAAACTTTTCCTTAAAGTGTTCAGATAATAAATATTTAGAATTTGTGGGCCATATGCTCTCCTCTGTGACTGCTCTGCTCTGCCATTGTCGCATGAAAGTAATCATAGATAATACATAAACAAATTGGCATGGGTGTGTTCCAATAAAACTTTATTTATATAAACAGGTGGAAGTCTGGATATAGAATACTAAGTTGACAGGGTTTAAATTTTCTTTTTCGTTTTTGCTCTTTAAGCATTTTGTTTTAGTAGTTTCTGGTTTCCATTGTTTCTGATGAGTAGTCAGCAGTCCTTTGAATTATTATTCCCCTGTAGGTCATATGCCCTTTTTAATTAACTGGCTTTCAAATTTTCTCTGTATCTTTGACATACTTTTAACTACAATATTTTTAAGTGTGGATGTGTTTTTTTTATTCTGCTTGTCTTTGTCTAAATTTGAGGAATTTTTCTCCATTATTTCGTCAAATATTTTTTGCCCAATCTATTCTCCCTTTCTGGCACTACAATCACTTTATGGTATTCTTGCACAGGTTCCTGAGATTCTGTATATTGTTTTCAATGTTTTTCTATTCTTTAGCTGGAAAATTTCAATTGATCTATCTTCAAATTCAACAAGTCTTTCTTTTGTCATATTCAAACTGCTGTAAAGCCCATCTAATAATTAAATTAATGAATTGTAAATTTCCGTTTTACATTTTCCATTTGGTTCTGTTTATAACTTATATTTTGATGATAACACTAATTAGCATTTTAACTGATGTTGAGATAATTTCTCGTTATTTCCTTGATTATAGTTATTAACAGATATTTCAAAATTTTTATCTGTTTATTCTATTATCAGTGTTATTTTGGTGTCAGTGTTGTTCTTTATTTTCTCTTGAGTATGGGACACATTTTCCTGGTGTGTGTCTGTGTCTAATAATTTTGGATTTTATCCTAGACATTTGGAATTATATGTTGTAGGGACTCTTGATTCACTTATATTCCTTCCAAGAACACTGAGTTTTGCTCAAACAGGCACACAAGGGATCTGCCTCTCCTTCCAAGGCTGAAAAGATTATGTGCCGCTGTACCGGGGGCTGCCCCCAACCATCTATGCTCCTGAGAGAGGTGATAAAGGCTGCATGCTACAGAAAGCAATCCTGGGGCCTGCAGCAATTGTGAGCACCTGAGCCTAGAAACCAACCACACTTGGGGCCTGACTCACTAAATAGCAAAACAGCAGTATTTGTGTGCTATTTGACCTTGCAGCCAGGCATGTTCAGACATGCCTCACCCAATAAAGTGACCACAGCAGCTGCGTATGTCTGAGCCTTACAACTGGTCAGCCTGAGGCCAACCTAGCCTACCTATGCACCCACAGCAAAAACAACACCACCACAACAGAAGGGCATGTGAAGCCAACACCAGGGAAACTCCTGGAACGTTTGAAACAGGGAACAAGAGGAAAGCATATTGCTGGGCCTCATAAGGCATCTCTTATATAAGGCAGCATTTCCAAGATCAAGAGACATAGCAAATATACCTAATACATAGATATCAGCAGAGAGAATTAGGCAAAATAAGGACACAAAGGAATATATTCCAAATATGGGAATAGGACAGATCCTCAGAAAAAGAACCCAATGAAACAGAGAAAAACAATCTACCTGGTAAAGAGTACAAACTAATAGTCTTAAGGGTGCTCACTGATTTTGGGAGAAGAATAGATAATCACAGTGAGAACTTCCACAAAGAATTGGAAAATATAAAAAAGAAAAAATCAGAACTGAAGAATACAATAATGGAAATGAAAAATTCACCAGAGGGAATCAACAGCAGAGTAAATGTCACAGAAGAATGGATGAGTGATCTAGATGAAACAGTAGAGGAAATCAAACCCAAGCAGAACAAAAATAAAAAATGAATTAAAAAGAATGAAGACAGCCTAAGGGACCTCTGGGACAACATCAACATACTAACATCCATATTACAGGTTTCTAAGAGGAACGGAGACAAGGGGAAGAGAACTTATTTGAAGAAATAATAACTGAAAACTTTCTTAACCTAAGGAAGGAAACAGATATCCAGTTACAGGAAGAACAGAGAACACCAAACAAGATGAACCCAAAGAGGCCCACACCAAGACACATTATAATTAAAATGTCAAGAATTAAAGATAAAGAGAGCATCCTAAAAACTGCAAGAGAGTGGCAACCAATTACATACAAAGGGAACCCCATAAGCCTATCAGCTGAGTTTTCAGCAGAAGTTTTACAGGATAGAAGGGAGTGGTATTATATATTCAAAGAGCTGAAAGCAAAAAAAAAAAAAAGCCTAAGCCAGGACTACTCTACCCAGCAAGGTTAACATTCAGAATGTATGGAGAGAAAAAGAGTTTTTCAGACAAGAAAAATGTAAAGGAATTTATCACCACTGAACTGGCCTCACAAGAAATGATAAAGGGACTTATTTATGTGGAAAATAAAAGACCACACATAGGAATAAGAAAATTGTCAAAGAAAAAAAATATCACTGGTAAAGGCAAATATACAGTAAAGGTAGTGGATCAACCATATATAAAGCTAGTATGAAGGTGAAAAGACAAAAGTACTAAAAATATCTATCTCTATCATAAGAGGTTAAGGGATACACACACAAAAAAGAAGTTAAATATGATATCAAAAACATAAAATGTGGGGAAGGGAGTAAAATTGTAGGGCTTTTAGTGAGAGATCAAACTTAAGAGACCACCAATTTAATATAGATTGTTATTTACACAGGTTTTTTTATATGAACCACATGGTAATCACCAACCAGAAACCTATAATAAATACACAAAAATAAGGGGAAAGGAACACAAATATAATGTTAAAGAAGCCATCAAATCACAAGAGAAGTCAGCAAGAGATGAAGAAAGGAACAGAGAACAACTACTAAAACACCCATAAAAAAACTGACAAAATGGTAATAAGTATATTATTATCAATAGCTACTTTAAAGATTTTATTTTTTTTTATTTTATTTATTTTTTCCCCCCAAAGCCCCAGTAGATAGTTGTGTGTCATAGCTGCACATCCTTCTAGTTGCTGTATGTGGGACGCGGCCTCAGCATGGCCAGAGAAGCAGCGCGCCGGTGGGAGCCCGGGATCCGAACTCGGGTCGCCAGCAGTGGAGCGCGCTCACTTAACCACCAAGCCACGGGGCCGGCCCTCAATAGCTACTTTAAATGCCAATGAACTAAACACTCCAATCAAAAGACACCAGGTGGCTGAATGGATAAAAAAGCAAGACCTATATATATGCTGCATACAAGAGGCACACTTCAGACCTAAAGACACTCACAGACTGTAAACGAAGGAATGGAAAAGATAATCCATCCTGAGGCAGTGACAAAAAAGCTAGGGTAGCAAGAATTATATTAGAAAAAATAGACTTTAAAACAAAAACTGTAACAACAGACAAAGAAGGGCACTACATAATGGTCAAGGGAACAATCCAACAAGAAGATATAACACCTGTAAATATCTATGCACCCAACATAGGAGCACCAAAATATATGAAGCAATTAGTAACAGATATAAAAGGAGATACTGACAGTTACACAGTAATTTTAGGGGACTTTAACACCCCACTTACACCAATGGATAAATAGTCCAAACAGAAGATCAATAAAGAAACATTGGCCTTAAATGACACATTAAAACAGATAGACTTAGTAGATATATACAGAACATTCCATTCCCAAACAGCAGAATACACATTCTTTTCACATGCACATGGAATAGTCTCCTGGATGGACATTTGAGGCCACAAAACAAGTCTCAATAAATTTAAGAAGATTGAAATAATACTAAGCACCTTTTTTTTTTTTTTGGCGGGAGATCAGCCCTGTGCTAACATCTGCTAATTCTCCTTTTTTTTTTTTTTCTGAGGAAGACTGGCCCTGGGCTAACATCTGTGCCCATCTTCCTCCACTTTATATGGGATGTCGCCACAGCATTGCTTGCCAAGCAGTGTGTAGGTGCACGCCCGGGTTCCGAACCAGCGAACCCCGGGCCGCTCTGAATCAAATGGACACAGAAGGAACGTACCTCAATATAATAAAGGCCATATACAACAAATCCACAGCTAACTTTGTACTCAACAGTGAGCAAATAAAAGCTATCCCTTTAAGAACAGGAAGAAGACAAGAAGGCCCATTTTCACCAGTCTTATTTAACATAGCATTGGAAGTCCTAGCCAGAACAATTAGACAGGAAAAAGAAATAAAAAGGATCCAAACTGGAAAACAAGCAATAACACTGTCACTATTTGCAGACGATATGATTTTATATATAGAACATCTTAAAGAATCTGCAAAAAAACTCTTAGAAATAATAAATGAATACAATAAAGTTGCAGGGTATGAAACCAACATAGAAAACTCAGTTGCATTTCTATACACTAACAACGAAATAGCAGAAAGAGAAATTAAGAATACAATCCCATTTATAGTTGTAGTAAAAAGAATAAAATGCCTAGGAAAAAATTCAACCAAATATGTGAAAAACCTGTACACTGAAAACTATAAAACATTGTTGAAAGAAATCAAAGACACAAAAACATGGAAAGATCTTCCGTGTTCATGGACTATAAGAATTAATGTCATTAAAATGTCCATACTTCATAAAGTGATCTACAGATTCAGTGCAACCCCTATCAAAGTGCCAGTGACATTTTTCCTGGAAATAAAAAAAAAAAGATACCTGAAATTTGTATGGAATAACAAAAGCCCCCAAATAGCCAAAGCAACGCTGAGTAAAAAAGAACAAAGCTGGAGGTATCACATTCGCTGATTTCAAAATATACTACAAAGATATAGTAATCAAAACAGCATGGTACTGGAACAAAAACATACACAGATCAATCAGTGGAATAGAATTGAGAGCCCAGAAATAAACCCACACATCTATGGACAGCTAATTGCAACGAGGGAGCCAAGAATATACGGAGGAGAACGGAAATTGTTTTCAACAAATGGTGTTGGAAAACCTGGGCAGCCACATGCAAAATAATGAAAAGAGACCATTATCTTACACCAGACACAAAAATTAACTCAAAATGGCTTAAAGAGTTGAATGGAAGTCCTGAAACCATAAAAATTTTAGAAGAAAACATAGTCAATCTGATCCTCCACTTCAGTCTTGGCAGGATCTTTTTGAATACCATATCTCACTGGGTAAGGGAAACAGAAGAAAAAATAAATGGGACTACATTAAACTAAAAAGCTTCTGCACAGCAAAGAAACCATCAACAAAATCAAAAGACAATCTAACAATTGGGAGAAGATATTTGCAAATTGTATATCTGATAAGGGGTTAATATCCAGAATATATAAGGAACTCATACAACTCAACAAGAAAAAACCAAGCAACCCAAGTAAAAAATGGTCAAAGGATCTGAACATTTGTCCAAAGAAGATATCCAGATGGCCAACAGGCACATAGAAAGATGTTCCACCTCACTAATTATTAGGGAAATGCACAGCAAAGCTATGATGAAATATCACCTCATGCCCGTCAGAATGGCTATAATGAACAAGATAAAAAATAACAAGTGTTGGAGCAGATGTAGAGAAAAGGAAAACCTTATACACTGGTGGGAATGTAAACTGATGTAGACACTAGGTGAAACAGTACGAAGATCCTCAAAAAATTAAGAATAAAGCTACCATATGATCCAGCTATTCCACTCTGGGTATTTATCCAAAGAACATGAAAACACAACGTTGAAAAGATATTTGCACCCCTATTTTCATTGCGGCATTATTCACAATAGTCAAGACTTGGAAACAAACTAAGTGTCCATCAATGGATGAGTGGCTGAAGGAGATGTGGTATGTATACCGAATAGAATACTACTCAGCCATAAAAAAGATGAAATCTTGCTGTTTGCAACAACGTTGATTGACCCTTAGGGTATTATGCTAAGCAAAATAAATTAGATGAAGAATTTCAAATACCGTATGATTTCACTTATAAGTGGAAGATAAAAACAGCAACAACAGCAAACATATAGTTGTAGAAATTAGATTGGTGGTTACCAAGGAGAAGGGGGGAGAAGCAGGGTGAAAGGGATAAAGGGCACATGTGTATGGTGATGGATGGTAATTAGTCTTTGAGGGGCGAACATGATATAGTCTACACAGAAATATAAATATAAATATAAATCAGTTCACTTGAAATTTATACGATGTTATAAAATAATGTTAACTCGGTAATAAGCAAAAAGAAACGTTGAGTTTTGTTCATTTGCTTGTTTTATCAGGGAGTTAACTGTGCTGGACTCAAACTCAAAACTCTGAATTTTCAGTTTAGTTCTTTTAACTCTAGGTGAGTTATTTGGAGTTTAGTCCACACATGCCTAATTTAAGGGTTATCCAGGGATTTGGGAGATTTCATAGAGAGAATTTAGAGTTCCCCTTCTCTGGCTCTTTTCTTTACTAGGATTTATCTGCTTTCTTTTGAGCTTCTGTGCAGGCGATGGACCTGAGTGTTGCCACTGGTTTGAAGAATGAGTGAGACTGCTGGCTTATAGCCAAGTGTTAGTCATCTAATAGTTTGCTGCCTGGGACCTGTCCTCAACATAACATCATGAAAATGGAAAACTCACCTGGTCCCGTTTGCTTTTTTCAAGAATTTTCTGCACTTCAGTACCTTCATGATTTTGGCCATGCTCCAGAATGTGTGTGTGTGTGTGTGTGTGTGTGTGTGTATTTCAGAGTTTATAGTTATTATTTGTTGGAAAATTCTTTCAATATGAGCTTCTCAACCATTACCCTGTTGATATGTCTCTAAGTTCACGAACCTTTTCTTTCGCAGTCTCTAATGCTCTTAATGCCATCCAGTAAAATGTTCATTTTTAGAATTTCTATTTTTATAGTTTTAATTTCTCTGCTGATATTTCCTATCTATTCCTTTATTATTACTAACTGTTCCTTTAAGTACTTGAATGTACTCCTAATATGAAATTCTTGTGTGAGTCTAACATCTAGGATATTATGGCATCTGCTTCTATTGACTATTTTTTCTTTAATTATGGGTCACGTTTCCTTCTTTTTCACTTGTTTAATAATTTTTTTACTACATGCTTAAATTTTTGAATGATGCTTTGTGGGGAATCTGGATTATGCTGTCTTCCTTTAAAGGACATTGACTTTTATTTTCACAGGCAGCTAAATTACCAACAGGTGTTTTCCAGTCTGTGAAGCTTACTATAATTCTTTGTCATTGTAGATTAATTTCAATTTTGAATTTAGTCTTTGGGCATGGCCCTTAGTTCAGGGTGGGTTCCTTAATCCAACAACTTAGAATTTTGGGAGTCACTGGAGAAAGTCTGAGGTGTCAAGAACATTCTCTCCTCTAGCTGGATTGGGACTTCAACTTCCCTATCACTGCACAACATCTGGTATCCACCTTCAGTTCTCAGATCTCCAGCAGTCATGCTCTGACAGGCTCCACGGAGTTTCCTCCCATATATGTGCCACCCAACCCAAAGCCATGGACTTAAGATAATAGTCTTGTATACTTTTGAGGTCCCCTCATTTGTAGATTCCTCCAGTCCTGTACCCTTTCTCACGAATTCTAGGTGCCAAATTTTGATCTCTGTCTTTTCGGCTCAAAAAGAGCACCACTTTTCTTGGCACTAACCTCTCTGCACTCTAGGAGGAATGTGTTGTCAGGTAGAAATTCAGAGTGATTGTAGGGCCTACCTAATTTTCTTTAGTAAAGTATCACAATCCTGGATTGCCCCTTGTTCAATGCTGGAAGACTGTTACTTTACATATTTCTTCTGGATGTATATTTGCTCTAGTTGTGAGGGCATCTCCAAAGCAGCTACTCTATCATAGCCTGAAGTAGATGGTCCCATCAACCAGGAGAAGTGTTTTGTCACAGATTAACTTTACCTGGAAGCCTGTTCTAGGGCTGAGCATACTATCTTCCTATACTTCATGATCAGGGCATTTCTCTAAGTCCAGCCAGGGCAGAAAATGGATCACAAGAGTAGTTGTGTTATAGGGAAGAGGGTCAGGAAATATTGAAATTTCAGTTTCTCTTTCATTTCTGCATATGGAAATGACAGTCTATGCATTCTATCCATGACTTTTCTGGAATAAGAACTACAACCTGTATTTGGAAAGGCCATACAGTATACCGGAAAGCATCCAGACAGAGGTGGATTTGAATTTTGCCTCTGCTATGTAATAAATGTATGACTTTATTAAAAGATCCCAAGGTATTATAAATGAAATCATTATCATCATAACAGTAACAAAATTTCCCTTTATTGAGCATTTTCGCATGTGGTAATATTTGTGTAAGAAGTATTTAGTATATTGTCTCATTTTATGCTTACTATAAACTAACCCAAATGTTGTTTACATTTTGCTAGTGATGAAAATTAGGCATGGAAATGTTAAACAACTTACCAATGGTCATAGAGAGAAAGACTTGATTGATTCTGAAAACTAAATTCCAAGTCATGGTTACATTATATCTCTAAGTTTTGGGAAATCCTACTAGAAACCAGAAATGCTCTCTCATTTCCACAAGAATATGCAAGAATTCCCTTGACAGAACATCGCAGAAGGAGGGGCATACTTACATACAAAGTTTCTCATCTTGACAGCAAAGTGAAGGGTTTTCCAGAATACAGCCATTAAAAGGTAGAATTTTGAAGAAGTCTGAATACTTGGTTCTAAATAAATGAGCTGGATTTTCAGTGATATCAGCACTTTTAGACAATACTGCAATTTATTTGTCAAGAACAGTGCACTCTATAGAGCTTCATCAATTTTCTGAAAAGGAAGTATCGGTGTCTGGCTACAAACTGAAGAGGATGGAGTCCACAACGTTGTCCTGGAGTGTCATTATATAAGACCTGTTAGGCTTGGTCATTAATTTGTTGTGTGACATGGAACAAATAAACTCTCGTTTTTGTGCCTCAGTCTCCTCATCTATAAAGCAAAAGGATTAGATGAGGGGAATTTTTGTTTTCAAGCCGCATGACCTTCTTTATAACCCAGTTTCTCTGTTTCTCTTTGTATCAGGGTACAGCCATATTAACATCTCTGACTTCTGTCCTGCGTGATGACAAAGAGTTTCCCAACCCAGAGCAGTTTGATCCTGGCCACTTCCTGGATGAAAGTGGCAACTTTAAGAAGAGTGACTACTTCATGGCTTTTTCAGCAGGCAAGCAAGCTTCATTTTTATCTCTACATCAGGGGTCAAGTGAGATGAGGAAGAGCTTTGCATGGAGGCTACTCTGGGCTGGACGAATTGTCATTTGTATGAGGCCAGAGGCACCACTCCCAAAGTCCCGGTTATTTCTCCTTGGATTGGAGGCTGCAATGACTAAATTTACCCCGTATCCCACCACTGAGATTCCTAAGAGCTCCCCGCAAAGTCCAATTCCACTACTATTTTTTCACCTGCCTTGAAAAGCCGGTTCACTCAATAAACTTCTCTGAGGACTTATATACAGCAGATCCGTGCTCAAATTCAGGGATGCAAATGTGAATCAGAAACAGAGCATCTCTCTAGGAGACAGGAAGGTAAATTAAGGGGCAGTGAGACTCCTGAGTGACAAATTCTCTTTGAGGGGCCGGCCACTGTGGGTGCCCACAGAGAGGAGCTCCTGACTCTTGCCTTTTGGGGACAGGGGCAGAGGGCAGAGTAGTTGGAAGGTAATGCAAATTTTCTTGCAGGAAGTAGCATTTGAATATCTTCCTTCAATTTGGCAGAGTCCGGTAAGAAACAGGTGGCACACTCAAAAAAAGTTTAATTAAAGAGATTTTAATGAAGAGACTGTTTTCAGATGTGGGCAGGATTAAGGGAAGTAACAAGTTATGGTGACATACTCAGGAATGAGCTACAACAGGAAGATGTTACCACCCTAGGTCAGAAGGGGCAAGGGAAAGAGGGTATTACTAGAATTACTGGAACCCAAATAGACCTTTAGCAAAGAGAGAGTGGATGCCTCAACCACAGATGCATCTGTAGATAGAGGAATACAGCTGGTGCCTAAACTGTGATCTGGCAGGGAGGATTGAGGGAATAAATACTCTGACCTCTTCAATATGTAATCCTCTGAATTTATTCAGAACCCAAAATGGAAATAACTTCTGGGTTTATGCAGTCCCTAGAATCAGCTTCCCAAACACAGCATAGGCATGGAAGACAAACAAACACAGAATGGATCTGAAGGAGGGAGGGATGGAGAATATTCAGCACAGTCCAAAGGAGAAGCAGGGGGAAGGGCAGAGGGTGAAGGGCCTTTCCTACTGGAGTAACTGAAACAGGGACAAAAATAGGAAATCTACTCCTGATTGAATATCTAAGAAAATACATATTGAGAAACTCTGGGTATTGTGGCCCCAAGAGTATGTGCAGTGTCCAGGATGATCTCAAAACAGGACTCTGCTGTACTGCTCCTGGTCTTTCTTCCTGTGTTTTGGGTCCACTATTGTAGAATGAGCCTGCTTGAGATTTCTATTCAATTCGCAGGGATTACAGGCCTGCTTTTGTCCTGACGCTGTGGGAATCATTACAAGATCTAAGGCCTTATCTTAAGATTTTGTACTCCAGTCTGTGAGACAGATGAATAAATATAATTTCATGTGAACTGTGCTGTATTAGAAGTATTAATGAGTGTTGTGGAGAGCAGATAAGGGAGTGAATTGTACACCCTGAGCAGGTGAAGGAACTTTTCATAGAATAAATGACATCTGAACTCATTCTATAAGCTTGTGGAGAATATCAGCAGGCAGAGCGGAGGGGAAGATTATTTCAGTTGAGGAATGACTGGAATCTCAGTTAACATTTCCAATTGCTAGTCTGTGTAGGGGAGTATTGAAGAGATAGCAGTGCTTGTGGCTCGTTTGTTATATGTCTTTATATACTTCCCAATGGTAAGCTCTTGAAATGTTTTAAAGCAGAGATGTGACGAGTTTAAGATTCTCCTTTAGAATCCAGATAAAGAGAAATAAATCTATTGTTGAGCCTTGGGAGGTAGATGGAAAAGTATAGTGTGTATCTGATGCCAATTGGGATAGGTGAGTGTGTGTGTGTGTGTGTGTGTGTGTGTGTGTGTAGAAAGACATCATTGGCTAGCCTCAGCAAAGCAATTTCAATGTGAGTGTACATAAAATATTTTTCCATATAGCATGCACACAGAAATATGTGCTGAGGAAATGAAAGAAACCAGGTTTGGGTGTAGGTGGAAGAAGCCATAGGTTAATTAGTCATTTATTAATATATTTCTTTATTCATTCCACATTAATTTAAGCCTCCACGTGTGCTAACTCAGAAATAGAATTAAATGAATATTTAATTTATGTGTCATTTTTAGGAAAAAGAGTTTGTGTTGGAGAAGGCCTGGCCCGCATGGAGCTGTTTTTACTCCTGACCACCATTTTACAGCATTTTACCTTAAAACCTCTGCTTGATCCAAAGGACATTGACACCACCCCAGTTGTCAATGGGCTAGGTTCTATACCGCCCTTCTATGAGCTCTGTTTCATTCCAGTCTGAATAAAGAGCAGGCTGTCAGATCTCAGAGCGAGACTCTCCAGCCTCATCTGAACAAGCCAGATGCTTTCTGTCCTGGGTGTTAGCCATTATCCACCTCTCCCTTAACAGCAGAAATGACATTCTGAGCCCTGTCTCTTCTAATTTTCCCCATCCTTTAAGACTCAGTTCAAATTTCCCTGCATGAAATAAAGCTCACCGTTTTGTCTCCAATGAGCTTCTTTTTATAACACAATTTTAAATCTAAACTACATCTCATCTGCAGTGTGTGCAAAATTGAAGGCATCTGATACATGTTGTATTTCTTTTATTAAAAATTAAAAATTGGAAATTATCCCATGAGTTAGAACTTTTTTAAAAACAATAATATATGAAATTCACTCATCTCTTTTTCCTATCTAGCTCTCCGGGGGAATGATCTCTTGACAATTTGGCATGTATACTTTCCGCATTTTCCCTATGGTTATTCAAATGTGATGCATATATTTGTATAGGTGTGTGTATATGTATGTGTATACACGTAGCAGAAAACAGAGGAAAATCATTTCACTCAGTGGGAATAACATGAGATAAAACTTGAATTTGTTGGTCTGTCCAAGAGTATCCTTCCTCTTCTCCCCTAGTGGTTAAAGTCGTATGCACACAGATATATTAAGGCAAAGAAGAGGGGAAGATAATATGTATGAATGGTTATATTTGAACACACACATCCAGAAATATACATGAGTGTTTTTATGTGTATGTTTGTGCATATATACATACACACATATGTATATATTTATATGTAATATAAATATGTTTATATACACATATATATTTATAAATAATATAGCTATGATTTGATGGTGACATTTATATAGTAACATATAGTGATACAAGCAGTATAAATAAATATATCTCATAATAACCTGTTGAATGGCTAAATAATTTTATAATATTTAATAATATTAAAATTACCTCACTATTCAAGGATATTTAGATTATTTTTTAACTTTTGCTACTTTTGAACTTTTGTTACATGCTACTACGTGCATATATCTTTTATTATTCCTGTACTATTTCTTTATGATACTTTCCTGGATGTGATGTGTCTACACATATATCTGCACATTTATTTTTCATAGATACTGAAGCATAATGCACTAAAAATTATATATGTTTACTTTTCTATCATGAGTGTAATAGAAACACTATTTGACCAAACCTTTGTATATGCTGCAGATTGAATTTTTTGGTATACTTAGTAATTTTTACTTATGTAGGATATCCTATCATCTGCAAATAATATTTTGTTGCAATGACCAGAAATTTTCTGAAATAACACCTATATCTATGTATCTCTGTCTGACTCATCACACACACACATACACACATATATTTACATACATATTTGTTTGTCAACATGGGAAAGTGATAAAAGTTATGAGGATTTGTGGGGACAAGACCACAGAGGATTTGGGACATCCATATTGGGAAGACTGATTTTTTATGTGATTTTACCCTTGACGTGATTGCTGATTTGAAATCAAGATCTGAGAGGCAGAAAGCCTGACTATAAAATGTCATTTTCCTAAATTAGACTTTAGAACCTGAAAATAATTTTTGGCACATTCCCAGGGCTAGTAGGAAAAAAATGGAGTTCAGAGCTAGCCAAGCAGGAAAGATCAAGTAAACACTTGGACTTCAGTTGAAGCTTGAAGGTGGCAATGAAGGTCTGCAACCAAGGATTAAGAATCAGCCTGAATTTGAAGAATCCTTATAAGACTAGAGTCCTCTTTAAATAATTTCAATCACTGAGTGCGTTACATTGATCCTCCCCTAAATATTTTCTGCTTGATGAGAGCATACTTTTGGCTGGAGCAAGGTAATGTCACCCAGAGCCTCAAATTATCATTGCATTATTTGCTGGACAATGTGTAGCACTCAGTAAAAATAAAAACTCAGCTAACAAAACGTGATCTTCTCAATAAATGTACAAAAAATTGATAAAGTTCAACATTTGTTTATGATAAACATTCTAGCAAATTGATAAAAATATGGGATTTTCTCATCCGAAAAAGATATCTCCAAAATCCTAGACAATGTTTATATCATGGTGAAATGTTGAACCTTTCGCCCGTAAGTTTGAAAAAAGTAAAGTTATACACTCTCATTAGTTCTATTCAATTTTAGACTGAAGGATGTGAGAAAAATGGTGTGGAATAATGACTTCAGAAAATTCTCTCCAACATAAAACAACGTGAGCACCAACAAAAATCACCTTTTTCAGAACTCTGGAAATTAGCCAAATCCTTGCATCAATCTGCAGTGTTTTCAGGAAAAATGGATAAATATCAGTAAGAACTATGAGCTTTGTGGTATTTTAACTTGCCTTATTCCCTTCCTTGATCTCCCCAGCCCTGAGGTAGCTTGCAAAGCTATAGACAAATAATCATGTCAAAAGCTGCCAGCTAACAGCCACTGAAGGTGGCAGACGGAGTTGGAGCTCCTTCAAAGCCTTATTCCCAGAGAATTGTCATTAGTTGACCTATCTTGTGGTTCCTTAGAAATAACCGACATGCAGGATTTTCTTTATTTGGTCTGACTATGAGCTTGCCAAGAACGAACAGCCTTTTCTCCAGACGCATTTGTTGAAAACAATTAGAAGCCATTTCTGAAAAGTGTGAATGCCTGGAGCTGTGGATAACAGTTGGGGAAATCAATAGACTAACCAAAAAGCTTAAAAGGAAAAGCCGGGGAATGAGATGTTCATAAGAGGCTTTGAAAAACTGTGACATATTACTGAGACATTATGGAAGTCCACACATGCTCAGAAAGACCTGAGAAGACCCTAAGCTCTCACCTCTGGCTAACCTTAAGGCTCTGTGTAAGCAAGAAGTGAAGAAGGCTAAGGCAGAATAATAAATAATAATAAACCGCCTGAATGAGTGTTGAAGTCATGCTCCAACACACAGATACCTCCTCTTGCAAAAACTAGGAGATTTTTCAGTTCTAAACTACTAAGGAAATATCTGTCTAATCATTAGATGAGCAGTAAGCTAGTTAGCAGAGGCTTTAGTGGATGCACATGACAAAGAATAGAAACTTTACAGAACTAGTTCAGAGTGTTCACTCAACAAAAATAAACATAAACTGTTAGGAATGTTCTATTTAGGTCTTGAGGGTGTAAACGTGTATCTGAATAAAAGTATACTGCTGGTGGTAAAGGAGTGTGGCCATAGGAACTGGATACAAGGTTAATATAAAAATGAATTTTATTTCTTTATATTAATGACACATAATTAGATGATGATATTGTTAACCATATAAAATAGACTAAACCCCTCCTCAGATACCTATAAATAAATCTAGTGTATAATGCACAACACCTCAACACTGCAAACTACATAATATTGCTGTGAGAAATTAAAGAATACCCAAATACATGGAGAGTTATACCACATTCATAAATTGAAAAAAATTAATATTCTTAAGTTGTCAGTCCTCAAAGTGTACTGTGGAGTAAATGAATTCTCAATCAAAATCTTATCAGAATTTCAGTGGGAACTGACCAAAAGATACTAAAATTTGTGAGGAAATGCAAACAAGCCATTATACTGACGACAACATAGAAGAAGAAAAAGAAGAAGGAGTAGAAGGATGGAGGACTTACACATCAGATATCAACACTTACTTTAAAGCTCTAATAATTAGGACAGTGTGGTATTGGCAGGTGGATAGCAACTTGGAATGGAATAGAATAGAGTTTATAAACAGACTTACACCTATATGGTCATGTGAGAATGCCACTTAATTTAATAGGAAAAGGATGATCTCAATAATTGATGCTAGATGAAATGGATATTCAGTTGGAAGAAAATGCAACTTGTTCCCTACAAGTTGTTTACAAACAGTAATTTGAGAAGGATCATAGATAGAAGTGTGAAAAATAAAACTATAAAGCCTCTAGTGTAAAACATAAGACGAAGTTTTTATGTCCTTGAGATCTGCAAACAACTTTTAAAAATAGGACACAAAAATCACTAATTATAAGAGATCGATAAATAGGTCTTTATTTAAATTAATATTTCAACTCTTATTCATCAAAATGTGCCGTTTAAGCTAATCAAAAGGCAAGCTACAGAGTGGGAGAAATACTTGCAGTTAATATATCAGTGAAAGGGTTTATAATCAGATTACATAAAAAACTAAAAAAAAAAAGACACCCTAAATATTTTTTAAATGGGAAAAATGTTTGAACAGTCACTTCACAGAAGAGGATATCCATGTGGTCATGAGAAAAGGTACTCAATTTTATTAGTTATATTGGAAATAAAAATTAAAACCACAAATGAATTACTAATACATACCAACCAAAATGGAAAAAACAAAGGCTGAAAATCCCAAGTGTTCATGATGATGTGCTACAATTGAAGCTCTCATATATTGCTGGTGGGTGAATAACTTGTTTCAAAACTCTGAAATGTTTGCTCATATGTTCTAAATCTAGACGCATGCCTATCCTTAGAGTCCAGAGACTTTACTCTTAGTTGTATACCCTGGAGAAAATGTGTGCACACATCTAAGAAAAGACATGAACAAGAGTGTTCACAATAGCTTTCTTCATAGTAGCCACAAACTGGAACTAACCCATTGTCCATTAACATTAGATAAACATATCATGTCATATTCATGCAATGGAATACAACTATCAATTAAAAAGTACAAACCAGAGCTACTTGTGGAAACATGTGTAAATATCATAGATATAAGGCTGAATGAAAGAGCAGACATCAAAAAATTCATTGTGTAAGATTCTATTTTTGTACGTTTGTAGAATAGGCAAAACTAACCTTCATTGACGGAAGTCAGAATAATGGTTTATTCTGGTGAGTAGACTGGAAAAGGCCAAGGGAGAGCGTCCTGGGGTGTTGGAAAATGTTTTAGATCTTGATGTGGATGGTGCTTATGAAGGTGTATAGATATCTAAAAATTCACCAAAAAGTCTATTTTTTTTTTTATTGCAGTAACATTGGTTTATAACATTGCAAAAATTTCAGGTGTACATCATTGTACTTCTATTTCTGAATGGACTACATCATGTTCACCACCAAAATACTAATTACAACCCATCACCACACACATGTACCGAATTATCCCTTTCACCCTCCACCCTCCCCCCTTCCCCTCTGGTAACCACCAATCCAATCTCTGTCCCTATGTGTTTGTTTATTGTTGTTATTATCTACTACTTAATGAAGGAAATCATACGGTATTTGGCCTTCTCCCTCTGACTTATTTCACTTTGCATTATACCCTCAATGTCCATCCATGTTGTCACAAATGGCTGGATTTCGTCGTTTCTTATGGCTGAGTAGTATAAATATAAAATACATCCAGTAAAGTGCGTTAATTTTAAATAGACAAAAAGTCTATTTAAAATTAACGCACTTTACTGGATGTATTTTATATTTCAACAGAGCAAAAGCTAAATCAAATAAGCACACTTACAGAAAACAAGATACTTACAAAATTATGAGAATAAAGAGAAGACCATAGAAAGAAAAAGCTGTTAAATCTAAGTACTAGAATTATCTGAAAGTGGCAATATAGCAAGTATGACGGAAATGTTTATAGAAATATAAACAGAAAGATAAAGAATGCCAGCATAAAATCAGAAAATATTAAAAAATATTAAATAGAAATTTCATTTTAATTTCCAGGTTATTGAAGTATAATTCACAAATCAAACTAGCATATGTTTAAGGTACAATCTGATGGTTTGATATACATTGTGAATGATTACCACAGTCAAGTTAATTAACACATCCATCACCTCAGAGTGACCTTTTTTTTTTTGGTGTGTTGAGGACACTTAAGGTCTACTCTCTGGAAATTTCAAGTATACAGTAAAGTATTATTAACAATATTACCATGCTGTACATCTAGATCTCTAGAACTTATTCATGTTATAATGCAAAATTTGTCCACTTTGTCTAATATCTCCCCATTTCCCCCACCCTCATCTCCCAGCAATCACCATTCTATTCCCCGTATCTGTGATTTTGCCTTTTTAAAAAATATTCTACATAGAAGTGATACCATATACTATTTCTATTTCCCTGTCTGGTTTATTTCATTCAGTATAACCCCTACAGTTTTATCTACATCATTGCAAATGGCAAGATTTCCTTTTTTATGGCTAAATAATATTCCACTATATATTATATTATATTTTCTTTATCCATTCATTCATCAGCAGACTTAGGTTGTTTCTATATCTTGGCTATTGTGAATAATACTGCGGTGAACACAGGAATGCAGATATCTGTTTGAGACACGGATTTCATTTTCTTTGGATATATACTCAGAGGTGGGATTTGTGGATTATATGATAGCTCTATTTTTAATTTTTTGAGGAATCTCCATACTCTATTCCATAATAACTGTAACAATTTACATTCCCACAAACCGTGTATGTCTCCTTTCCTCTACTCTCTTGCCAGCACTTATTTTCTGACTTTTTGATAACAGTCATCAAACTGATGTTAGATGATATCTAACTGTGGTTTTGATTTGCATTTCCATGGTGATTAGTGATGTTGAGCACCTCTTCATGTACCTGTTGGCCATTTGGATGTCTTCTTTGGAAAAATGTCTATTCAGATTCTCTGCCCATTTTTTTAATTGGATTTTTTCCCCTATTAGTTGTACAAGTTCTCTATATATTTGGGATATTAACCTTAATCTCATATATGATTTGAAAATATTTTCTCCTATTCTGTAGGTTGCTGTTTCGTTTTGATAATGGTTTCCTTTGGTCTCTAGAAAGCTAGAGGCTTTCTAGTTTGATGTAGTTCCACTTGTTTATATGGCCTTTTGTTGCCTTTTATTTTGGTGTCAAATCCAAAAAATTATTGCCAAGACCAATGTCAAGGACAATATCCCCTATCTTCTAGCTCTTACCTTCAAGTAGTTAGTCAATTTTGAGTTGATATTTTTGTGTGGTCTAAGGTAGTGGCCCAGTTTCATTCTTTTGCATGTGGCTGTCCAGTTTTCCCAACACCATTTACTGAAGAGACTACTTTTTCACCCTTGTATATTCTTGGCTCCCTCATCATAAATTATTGACTATATATGTGTAAGTTTATTGTTGGGCTCTCTGTTCTCTTCCATTGATTTATGTCTGTTTTTATGCCAATACCATAATGTTTTGATTAAATGGCTTTGTAATAGAGTTTGAAATATAGAACTGTGATGCCGCCAGCTTTGTTCTTCTTTCTCAATTACTTTGGCTATTTGGGCTCATTTGTGGTTCCGTACAAATTTTAGGACTGTCTGTTCTATTTCTGTGAAAAATGCCATTGGAATTTTGATAGGGATTGCATTGAATCTGTACATTTCTTTGGGTCCTATGGACGTTTTAACAGTATTAATTCTTCCAGTCCATGAACATGAAATATCTTTTCATTTATTTATGTCTTCTTCAATGTCCCATAGTTTTCAGGGTACAGGTCTTTTACCACCTTGGTTAAATTTATTCATAGGTATTTTATTCTTTTTGATCAAATTGCAAATTGGATTGTTCTCTTACTGATAACTCATTAATAGCATGTAGAAACACAACTAATTTTTGTGTACTCATTCTGTATCCTGCAACTTTCCTGAATCATTTATTTGTTCTGACAGTTCTTTGGTGGAATCTTTAGGATGTTCTCTATATAATGTCATGTCATGTCATCTGCAAATAGAGACAATTTTACTTCTTCCTTTCCTATTTGGATGCCTTTTATTTCTTTTTCTTGCCAAATTGTTCTCACTAGAACTTGAAGTACTCTGTTGAATAAAAGCGAGAGAGTGGCACCGTTGTCTTATTCCTGACATTAGAGGAAAAGATTTAGTGTTTTAATGTTGAGCATGATGTTAGAGGTGGGCTTGCCATGTACAGCCTTTATTATGTTCAGGTACATTCTTTATGTATTCACTTTGTTGAGAATTTTTATCATGAGTGAAAATTTGAATTTTGTCAAATGCTTTTTCTGTATCTGTTGAAAGGAACATATTTTGATTGATTTGCAGGTGTTGAACCATCCTTGCATCCCTGGAGTAAATCTGGCTTGATCATGGTACATGATCCTTTTAATATATTTAAATCAGTCGGATAATATTTTGTTGAGGATTTTTAGATCTATGTTCATCAGGGATATTGGCCTGGAACTTTCTTTTCTTGTAATGTCCTTGTCTGGTTTTTGTATCAGGAAAATGCTGACCTTGCAAAATGAGTTGGAAATGTTCCCTCTTCTTCTATTTTTTGGAAATGTTTGAGAAGGATTGGTATTAATTCTTCATTAAATGTTTGGTAGAATTTACCAGTGAAGCCATTTGGACCTGGAGACTTTTGTATGCTGGGAGGTTTTTTTTTCCCCCTTCTTTTAGAGACACTCATCCTGGGAAACTACCTCATTTTAAAAACAGAAAGAAATTACAACCAGTTTGGATAATTTTTTGACAACAGATTCTAAAAATACGTTTCTGTCGTATGACTCAGTAATTCCACTCTTAGTTATATACTCGAGATAGTTGAATGCACATATCTACTAATAGATATGTCCAAGGATTCTGACGGCAGCTTTATTCCTCATAGTACAGATTGAAAACAACACAATTGCCCATCGACAGTAGAATGGATATATTAATTTTGGGATGTTCATACAATTGATTATGCACCAAGAGAAAAAAGCAAATGCTGCTCCACGCGAATATGGAGGAAACCCACAGTCGCAATGATGAATAAAAGAAGCCGACACAAAGATTGCATCTGTATGATTCCATTTATAAGAAATTAAAGAGATTAAACTAATCTATAGTGATAGAAGTCGGAGATAGTGGTTTTCTCTGGGACCTGCGACAGGGAAGGGGCACAATGGATCCATATATCATACTGAGTTATACAATTTATGCCCTTCATTTTTTTATACCTCAATTTAAAAAAATAGAAATAGTGGGATGGACTAGCTTGTGGAACTGAGAATTTTTTGTTAACCAAGAATCATCAAAAAGTCTCTGTTCACATTATAGAAAAAACAAGAAACTAGTTACATGCTAGGTTTAAGTCATTTGGATAATCCCACATAAAAATGTTTCAATATTGATTATGTTTATTTTTGCTTTACAGATGTATACATATGTTGAGATTAGCTTTAATCTTTGGGTGAATTCTGAGAAAATACGCTGTAAAAAATGAGTTTAAGTTCTACCTAGCTCAAACAGTACACAGAAATCAGTGATCTCAGAGCAGAAAGAATGAAAGGAAAAATGAGTCTTCTCAATGGTTGTGTGTACCAATTTTTATAAAATTCTTATAAAAATTCAATACCAACTTGTTATGTGAGCTCATTTATTTTATTTTTTAATTTTTATTTTTTTATTGAGATATAGTTGGCATATCATATTATATTAGTTTCAGGTGTACAAAATAATGATTTGATATTTGTATATATTGCAAAATGATCACCACAATAAGTCTTGTTAACAACTGTCACTATACATAGTTACAATATTTTTTTTCTTCTGACTAGAACTCTTAAGGTCTACTCTCTTAGCAACTTTCCAGTATGCAACATAGTATTATTAACTATGGTTACCATGCTGTATGTTGGGAGGTTTTTGATTACTGATTCAATTTCCTTACTAGTAATCAGTCTGTTCAGATTTTGTATTTCTTCATGATTCAGTCTTAGTAGGTTTTATATTTCTAGGAATTTATCCATTTATTCTAGATTGGGCAATTTGTTGGTGTATAATTGGTCATAGTAGTCTCTTATGATCTGTTGTATTTCTGTGGTATCATTTGTAATATTTCCTCTTCCATTTTTGAATTTGTTTATTTGAGTCCTCTCTTCTTTTTCTGGGGAGTCTATCTGAAGATTTGCCTATTTCGTTTATCTTTTCAAAAAATCATCTCTTAGCTGCATTATTATTTCTATTGTCTTTTACTCTCTATTTTATTTGTTTTCACTCTGATCTTTGTTATTTCCTTCCTTTACTATCTTTGGGTGTAGTTTCTTCTTCTTTTCCTAGTTCCTTGCGGTTTAAATTTATTTTCTTTATTTGAAATACCTATTTCTTAAATTAGCATTTAACACTGTGGGCCGCCCTATTAGAAATACTTTTTGTGCATCCCATAAGTTTTGTGCCTCACATCCAAAGATATATCCAAAAACAATGACTGCAGCCAAAATTTGAATACCAGAGACTGAAATTTTCAGTCTTGGCTAAGGAAACACCTTGATCTTTGAACCTTTATCATGTTGTCTTTTAGAGGGCATTCTCTCTACTAATTTGTTGTGGTTATAAAACTATTAGCAAACTAAAACAAAACAAAAAATTTATGTTGTATTTCCACTTTCATTTGTCTCAAGATGTTTTTGGATTTCTCTTTTAATTTCTTCTCTTACCCATTGGCTGTTCAGTAGCATATTATTTCATCTCCACATACTTTTGAATTTTCCAGTTTTCTTATAATTGATTGCTAGTTTCATACCATTTGTCTTGATTTGATTTCAATCTTCTGAAATATATTAAGACTTGCTTTGTAGTCTAATATATGATCTAGTCTGGAGAATGTTCCATGTGTGCTTGAAAAGAATATGTATTCTGCTGCCTTTAGTAGAATGTTTTGTAAATGTCTTTTAATTCCATCTGGTCTAAAATATCATTTAAGCCCAAAGTTTCTTTATTGATTTTTCGTCTGGATAATCATCCTTTGATGAAAATGGGGTATTGAAGACCCCTACTATTATTGTGTTGCTATATATTTCTCCCTTTAGATTTATTAATATTTGCTTTATATATTTAGGTGCTCCTATGTTAGGTGCATCATTCTTTTTTCTCTTTGTTCCTCTAACTGGCTAATTTCCAGTGTCTCATTCCAGTTTCCTAATTATTTTTTATGCATGATAGAGTGTGCCTTGAATCTCTCAGTTGAAATTTTCAGTTCAGTAATTGTATTCTTCTGTTCAAGGATTTTTGTTTGGTTCTTTTTTATGAATTCTATTTCTTTATTAAACTTTTCATTTTGTTTGTGTATTGTTTTCCTGATTTTGTTTAGTTATCTGTGTTCTCTTGCACTTCATTGAGATTAATTAAGATGATTATTTTGAATCCTTTTCAGACAATTCATAGATCTCTATTTGTTGTTATTGGTTATTTGTTAGTTTTTTTTGATGGTGTTAAAGGTGACTGATTCTTTAGGGACTGTGTAGCCTTGTGTTTGTGTCTATGCATTTGAAGTAACAAACATCTATTCTAGTCTTCACACACTGGTTTTGACAGGTCAAGATCTTCTCCTGTTTGGTCCCAGGGTGGTGGGATTGCCTCTGTGGTCTCAGGTGAGTGGGGTTGGAGCGAGATATCATGGTTGCTGCTGGGTCGGCACTAAAGTCTGTGATTGTCAAGCTTGTTACCAGGTGCTTAGAGGGATGTGCATCCTGGGCATTTGATATGCCTCCAAGACCTTGATCTGTAGGGCTGATGTTGGGACAAAAGTCTGCTTCAGAGTTCACAGTTGAGTCTGCAGATGCTGTGCCTTTTACCACGTTTTTGGACAGGTGTGGCTCCTGTTGGTTCCTTGGAAGGGCTCTCACTGAGTTATTGGGTGGGTCCTTCATTGGCAGGACTATTCCCCAAACTGTAGCTGAGAGTGACTGGAACCGAGTTACAGGGCCACTTCTGGCTTTGCCATTGGACTGAGTTTGGTGGGCCAACGTCTGGGGTCACAGATGGGTGTGTCTCTTGCTAGACCTTAGATAGGTAGGATAGCTCCAGACAGTGACTAAAAGGGGCTGGAGATGCATCACAGCCTGCTTCAAGGTCCGCAGCTGGGGCCCCTGTTAGATGGCCTGATACCAAAGTATATGTGGCAGGGATCCTTCTGTGCTCCCTGGTGGACTGTGCTGATTGCAGGATCAATGCTAATGGGGCTGCAGCTGAGTCTACAGGGGGATGGAGCTGTTGTCAGGACCGTGGTTGGCAAGCCTGCCTCCTGAAGGCCTGCCTTCTCAAAATGGCCCTCTTCGGTCTTAGACTCCCATGGGGTTGTGCAACCTCGTTCCTGGATCCTAATGCCCCTACAAAGGCAGTTTTGTGCATGGATTTCTGACAAATTATTGTTTCCCTGCAAGGATATGAATGGGAAATCTTGTATCCTAGCATCTTGATGATGTGTGGTGATACCTTTTTAAATAAAATGCAAAAGGCACAATACATGAAGAAAATAAAATTGATAAACTGGACTTCATTAAAAGTAAATAATTGTTGCTCTGTGAGAGACACTGTGAAGAGAATGAGAAGACAGGGTGAAATATTTACAAAAACAATGGACTGTTATACAAAATATAAAAGAACATTTAAACTCAACAATAAGGTAATGAACAACCTAATTGAAAAATGGTCAAAAAATCTGACAGACACTTTATCAAAGAAGATATGCTGATGGAAAATACGCAGGTGAAAAGACATTCATCATATATCATCAGTGAATTCAAAATTAGTCAACAATGAGATATTGATACACAACTCTAGAATGGCTAAAATTCAAAACCCTGACAACACCACATGTTGACAAGATGTGTAACAACAAGAATTGTCATGAATTGCTGGTGGGAATGGAAAATGGTAAAGTCAGTGTGAAAAACACTTTGGAAGTTTCTTACAAAACTAAAGATAGTTTTACCATATGATCCAGCAATCACACTCCTTGGTATTTACCAAATGAGTTGAAAACACAAAAACTTGCACATGAATTTTTGTTGCAGCTTCATCCATAATGGACAAAGCTTGGAAGGAACCAAGATATCCTTCAGTAGGTGAGTGAATAAGTAAACCATGGTACAACTATACAATGGAATATTGTATTGTGCCAAAAGAAATGAGCTTTGTAGTCATGAAATGACATGGAGGCACCTTTAATGCATATTACTAAGTGAAAGAAGGCAATCTGAGAAGACTATTTATTGTGTGCTTCCAACTATACGACGTTTAGGAAGAGGAAAAACTATGGAGATAGTAAAAGGATCAGCAGTTGCCAAGCACTTGAAGGAGGGAGGAATAAATACGTGGAACACACAGGATGTGATTTATAAGGCACTGAAATTATTCTGTATAATACTATAAGGGTGTATACATGTCCATGTACATTTTTCAAAACCTATAGAATGTAGAACACAAAAAGTGAACCCTAATATAAACTGTGGACTTTCATTAATAATCATGTATTGATGATGGTTTTATCACTCGTAACAAATGTTCCACTCTGGTGTGGGATGTCGATGGTGGGAGAAACTATGTGTGAGTGTGGGAAGGAGTATGTGGGAACTTTCTGTACTTTTTGCTTAATTTTTCTATGAATCTAAAACTGCTCTAAAAAGTAATGTCTATTAATTAAAAAAATATAACAGCTCTAAGCCACAACTCAAGCCAAGCCAAAGTTTGCGTTACTCTGACTGTAGAGGGCTTCACACTGATGGTCTCCTGTCCATCCATTTGGTCAGCAATGGGAAGTCTCTTCAATGTGAGAAGTCACTGAACTTGGAGTGGGGAAACCTGGATTCTAAGACAAGGTCTTGCTTTGGTGACACTTCACTTCACTGAGTTACAAATTGCCCATTCCTAAAAATAAAGATTAGACTCACTGGTTTCAGAGATATCTTCTATCTCCTAATTATGTATGATTCTTTCATTCTATTAAAGAAAGGACCAGGGTATCCCCTCAGTAGGGGGAAGGAGGACCAGGGCAGAGATATGTGTCTCTCCGGGAATAAAAACATTACTCTTAAGAGAGCAACTGAGCTTTTTATACCTAAAATATGTTAGTGAATATCTCGTAGAGTTTAAGGCTATGTGAGTCAAGCAGCAAATTACAGCTTCTCTTTGTTCTAGATAAAAGGTTCACTGAGACCTAGACTCACGCGAGTTCCAAAGGTTACAAAACTAAGCTTTTTGAACTCTGTTTTAATCAACAGTCGCTGTGATTATTAACTAAATAAATATTTATTTTTAACATCACTTTTTAGAGTGTATTATGCAATACTGAATCATAGTGCACACTCAGTAAATGTGGGGAACTTGCTTGAACTCAACGGTTTGCTTGGAGGCAGCATGCAGGGCTCCGTGGGGGGGGGGGTGAGCTCTACCACCTGCAGTCTGTGTGTCCTTGGCCAAGGTGCTGAAACCCCAAGGCCAGCTTCCTCATCATTAAAATGGGAGTGATTTTACGTTAGGTAAAGACAATTTAGAGAACCAAAAGGGTTATGATGGGTGTGAAAATTCTCTAATTCTAAGTCTCCCTGTAAACATGACAACTAAAACATTTTGTAACTAGGGTCTTGACAAATCTTAATTTTTCCCTTCCTAAATGGGCTTAGAAATAATTGCACTAAGCAATGTGGAACAAATATGATGATATCTTTACAGAACATGCCTTTGTACAAGCATTGCCATTCTTATCTGCTAATGTATATCATTCCAGTGATATTTATATCCTCATGACCGCTCGCTGTATGTTGTCTCCTGTCTACATGTTGTGGTGGTTCTGTGCTGTGGGTCTGTTTGATGAAGTTCCTGCCTCCCATCCTCCACTGAATCCACACCTGTTGTTCTGTCTAGAATCTCCAAATACATACAGTACCTCATTTCATTATTTCTGACAATGACAGGCCAAAAAGCAAGAGAAGCAGCTGTGTCTAGAAAGCAATTGGGAGGCAGGGGAAGCCATAGTTTCTCAAGATAGGCCCCCTAAATTCTCTGAGATTGACTCTTCCCTTAGTTACACTGAGCAAGATACTTCTCTACAGTGACAGAGAGAGTAACAGATGGAGAATCTTTGGCCGTTTTATCCTTAGAGTCAAATAGGTGACATTTATTTAATGTGAAGCCTGTTATTTTGTGAACAGGGTCAATGAGGTATAAATTCAGAGTGATTACTATTTGGAGGTTTTGTTTTGTTTTTCAAAAATTGTTCTTGAGGCAGCTGTGGTGTAAGCCACAGTGCACCACAATGGGCATCAGAAGGTCTCAGTTCTAATCTCAGTCCTGCCACCTGTGAGCTCTGTGATTCCAGAGTCTCCTTTTATCCATTTTAAAAATAAAAAATGATAAAGTCTATTCTCCAGTGATTTTTAGGGGGTTTAATGGTAAAAGGTACGTAGGTTTACTCAGCCATTTACTTGATATATATACAGTTATTCAAGATATGAGTTATGCTAGCTATTTTATGTTTAGGCAGCTATAATGTTAGTATAATACATTAAAATATTTAAAGGCTTCCATTTTCAAGGACAAAGGATCTTAGTGTTTGATAAAACATTACAACATTTTTTATATATAAGAAATAGGATGCACTGGGTTCCCCTAAAGTTCTTAATTCCGAGTTGATCATCAGTCTGAGAATCCAGAATATTGAGCATTGTTTTGGATGGAATCCCTCCAGTAGTTCTTAATCCTAGTTGCATTTGAAATCTCCTCAGGATTTTTGTGTGTGTGTGTTTTTTAATTACCACTTCCTGAGTTGTATCTCAGAATCTCAAAGATAAGGAATTAGAAAGAAGAAGAGCGAGGCTACAGAACACTTTATTTTTATCCTTATCAGTAGACCAAACGTCCACTCAAAAGAGATTAGAGTTGGTTTAGCTCATTGATTGGTCTCTTTTTACATCAGAGAGGCACATGTTCAATTAGCAGAGAGTGTTGTAAAAGCTTTGGATTTCAGGCTCACAGTTGTCTAAGTAAGAAGAGACAATGGATCCACTTGTAGTTCTGGTGCTCTGTCTCTCCTATTTGCTTCTCCTTTCACTCTGGAAACAGAGGTCCAGGAAAGTGAGGCTCCCACCTGGCCCCGCTCCTCTCCCTGTTATTGGAAAAATCCTACAGTTAGATGTTAAAGACAATAGCAAATCATTAAGCAATGGAAGTGTGTTTTATGCTTTTCCAGTGGCTTGCAAAGGGTAGACAAACTAATCTTCACTTTTAAATAAAATATATTCCTGGTGACAAATGATTAAAATAGATCATTGCACAGAAAATACTCCTATTGCGTTCCAATACTTCCATTGCTTTTTTTTCAGTTTGTCCTTGTCAGATAGTAGAATGAAGTAATGCATTTTGGGAGAACAAAAACATTTAAGTCGGCAAAAGTCTGGAGTATTGCTGCCCTTAATTATTTCATGTTTTCATTTGCTGTGATCTTTTGCTTGAAGGCAAATGGTAATGTAAGTGTTGTGATTAGAGCCTTCACTCAAGAAGTTATTTTCTCTATGACCTATAGGTTTTGTTCGACTAGTCATGAAAATAAAACTTCCCTGAAGAAAGAAATTTTGTCTAATGTCAAGAAATAGTTATGGGCTCAGGATCAGCAAAAATGAGTGAAAGAAAGAATCATTCAGGATCCATGGGGTGGTAACAGAATCCTTTTGGATTTTTAAAAAGCTGCTGTCTATACCCTATGAATGCTGCAGGATTGAAGAAATTGTTTTTCCACGAAATGCTGCATGTTCTGGCATTGCCTCTGTGATGCTTGTTCTCCTTCTGTGGTAGTAACATAAGTGGTTTCAAGTTGGAGTGGGTTTAGACCCATCTGGGCTCATTTTTAAAAATATAGATTTCTTGTATTCATTATGCGGCTACTAAATCAGGATTCCTATGGGAAGAGCCCTAGAGGTGACACCCTGAAGCAATCAGCCAAATGGGGGAGGCACTGAGGACTGATAAATTGCTCAAGCATCAGATGTTGACAAAACCTAAGTTCAAATTTGGATCTTCTGTTTATCAGCCATGGTACACTGCAAAAGAATTTGCATTTCTCTGACTTCAGTTTCTTTATTTGTGAAACAGAGCAAATAAACTTGCTGAATGTGTTGATGTGAGGATTAGATATAATCTGTGTAGCAATGGCCTAGGTCACTGTGTGGTACATCATAGGTCATCCATATGTAGCAGCTATAATCATCATATTTATGAATAGAATTCAGAAGTATTTAAAGCTGTGATGGCAGAATAAAAATATAAAATGATGATAATATCAATCTGAATCATGCACAAAATATAGACCAAATTGTGACTTCTTTTGCTAATATTTGCATTTTCTTTCCATTTCCCAGCTCTCAAAAGTCTATGGCCCTGTGTTCACTCTATATTTGGGCTTGAAGCCCACCGTGGTGCTGCATGGATATTAAGTAGAGAAGGAAGCCCTGACTGATCTGCAAGAGGAGTTTTCTGGAAAAGGCTGTTTCCAAGTGATTGAAAGAGCTAATAAAGGACATGGTACATGTGTGTGTGCATGTTCAGCGTTGTTAATGGGGTGGGGAGAATGCAAAATAAGAATTGAAGGATCTCTTCAGCAGAGCTTGGTCCACCCAAGAGGCTGCCAAGTGTCAGCTTCCTTTTCCTTGCCGAGAACCTCCCTTCCGGCTTGTTTCCCCTCTGATAGGAATAGTGTTCAGCAATGGGAAGAGATGGAAGGAGATACAGCGCTTTTCCCTCACGACCTTGAGGAATTTCGGGATGGGGAAGAGGAACATTGAGGATCCACTTCAAGAGGAAGCCCGTTGCCTTGTGGAGGAGTTGAGAAAAACCAATGGTGAATGATGCTATACTCTGTAACTCTGACCTTAACAGACTGCTGTCTTCTCTAATAACATCCTTGAAAATGTTTCAGGAGCGGCCAAATCTTTCGTTACAGGTAGTGGCTGCCAGCTGTCAGGTGGAAGAGGGAGAGTGTGAAGCAGAGAACCAAGAGAGCTTTTGTGTATGTTTGCTTCTTGTGTGTGTACACTCGTGATTGTGCATACAGTGTGGGTGTAAAAGGTCCTTTAATCCTATTCTCTCCCAGCTTTGTTTTGTTTATTTTCAAATCATTACATTATAAAAGTAGGTTTTTGAGTCTCATTTTTCAAAAGAATTAAAGAGCATTGTTTTTCCCGTAGCGTAATTGTGGGTTGCCTATTCCAAAGCATCTCACTAGGGAATGTTTGTCAAGTGTGAATTACCTTTCATACCCTTATATTGTCAAACTAGCTGACATGTGATTTCTCTTAATTGGACTGTATCTGTACTGTCAGCCTCACCTACAAGTCTGAGGGTTTCTTCCAACATCCCCACCTACACTTCCCACCAGTTATGATACTACATATGGTTTATAATTTAATGTATGGCTTTAATTGCTTTGGCATATCTTTGTGCAGTTCTCATTAATTATAATTTTTGTGGGAACAAAGCATGACTTAAAAAGTGTGAGCATGGATTATTTAATATTACTCACTACTTACTGTATTGTCACAGATTTTACAAATTTTTTGCTACAGCATAATTCTGCAAAATACACAAATACTAAGTTGTACAATGACTTATTTAAGTAGACCTCAACTATTATTAATCCCTATCCCTAACAGTAATTGGCTCTGTTTTCAGTTTTGCTTAACATTTTCCCATTTTTATTGTATTTAGGGTTAAATTTTATGGTAGTTATACACCTCCCACTGTCAGCTCTACTAACCTATGAAGTGCTTTTCACAATGACACTGATTTTCTACTTGGATTCCAAACTACTGTGTTTTAAAATTATTCTCCCAATTGAAGTGAAAGGAAAGACTGCAAATCATATTTTACCTGTGAATCTCTTTCTCACATAACACACACATCCCCTAGGCATTCCAGACTATCCTCTACCTCCTTAGCTAAGATAAAACTTTTTTTGAAAGCTTAGAATCCTGGAATGTGTAAAGGAGCCAGGCATAGAATCAGGTAACACAACAGGTTTCCTATTATACAATGCCTTATTGTTTCTGCACATCATTTGTGATTCAAGTGACTTTCAACTGAATCTATAGAAGTGTATTTGGGATCTTTTTACATGTAAATTTTATCGGTCATTTGATTACAATTTCATTGTTCAGATCCCCACAAAAAGAAAACCTTTCCTCTACTTTAATTTCTTTACCTGTAAATGATAGAATTAATCAGAATGATGGTTAAATTTTTAAAAAAAAATTTTATTGAGGTCATATTGGCTTATAACATTGTGTAAATTTTAAATGTACATTATTATATATGAATTTCTGTATATCCTGTGTCCTGTTCACCGCCAATAGTCTAGTTTTTGTCCATCACCATACATATGTTCCTCTTTACTCCTTTCACTCTCCCCCCACTCCCTTCCCCTTTGGTAACTCCTAATCTGTTCTCCTTATGTATGTGTTTGTTCATTTTCCAAATATGAGTGATATCATATGGTGTTTGTCTATCTCTGTTGGCTTATTTCATTTAGCATAATACCCTCAAGGTCCATTCTTGTTGTTGCAAATGGCCCGATTTTGTATTTTTTAGAGCTGAGTGGTATTCCATTGTGTATATATACCACACCTTTATCCGTTCTTCCATTGATGGGCACTTGGGTTGCTTCCACATCTTGGCTATTGTGAATAATACTGCAATGAACATACGGCTGCATGAATCTCTTTGAATTGTTGATTTTGTTTTCTTTTGATAAATACCCAGTAGTGGGATAGCTGGATCATATGGTACTTCTATTTTTAAGTTTTTGAGAAATTTCCATATTGTTTTGTATAGTGGTTGCACACGTTTGCATTCCTACCAGCAGAGTATGACGGTTCCTTTTCCTCCACATCCTTTCCAAGATTTGTTATTTTTCGTCTTGATAATTTATAATTACCATTCTGACAGGTCTAAGGTGACATCTCATCATAGTTTTGATTTGCAATATCCTAATAATTAGTGATGTTGCACATTTTTTCAGATGCCTGTTGGCTATCTGTGTATCTTCTTTGGAAAAATTCTCTTCATATTCTCTGTCCATTTTTATTGGGTTGCTTTTTGTTGTTGTTGTTGAGTTGTATGAGTTCTTTATATAATTTGGAAATTAAGCCCTTGTCAGGTATATGATTTGCAAATATTTCCTCCCAGTTGGTGGGTTGTCTTTTTATTTTGTTCATGGTTTTCTTTGCCTTGCAGAAGTTTTTTAGTCTGATGTAGTCCCATTTGTTTATATCTTCTTTTGTTTTCCTTGCCTGATTAGACACGGTATTCAAAAAAATGCTGCTAATACTGATGTCAGAGAGTGTACTGCCTATATTTTCTTGTAGGAGTTTTTGGTTTCAGGTCTTCATTCCATACTTTAATCCAGTTTCAGTTAATTTTTGTGTATGGTGTCAGATAATGGTCTACTTTCATTCTTTTGTATGTGGTTGTCCAGTTTTCCCAACACTATTTATTGAAGAGAATTTCCTTTCTCTGTTGTATGTTCTTGGCTCCTTTGTCAAAGATCAGCTGCCCATAGATGTGTGGTTTTGTTTCTGGGCTTTCAATTTTGTTCCACTGGTTTCTGTATCTATTTTTCTGCTGGTACTATGCTGTTTTGATTACTATAGCTTTGTAGTACAATTTGAAGACAGGGATTGTGCTGCCTCCAGCTTTGTTCTTCTTTCTCTTGATTGCTTTGGCTATTTGTGGTCTTTTGTTGTTCTATATAAATTTTAAGATTCTTTGTTCCATTTCCATGAAGAATGTCATTGGGATTATGATTGGGATTGTATTGAATCTGTAGACTGCTTTAGGTAATATAGACATTTTAACTGTGTTTATTCTTCCAATCCATGAGAAGGATATATCTTTCCATTTCTTTATGTCGTCTTTGATTTCTTTCAATAATGTTTTATAGTTTTCAGTGTATAGGTCTTTCACTTCCTTGGTTAAATTTATTCCTAGGTATTTTACTCTTTTTGTTGCAATTGTAAATGGGATTGTATTCTTAATTTCTCTTTCTGCTGCTTCGTTGTTAGTGTATAGAAATGCAACTGACTTTTGTATGTTGATTTTATACCCCGAAACATTGCTGTAGTTGTTGGTTATTTCTAATAGTTTTCTGGTGGATTGTTTAGGGCTTTCTATATGTAGAATCATGTCATCTGCAAATAGCAAGAGTTTTACTTCTTCCTTTTTATTTGAGTCTCTTTTATTTCCTTTTTCTTGCCTAATTGCTCTGGCTAAAACTTCCAGTACTATGTTGAGTAAGTGTGGCCAGAGTGGGCACTCGTGTCTTGTTCCCATTCTCAGAGGAATGGCTTTCAGTTTTTCATTGTCAAGTATGGTGTTCGCTGTGGGTTTGTTATATATGGTCTTTATTATGTTAAGATACTTTACTTCTATATACATTTTATTGAAAGTTTTTATAACAAATGGGTGGTTGATCTTGTCAAATGCTTTCTCTGCATCTATTGAGATGGTTGTGTGATTTTTATTTCTCATTTTGTTAATGTGGTGTACCACGTTGAGTGATTTGCAGATGTTGAACCATCCGTACCTCCCTGGAATAAATTCCACTTGATTATGTTGTATAATCCCTTTAATGTATTGGTGTATTTGATTTGCTGACATTTTGTTGAAGATTTTTACATCTATGTTCATCAATGATATTGGCCTGTAGTTTTCTTTTTTTGTGTTGTCCTTGTCTGGTTTTGGTATCAGAGTAATGTTGGCCTTGTAGAATGAGTTAGGAGGCATCCCATCCTCTTCAATATTTCAGAATAGTTTGACAAGGATAGGTATTAAATCTTGTTTGAATGTTTGGTAGAATTCACCAGAGAAGCCATCTTGTCCTGGGGTTTTGTATTTTGGGAGGTTTTTGTTACGGTTTCAATCTCTTTATTTGTGATTGGTCTATTGGGATTCTCTGTGTCTTCTTTATTCATTTTTGGGACGTCATATGTATCTAAGACTTTATCCATTTCTTCTTGGTTAGACAATTTGTTGGCATGTAGCTTTTCATAGTATTCTGCTATAATCCTTGTATGTCTGTGGTATCTGCTGTCATTTCTCCTCTTTTAATTCTGATTTTATTTATTTGAGTCTTCTCTCTTTTTTTCTTAGTGAATGGGCTAAAGATTTGTCAATTTTATTTCTCTTCTCAAAGAACCAGTTCTTCATTTCATTGTTCCTTTCTACTATTTTTTTAAAACTTTTCTTTTACTTTTTGTGAGGAAGATCAACCCTGAGCTAACATCCATGTCAATCCTCCTCTTTTTTTTGCTGAGGAAGACTGACCCTGGGCTAACATCTGTGCCTATCTTCCTCCACTTTATGTGGGATGCCGCCACAGCATGGCCTGACAAGCAGTTCATAAGTGCACAACTGCGATCTGAACCCAGGGCGCAAGCAGCAGAGCACGCACACTTAACCGCTATGCTACACGGCCAGCCCCTCTACTATTTTATTTTTAAGTCTCTATTTCATTTATTTCTGCTCTGATTTTTACTATTTTACCCCTTTTACTAACTTTGGTTTTGTTCTTCTTTTTCTAGTTATTTTAGATGTAATTTAAGATTACTTATTTGAGATTTTCTTGTTTGTTGAGGTAGGCCTGTGTTGCCATAAATTTCCCTCTTACTTCCGTTTTTGCTGCATCCCATAAGAGTTGGTATGTTGTGTTCCACTATACCTGCCCTATAAGAAATGATGAAGGGAACCCTCCTCCCTGAAACAAAAAGGCAAAGATTACAAAGCTTTGAGTAAGGAAATAAATAGACAGACATTCATAAAATTGCAGCTCTAAATCAGAATAGGTTAGCATTTTTTATAGGTTTTTATAGGTTATCCTTTATTATAACATAAAGGATAAAGGGAAAGAAAGCATCCAAAACAACTATAAACACTTTGATTTGGTCAAAAACTCCCAACAAAATAAGAATAATTTGTGACGACAAAAACATAGGAGAAGAGAAAAGGGATGGAACCTGCATAGGCTAATGGAGATAAGAAGCTATCTGTAAAAGGACTATCTCATCTATGAGACCTTTTATACAAACCTCATGGTAACCACTAAACAAAAAATCAGAGCAGAGTCACATATCACATATAAAGAGAAAACTGAGAAAACCATCACGGAAAAACACCAAACTGAAATGGCAGACAGAAATACAAAGGAAAAGAAACAATGGAATATAGAACAACCAGAAAACAAGAGGTAAAATGGCAATACTAAGCCCTTATATATGAATAATCACTCTAAATGTAAATGGATTGAACTCACCAATCAAATGACTGAGAATGTTGGATGGATTATAAAAGAAGAGTGAACAATATGCTGCCTCCAGGAAACACATCTCAGCTCTAAATACAAACATAGGCTCAGAGAGAAGGGTTGGAAGGTGGTACTCCAAGCAAATGGCAAGCAAAAGAAAGTGGATGTAGTCATGCTTAGACAAAGCAGACTTCAAGATAAAAAGGATAAAGAGACACAAAGATGGGCATTACATAATGATAAAAGGGACATTCCACCAAGAAGATATAATACTTATTTATATATATGCACCTAACACAGGAGCACCAAAGTATATATAGCAACTATTAACAGAACTAAAGAGAAAGATTGAAACCAACACAATAATAACAGGGGACATTAAAACCCTACTTAATTCAGTGGATAGATCATCCAGAAGAAAGTCATCAAGGAAACAGTGACCCTAAATGAAATACTAGACCAGACGACCTTAATAGATATATAAATAGAACTTTCCATCCAAATACCACAGAATACACATTCTTCTCAAGAGCACAGGGAGCATTCTCAAAGATAGACCATATGTTGGGAAGCAAGATGGTTAAATTTTAAAATTTGTTAAAATATACTATTCTGTTGATGGCTATACAGAATAATATCCCAGAGGTCTACAAGAGAGTGGTTTTGCCCAAATAAATTAAATTTGGGGGCTAATTGGAGATGGTGGACCCTGTTTCTTAAGGTAGAAAATTACTTTTATTTTCTGAATGTGAAATGAAGAAATAAAGGAACTCCATTTATCAGTTTGACCTTTTTATTTGCCTTATCTGGGATTTAGTTTGAAATAAATATTTCTCTTTTTATTTTTATTTTAGAATGACAAATCTACCTTATTATTATTGTTTATATATGTCAGGTTTTTTTCCAATAAATCATCGATACTTTCTTCTTTTTTATGTTTGTTCCCTCAAATACACAAATTCACCTATAATCTCTGTCTCTTTAGTCTTCCATTCTGCTGTTTTACACACAATTAAATATATAAAGTTTAAAGTGCCTAACTATTTTTTTTTTAAAGATTTTATTTATTTATTTTTTCTGCCCAAAGCCCCAGTAGATAGTTGTATGTCATAGCTGCACATCCTTCTAGTTGCTGTATGTGGGATGCAGCCTCAGCATGGCTGGAGAAGCGGTGCGTTGGTGCGCGCCCGGGACCCGAACCCGGGCCACCAGCAGCGGAGCGTGCGCACCCAACCGCTAAGCCACGGGGCCGGCCCGTGCCTAACTATTTTTTTGTTCCTATATCAGTCCTTAATTGTTTACAGGCTTTGAAGAAAGAAGTGATTCCGCACTGATAACTTGAATTACTCCGTGTTTTAGAAACTGGCCTCTTTAAATGTTTCCTCTTTCTCTCCAAAATAAGAGGTACCTTGGGTTAGAATGATGTAAATAAAGGGGTGGATATGAATAGAGTATTGGGAAAAGAGTTATTAAACTACCTAGGATGTAATGGTCAACTCAAGTTTAATGTAAAAGTGATATGTTGATTTTATGCATCATGAAATTTTTCCTGTTAAGGGAATATCTAGGTCGATATTGCTTTAAAATTTCTAAAATTACTTTTCTGTTATCTCAAAAACAAATACTTTTATATGTATATTACAATGTTATTTTTTAAATGTTTCCCATTCTTTAGGCTCACCTTGCAATCACACCTTTATCCTCGTCTGTACTGCCTGCAATATGATCTGCTCCATAGTTTTCCAGAACCAGTTTGATTACACAGATCAGAATTTTCTTAACTTGTTGGAATTAGTGAATGAAAACGTCAAGATTCTGTGCTCCCCAGGATTGTAGGTGAGACCATAATCCTTTCTTTCTAGGAAACCATTTATACTCATTCCTCTGACAAGTCCAATATTCTATGTGAACCAAACTGTGAAGTGAATGTTTGAATACCACAGTCCTGCCCAGAGCTTAGTGTCATGGGGTAAACCTCTGGGAAAGGTGGCAAAGCCCTTTATTTTACACACAAGAAAACGAATGCCCAAATATAGAGCTTGAATTCAAGTCTATTTGCTCTCTAACCAGTGGTTATTCTAGTAAACTTCAAAGCCCAGTTTCCATAAAGTATTTTGGTGACTGTCCAAAAGTATGGCCATAGCACTCAATGGACACCCAGGCCCTTGTTGAAAGGCTTCCATTATCCAAAAGAGTTGCCCTCCAATCAACACTTAGAGACCACCTCATCACATTACTTGGCAGAAATATCCTACTTTAGGATATGAAGGAGGAAGAATGTTTAGGACCACAGATGCTTCCAAGAAACTCTGAACAGGGAGGGAATGTTTCATGCTTCGATTGGGATCCTATCTGACAAGACAATTGGGTTAGGAATGATAAAATGATTGGGTTTTGGTAGTAACATAAAAACGTATGAAAATATACAGCACATTGGTAAAGGCAAATATATAGCCAAATTCAGAAAACTCTAATGCTGTAATATGGTAGCATGTTAACCACATAACGGTTAAAGGACAAGTGTATCAAAAATGACTATAGCTACTATAATTTGTTAATCAATACACAATATAAAAAGAGACAATTAGCGACTTTAAAATGTAAAAGAGGGGAGTAAAAGGGTAATTTTTGTATACAATCAAAATGAAGTTTTTATCAGCACAAAAATACTGTTGTATCTATAAGAGATTTTATGTAAATTTCATGGAAACTACAGTAAGGATGGCAGAAGAGAGACAAAATGGAACACGAGAACTATGAAACAATCAGAAAGCAGTTAATAAGATGGCATTGGTAAGCTCCTACATATTTATAATTACTCTAAAGGTAAATGGATTGAATTCATCAGTAAAAAGGAACAGAGTGGCTTGGTGGATTAAAAAATAAACAAGCCCCAAGACTATGCTGCCAAAAGGAAATTCACTTCAGCTTTAAGTACACACATATGCTTAAAGGGATGGAGAAAGGTATTCCAAGCAAGTAGTAACCGAAAGAGAGTAGGTGTAGTTATACTTCTATCAACAAAATGGACATTAAGCCAAAAAAGGTAAAAAAAAACAAAAACAAAAACAAAAACAAAAAAAGTCATTATATAATGAAAAGGGGTAAATTCATCAAGAAGGTGTAACATAATCACAAGAAAAAATTTGTAACTGTGTGTGATGATTGATATTTACTAGACTTGGTGTGGTGACATTTTGCAATATATGCAAATATTGAATCATTATGTTCTACATTGGAAACTAATATAATGTTATATGTCAATTATATCTCAATAAAAAATGATAGCAATCATAAATATATACTCAATCAACATTGGACCACAGCATATATTATGCAAATACTAACAGATCTGAAGGGATTAATAAATAACACTAGAATAATAGAAGGGGACTTCAATACCCCACATTCAGCAATGGATACATCACCCAGAATGATAATCACAAGGAAACATTTGACTTGTGGAGCTATACAATTGACTCTATGGAGCTAAGAGAAATATAGGACATTCTATCTAACAGCAGCAGAATATATGAATTTTTTCTGAAGCATGCATAATATTCTGCAGGATAGATCATATGATAGGCCACAAAACAAGGCTTAGCCAATTTAAGAAGATTGAAATCTTATGAAGTATCTTTTCTGAAAACAATGATATGAAATTAGAAATCAGCAATAAGAGGAATCCTGGAAAACCTACAGAAAGTTGGAAATTAAACAGCATACTTCTGAACAACCAATGGGTCAAAGAAGAAATCAAAATGAAAATCAAAAAATATCTTGAAACAAAAGAAAATGGAAACACAATATACTAAAGGCTATGGGATATTGCAAAAGCAGTTCTAAAAGGAAACTTTCTAGTGATAAATTCCCATGTTAAGAAAAAAGGAAGATCTCAAACAACCTAAGCCTACACCTCAAAAACTAGAAAACTAAGAACAACCTAAGACAAAATGTAGCAAATGGAAGAAGAAAACAAAGATCAGAGTAGCAAGAAATGAAATAGAGAAGAGGAAAAAAAAATCAAAATGATCAATGAAACCAAGAACTAGTTTTTTGAAAACATAAACAAAATTGAGAATGGTTTATCTAGACAAACTAGGAAAAAAAGAGAGAAGACTCCAATAAATAAAATCAGAAATGAAAGAGGAGACACTACAACTGCTATGACATAAATACATAAGATCACAAGAGACTATGGTGAACAATTATATGCCAACAAATTGGATAACCTAGAACAAATGGATAAATTCTTAGAAATGTACATAGACTGAATCAGGAAGAAATACAAAACATGAACACCAATAATGTGTAAGAAGATTGAATCAATGTAGCGTGAGTACATGACATTAAGCTATTGATTGCTGAGTCATCCATTTCAAGATCCATCCATCTAGAGTAAACATATTGCCAGCTGTATGACACAGCCAATTGCAAAGCAACCAGATAAGGAGCTAGGCCCCCCACACCCATGAAGTTCCCTTTTCAGAAAACCCTGGGCAACTTAGATAACTGACCATTTGAGTGACCCTGCCTCATTTACCATGCCCTGTTACCTGCTCTTATGTTTCAAATTAGCCAGTAATGAGTGACCCTGAAAAACTCCAGACACCAAAAGCTTGGACTCGAATAAAGGCAGGGGCACAGGTCCTAGCTCTCTCTCTCTACCTGGGACCTTTCTGTGTGGCCCTCAGTCATGCCATGTGCCCTCCAGGATCTGTGAGCAGTAAATCTTGTTCCTCAAAGTTCCCTGATGTTTATTGCTGAGGTGTATCCTGTGATCATAAGAACCACAAGGGTTAGTCTACCCACAACATTGGCCCCAGTGAAGGAAATGTCTGTGGGGCTCACTACAACTAATACAGGTCCAGGGGTGTCCCCCAGGCATTCCCAGCTGAGAGCTTCCCTATCAATATGCTGGGACTACCACAAAATCAATAATCAAAAACGTCCCAACAAAGAAAAGCCCATGACCAGATGATTTCATTGGTATATTCTGTTAAACTTTTAAAGGAGACTTAATGCCAATCCTTCTGAAACTCTTCCAAAAATTTGAAGAGGAGGGAACACTCTCAAAATCATTTTATGTTTGAGATCATCACCCTGATACAAAAACCAGATAAGGACATTCCAAAAAGAAAAATATAGACCAATATTCCTCATCAATATAGGTGCAAAAATTCTCAAGAAAATACTAGGAAACCAAATTCAACAGCAGATTAAAAAGATCATGCACCGTGATCAAGTAGGGTTTATCCTTGGGATGCAAGGATGTTTCAATGTATGCAAATATATAAATGTCACATACCACATTAATAGAATGAAAGATAAAAATTATATGATCATCTCAATAGATGCAGAAAAAGCATTTGACAAAATTCAACGTCCTTCATGATAAAAACTCTCAACAAATTAGATATAAAAGGAACATACCTCAACACAATAAAGGCCATATATGACAAGTCCACAGCTAATCTCACACTCAATGGTGAAAGGTTGAAAGATTTTCATCTAAGATCAAGAATGAGACAAGGGTGCCCATTCTCACTACTCTTACTCAACATATTACTGGAAATACTAGTAAGAGAAATCAGGAAATATAGAGAAATAAAAGGATATAAGTTGCAAAGGAAGAAGTAAAATTGTCTTTATTTGCACATGATACAATCTTACATATAGAAAATCCTGAAGACTCAATAAAAAACTATTAGATATAATCAACAAATTCAGTAAAGTTGTGGGATATAAAAATCCATGTACTGGGGGGCTGGCCCAGTGGTGTAGTGGTTAAGTTTGGCATGCTCTGCTTTGGGGGCCCAGATTCATGGGTTCAGATCCCGGGCATGTAGATGCACTGCTCATCAAGCCATGCTGTGGAGGTAACCCACATACAAAACAGAGGAGGATTAGTACACATGTTAGCTCAGGGCCACTCTTCTTCAAGCAAAAAAAAAAAAAAAATCCACATACAGAATTCAGTTGAATTTCTAGACACTAACAATAAAATATCTGAAAGAGAAATAAAGAAAACAATCCAATTCACAATAACATCAAAAACAATGAGATGCTGGAGAATAAATTTAACCAAGGAAGGGAAAAATCTGTACACTGAAATCTATAAGACAATGATACAAGTAAATGTAGAAGATACAAACAAATGGGAATATATCACATGTTCATGGATTAGATGAATGAATATTGTTAAAACATCAATACTACCAACGCCATCTGTAGATTCAACACAGTCCCTATCAAATTTCCAATGGTACTTTTCACAGAAATAGGAAAAAAATCCCAAAATTTGCATAGAACCACAAAAGACACTGAGTAGCCAAAGAAATCCTGAGAAAGAAAAACAAAGCTGGAGGAATCTCACTTCCTGATTTCAAACTATATTACAAGTCTATAGCAATCAAAATGGTGCAGTGCTGACATAAAACAGAATCATAGAGCAATGCAACAGAATCAAGAGCCCAGAAATAAACTTGTGTAGATAGAGTCAACTAATACTTGACAAAGTAGTCATCAGATTATCCATGAAAATTAAAATTCTCTGAGAAGTGAATTACTTCTGGTGTTAAAGAAGTAGGTAAGTGGTCACGATAAACATAAGTGAACAAAAGAGTTATTCAGTGACGGCCTCTGGATGGTAACAGAATCCTTTTTAACTCTGCAAAAGGCTGCTGTCTGAGCTCAGTGAACATAAGACTCTTCTTGCTGGGGCTGTTTCATCTCCAGGGCTCTTGCAGCCTTGGCTCCATTTGGGTCCTGGTTGATTGTGAGTTGTGCAGAGACCACAGCTCCAATTTTAAGGAACCCAGTTACTGGGGTTCAATTGCCCAGAAGCCTGGCTCACCATCAAATATCTGGCTCTCCCAGCCTCTGCCACTGAGGTCTACAGGTGTGTAGGGGAGGTGAGGTACAGTAGGGAGTAAGTTACAAGCTTAGGGTGCTGTGATTCATGGGTAGGAGGTCCCAGAGAACAGTCTGGGATTACAGGAGAGTTGAAGGGACAGTGTTGACATTTGTCGATTTTACCAGATGACTGATGTTCTCCTGATGCTATGCAAATAAAAACAGATAGAGCTAAATCAGATACTGTGGCTGATATAAGGCAGCAGACATCATCTTTAACTTCTAGTATCAAACTGTTTTGTTCTTTGGATCACCCCAAGTGTCCTCTCCAATTATTTGGCTATAAATCTGTAAATTTGAATTTAGGGTTAATCACTTACACATGAAACACCATTTTCAGTGAATTTTAAAATTTTTGCTGATCCATATAATATACTATTTAATATATTGTGTCCATTGCTAAAAAAAATAAAGTGGAGATTTCATATCGATCTGTAAAAATAAAAATAATCGATCTCTGAAATGACTTCTACCTCTGAAATATCTATGAATCTTCCATCTGTGTAAAGAGAAAGGGCCAGACAGGAACCTTTCCAGAAAGAAAGGCAGGACAGAGACACCATCTCTTCAGTAATAAAATCATTGCTTTAAAGAGAGCCATGGAGCTTATTTTATCCAACATAAGTTAGTGCACTTCTTTAAGAGTCTAGAGTTATGAGCCAACCTCCAAACTACCGCTTCTCTGTCCTGCATGAAGGATTCATCTATACCTGGGATCACTCAAGTTGAAATGTTACAAACCAAACTTTTCTAATCACAATTTTAATCAAGTGGTGCTGCAATTATTAACTCAATATTTATTTGAAGGTACTAATTATGGTAAATTCTGAATTATTGAATTATACCACAGTCATATGTCACCTAATGACAGGGCTATGTTCTGAGAAATGTGTTGTTAGGTGATTTTGTCATTGTACGAACATCATGGAGTGTATTGAAGGGGAACAAAATTTGCCAGGCCAAAATGTGTCTCTTTAATGTGAAGATTATTTTAGGCTGATTATTTTTAAGAAACAGAAGACTCAGAAAGTTTTTCTTGTTTTCTCCTCCTTAACTGCCTAAAAGAATTCAGATTAACAAAACTGTCTCAGGAAGGAAGCTATCACCTTAGCATAATGAGAACTAGGTGGTAGACAGGGAGAAACCTAGAAAAGCCTGTTTTTTGGCCTTCCTCTGTGTTTTTCTGTTTCTGTGTTTGCAAACAAACACTGTTTTCCAAATATTTTCTCCTTTTCATCTATGTATGAATTGCCTTCCTTCCCTTTGAAGTCCCTGACTCTCTCTACTCCCAAAATTTTTTAGTCTTTAGCTGAAGATGGCATTTAAGGTGAGGGCTTTGGCCATTTTGGTGAATTGCTCGGTTTTCCTGGGTTTCTCCCATGCATATATGTTATTAAAATTTTATTTTTTTCTCATGTTAATCTGTGTCATGTCAATTTAATTCTTAGTCCAGACTGAAAAACCTAGAAGCGCAGAGGAAAATTTCTCCCTCCCCTACAGTAATTACACAAACCTACATGGTATAGCCTACTACCCACCTAAGCTATATGGCATCAATATATGGGACCACCAACATATATGCAGTTCATTGTTCATCAGAATGTCATTATGCATTATAGTATGGTAGTGTTTGATGAAAAGTTACAGATTAACCATTTTTTTACTATACAAGTCATAGGATACATTGCAATACAATGCAAAGTCATAAATTCCCAATAGTTCATCAGTCTGAGAATCTAGAGTGTTCAGCAATTTTTGGATCAAATAATTTACTTTAGTATTTCTTAATCCTGGCTGCATATTGAAATCACCTCGGTGTATTCTTAAAATAATTATGAACACCTCTGCCCCACTCATAACCAATTTAGCCAGAATCTCCATGGTGGAACATTGGAAAAAAGGAGAACAATGTTAAAGAACATTTTACTTTCATCTTTATCTGTATGCCCAATTCCACTGAGAACAGATTAGAGCCGATGTAGCTGTCTTATCACACTATACGTGAAAGAGTCACAAGTTGAATTAGCGGAGAGTGTTATAAAAGCTTTAGATTTCAGATTTGCAATTGTCTACATAAGAAGAGAGGGCATCACTGGACCCGGTTGTGGTCCTCATAGTCTATCTCTCCTGTTTGCTTCTCCTTTCACTCTGGAAACAGCTCCAGGAATAGTAAGCTCCTGCCTTGTGCCACTCCTCTCCCAATTATTGGAAATGTCCTACAGTTAGATGTTGAGGATATCAGCAAATCCTTAAGTAATATAAGCATGTTTTATGCTCTCTGGTGGCTTACAAAGTGTAAGGAAATTAATGCTCACTTTTAAATAAAACATAATTTTGGAACTAAAGAATTAAAATAGATAATTTTACAGCAAATACTCCCTGTGGATTTTGATATTTCCATTGCTTTTTTTTCTGTCAGCGTCAGAAATAGTGGAATGAAACAATACATTTTGGGAGGGGAGAAATATTTAACCATTTTAAGGTAGAATCAAAATAGTAAAGAGGTAAAAGAAGGGGGGGTGTTGTTGCCCTTCTTGTTTCAGTCATTTGTTGTGATTTTTTGCCTGAAGATAAACGACAATGGGGGTGTTTTGTGAGTAGAGATTTTACTCAAGAAGTCATCTACTGTGCTTACTGTATATATATGTTTTACATATATGTTCCAATTACACATGAAAATTAAAGTTCTCTGAGAGTGAATTACTCCTGGTGTTAAGGAAGTGGGTAAGTGGTCAAGTGAACAAAACGTTATTTAGAGAGGTTTTCTGGTTGGGCCAAAGTCCTTTTAAATCTCCAAAAAGCTGCTGTATGAGCCCAATGAGTGCTGCAGAATGGAAGAAATTGTTCTTCCATGAGATGCTACAGGTCCTGGCACTACCTCTCTGGTGCCCGCTCTCTTTCTGTTTTAATAACACCAGCAGTTTCCAAACTGGGCTGGGCAGTAGAATCATCTGGGATGATATTTTAAAATACAGATTTCTGGTATTTCTCAAAAAGTTACTGAATTAAAATACCAATGGAAAGCAATTTACAGGTGATCCTGAAGAAGTCAGCTATTTATTGGTCCCATGGTGGGCACTGGGGACTAATAAATTGCTCAGAAGTCAGAGATCAAGCAAGCAGGGTTCAAATTAGGATCTGCTGTTTATTGGTTGTGGGACCCAGGGAATAAAAGTCAATTTTTGGATCTCTAAACTTCAGTTTCTTTACCTGTAAAATGGTGTAAGTAAACCTAACTTAATCGTTGATGTGAGGATTAATTATAAGCTGTGTATCAGATGCCCAGGGAATTGCGTGGTACTTCGGAAGCCCTCAATAAATCACAGCTATGCCGATGATCTCATGTTTATGTATAAAATTCATAAATATTTGAATTTTTATGTGGCAGAATAAAAACATCAAAAATAGGATGATCATTGTCTGAATCAGGCAGAATATGTACACCAAAAAAAGAATACTTTTCTTTGTTCACCTGCTTTCCATTTCCCAGCTCTCAAAAGTCTATGGCCCTGTGTTCACTCCGTATTTTGGCATGAATCCCACTGTGGTGGGGTATGGATATGAAGCAGTGAAGGAGGCTCTGACTCATCTGGTAGAGGAGTTTTCTGGTACAGGCAGTTTCCCAGTGATTGAAAGACTTAATAAAAGACGTGGTAGGTGTGTATGCACATGTTCAGCTTTGGTAATGGGGGTTAGAAGGATGGAAAACAGGAATTTAAGGATCTCCTCAACAGAGCTTGGCTCACCCACGAGGCTCCCGGTGTCAGCTTCCTCTTCCTTGCCTAGGACCTCTCTTACAATTTTGGTTTCCCCTCATGGTAGGAATCATTTTTAGCAATGGAAAGAGATTGAGGGAGATGCAGCTCTTCTCCCTTCTGACCCTGTGGAGTTTGGGGATGGAGAAGAGGAGCACTGAGGAGAGTTCAAGAGGAATCCCACTGCCTTGTGGAGGAGTTGAGAGAAAAGAATTTTGAGTGATTCTGTACTCTATAACTCTGACCTTAACAGACTGTTCTCTTCTCTAAGCTTGTCCTTACAAACATTTCAGGGGCATGAAATCTGTCATTATGGGCAGTGGTTACCAGCCCTCATGTGGAGGAGGGAGGGTTTGAAGCAGAGAGCCAAGGGAGCTTTTGTGCATCTATGCTTGTTGTGTGTGTGTACACCCATGATTGTGCATACAGAGTGAATAAAAATGGTCATTTAATCCTGTTCTTCCCCAACTTTCTTTATTTTCAAATCATTACATCATAAAGGTAGAAGGCTGAGTCTCATTTTTCAAAGAGTTAAAGAGCGATGTTTTCGCATAGCATAAATCGGTTACCTATTCCAGAACATTTCACCAGGGAAAACTTGTCAAGTGGACAGCGTGGGGATGAGCTCATGACATCCTTATGGAGCATGAAACAAGAGACGTTTACTCTCACTTTATTGACTGTATTTGTATAGTCAGCCACACTGACACATCTGAGAGTTTCTTGCAAGGCGCCTTCCTACAATTCCCACCAGGAATGATGTGTATCTGTGGTTTTAATGGCCTGGGTATCTCTTGGTTCAGGCCTCATCAATTGTGATTTCTCTGTAAACAAGAGATTATTTTAAAACTATCAGCATGTGTTACTTACTGGATTGATTTTTAAATAGTTTAAGAAATATGTGCTACCACGTAATTCTGCAGAATTTGCAAATGCGAGGTTATAACATGCTTTTTAAAATTTTACTTAGCTAGATTTAAAGTGTTAATAATAATGCTTTACCCTGTATTCCCTAACCATAAGTTGTCTCTAAAGGGAACAGAAGGGTTCACTTTTGAGAATTCTGCCTTTAGGAGCCCTACTACATTCTCCCAGTGAAGACTAGAGAAAAATTCTCTCTTGCTTCTGGCAGGGGAAGGGAAAAATAGCCATTCTGAAATAGGCCCAGGGCATTCTGCCCTTCTTAACAAGACCCGCTCTCAAGAGAAACTGTGTTCCAGAAACCTACCTACTGATATTTTATGAGAACCTAAGCAATCTTGGGAAAGGTAAATATAGTCATCCACCCTTATTCATGGTTTCACTTTCCATGGTTTCAGTTACCCACAGTCAACCATGGTCCAAAAACATCAAATGGAAAGTTCCAGAAATAAACAATTCCTAACTTTTAAATTGTGCAGTGTTTTAAGGAGAGTGATGAAATCTGTTCCATTTCACTCCATCCTGCCCAGGACATGAATCATCTTTTTTCCAGTGTCTCCACACTGTATATGATACCTGCCTGCTACTCACTGAGTAGCTATCTTGGTTATCAGATCAACTGTAGTGATATCGCAGTACTTGTGTTCAAGTAACCCTTATTTTACTTAATAATGGCACCAAGGCACAAGAATAGTGATGCTGGCAATTCAGATATTCTCTTATTGTGCCTAATTTATAAATTAAACTTTATCGTATGTATGTATGTATGTATGGAAAAAATATAGTATATATAGGGTTTGATACTATCCATGGTTTCAGGCATCCACTGAGGGTCTTTGAATGTGTCCCCTGCAGATAATGAAGCACTACAGTACCCAACTCCAGACTCTGCTAACTTTCCTGTCCCACCTGAGGTGGGGGATTGAGAAGCACTTGGAAATGTCACAATCCAGGGGCACAGGCTCACTAAATACTAAGACTTATTCATAAGACTATAGAGTACTTCCCCTACCCCAATATTTTATCACCATATTACTAAAAAACTATTTACTACAGTTCCTTTTACTCAGTACATCATGTCTGGCTTTCAACAAAGAATTACAAGATATACTTAAAGGCAAAAAAACACAATTTGAAGAGACAGAGCAAGCATTAGAACCATATTCTGATTTGGCAGGGATGTTGGAATTATCTTACCAGGAATTTAAGATAACTGTGATTAATATACTGAGCTCTCTAGGGGAAAAGTAGATAATATGCAAGAAGAGATGGGTAATGTAGCCAGAGAGATGGCAATTCTAAGAAGGATTCAAAAGAAATGCTAGCATCAAACAACTGTAATAGAAATGAAGAACATTTAATGCATATTACTAAGTGGAAAAAGGCCAACTTTAAAAGGCTACATATTGTATGATTCCAACTACATGACATTCAGGAAAAAGGTAAAACTACGGAAAACAAAAAGATTAGTTGTTGACAGGCAATAGAGGGAGGGAGAGGGATGAGTAAGAGGATCAGATTTTTAGGGCAGGGAAATTATTCTGTATAATACTATCATGGTGGATACAGGTTATTATACATTTGTCAAAACCCATAGAACACGCAACATCAAGAGTGAACCCTAATGTGAACCACGGATTTCAGCTGATGATGATGTATCAGTGTTGGTTCATCGATTGCAACTAATGTACTACTCTTGTGCAGAATGTTTACGGTGAGGAAGTCTGTCCATGGGTGGGTGGAAGGAGTATACAGGAACTCTCTATACTTTCTACTAAATGTTGCTATGAACCTAATACTATATTTTAAAGAAAATTACCACTTTAGTTTTCAAGTTTTCCCTCCCAAATAACAGGTACCGTGGGTTAGAAGGGTATAAATACAGACAGTGAATGTGAATGGGGTATTGGAGAAACCATTATTACATTAGATATGATGGGATGATCAATTCATGTTGCAGGGAAAAGCAATGTGTTGATATTAGGTATGCTGAATTTACCTGATTGGGTAATTTTCATTTAAGTTTTGCTTTAGAGATTACCGTTTCCTGTTACCTCAAAGACAAAGACTTTTATGTGTATATTTTAATGGTATTTAAAAAATATTTCCAATTCTTTAGCATCACCCTGTGATCTCACTTTTATCCTGAGCTGTGCTCCCTGCAATGTGATATGCTCCATTATTTTCCATAATTATTTGATTACAGAGATCAGAATTTTCTAAATTTAATGCAAATATTCAACAATAACATCAGGACTCTGAAATCCCCATGAATCCAACTAAGGCCAAGATCCTTTCTTTCTGAGAAAACATTTATGCTCTTTTCTCCAACAAGTCCAAAATTCTGTATGGACCAAGCTGTGAAATGAATGTTTGAATACCATAGTCCTGCCCAGAGCTTAGTGTCACGGAGTGAACATCTGGGTAAAATAGCTAACCGTTTATTTTACAAACAAGTAAGCAAATGCCCAAGCGTAGAGCTGGAATTCAAGTCCATTGGTTCCCTGTCCAGTAGTTTCTCAATTAAACCCCAAAGACTAGTTTCCCTAAAGTGTTTTGGTGACTGCCCTAAAAGCATGTCCATTGCACTCAATAGCCGTCCAGGCCCTTGGTGAAATGCATTCATTACCCACGAGGCTTGTCATGCAATAACATTTAATAACCTCTTCATTACATTGACAATAATATCCTAATTTAGGATATCAAGGAGGGAGAAAGTTTGAGAGCACAGACAGTGCCAGGAAATTCTGGATAGAGTCAGGGTGTTTGATGCTTCAGCTGGGATCTTAGCTGACAAGATAACCAGTTTGGGGATGACAAAATGATTGAGTTTTGAGTGATGTCAGCAACACGGAGGAGTGAAATGCTCCCTTTATCTTTCCCCCTTTGAACTGCAACTAAATTGATATTCATTGATGAAGGTAGGATACCGAAACAGCACAACAGATTGCCTGAGAGACCCACACAGTTATACATTTTGAGGTGGATGGACTGATTCCATGGGGAGTAGTGGACATAGGTGAGCACACCCCTTTGCTTCCTCGGCAGCCCTGTACATGTGCATGAATGCTTTACTGGACAATGTGAGCACCCATAGTACTGCTGCAGCCTCGAAAGTGGGACTACGCCTCAGTGAAACTGTGGGAAGGGGTGGTGGCAGCCCTGTGCCCATGTGCAAACACTTTCTTGTCCAGTGGGAGAGCCCATCCTGCTGCCGCAGTCCCAATGAGTGGTCCATGCTCAGACACCATGAAGAAGCCCTGCCCACCTAGCATAGCAGCCAGTGTGAGTATAAGAAGATATGGCACTAGATCTATGTGTGCATGCAAACACAGCCAGTGTGAGTGTCCATAGTACCACTGCAGCCCCTCAAGTGAGAATACACCTTCGCACAGTGACAGACCTGAGCCCATGTGCAAACCCTTTCCTGGATGGTGGGAGCACCCACTGTACCCACACTACTTCCAGCAGATGGCGTGGGATCAGAAACATGGCTCCTGCTTCCTTGCAATGATAACAGGTGGAATCGGTGACCTGATACTACCACAAATGCACTAGGAAAAGATTAGTTCATCAAACACCATGAGAAACTAAAGCAACAATTCAGAACAGAAGGAAAATGACAAATCTCCAGAACATGAACCTGAAATCACAGAATTATACACTCTAAATGACAGAGAATGCAAAATAGCTGTGATAAAGAAGCAAAGGAGTTAAAAGAAAACTTAGAAAGATAATTCAATGAGCTGAGGAAAAAAATTAATGAGAAGAAAGAATACTTCACCAAAGAGATTGAAATTATTTAAAAAATAAAGGCAGAAATTCTGGATATGAAGAACAGAATTAATGAGATAAAAAATAATCTAGAATCCTTAAGAAATAAAGCTGAAATTATGGAGGAAATAACTATTGATTTAGAGGATAGAAACATAGAAATGCTTCAGGTGGAGGAGGAGAGAGATCTAAGATTTAAAGAAAATGAAAAAATCCTTCAAGAAATATCTGACTCAAGAAAGGCAACATAAGGATTATGGGTATTCCAGAGGAAGAAAAAAGAGAGAAAGGAACAGATAGCTTGTTCAAAGAAATAATAGTTGAGAAATTCCCAAACCTGGGGAAGGAACTAGACTTACAAACAAGTGAAGCCAATAGAACTCCTAATTACTTCAATGCTAAAAGACCTGCTCCAAGGCATATAATAGTAAAACTGACAAAGTCAATGACAAAGAAAAAATATTACGGGCATCAAGGTAGATGAAAATAACCTACAAAGGAATCCCTATCAGGCTTTCAGCAAATTTCTCAGCAGAAACCTTACAGGGTAGAAGAGAATGGAATGATATATTCAAAATACTGAAAGACAAACACTTTCAGCCAAAAATACTCTATCCAGCAAAAATATCCTTCAGATATGATGGAGAAATGAAAGCTTTCCCAGATTAAAAAAAGCTCAGGGAGTTTATTGCCACTAGACTTCCCCTACAAGAAATGATTAAGGATTCACTAATACCTGAAACAAAAAGGCAAAGATCTACAAAGCTTTGAGCATGGAGATAAATAGACAAACAAAATCAGAAAACTGCAGTTCTCTGTCAGAACAGAGTAGCAAATACTTAATTATAACTTAAAGATAAAGGGGAGGAAAGCATCAAAAGTAACTCTGAACACTTCAACTTAGTGACAAAATCACAACACAAAACAGAATAATGTGTGACAACAAGAACTCAGAAGGGGAAGAGGAAAGTGGTGGAACATTCTTATGCTAATTGAGATAAACGGCTATCAGAAAATGGACTATCTCATCTATGAGATTTTTCGTACAAAGCTCAGGGGAACCACTAAACAAAAAGTCAGAGCAGAGCTACAATTCGCAAAAGAGAGAAAACCTCCACAGAAAACCACCAAAATGAAATGGCAGTCATAAATACAAAGGAAGAGAAACATTGGAAACATAGAACAACCAGAAAACAAGAGATAAAATGGCAGTATTAAGCCCTCATATATCAATAATCACTCTAAATATAAACAGATTGAGTCCTCCAATCAAAAGACACATAGTAGCTGGATGGATTAGAAAACAAGACCCAACAATATGTTGCCTCCAGGAAAACATCTCAGCTCTGAAGACAAACATAGGCTCAGAGTGAAGGGACGGAAGAAGATGCTACAAGCAAATGGCAAACAAAAGAACGCAGATGTTGCTCTACTTATATCAGACAAAGCAGACTTCGAGATAAAAAAATGAGAGACAAAGAGGGGCAATATTTAATGATAAAAGGGACTTTCCACCAAGAGGACATAACACTTCTAAATATATATGCACCTAGCACAAGAGCAACCAAGTATATAAAACAAGTATTAAGAGACCTAAAGGGAGAAATGAACAGCAATACAGTAACACTAGGGGACCTCAACACCCCACTTACCTCAAATGATAAATCATCCAGACAGAAAGTCAACAAGGAAATAGTGGATTTAAATGAAACACTTGATCAGATGGACTTAAAAGACATATATAGAGCTTTCCATCCCAAAACAGAATACACAGTCTTCTTATGTGTACCTGGAACATTGTCAAAGATAGACCATATGTTGGTAAGCCTTAATAAATTTAAGAAGATCGAAATCATATCAAGCATCTTTTCTGACCACGATGCTATGAAGCAAGAAATCACTTACAAGAAAAAAGCTGGGAAAGTCACAAATATGTGGAGACTAAACAACATGCCACTGAACAACCATTGGATCAATGAAGAAATCAAAAGAGAAATCAAAAAATACCTGGTGACAAATGAAAATACATCATACCAACTCAGGTGGAATGCAGCAAAAGCAGTATGAGGGAAATTCAAAGCAGTACAGGCCCACCTCAACAAACAAGAAAAATATCAAATAAGTAATTGTAAACAATACCTAACATAACTAGAAATAGAAGAACAAATGAAGCTCAAAGTCAGCAGAAGGAGGTAAATAATAAAAATTAGAGCAGAAATAAATGAAATAGAAACTGAAAACAAAAACACTATAAAGAATCAATGGATCTAAGAGTTGGTTGTTTGAGAAGATAAACAAAATTGACAAACACATTAGCCAGATTCGATAAGAAAAAAAGACAGAAGCCTCAAATAAATAAAATTAGAAATGAAAGAGGAGAAATTACCCCAGATACTGCAGAAATACAAAGGATTATAACAGAATACTATGAAAAGCTCAATGCCAACAAATTGGATAACTGAGAAGAAATGGATACATTCATAGATACATACAACCTCCCAAAACTGAATGAAGAAGAAATAGAGAATCTGAATAGACCAATCACACGTAAAGAGATTGAAATAGTAATCAAAAACCTCACAAAAAAACAAAAGCCCAGAACCACATGGCCTCTCTGAAGAATTATACCAAACATTCAAATAAGATTTAATACCTATCCTTCTCAAACTCTTCCAAAAAATTAAAGAAGACAGAACACTTCCTAACTCCTTCTATGAGGCCAACATTACCCTGATACCCAAACCAGCCAAGGACAGCACAAAGAAGGGAAATTACAGGCCAATAGCGCTGATGAACATAGATGCAAAGATCCTCAACAAAATATTCGCCAACCAAATACAGCACTACATTAAAAAGATCATACACGGTGATCAGGTGGAATTCATTCCAGGGAGGCGGGGATGGATCAACATCCACAAATAATCAACGGGATACACCACATTAACAAAATAAGGTATAAAAATCACATGACCATCTCAAAATGCAAAGAAAGCAGGTGGCAAGATCCAACACCTATTTATGATAAAAACTCTCAATAAAAGGGTTATAGAAGGAAAGTAGCTCAACATAATAAAGCTACATACAGCAAACTCATCATTCTTTACGATGAAAAACTGAAAGGCATCCCTCTGAGAACAGGAACAAGACAAAGGTGCCCACTCTTGCCACTTCTATTCAACATAGTTCTGCAGGTTTTGGCCAGAGCAATTAGGCAAGAAAAATAAATAAAAGTATTCAAAAATGGAAAGGGAGAAATGAAATTCTCACTGTTTGCAGATGACATGATTCTGTGTATAGCAAATGTTAAAGAATTAATCAGAAAACTATTAGAAATAACAACTACAGCAAAGTTGGAGGGCATAAAATCAACTTATAAAAATTGATTGCATTTCTATACACTAACACAAACTAGCAGAAAGAGAAGTCAAGAATATAATCGCATTTACAATCACAACAAAAAGAATAAAACATCTAGGAGTAAATTTATCCAAAGAGGTGAAAGAACTATACATTGAAAACTATAAGATATTATTGAATGAAATTAAAGAAGGTATAAATAAATGGAAAGATATTCCATGTTCATGAGTTGGAAGAATAAACATAGTTAAAATGTCCGTATTACATAAAGCAATCTACAGATTCAATGCAATCCGAATCAGAATCCCAAAGACATTCTTCACAGTAATAGAACAAAGAATCCTAAAATTTATACGGAACAACAAAAGATGCCAAATAGCCCAAGCAATCAAGAGAAAAAAGAACAAAGCAGGCGCATCAGAATCCTGGACTTCAAAATGCACTACAAAGATATAGTAATCAAAACAGCATGGAAGTGGAACAAAAACAGACACACAGATCAGTGGAACAGAATTGAAAGCCCAGAGATAAAACCACACATCAATGGTCAGTTAATCTTTGACAAAGGAGCCAAGAGCATACAATGGAGTAAGGAAAGTCTCTTCAATAAACAGTGTTGGGAAAACTGGACAGCCATATGAAAAAAATGAAAGTAGACCATTATCTGACACCACACACAAAAAATTAACTCAAAATGGATTAAAGACTTGAAGGTAAGACCTGAAACCATAAAACTCCTACAAGAAAATATAGGCAGTACACTCCTGACATCAGTATTAGCAGCATCTTTTTGAATACCATGTCTAATCAGGCAAGGGAAACAAAAGAAAAAATAAACAAATGGGACTATATCAGACTGAAAAGCTTCTGCAAGGCAGAGGAAACCATGAACAAAACAAAAAGACAACCCACCAACCGGGAGAAAATATTTGCAAATCATATACCTGACAAGGGGTTAATTTCCAAAATATAAAAAAAACTCATACATCTCAACAACACAAAAACAAACAACACAATAAAAATGGGCAGAGGATATGAACAGACATTTCTCCAAAGAAGATATTCAGATGGCCAACAGAGACGTGAAAAGAGATGTTCAACATCACTAATTATTAGGGAAATGTAGATCAAAACTACAATGAGATATCACCTTACACCTGTCAGAATGGCTATAAATACCAAGACAAAAAATAACAAATGTTAGAGAGGATGTGGAGAAAAGGGAACCGTCATGCACTGCTGGTGGGAATGAAAACTGGTGCAATCATTATGAGAAATAGTATGGAGATTTCTCAAAATATTAAAAATAGAAGTACCATATGATCCAGCTATCCCACTACTGGGTATTTATCCAAAGAACTTGAAACCAACCATCCAAAGATATTTATGCACCTCTTTGTTCATTGCAGCATTATCCACAATAGCCAAGACTCGGAAGCAACACAAGTGCCCTGCTACAGATGGATGGATAAAGAAGATGTGGTATTAATATATAATGGACTACTACTCAGCCATACAAAAAAGACAAAATCATCCCATTTGCAACAACATGGATGGAACTTGAGGGTATGATGTTAAGTGAAATAAACCAGACATAGAAAGACAAATATTGCATGATTTCACCATTTGTGGGAGGTAAACACATAGATGAAGGGAATAGATTAGTGGTTACCAGAGAAAAAGTGGGCTGGAGGGTGGGCAAAAGGGATGAAGGGGCACATATGCATGGTGACAGATAAAAATTAGACTACTGGTGTTGAGCTCGACACAGTCTATTCAGAAATTTATAAATAATAATGTACATCTGAAATTACATAATGTTATCAACCTTTATGGTCTCAATATAATACAGTGAAAAAAATTGAGTTTTATGGTGTATGAACCACCAACAAACATCACAATTTTGCCCTGTGCTTAGCTGCATTCTCCTGAACTCTGCATAAATGATAGTTATGAGATACTAGGTAAGTCATTTTACCTCTCTGGTACAGTTACCTATTACATTGTGTAAGACAGTGACCTAAAATACAATGTTGGGTTTGTGGTACATTCATGCTCCTCAGTTCTAAATTACTAATTCTACTTTCAAAGCTACTTGCTAGAACTAGAGACAGCTGGTTTTAACTTTGTGCTCCACATCAGGTTACCCATACTCCCTTAAGTTCTGTACTCATCACACAAAATATGAATCATAGCAGTTCATGCCATTCTATATCTGAAGGTTGTAGGAAAGAATTGATGTAGAAAATGAGAAAATAGATATGAACATGCTTTTATACTACAGAAATTATGTGTGAGCTTAGGAAATGATTATCATATTCGATTACCTGATCAGAGCTTTCTTCTTCATCTTTCAATCAGCATAAAGAATTATTTTGTATGTACAGTAAAACCTATATGTGCAGTATAAAGACGATCTTTTATGCATCTTTGTAGCTCCAGTTTCTAGCCATGACTTGGATATGGTATATTTTTCTCCATTGAATGGTTTTATTCATTAAAGATTTTTTTCTCTTTTAGATCTGCAATAATTTTCCTGCTCATTGATTATTTCCCAGGAACTTGTGACAAATTTCTTAAAATTATGCTAACTTAAAAAATTGTATTTTGGAGAAAATAAAAGAACACTAAAAATCCCTGGACAGTAACGATTCTCGGAAACTCCTTGAATGTTTTCTGATCAAAATGGAACAGGTAAAATGTTAATGATAGCTCACTTACTTGATTGCTTTTGCATTTTGTGATTCATTGACTAGTTCTACAGTTAATAGTGTGATGGTTAAATCTTTGGGTCAACTTGACTAGGCTAAGGCATGATCAGATGGCTGGTAAAACATTATTTCTGAGTTTGTCTGTGAGGATATTTCCAGAAGAGATTAGCATTTGAATCAGTAGACTCAGTAAAGAAGATCACCCTCGTCAATGTACGTGGGCATTATACAATATGTTGAGAGCCTGAACGGAACAAAAAGGCAGAGGAAGGGTGAATTTGCTTTTTGCTTGAACTGGGGCATCCATTTTCTCCAGTTCTTGAACATTGGCTCCCCTGGTTCTCAGGCCTTTGGACCCAGACTGAATTATGCCATTGGTTTTCCTGGTTCTCCAGCTTCAGACAGCAGATCATGGGATTCTTGGCCTCCATAATGGTGTGAGCCAATTGCTATAATAGTAAATCAATCTCTCTCTCTCTCTCTAAATATACATATATATACATATATCATGTATTGGTTCTGTTTCTCTGGAGTACCCTGACTAATACAGTAGGGATTTTTAATTGGTCAGGCGAGTACTTCTGTAAAAGCACGTTAACAGTTATGGTGAACATGGATCTATACTGAGAATCATGGAAGATTTTAATATGAATTGTTAAATAATTAGATAAATAAATATTTAGAATACATGGATCCTTTTCAATAAGTTTTGATAATCTAACTGAGGAGAAACAGAATGCACACCTCATGTGAAGTGGGACTATTGCAAGCAGGATAATAAATACAGAACATCAATCCATACAATGAAGATGGAAATGATCATTGTATCATTTACATGATATATAGGGGAGTGAGAACAAGGGTTTAACCTAGGGGGTTTCCTGTATGTCATGAGGTTTCATGTAGATTTTGAAATACTTGAAATGGGGTACAGGGTAGGGAATTTCAGATAGGTTGAATAATGTATAAGGAGGTTAAAAGGTTTATTTGGCAAATAGATTAGGGAGATGGAAGAGAGAACTTCCTTTAGCATAACCAAAAATGAATTTGGGCAAATATGGTGCTGGAGGTTGGTGTCTCTCAAGTAACCTGTAAACCTGAATGTTGGCATGGAAAGTTTTAATTTGATTAGGTAAATGTAATGAGCCAGAACTAGTATGGAATGTGGATAATTATTAGGGAAAATTAACCTTGGTGTTTGTATAATGATCTGTATGTTGAGGACTGAACTCAAGGACCAACTGGAAGATATTTCATGTCATTAGATTGTTTTGATGAGTCTGGACCATGGAAACAGAGGAATTGGACATAAAATCAAGATTGTTCATCTTGTCATTTTCACAGATTTTAGGAAGAGAATCAACTGTGCAGTCCAATGGAAGTCAAAGTTGAAGCAACATTATAGAGGAAATGTATCAGGTAAAATTAGGAAATGAAGAATGCTACACCTGATAAAGACATTGAATTTGATTAGAGTTTGTGTCAGAGGAGACTTATAGAGAGCAGTTTTAGTAAAGAAGGGAGGAAGGGAGCCAAATTATAAGGACTTGCATTGGAAATCTCACTTATGAAACCAGATGTTCTATGTGAGAAGCTTAAGCAAGGAAGGTAAGATTTGGATGGTGAATTTGAATAATGGTATAGTCAGGTTTAAAGTCCATGTGAGAAGGGTAAGATAGATCCCATAAGTACATCTGTGTAGGTGCAAGTTCCTCACTGAACCGAGGAGAGGCAGAATCCTGAACACACTGAAAAGATCTAATTCTGGAGAAGGAAACACCTTCCTCTGAGGCCACTATTATTTATTCAAGCACTTTGCAGCAGTAGGAAGAAATGAAAAATAAATTAAGGCAAAGTGGGAAGTGAGTCAAAGATGCTGAAGGAGAAGACATTCAAAGAATTCTCCATGGGATTTGAGCTGGACTGTTCAAATCATTTGTTTGAGATTGAGTGCAGTGAAGGAGATGGAATTGTTTGAAGAAACTAGAGGGAAGAAGTACATTATCCCCACGGTCTACCTTTTCTCCAACTAGGACAATGATTTTTCTTCTTCTTGGGGTCGAGTTATTTTGAGATTTTGATTAAGGGTGTTGACACCTTCCCATAAAGATGCACCTACATGAGTTTTTGGTGCATTAAATGCATTTGGGAGGGGATTCCTTAATGCTTTGAAGCCTCTTCATTAATCAGAGGTTACGGCAAACTGTAAAGTCAGTGCTGTTTCAATTACAAATGGCTAATTCCTCAATACTGCATTTGAAACAGCATTGTTTCTCTGGCCTTAGTATATTATTTAGAGTCTAGCTTAAGTTTTTAGTTGTAGCTTTATTAAGACATATTCACATGCCATACAATTCACCCATTCAATGTATACAATTCAGTTGTTTTCAGTGTATTCACGGTTTTGCAACCATTGGTATAATCGGTTTCTGAAATTTTCATCAACCCATATCTTTTAGCAGTTATCTCCCATTTCCCCCAACTATCACAGCCCTGGGCAATCACTAAAGTACTTTCTGTCTCTATAAGTCTGTTATTCTGGATACTTCTTATACTTGTAATTTATAATAAATGATCTTTCGTGTCTGGCTTCTTTCACTTAGAATATTGTTTTCAAGATTCATTGATGTTGTAGGATGTATTAGTACTTCATTCCTTTTTATGGCTGAATAATATTTCATTTTTGGATATACTCCATTTATTTATCCATCATCAGTGGATGGACATTTGGATTGTTTCCATCTTTTCATTATTATGGATAATTCTACTATTAACATTCATGTACAAGTTCTTGTGTGAATATATATTCTCAATTCTTTTAAGTATATTCCTAGGAGTGGAATTGCTGGAATTCTCATAGGAGAATTCTACGTTAACTTACTGAAAAAACAACAAGCTGTTTTCCACAGTGGCTGCATCATTTTACATTATTACTAGCAAGACCTAAGTGTTGCAATTTCTCTACATCCTCAGCAACAATTATTATCTGTCCTTTTGATCATAGGTGTCCTGGTGTTGTGAAGTGGTATCGCATTGTGATTTGGTTTGCATTTCCCTGATTGTTAATGATAAGCATCTTTTCCTATGCTAATTGGCCATTTGTATATCTTCTTTGTAGAAATATCTATTCAACCCTTTGCTTAATTTTGAATTGAGCCATTTGTCTTTTTATTATTGAGTTTTAAAACTTCTTATATATTCAAGATATAAGATCTTTATTAGATATATGATTTGCAAATATTTTCTCCCATTTTTTGGATTGTCTTTTTACATTCTTGATGCTGTCCTTTGAAACACAAAAGTTTTTGATTTTAATGAAGTTCAATTCATCATTTTTTTTTTGTTGCTCAATTGCTTAATCCAAGGTCGTAAAGAGTTACACCCATGTTTTCTGTGTACTTTAAACTTTTAAGTTTAGGTCTTTGATCTGTTTGGAGTTAAATTTGTATATTCTGCAAGGTGTGGGTCCAAATTCATTCTTTTGCATGTGGATATCCTATTGTCCCAGGACCATTTGTTGAAAAGACCGTTCATTCTCCATGAACAGGTTTAGCACAATTGAAAAAAATCATCTCGCTATAAATATGAGGGTTTTTACATCTAATATGCCTAATATCCCATTGAACTATATGTCTGTCTTTATACTGGTACCACAGTGTCTTAATCACAGTAGCTTGGTAGTTAAATTTTGAAATTGAGAAATGTGAGCTATCCAAATTTGTTCTTCTCTTTCAAGATTATTTTTGTTATTCTGGGTCCCTTGAGTTTCCATAAGAATTTTAGGATCAGCTTGTCAATTTCTGAAGAGAAGCCATCTGAGACTTTTACAGGAATTATGTTAAATTTGCATCTAAATTTGTGAAGTATTGTCATCTTAACCATATTAAGTCTTCTCACAGAGGAATATGAGATGTCTTTCCATTTATATAGTTCTTCTTTAATTTCTTTGAACAATTTTTTATATAGTCCAGGTTATTTTTTTAAAACACTTTATTTTTTTAGAGCTGTTTTAGGTTTATAACAAAATTGAGAGGACTGTATAGAAACATCTCACACTGCTACCCCCACACATTCATTGCCTCCCCCATTATCAGCGTCATTCACTAGAATAGCACAATTTTTACCAGGGGTGAACCTACATGGACACATCGTAACCACCCAAAGACCATAGTTTGCCTCAGAGTTCACTCTTGGTGTTGTACATTCTATGGGTTTGGACAAATGTATAGAGATATATCCATCATTATAATATCATACAGAGCATTTTCAATTCCTTAAAATTCTCTGTGTTCTGCCTATCCACCCTCCCCCCATCCCTGGCAACCACTTATCTCTTTATTGTGTCCATAGTTTTGCCTTTTCCAGAAATCATTTAGTTGAAATCATACAACATGTAGCCTTTCTAGATTGGCTTCTTTCACTTAATAATATGCATTTAAGTTTCCTCCGTGTCTTTTTATGGCTTGATATGACATCTTGGCTGCTTTCAAGTTTTGGCAATTATGAATAAAGCTGCTATAAAAAATCCAAGTGCAGGTTTTAGTGTGGACAAAGTTTTCTACTCCCTTGGGTAAATACCAAGGAGAATGATTGGTGTATCATATGGTAAGTGTAGGTTTAGTTTTGTAAGAAACTGCCAAACTGTCTTCCTAAGTGGCTATATGATTTTGTGTTTCCACCAGCACTGCATAAGACTTTCAATGCTTCACATGCTCCCTCACATTTGGTGTTGTCAGTGTTTCAGATGTTGGCCATTCTAATAGGTGTATAGTGGTATCTCACTGTTGTTTTAATTTTCATTTCCCTGATGACATATCATGTTGAGCATCTTTTCATATGCTTATTTGACATTTGTATATTTTCTTTGGTGAGGTGTCTGTTAAGGTCATTGGCCCATTTTTTAATCAGGATGTTTTCTTATTGTTGAGTTTTAAGAGTTCTTTGTATACTTTGTATACAAGTTATCAAATATATCTTTTGCAAATACTTTTCTCCTAGTACGTGGCTTACTGTCTAATTCTCTTGATGTTATCTTTCACAGAGCAGAAGTTTGAAATTTTGATGATGTCCAGCTTATCATTTATATCTTTCATGGATTTTTGTCTTTTGTGTTATATCTAAAAAGGCATCACCATACCCAAGCTCATCTATCTTCTACGAGCTTAATAGTTTTGTGTTTTACATGTTGGTCTGTGATCCATTTTGAGTTAATTTTTATGAAAGGTGTAAGATCTGTGTCTAGATTAATTTTTTTTGCATGTAGATAGATGTCCATTTGTTCCAGCACCATTTGTTGAAGAGACTATCTTAGCTCCATCATATTGCCTTTACTCCTCTGTCAAATATCAGTTGACTATATTTATGGGGCCTATTTCTGGGCTTTCTATTTTTTTCCATTGATCTTTTATCTGTTATTTCACCAATACCACACTGTCTTGATTACTGTAGCTTTATAGTCTTCTAACTTTGCTTTCCTCCTTCAATACTGTGTTGGCTATTCTGGGTCTTTTCCCTCTCCATATAAACTTTAGAATAAGTTTGTCAATATCCATAAAATAACTGACTCATAATTTGTTTGGGTTTGCTTTGAATCTATTGATCAAGTTGGGAAGAGTTGACATCTAGAAAATATTGAGCCTTCCTATCCATGCACATGGAATATCTCTCCGTTTATTTAGTTCTTCTTTGATTTTGCTCATCAGAGATTTATAATTTTCCTCATATAGATCTTGTACTTATTTGGTTACATTTATACCTAAGTATTTCATATTTGGGGATGGTAATGTAAATTGTATTGTGATTTTAATTTGAAATTCCACTTGTTCATTGTTGGTATATAGGAAAGCAATTGATTTTTGTATATTAATCTTGTATCCTACAAATTTGCCCTACTGGCTTGTTAGTTCCAGGAGTTTTTGTTGTAGCTGTTTCTTTCAGATTTTCTACATAGTGCAAACAAAGACAGTTTTATATCTTCCTTCCCAAGATGAATAGATTTTATTCCTTTTCTTGCCTTATTGCATTAGTAGAGACTTTCAGTAGGTATCATTGAGAGGGGTCATTCTTGCCTTTTTCTTGATCTTAGTGGGAAAGCTTCAAGTTTCTTACCATTAAGTACAATGTTTACTGTAGGTTTTTGTAGTCTTTATCAAGTTGAGAAAGTGCCCTTTATGCTTAATTTACTGATATTTTTAAAATCATGAATGTGTGTTAGATTTTGTCAAATGCTTTTTCTGCATGTATTGACATGATCCTGTGATTTTTCTTTTTTAGTCTGTTGATGTGATGGGTGACATTGATTGATTTTTGAATATTTAACCTGCCTTGCATACCTGGGATAAATCCCACTTGGTCATGGTGTATGATTCTTTTTATACATTTTTGGATTTCATTTTCTTGCTAATATTTTGTTGAAGAAATTTTCATCTGTGTTCATGAGACAGATTGGTCTATATCTTTCTTATTTTGTAATTTCTTTGTCTGGTTTTGGTATTAGGGTAATGCTTTGTGAATTAGAACTGTTTCCTTTTAAATAATCTTTTTCATTGAAGCATAATACAAGAAAGAAAGTTACACACTAAATGTGCAGCTAAATGAAACATCACATAAACATATGTTATATAACCAACACACAGGTCAAGAGAAAGAAATTTCCAGGACCCCAGAAACCCCTTTGTGTCTCCCCTACTCACTACCTGCACCCTCTCTTTAAGTGTATTCTGTATCATGCCGTAAGTTAGTTTTGCCTGTTTTTTAAAAAGATATAATGTATTTTAAATACAAGGAAACATATAAGTGTTTTTTAGTATCTAGCATTTTCAGTTAATATTATGTCTATGATATTATGTTATGATGTTTCGTGTTATACAAATAGAAATAGTTAAGTTATGCTTCCTGCATAGTGTTTTATAACTGTTCCAAAATTTATTTTTTCAAATATATTGCTATGGACATTTTAGGGCTGTTACAAACATTTCTGTACATATCCTTTTTGTATCCTAATGTATTGCATTTTTCTTCAGTATATACCTCTATGAGTGCAATTGCTGGCTGTGCATGTTTTAAGTTTTAGTAACTACTGCCAAAAATTGTCCAAAGGGTTGAACCAATTTACAATTTTGTTATAAGAGTGCCAGTTTCACTTCTTTACCAACATTTAGTATAGCTATTATTTTTTCAATTTAACCATTTAGTGAGTATGTAACAATTTCTCACTGTAGTTTTAATTTGCATTTCCATGAAGATTACTGAAGCTGAGCGCTTTTTCAGAGGTCCACTGGCAATATCAGTTCTTTTTTGTCTAGAGCTTGTATAGCTTGTATAGTCATTGTCGACTCAAATATATAAATCGTATATACTTATACAATTTTGGGGAATCACAAATGTATAGAAGAATCACAGGTACATGCAAGGAATTTCTTTTACTTCAAACTATTTGAGAGTAATTGCCGAGTTGATGTTCCAAAGACCTGAAATATGTTAGCATGTATTTCCTAAACACAAGGTGATCGTTTTATATAACTATTATACAACTTTCAGAATCAGGAAATTAATACTGATGCATGATGACCACCAAACCCTCGTTTTCATTTGTATTTCACCAATAAATCCCAGTGATATCCATTGTGTCCAGTTCAGACACCAGTGCAGGTCCCATGTTGCAACACATTGTCATATCAATTTTGTCAACTGTAATCTGAAACAACTTCTCATTCTTTCTTAGTATTCCCTGACCTTACCTCTTTTGACGAATGTAGACCAAATGTTTGTATAAAGTTCCAGAAATTGAATTTTTCTATATTCCCTCATGATTAAAGTCAGGTTGTGTATCTGTGGCAGAAATATCATTGAATGATGCTTCTTAATTTTTTTTTGTATTTATTTAAGATGCCGGGTTTCTTTTTTTTTTTTTTTTTTGGTGAGGGAGATCGAACCTAAGCTAACATCTGCCAATCCTCCTCTCTTTTTGCTGAGGAAGACTAGCCCTGGGCTAACATCTGTGCCCATCTTCCTCTACTTTATATGGGACGCCGCCACAGCATGGCTTGACAAACGGTGCGTGGGTGGGTGCGCGCCCAGGATCAGAACCGGCAAACCCCGGGCCGCCACAGCGGAGCGTGCTCACTTAACCGCTTGCACCACTGGCCGGCCCGAATGATGCTTCTTTTTGCTACTACATCCTATTAGGTGACAAACAATTTCAATCTGCCCCATTACAGATGATGATCACTTTGATGACTTGATCGAGACAGTGTCTTGCAGTCTCTTCTACTGTACAGTTATTCTTCTCACCTTTATAATTAGGAAGCACTTTGTGGGTATATCCTTTGAAATATGTAACTATCCGTGTCTTATAAAGTTTTTTATTTATTCATTATTTATTTATATCAGTATGGAACGATGTATTCAATTGTATTCAATGAATTATAATCATTAGTATTATTATTTAATTTGATGCTCCAATTATCTACCCATGATTGAATTCTTTGTCCTTTTGACATGTGCCCGTCAATATTTGGGCAATTCCTTGATTTCTGGCATGTTGAGAAGCCACACTATGCAGTGAGCCCTGAGGAAATCCAGAGGCTGATATTGGCTTGACAGGTATCCCCATGTTCTCTTAGGAACCCATTCCAGGAAGTAATTTGCTGACAAAGTGTCCAGTTCTACTTCATTGGCCCTCAGCTGAAGGGAGGGGCAAGGTGGAAGAGAGAAGTCAGGAAAGGTGATGGAGGCTCCATCCTTGGCTCAGCCACAGGGTTTGTTCTGCTCCCCTGACACTCCTTTTTCTCATTTCGAGAAGAATTCCATCCTCTTATTAAGGGAATTTAATCAACTGTTGCCCCTAAAATGACCAGCAGATGGCGACAGACTAAGGTCCCAGTAGAGCTTTCAAGCCATGAAAGGACATGGAGGTACCATAAATGCATCTTGTTAAGGGAAAGAAGACAATCTGCAAAGTCTACATATTGTATATCCAACTATATGACATTCAGGATAAGGAAAAACTATAGAGAAAGTAAAGAGACTAGTGGTTGCCAGGGGTTGGAGAGAAAGGGAGACATGAATGAATAAGTGTAGTACATAGGATTTTTAGAGCAGTGAAACTATTCTGTTGATATGATATTGGTGGATACGTGACACTATGCGTTTGGACAAATCTGTAAGTTGTATAAAAAAGAGTGAATCCTAATGTGTAAAATAAGGGCTTTAGTTGATAATAATTTATCAATATTCGCTCATCAGTTTCAACAAATGAATCACACCAGTGCAAGATATTAATAAAAGAGGAAACTGTGGGCAGGTGGAGAAGAAGTATTTGGAAACTCTCTAGACTTTTTACTTGGTTTTTATGTACACCTGAAACTGCTCTAAGAAATGTAGTCCATAAATTTAAAAATGAACTCCTGCAAATTAAATATGACACCGGATCTGGAAAACAGAACACTCAGCATGAAGATAGAATATAACTTTGACAAAATATGCAATTTATACATATATATATATGATGTAAAGTAGAATAGAAAAGGTAAGAAATTTAGAAGACCAGTCCAGAAGTTCCAACATGTGAATAATAAAATTTCCAGATACTGAGACATAAAAGGAAATAGAAAAGAAGAAATCATTTCCACAAGGAAATTTCCTTTAATTAAAGTACATGAGTTTCCAGATTGAAGGGGCTCAGCATGATGAATGAAACATTTCATAGTGAAATTTTTTAATATCAAGTAAAGACAAAAGATATTTTAGATTTCAAAGGAAAAATGTAGGCTTCACACAAAGGGTCAAGATTGAAGAGGGAATGCAACTTCTCAAAAGCAACACAGCAAACTATAATTCATTAAATAAATGCCTTAAATGTTAAAAGAAAATTATTTACAATCTAGAAACCTATGTCCAGCCAACTTTCAAGTAAATGACATGCAAAATATCTGAAAATTTATCTCCCATGCACCTATTCTCAGGAAAAAAATGTGCTTTGCCAAACAAGAGAGTAAAACAAGAAAAAGGAAGACATGATATTGACATAGAAGATCAAACAAGAGTCGAAGGGAAAAGTTCAGACAATGCTGAAAGCAGATCCTAAGAGCTGAGCTCTGCTCCAGGCCTTGAGAGCAACTAGAGCAGTTAGGAGTAAGTGAGAAGACTGGGAGAGTCTTCTTCAAGATAAAATTGGTAGAATATGTCATGTATTTGATTGTATTGATAGATGATCTTTACAACTCAGGGAGAGTTTAGAGTTGAGCCAATGATCAGTATCTAGACTCATCTAGAGAAAGAAGCAAATGGGAATAAAAAGTCATTTACTACTTCCAGAGAAAACAAAATGTTGCAAAAGTAAAAGAAGGCCAATCATCATATACACTACTGGGATCTTCAGCAAAAATGTTTACACAGTCATGACAACATAAGCACTGAATACTGACTTAACCAAAATTGTGTTCCAGCTCCATTGGGAGGATGTGGGTGGGTAGGGGCCATACTCAGTTTGTGTGATGATGTGGTAAGATGAAGTAAGAGAGTCTACTGGGAGAGTACTCTTGGGAGCTTGCGCCGGGTCTCCTCTGACTTGTTTATACATGACTCCAATCTCTGTCTCCATCTTCACATGGCATGATGTTTAATATTTGGTCCTGGGCATTGGCTGCTCACTTAGGGACCCCCTCAGGGCACCAACACCTGCACAGTGATGGTCAGGCAGAACCAGCCCAGCCTCAGCACCTGGGCATACCCAAGACCTGTGAGACGTTACCTCAGGACTAAGTGAGGGTGCGACAGGGTTCTAGAAGATGCCTAAGGCCTCTCCCTGGGACAGTGTCTACACAGTGACTTCAGCAGCAGGAGCAGCAACCTTCTAGAGGCTGCCTCTGGGTTCTATGTTAATTTTGAGCTCGTCCCGTCTCAGGATCTATGAGAGGAGTGAGTCTTGAGCTCCTGAAGACTGGAATCCTTTTCTCTCTGGGGACCTATGACAAGCTAATTCTCTTCTGTGTCCTTCAGAGTCTTCTCCCCACTCACGTCTGCTCTGGGATGTGGCCTTCTTGATAATGGCCACTTAACCACTTAATGTCCACTTATCTGTCTATGCCTATGGTCAAGTTCCCTCTTTTAATACTGTTGCATATTGATTTTGCACCCCCAATCAATGGCTCCTGTTCCAACATTTGCTGCCTCAGCATCTCTACTGACCTTTCTCTAAGGAGGTCCAGCTGAGTGGGGACCATGGGAGGAAAAAACAGACCACACTCTTTAATGGAGCAGTGGCTTTCTGGGATAGGGGTTGACATGAACTTAACCTCTTTTAAACAGATACACAAACTCACATTCACATACTCACACACAGAAACTCTCACACGACACTCATGCACATGTGCACTCTCACACACTCACACACACACACAAAAACACACTTTCTACATCACGTTGTACAGAATTCTGGTCTCCATGAAACCCCTTGTGTTTCTCTCCATGTCAACACATCCTGGTGTTCAGCATCACGTGTGTATGGAGGGATCCTCCTTATGAAATTCCTGATAGGTTGGAGGGGAGCATCCATGCTCTGAAGCAGTAGAGCACATCAGGGTTTGAGCAGGCCCAGGGGACAGGAACTCCATCTCTAAAAGTCTTATGATTAGATAAGTCAGAGGCCTGTACTGCTCTCTTGGGTGGTAAGATCCATGTTGGCAGTGAGCAAGGTGGGGATGGATGTCTTCTACATAGCAGTCTATTGTGCTGCAGTTTTTCTATTCTATATTTTTTAATGTAAATAATATATTAAACAGTATATTATCTGTATCAGCACAAATTTTAAAAATCACTGAAAATGGTGTTTCATATGTAAATAGTTAATTTGAAATTCAAATTTACAGGCTTATCGACAATTGAGGAGGACACTTGGGATGATTCGATGAACAAAAATAGAGGTTACAGATGATGTCAAGCTACACTTATATCAGCTACAGTATCTGATTCAGCTCTCTCTGTTTTTATTTGCACAGTACCAGGAGAAACTCATTCCTACGGATGTAATTGACAAATGGCAATTGCGTCCCTTCAAAGCTCTCTTCTAATCCCAGACTGTTCTCTGAGACCTCCTACCTGTGAGTTCCACCCCCCTAAGCCTGTTCCTCACTCCCTACTCTACCCCTCCTCCCCCACACTCCTGTAGACTTCAGTGGTAGAGGCCGGAAGAACCAGAGATTTCATGGTGAGCCAGGCTTCAGGACAATTGAACCCCTGTAACTGGACTCCTTAAAATTGGAGCTGTGGTCTCTGCACAGCTCACAATCAACCAGGAACTGAATGGTGCCAAGCCCTGGAGATGGAGCAACCCCAGGAAGAAGAGAGGTGGAGACAGTACACAATCTTCCAAGTGCTGCTCTGCCTCTTTTCTCTCCAGGCACTGGTGTCCAGCCCTGCTCATGTTCTTTTCTGCTGGTAGGCTTGGAAGGTTAGTGACACTGTGACTGTTGATGTGTCATCATCCAGAGCTGTGATCCTGAGTCCCAGAAAGGAGAGCGCTCCCTTCCGGATATGCTTCCATCTGTGCCTAATGGGGTCTGATGCTTCATTGTGGGGAAGCTGGACTCAGAGTTGAGAGGCTGAGTGATCCCCAGACTGTGGTATGTTCTCTAATTGCAGATATAGAGTTTGTCATTCTGATCTCACCACAAGGGCCTGAGTACCCTCCAGTGTGCAGTTTCTCACTGAATGAGGGTGAAGTGAAATGAAGGATGGGTGGATGAGAGAGGAAAGAAAAAGACAGAGAAAATAAAAGACTGGGTGGGCTCCAAAGGAGGGCAATGAAGCAACAAAAGGCCAAAGATGGCTGTGTCAGAAATTGAAAGAGTCTCTGAGTGGAAGCAGTAATGTGGGCAGGGTATCACCAGAGACTCCTCTGCCCTCAGTCCCAGGCCACAGGGACCCAGGCCACAGTGATTCAGTAGAGTCCATCAGAGGATTCACAGCTTCCTGCAGGGTCATGTGACTTCTGAATGTAGGCTAAGGCCAGTAGACATTTGGGGCCCTGCAGCACCACTAGGACCAAGGAAGGCTCCCTTTCTTCATCCACAACATGCATCTGTGTCTGCTTAGATCAGGAGAGTCTGTAGCTCACACTGGACAGGTGAATTCAGGGCATATGCAACACTGTCTCCCATCACCTTGGCCCCACCTTAAGCACCACTCACTCCCAGGCCTCAGAGGCCTTCTCCACACTGGTGCAAGAGGGCAGTCCCCATCAACTGACCTTTATCTATATGTGGGTTACCCAGAAGCAGAGGCTGGGATGAGGAAGAGGATTTGGACCCCGGAAATGATCAGTGATAGGGGAGGGGGATGTGAGACGAGGAAGGGAAGGGGACCACTGCAGGGTGGTGCTGTGGACAACTGAGGCACCAGCCCTGCCTGTGTCCAGCCTCCTGCTCACCACAAACCCCCACCACTCAATCCCCATGATCAACCATTGTCATAATCAATTGCCATTTATGAAGGCCCAGAAGTACCTTCTACTTTCTCTTACCACAATGGACTGAAAACATGATACCAGAGAAGCATGTTTCGATATTTCAAATGCTACTGGTGGCAGACCTGCTCTCAATTAGGGAAGGGTGGACAGGCTCTTCGAATTAAAATTTACCACTTATATTATCCAGAAAGTACAATAGAATGAGAATAACTTAAATGATGTTAATTTAATAAAACTAGCCTGAAAATTATAATACTATCAAGATGTAAAGTGAGCAGGGGGGAAAAAACTCACATAAAACATTTTTAATTGAAAGTAAATAAATAGCTTTCAATAATATTTTTGAAGAAAGAGATACCTAGTGATTTAGGATGATCACTTTGTTTCAGGATTTTGATAACTATGTGCAAGTCCAGCGGAGTGAACTTAGGAGGTGCCTCACTGCCCTTTTCTGGAAGGGGATATCCTTTGAAAGACCCAGGCCAAAAGGACAAACAGAGGGCAAGGATCCCTTGTTGGGGACACAGGCTCAGATGGCTGCACCCAGGCTTCTTGGGGAAGTAGGAAATAGAAAACATCCTCTAGCGAGGAACTCTCCTTTTAGACGCATGGGAAATGTGAGTGGGGAATGGAGGAGGAGGAGGAAGAGGATCTTGGCAGCCAAGGGGAGGGTCTGAGGAGAGAGGCAATGGACCCTCCCATCCCAGGGGAAGCAGCACTTTTTGCAGGGATAAGGGAATAATGCTCACTGACAAATGCTCCCCCATAATCATCAAATGCCTGAGAATCCAGCACTGGAAGCTCAAGATTAATTGCTGTTTAGGTGATTCTTTATCTTGGGTCTGCAACCTTCTGTTTAGAGATCATGAGATTTCCTTCAACTACCTGAGCTCTCAAGCAATAATCATGACATTTTATTTCCAGGGACAAAATTTGTCTCAGAGAAGATTAAATGGTTCTTTCCACCTGTCCTTCATGATCTTTGAATCAGTTTCTGTAGGTCTTCTGCTCTTCGTTTTCATAGCTCATAGGGTCGTTGGCTTCAATATATGTATATATCACATCTTCTTTATCCATTCATCCATAGCTGGACACTTAAGTTGTTTCCATATCCTGGCTATTGTGAATAATGCTGCAAAAAACATAGGAGTGTAGCTAGATTTGTGATATCATGTTTTCCTTTCTTTTGGATATGTACACAGAAGTTGGAGTGCTGGATAATATGGTAGCTCTATTTTTAAATTTTTGAGGGACCTCCATAATGTTTTGCATGGTGGCTGTACCAATTTACATTCCCATCAAAAGTGAGCAAGCAGTCCCTTTCTCTAAGGCCTCACCAACACTTATCTCTTGCCTTTTTGATGATAACCATTCTAACAAGTGTGAGGTGATATCTCATTGTGGGTTTCATTTGTATTTCCCTAATGGTTAATGATGTTGACCATCTTTTCATGTACCTATTAGTCATTTATATGTCTTCTTTGGAAAAATGTTGATTCAGTTCCTCTGCCCATTTTTAATCACAGTTTTTTTGTTTTTTATTGCTGTTGTTATGAGATGTATGAGTTCCTTATATATTTTCGATATTAACTCCTTGCCAAATATATGATTTGCAAATGCTTCCTCCCATTCGAACAGTTGCCTTTTCATTTTGTGGCTTCTTTTGATGTGTAGAAGCTTTTTAGTTTGAAGAATTCCTACTTACATATTTTTGCCTTGGTTGCCTGTGCTTTTGGCAACAAAATAGTTGCCAAGACCAAGGTCAAGAAGCATTTTCTCTACAGTTTCTTCTGGGAGTCTCAGAAATTACATTTAAGTCTTTAATATATTTTGAGTGAATTTTTGTGAGTGAAGTAAGATAGGGGTCCAATTTCCTTTATCTGCAGGTGAATATTCACTTTTCTTAACATCATTTATTGAAGAGACTATCCTTTCCTCGTTGAGTATTTTTGGCTCCCTTGTCAAATACCAGTTGACTGTATATATACAGGTTTATTTCTAGTCTCTTGATTCTATTGCATTGCTCTGTGAGTCTGTTTTATGTCAGTACCATACTGTTTTAACCTCTGGACCCTAATGTATTTCAGTTTTTGGAATTGTTTGACATTTTAGAAAGGACTATGATGTATACCCTGTAGAATTTATGATACTCCCAAAATATTGTAGAGTAATACCATATAATCAAACACATTGATATTTTTTAGCAAAAATATAAATATTCACACAATGTAGGATAAGTAAGAATATAAATGGTTCACTTCAGTATATGTAAGGTTTTGACCACCCAATGAAATTGCACCCAACTTACATTTTATTTATATATTCAGGACTTTTAGCATTGCAAAGTTGAGGATGAGCGATTTCTAACGTCATATTAGGAAACAAAAATTAGATCTACACTATCCAACACAGGAGCCACATGCTAGTTTATATTAAGTTGAATTAATTAAAAGTAAATAAAATTAAACATTTACCTCCTTAGGTGCGTTAATCACATTACAGGCACTCAATAGGCGTATGTGGCTAGTGGCTACTGTCTTGGACAGCACAGAAACAGAACATTTCCACCACTACAGAAAGTTTTATGGGGCAGGGCTGCCTTAGACCAGTTGTCAGCAAAGAACAGCCCATTCAAATCCAGCCTGCCACTTGTTTTTGTGCAGCCCATAAGCTAAGAATTTTAAAATTGAAAAACTAAAAAAAAGAATAATATTTTGTGACATGTAAAAATTACATGAAATTTAAATATCATTGTCCATAAATATTGGAACACACAATCTTATTTCATTTACTTGTGGTCTTTGATTGCTTTTTTGTTACAATGGCAGGGTTAAGTAGTGGTGACAGAGACCCTTATGCCCAAATATTTACTATCTGGCCCATTACAGGAAATGCTTGCCAACTCCTGTCTTAGATCATTATCTCCACCTAGCTCAGTGGCTCCATCCTGTGGTAGAAGAAATCACTTATCTGATTAGCAAGAAGGTAGGTAGAATCAGCCATTTGGTGTGGCTTATTTCTATAAGGGGCTGTCCCATGCAGAAGGGGATGGGTCACTTCCTTGGGCTCTGGGATGTCTCGACTCAAAAGCCACCAGGCACAAATGATCAGCTATGAGGAGAAATTGATGGGTGTGCTCAGCAGATGCAACGCTCCCCTCAAGCAGCTCCCCAAATCTGATGTGGTAGATGGGGAAACTGGCAATTCCTATTTGATTCTTCAACCTATTTACCATTTAGTTAATTACAGGAGGAGAAAACATTTTATTAATATTACCCTCATGTCTTAATATTAAAAAAAGAAAAGCCTTTGCCCTGTTGTGTTTTTTGTCGGAAAAACAGTGAACTTGAAGTCCTAATCTTTGCATCAGATCTGTGATCATCAGGGCAAGCCGCATTACTTCTTGGTAAAGTCCTCAATTTACTCTTCCCCTGAACATGGCGATAGTAATTGCAACCTTACCAAACTTACAACTCTTTTTCCCTCATAGAAATGGAATTTTTAGTTATATTATTTTTTATTTTATTAGTAATACGTGCTGGCATCAAGTGGAATGGAGAAGCCTGTATAATACCAACTACAAAGTCTGAATAAATATAGAAACAATGTATTAGAAGACTTTGGAAAGCTGCTAAGACAAAAACTATCCTCAAAACTCTAGAAATGAGAGAGTCTCAGAGAGGTCAGCTGACACCTGCAGTCAATTTTAGACTATTTTCATTTCCAATTCTGAATCAGGGCAGCAAATGTTACATCATTATAACTGCCTAGAGGAGGAGAGAAGAACTCTTTCCAGAAGAAGATAAACATCTCTGAAATGTTCCATTTTTTCATATATAATATCCTGTATTTAACTAAAATTTATTGGGCATTCCAAAGACACAACTAAGTGGCCACAAAAAAGAAGAGTGGGAGGAGAAGGCAATAAAAATAGACCCAAGCTAGATAACATCTTCCACCTCATTTTATGAGACCGGCATTACCTTGATATCAGAAATCTGACCAGAAAATTTTGAGAACGAAAAACGGAAGACCAGTCTTATGAATATAAACATAAAAGTCCAGGACAAAATATAGCGAATCAAGTCCAGTTGTGTGCTTATACCTATAATATGTATATTTAGTGGAGTAAGGGAGGCCAAAACGTACAACTATATCAATAGATGCAGAGAATCCATCTGGCAGAATTGTACACAAACTCGTGACAAAATATCACACAAAACTAAGAGGAGGAAATCTTCCCTAATCTAGAAAGAATATCTACCAAAATGTATATAAAACATCATTATCAATAGTGCGATGTTAAATCTCCACCTCCTCCTGGAGATCAAAAGTGAAACAAGGAGGTCCACTAGAGCTACTTTTTTGAACACTATCCTGGAAATCCTAGCCAGTGCAATAATGCAATAAACAGAAATTAAAATCATGAGTACTAGAAAAAAGAAATAAAACAAAACAAATTGACAAAATTCAAAGATACAGAGAACAGATTGGTTGTTGCCAGAGGGGAGGGGGGTTGGGGAGTGGGCAAAATGGGTGAAGGGGGTCAAAAGGTGCAAACTTCCAGTTATAAAATAAATGAGTCATGGAGATATACTGTACAGTATGGTGACTATAGTCAATAATATTGTGTTGTATATTTGAAAGTTGCTAAGAGAGTAAATCTTAAAAGTTCTTGTCACAAGAAAAAACATTTTTTGTTAATTTCATTTGGCGATGGATGGTAACTAGACTTGTCGTGGTGACCATTTTGCAGTGTATACAAATATTGAATGGTTATATTGTACACCTGAAACTAATATAATGTTTTATGTCTATTATAACTCAATAAAAAAAAGAAACAAAACAAATATTGACCTCAACAGCAGGATTGTGTATGTAGAAACTCCAAAAGAATCTACATACAAATTATTAAAAATGATTAGTAAATTTAGCAAAGTTTCTACCTAAAAGGTCATCAAAATGATAAAATTAACTATATTTCTATATATCAGATGCAAAGAAATGGAAGAAGCATTTTTTAAATTATACAAGTTATAATAACATCAAAAATATTAATTTCTAGGAAAGACCTAACAAAAGATGTGCAAACCATTGCACTGAAAAGAAAACATTATTGAAAAAAATAAACAAATAAATAAATTGGAAGCGTATGCCATATTCATGAATTCAAAGATTCAACATGCCAATTCTTTTCTAGATGCCAATTCTTTTCAAGTTGATCTGTAGTTTTAATGTCACCCTGATAAAATCTCAGAAGAGTGTTTTGGGAAAGTGACAAACTGATACTAAAATTTAATTGGAAATGTAAACAGCTAAGAGTAGCCAAAACAATCTTGAAGAAGAAGAACAAATTTGGAAGACTTACACTGTCAGCTATCAAGACCTGTTATAAAGCTTTATCGTTCAAATTAGACACAATACAAATTCTTCAAGCTGTGAAATACATGATTTTTACATTTCTTTCTTTTTGTGTTGGTGGAAAAGTGGAACCATTCTGTGAATATGAGAACTGCAAGAGTGTTGAGGTCAGTATAAGAAAAACAAATCTTACCTTAGGGATGAGGTAGCTTCTGAATTTAACATCACAGGTCACTGTGTGAGGCAGAGGGATGGGGCTGAGGTCAATGTATCTCTGGATCTCATGCACCACGCATTCATGTAGGGCATGTGACTCCTGTCCTGCACGCAGGGGCTTCAGTATCTGCCAATCACAAAGTCAATCTCTTCCTGGACTTTAGCTGATAAGATATAACTAAGATTGGTGGAAATGAAGTAAAATGGCACATTTGCCACAGAAATTCAGGGTTACGTTAAGAATTAAGAAGGTGTCCCATCACCATTATAAACGTAAGATATATGCCCAGAAGTACACCTAAACTTAGAGAATTGTTATTATATGGATACATATAATTCTCCTACAAGCTAGGTATTAGATATTTCTGTACATAACTATATATCCCCACACAGGAAAATTAATACAAATAGAAGTGATGAATTTTTTCAAAATATGAAGTTATCACATAACTAACTCAAGAATTTATTGTCATTACAGAAAGAAAGAAGGAATATTAATTTACATGAAAATAATATATGAGTTTTAAGAATTAAGTTCTACTAACGGATATATATGTATGTGTGTCTTTGCATGTGTGTGTATGCAACTTGTAATGGTACCCCCCTTCGACCTCCCACTGCCCAAATGCAGTCCTTTGCATCGGTCTAGCAGTTTCGTCTGAAATGTATATTCATTTTCCTAAATGATGACTCTATTTCTGTTTCTATTTATTCAACTTTAGTCAATAGTTAATGAAGTTCTAGTATGAGATGAGGATTTACATCTCCATCTCCACTCCATACAAAATAAACATGACAGATACACATACACACACACACACTTCTTCTCACTCCATTTTTGCTGATATATTTTGATCATAATTTGCTTATATCAATACATGTTGTTTACACCATTATTACCGCAAAAATATGGATCACTAGTAAGATAACTGTGATTATTTTTCATTTTGTATATTTTTAAACTTATTTTTGAACAATTTATATCAATTTTTAAATTTCTAGTTGCCTATTTAGAATTATCTTCAAATGTTCAGGCAGATGTTTTAAACTTGTAGTAATAACTTTACAAATGCTCAAGCCTCAGATTATCAATCACTTCTCTTTATTAACTTAACTTCCCTCACACCTGCCTTATTTACTTAGCACAATCTAAACTGGTTGTTTCCCAGGCCTGGTGCCAAGTCCTCTCCCTGAAACTCTCATCCTCCTACATGAGGTCTTCTGATTCCTGGATCCCATGACCATGTCTGACCTGATTTCAAATACTTGGATGTAAAATATCCTCCAGTATCTTTACGATAAAGTGGAAAGAGGAAGTAAAATTTTTGGTAAACATACACATATGAAAACATCCTTTTTCTACTAATACACAAAATGATGGTAGCTCTTGAGAATTCTGATACCATTCTGATTCCTAACATTTTATATATATGACCTGATTTATCTCTGAAAGTTTTTGTGGTTTTAACTTTACCCTGATGTTCTGACATTTCATGACCCTGTGTCTTGGAGTGGATGTTTGTATTTCATTTACTCTGCTGGACACCTGGAGAGAATAGTCTATCTCGATGGTGGAATATGTAGGTCTTTCCTTTGGAGCTATACATTCTCTGAAGTGTGTATATGGTTGCTAGTTTCAGGATGCATGTTGAAGAAAAGAGCTAAGAGTCTCAGGAGTCAAGAGGCAGACTCTGACTTATCCCCCCTTTTTAGCTCTGTGCTTCACTCTGTCCCTGACTCTGCATGGTGTCCCTGAGCAGGCCTCTGATGTTCAGTTTCTCTAGAAAGTATGCCTGTCTCTCCTGTGAGAGGAAAACAATCACACACTCAAAAAGACTGTAGAGAGAAAACCTGTACAATTGTACGAACCTGTATGCGTTGTAGAGGGAGCCTCCTGTCTTCTGCATCATCTCCCCTAACTTATTAGACACTTGGTACTTCCAATAGGGAGACTTGAGGGGATTGTAGGGACAGAAACTAGCTTTTCTACATTGATAAATCTTCTTCTGACATTTAGGTTACAACTTCATCTTCTGCTGACATAAGTATCACCCTCCCGTCCGCTCTCTGAGTTTCAGAAATTTGTTGAAGACTTGTTGCATGCTTCTTGTACTTCTCTTCTCCAACTTCAAAGGACTAATTAATTCTCATTTGTAATTACTTTATAATCATTTCAATGAGATCCTGACACAAGAAAAGATAATGTATTTTTCTAATCTCTTTCGAACAACTGAAACTCTTTTGAGGTAAATTTCTAAAATAAAATTGTTGATAGATGATAAAATTACTTACCAAAAGAAAAATTCTTGTTTTGGCAAACCCAGTTTCCTGAAAACAGATGTTTGGAATGATAAAACTACTTTAGGCACATCTTCTGCCTAGATAGAAATAACTTTCTTATGAATTTAACCTTTTAGAATACTTCTCAGACTGTAGAAATTTTCCCAGGCTACCTCACTAAATTTCTAGAATTTCCACTTATACTTCTGTAAAAAGAGTTTCCATCTTCACTCCCCCAGCATAAGAATACTGTATTTTCAGAATGAGAAGCTATTTCGGCAACAACATACCTACCACTCAAAGTCGCCTCTTCTTAAGAAAGCCAATATACAATCTTAGGCCAATTCATGATGGCCGTTACCTGACACAAAGCACCTCCCAATGGAATCCAGACACCGCGCCAGAACTTTATTGCTTTCCTACTAACCACACTGTCCTTCACTTCTTTCAGTCACCAACACTTATTCTGCAAAGTTGTCTTATTTTTATCCTTTCATTAAATTTTTACAAATTATAGCTAGTGTCACAGAAATTTCAATATTGAAGCTTCTCTAAGAGAAATAAGATGCAGGACGCTAACCGTGTCTTGCCATATATCTATTCTGAAATTGACCTTGTTCACCAAGTGTAGCCATACCTGTGACCTCTGGGTGCTTTATCAGATGTAGGAGTCCATATCTCAAGGTGGTTCTTGTTGTCTCTGTACCAGCAGAAAGTAAATCAGATGCAGTGCTTATCAAATTTTCAATAGTAAATTCAGACTGTTTGTGCTTTTCCCAGGAATGATTTAGTGCAATTATTTGACAAATTAGTTTGCCAGCATATTTAATTACAATGAAAACAAAATAGATTGTTATAAAGTTAAGCTGTCATAGAAACTGAATACTGCAGTATTAGAAAAAGCTGCTGTATGGTATGGTAGACTGCAGATTAGTTGGTCCAGTTTTCATTTTCTACCTGCTTCCTCCTAGCTTGCTTAAAAATTCCATTCACCATCCTTTTTGCAGTTAGGACTGCCATGCAACATATATTTTTTTGTGAATGGGATATAAGCAAAAACCTGTTGGTGTCACTTCCGTGTCTTTCCTTCTTCTTACTGAAAACACAGATGTGAAGGTAGAGGCGAGGCAAACATCATCTTGGGGAAGCAGTATTTAAGCATGAAGATGCAGGCCTGTATACTAAGTATGGTGAAGGAAAACGGATGTGCCTGAGTCTGTGACGTTTCGGGGCTACTCTACTAAGCCTGGACTGGCCCACCACAAGATATGTAATATAAATTAAAAAACTATTTGTTTAAGACAGTGTTAATTGGGTTTTCTCTTATTTGTAAACAAACACAATCTTAATTGATGAAAATGGGTAAATCAAGGTCATATTATGGGACATATAATAAGACTAAATCAAGAGCATGCAATTCTCCTCTTCTGTTAAAGAATGTAGTTGGACTCAGTAGTACCTAGAGACTCATTATGAAGTTGAAATTATGCAACAGCTAATATGGTAGCACACCCTAGAACAGATTATGATAAAGAGAATGGATTCACAAAGACAAGATGGGGATGGCCACTATTAAATTCCAGATGTGAGGCAATAAGCAATTTCGTGTAGGAAACAAATGCAGGAATAAATAGGAATTACAAATAAAAGGCCCAACACAAATATGAAGACAGAGATTTGGGGCATTAATTTACCAGAAGAGATGAAGTTGAGGATAAGCGTAGTGAAGATGCTGAGGTTAAGGGACTGACTAAATGGAGCTCTCATAAATTGGTGATCGGAAGAGAAAAAGCACTTGATAAGGACAACTAAGCTCCCACCAGCTCCCCTGCAGGCAGCCATGAGGATAGTGGCTGACACATCTGTTGCAGACTGGTAGTCCTAGAGTAGGCAATAGGGACATTGTCCTACAAAAATTAAGATTGTGTGTTGATTGCTTGCTTTTGATCACCGAGTCACTAGCAGAGAGGCTGGTCAATGTATAAATCCCCACAGGCTGAACAAACTTCCCCAATGGCATTGGATAAGTGGATATAAATGGACAGAATGCTTTTTTCCTGGTCTCATTGGACACAGACATTTAAGGAAATCTCTGTCAGGTCACTGACTGACTGAGGAGGTCACAGAACAGAGACTTCAGTGAACACATAAGAAAAATTGTTTGGAAATATCACTAAAGAAATGGATTACTGAAAACTTCATCAAGTAACAACAGCAATCTTTGGGAACAGAAATAATCTCATTCCCAAAGTTACCACATTGCAATATTAAAAATGCTCAGATCTCAACAAAAATTACAAAGCATTCAAAGAAGTAAGAACATATGGACAATTAACTGGAAAAAAAATAAATTAACAAAAATCATCCCTGAGGAAGCACATACACTGGAAGTACTAGACAAAAACTTAAAATTCAGTGTCTTAAATATGCTCAAAGAACTGAAAGAATCCGTGGAGAAAGAAAAATAGGAAAATATAGGAACAATAATGAATGAGTAGAATGTGTCAATAAAGAGATAGAAAATATAAAAAGAACCAAATATAAATTCTGGAGCTGAAAAATATAATAACTGAAAAATTTTTTAAAATTCACAACAGTTGTTCAACAGCAGATTTGAGCAGGTACAAGAATGAAACAACAAACTTAAAGACAGCAAAGTTGAAATTACCCAGTTGGAGTAGCAGAAAGAAAAAAAAAATGAAGAAAAATGAGGGGAGACTAAGGAACACCATGAGACATATTGAAATCATGGGAGTCACAGAAGGAGAAGAGAGAGAAACGGTCAGAAAAAATATGTGAAGAAATAATGGCTGAAAATTTCCTAAACTTGACGACTGAAATGAATCTACATATCCAAGAAGCTCAATGAAATCCAAGCAGAATAGACTCAAAGAGACACACATAGACAGGTCATAAAAGATGGAATACCTTGAAAGCAGAAAGAGAAATTTCCTCATCATGCACAAAGGATAAGACAAAAAGTAAGAGCTGATTTCTCAACAGAAACAGTGGAGGTCAGAAGACAGTGGGACACTATATTTAAAGCGGCAACAGAAAAATGACTTATCATGTCAAAGGATCGTGAAAAACAAAAAACAAAACAGTAAGTTTACAATTTCTGTCCCAGAATGTAAGGAACTTAGAAATTGCCACTCCACCTTACAACAAATAAAAAGCTGAACAAACTGAAACATCAATAATTCTTCTTATATCCATCAGAGAACTGAAGTCATAGGGAAAATCACTGCTTCCAAAATTGGAGAGACAGAAAAGTAGACACAGAGAATCATGACTTAGCAGAGCAGAAACCCATGGGTAAAACCTCTGTGGGAATCAGTACCAGGGTAGGAAAACCTAAACTTCAGTATTGAATTGCTGGAGGCTTAGTGTGGACAAGTCTGAGAGTTAAAAACTCCAGGGGGACCCAATAATATAGGAGAATCCACACTTTTGTGAGTTTTACTTCCAGGAGCTGTAACAGGTCTTCACAGTTAATATCAGAGAAATGTACCCTCTTGCTTCTGGCAAGAAGAGAAAAGGAACCATTTTGAAATATACCAGAAAATTCTGTTGTTCTTCACAAGGCCTGCCCTCGGCAGAAACTATTTTACCAGAACCTAATCTGCTTGGATCTTATCAGAGCCTAACACACCTGGGACAAGGGGATACTCAACTCCAGCTGGCTCTAGGCTTCCACAAGAGAGAAGAGACATCCACAACCCCATGCTCCTCCAGCCACTCTGTTCCACCCAAGAAGAGAGAGGAAAAACTGAGTAGTGCTAGTGAAGTTCACAGTCCAGGGGCACAGACACAAAAACAGGAAAGAGACCATTATAGGATTATATTATACTCCCTCCAACATGCTATGCCACTAAATTACTGTTTTTTATCCAGTACAACATGCATGCCTTTCAACAAAAATTACAAGGCATGCTAAAAGGCAAAAAACACAGTTTGAAGAGACAGAGCAACATCAGAACCACATTCAGATATGACAGGAACGTTGGATTTATTAGACCAGGATTTTAAAATAACTATAAAAAATATGCTAAGGGTTCTAATGGATACAGTAGACAACATGCAAGAACACATGGGTCATATAAGCAGAAAGATGGCAAGTCTAAGAAAGAATCAAAAACAAATGCTAGAATCAAAAACACTGTAACAGAAATGAACAATGCCTTTCATGGGTTCATTAGTAGACTGGACACATCTGAGGAAAGAATCTCTGACTTGAGGGTATGACACTAGAAATTTCTAAGCCTGAAAAGCAAAGAAAAAGCAGACTAAAAAAACATGGAAAATAATATCAAGAACGGTGGGACAAAAAATGGTGTAACATACAAGTAATGGGAATACTTGAAGGAGAATAAAAAGAGACAGGAAAAGAAGCAATATTTGAAGCAATAATGAGTGAGAATTTACCCCAATTTCCCCCAAACCCCAAACCAAAGATCCAGGAAGCCCAGAGAGAACCAAGCAGAATAAATGCCAAAAAAAAAAAAGTACACCTAGGAATATCATATTTAAACTTCAGAAAAACAAAGATAAAGATAACTTGAAAAAATCAGAGATAAAAAGCAACTTTCTTGTGGTGAAGCAAAAATCAGAATTATATGCAACTTCTCAGAAACCATAAAAGTGAGAATAGAGTAGAGTGAAATATTTAATATTTTAAGAGGGAAAAATACCACCAAGAATTCTGAATCCTGTGAAATTTTATTCAAAGATGAAGGAGAAATAAAGACTTTCTCATGCAAACAAAAATTGAGGGAATTTGTTGCCAGTAGAACTACCTTGCAAGAAATGTTCAAAGAAGATCTTCAGAGAGAAGGAAAATGATATAGATCAGAAACTCGGATCAACATAAAGAAAGGAAGAGCACTGAAGAAGTAATGAGCGAAGGTAAAATAAAAACACTTTTTTATTCTCAATTGATCTAACAGAAAACAGCAACAAAATAATAGCAACAATGTATTTTATTATGTATGCTTATATATTCAAATGCTTATGTTTAAGTGAAAAGGATGACAGCAATGACACAAGGAGTGGGAGAGAGGAATTATGAATATTTTGTTATTATAAAGTACTTGCACTCCCTGTGATGTGGTATGGTGTTATTTAGAAGTGCACTTGCGAAGTAAGCCAGAAAGAGAAAGACAAACACTGTATGATCTCACTCGTATGTGAAATATAAACCAACACATGGACAGAGAAAACTGTATTGTGGTTACCAGGGGCAATGGGGGTGGGGGAGTGGGCACAAGGGGTGAAGGGAGACATATATATGGTGATGGACAAAGAAAAATGTCCAACCCCAAATTTCACAATGTTATAAACTATTAAAACATCAATAAAAAAAAGTGCACTTGAATTCACTGTAAATGTATACGGAAACTCAAGGACAACCACTTTAAAAAGTAGAAAAAAAAGAAGTATAATCTTAGGGAAAGAGAATATGGAATTATAAAAATGCTCAATTAAAATCACAAAAGGCAAAAAAAGTGTGGAAGATAAATATAGGAATAAAAACAAAGGCATCAAATGGAACGCAGTAACAAGTATGGTAGTGATTATTCCAACTATAACAATAATGACCTTAAATATCAATAGTCGAAATACACCAATTAAAAGACAAAGATTGTCTGAAAGGATGAAAAAACAAACCCCAAATACATATTGTCTACAAGAAACCCACTGTAAATATAACTACACCTGTAGACTAAAAGTAAATGGATGGAGAAACATACCACACTAACACTAATCCAAATAGCTCAGAAATAGCTGTATTAGTTCCAGACGGGGAGACTTCAGAACAAAGATGGTTATCAGGAGTAAAAAGGGGCATTACATGACAATAAACGGGTCAATACACCAAGACATAACAATCCTTAATGTGTATGCACCTAACAACTGAGCATCAAAATACATGGGGCAAAAACTGATAGAACTGCAAGGAGTAATAGATAAATCTATGATGACAATTGGAGACTTCAACACATATAGATCAATGGAATAGAATTGAGAGTCCACAAATAAACTTCTCATTTACAGTGAACTGATTTTCCACAAGGATGCCAAAACAACTCAGTGAGGGAAAGAACAGTCTTTTCAATAAATGGTGCTGTGAAAACTGGATATCTAGTTGCAAAAGAAGAAAGTTGGACCTAAACCTCACACCATATACTTAATCAATTATTTTATTGAAGTATTAATGACATATGACATTATGTTAATTTCAGGTGTACAACATAGTGATTCAATATTTATAAACATTATGAAATGACCATCGGGATAAGTCTAGTTACCATCAGTCCTCCTATAAAGTTGTTACTATATTATTGACTATATTCCCTATGCTGTATATTATTCCCCCTGGCTTATTTGTGTTATAACTGGAAGTTTGTACCTCTTAATTCCCTTCATCTATTTTGCCCAACCCCCCATCCTCCTCCCCTCTGACAACCACCAGTTTGTTCTCTGTATCTATGAGTCTGTTTCTGTTTCTGTTTTTTTTGTTTGTTCATTTGTTTTGTTTTTTAGATTCCACACGTAAGTAAAATCATATGATATTTGTCTTTCTCTATCTGACTTATTGCACTTAGCGTTATACTCTTTAGATCCGCTCATATTGTCTCAAACGGCAAGATTTCATTCTTTTTTATGGCTGATTAATATTCCATTACACATGTATACCACATCTTCTTTATCTTTTTGTATATAGGTGGACACTTAGGTTGCTTCCATATCTTGGGTATTGTAAATAATGCTGCAACGAACATAGGAGTGCATATATCTTTTTGAATTAGTGTTTTTGTTTTCTTTGAGTAAATATCCAAAAGTGGAATTGTTGGATTGTATAATAGTTCTATTTTTCATTTTTTGAAGAAGCTCCATACTTTTTTCCATAGTGGCTGCACCAATTTACATTCCCACCAACAGTGCATGAGAGTTCCCTTTTCTCCACATCCTTGCCAAAACTTGTTATTTTTTATATTTTTGGTAATAGCCATTCTTACAGACCCAAGGTGATATCTCATCGTGGTTGCGATTTGCATTTCCCTGATGATTGGTGATATTGAGCATCTTTCCATTTACCTGTTGGTCATCTGTACATCTTCTTTGGAAAAATGTATATGCAAGTCCTCTTCTCCTTTTTTTAACTGGGTTGTTTCTTTGTTATTAAGTTGTGTGTGTTCTGTATATATTATGGATATTAACCCAGCATCAGTTATACTATTTGCAAATATTTTCTCCCATTCAGTAGATTGCCTTACATTTTGTAGATGGTTTCCTTCGCTGTGCAAAAGCTTTTTATTTTTATGTAGTCCCACTGGCTTATTTTTGCTTTTGTTGCCCTTGCCTGAGGAGACATACCTGAAAAAGTATTGCACAGAATGCTGTCAAAGAGCTCACTGCCCATGTTTTCTTCTAGGAGTTTTATGGATTCAGGTCTTACATTTAAGTCTTTAATCCATTTTGAGTTTACTTTTGTATATGGTGTAAGATAGTGGCCCAGTTTCATTCTATTTCATGTAGCTATCAAGTTTTCCCAGCACCATTTATTGAAGAGACTGTCTTTTCCCTATAGTGTATTCTTGCCTCCTTTGTCAAATAATAATTGATCATATATGCATGAGTTTATTTCTGGGCTCTCTGTTCTGTTCCATTGATCTGTCTGTTTTTTTTTTTTGTGCCAGTACCATACTGTTTTGATTACTGTAGTTTTGTAGTATAGCTTGAAATCAGGGATTGTGATATCTTTAGCTTTATTATTGTTTCTCAAGATTCCTTTGCTATTCAGGGGCTCTGTGGTTCCATATAAATTTTAGGATTATTTGTTCTAGTTCTGTGAAAAATGCCATTGGTATTTTGATAGGCATTGCATTGAATTTGTATATTGCTTTGGGTAGCATGGACATTTTAACAATACTAATTCTTCCTATCCATGAGCATAGTATATCTTTACATTTAATTGTGTCATCTTTAATTTATTTCATCAATGTTTTATAGTTTTCAGAGGCCAGTTTTTCACTTCCTTGGTTAAATTTATTCCTAGTTGTTTTATTCTTTTTATTGCAGTTGTAAATGGAATTTTTTTTTTTAATTTCTCTTTCTGATAGTTTGCTATTGGTGTATGGAAATGCAACTGATTTCTGTATATTAATTTTGAATCCTGCAACTTTACTTAAATCATTTATTAGTTCTAATAGTATTTTGGTGGAGTCTTTAGGATTTTCTATATATAGTATCATGTCATCTGCAAATAGTGACACTTTTACTTCTTACTTTCCAATTTGGATGCCTTTTATTTCTTTTTCTTGCCAAATCGCATTGACTAGAACTTCCAATACTATGTTCAATAAAATAATAAGACAGACCATCCTTATTTTTTCCCTGATATTAGAGAAAAAGCTTTCAGCTTTTCACCATTGAGTGTAATATTAGCTGCGGATTTGTCATAAATGACCTTTTACCAGATTGAAGTGTCTTCCCTCTATACATACCTAACTGAGAGTTTTTATCATAAATGTATGTTGAATTTTGTCAAATGCTTTTTCTGCATCTATTGAGATAACCATATTATTTTTATCCTTCATTTTTGTTAATGTAACGTATCATGTTGATTGATTTGTGGATGTAAAACCATCCCTGCGTTCTTGGAATAAACCCCACTTGATCATGGTCTATCGTCCTTTTAATGTATTGTCGAATTTTGTTTGCTAATATTTTTTGAGGATTTTTACATCTATGCTCATCAGTGATATTGGCCTGTGATTTTCTTTTTGTGTAGTGTCTTTGTCCGGGTTGAGTATTAGGGTAATGTTGGCCTCGTAAAATGAATTTGAAAGTGTTCCTACCTCTTCAATTTTTTGGAATAAAAATTGAATATTTTTATCCTTTAGAAGGATAGGTATTAACATATTAACTGTTCTTGAAATGTTTGGTGGCCATTTGGGCCTGGACTTTGGTTTGTTGGTAATTTTTGGATTATAGATTCAATTTCATTGCTATTAATAAGTGTATTGAGATAGTCTACTTCTTCTTGATTCAATCTTGGAAAATTGTATGTTTGTAGGAATTTATCCATTTCTTCTAGGTTATCCAATTTGTTTGCATATGATTGTTTGTAGTGGTCTTTTCTGATCCTTTGTATTTCTGTGGTATATGTTGTAACTTCTCTCCCTATTTCTTTTTTTTTTTTAATTTTTCATTTATTGCAGTAACATTGGTTTATAACATTGTATAAATTCAGGTGTACATCATTATACTTCTATTTCTGCATAGATTACATCATGTTCACCACCAAAATACTAATTACAACCCATCGCCACACACATGTACCGAATTATCCCTTTCACCCTCCTCCCTCCCCCCTTCCCCTCTGGTAACCACCAATCCAATCTCTGTCCCTATGTGTTTGTTTATTGTTGTTATTATATACTACTTAATGAAGGAAATCATACAGTTTTTGACCCTCTCCCTCTGACTTATTTCACTTTGCATTATACCCTCAGTGTCCATCCATGTTGTCACAAATGCCTGGATTTCATTGTTTCTTATAGCTGAGTAGTATTCCATTGTGTATATATACCACATATTCTTTATCATTTTGTCCCTTGATGGGCACTTAGGTTGCTTCCAAGTCTTGGCTATTGTGAATAACGCTGCAATGAATACAGGGGTGCATGTACCTTTACAAATTGATGTTTTCAAGTACTTTGGATAAATACCCAACAGTGGAATAGCTGGATCATATGGTAGTTCTATCCTTGAGTTTTTGAGGAACCTCCATACTGTTTTCCATAGTGGCTGCATCAGTTTGCACTCCCACCAGCAGTGTATGAGTGTTCCCTTCTCTCCACATCCTCTCCAACACATGTCGTTTCCTGTCTTGTTAATTATAGCCACTCTGATGAGCATGAGGTGATATCTCATTGTAGTTTTGATTTGCATTTCCCTGATAGTTAATGATTTTGAACATCTTTTCATGTGTCTGTTGGCCATCTGTATATCTTCTTTGGAGAAAGGTCTGTTCAGGTCTTTTGCCCATATTTTAATTGGGTTGTTAGTTTTTTTGTTGTTGAGATGCATGAGTTCTTTATATATTTTGGAGATTAAGCCCTTATCAGATATATGGTTTGCAAATATCTTCTCCCAATTGTTAGGTTGTCTTTTCGTTTTGTTGATGGTTTCCTTTGCTGTACAGAAGCTTTTTAGTGTGATGTAGTCCCATTTGTTCATTTTTTCTATTGTTTCTCTTGCCTGGTCAGACATGGTGCTTGAAAAGATGTTGCTAAGACCAATGTCGAAGAGCGTACTGCCTATGTTTTCTTCTAGAAGTTTCATAGTTTCAGGTCTTACATTCAAGTCTTTAATCCATTTTGAGTTAATTTTTGTGTATGGTGTAAGGTAAGGGTCTACTTTCATTTTTTTGCATATGGCTACCCAGTTTTCCCAACACCATTTGTTGAAGAGATTTTCATTTCTCCATTGTATGTTCTTGGCTCCTTTGTCAAAGATTAGCTGTCCATAGATGTGTGGGTTTATTTCTGGGCTTTCGATTCTATTCCATTTATTTGTGTCTGTTTTTGTGCCAGTACCATGCTATTTTGGTTACTATAGCTTTGTAGTATATTTTGAAATCAGGGAGTGTGATACCTCCAGCTTTGTTCTTTTTTCTCAGGATTCCTTTAGCTATTCGGGGTCCTTTGTTGTTCCATACAAATTTTAGGATTCTTTGTTCTATTTCTGTGAAAAATGTTGTTGGAACTTTGATAGGGATTGCATTGAATCTACAGATTGCTTTAGGAAGTATGGACATCTTAACTATGTTAATTCTTCCAATCCAAGAGCACGGAATATCTTTCCATTTCTTTGTGTCTTCTTCAATTTCTTTCAGCAATGTTTTATAGTTTTCGGTGTACAGATCTTTTACCTCTTTGGTTAAGTTTATTCCTAGGTATTTTATTCTTTTTGTTGCAATTGTAAATGGGATTGTATTCTTAATTTCTCTTTCTTCTCCCTATTTCTTATTTTATTTATTTCAGCCCTCTTCCTTTCTTTCTTGATGAGTTTAGCTAAAGGTTTATCAATTTTATTTATCTTTCTGAAGAGCCAGTTCTTAGTTTCATTGATCTTTTCTATTGTTTTTTTTTTCTCTATTTCATTTATTTCCTCTCTGATCTACATTATTTTTCCCTCCTTTACTAATTTTGGGGTTTGTTTGTTCTTCTTTTTCTAGTTCCTTGAAATGTAAGGTTAGGTTGTTCATTTGATGTTTTTCTTGTTTCTTTAGGTAGGCCTGTATTGATATGAACTTCTCTCTTAGAACTGCATTTACTATAACCCATAAATTTTGGAAAGTTGTATTTCCATTTTCACTTGTTTCAAGATATTCTTTGATTTCCTCTTTGACCCATTGTTTGTTTAGTAGCATGCTTTTTAGTGTTTGTGTTTTTTACAGTTTTCTTCTTGTAACTGATTTATTGTTTTATATCATTGTGATCAGAAAAGATGCTTGATATAATTTCAATCTTCTTAAATTTATTGAGACTTGTTTTGCAGCCTAACATGTGATTTATCCTGGAGAAGGTTTCATGTGCATTACAAAAGAATGCATATTCTGCTGTTTTTGGATGGAATGTTCTGTGTATAACTATTAAGTCCATCCGGACTAATGAGTCATTTAAGGCTACTGTTTCCTTTTTGATTTTCAGTCTGAGTGATATACCCATTGCAGTAAGTAAGGTTTAAAAGTCCCCTATTATTATTGTATTACTATCAATTTCTCTCTTTATGTCTGCTAATATTTGCTTTATATATTTAGGTGCTCCTATGTTGAGTGCATAAACATTTACAAATGTTACATCCTATTGTGAGACTGACCACTTTATAATTATGACATGCTCTACTTTGTCTTTTCTTACAGTCTTTGTTTTAAAGTATGTTTTGTTTGATAGAAATATTGCTACCCCTGCTTTCTTTTCATTTCCATTTGCATGAAATATTTATTTCCATCGCTTTTAGTCTATGTGTGCTTTTAGATATGAAGTGAGTCTCTTGTAGGTAGAATATAGATGAGTCTTGTTTTTTAATCCATTCAACCACCCTAATCTTTTGTTTGAAGCATTTAGTCCACCTTCATTTAAAGTAATTATTGATAGGTATGTACTTACTGCCATTTTATTAATTGTTTGCTGGTTGTTTTGTAGTTCTTATTCATTTCTTTCTTCTTCTTTTGCTCTGTTCCCTTCTGAGTTGATTACTTCTTCTTAGTGTTATGTTTGAATTTATTTCACTTTACTTTTTGTGTATATATTGTAGGTTTTTGATATGTGGTTACCATGAGGTTCGTATGTAATGACGTGTATATATATAGCAGTATATTTAAGTTGATGGTCTCTTAAATTTGACCACTTTCAAAATTCTCTACATTTTAACTATACTCCCCTGCATGTTTTTTGTTTTTGGCATCATATTTTATATCTTTTTTATTTTGCATATCCTTTAACTAATTATTGTAGTTATAGTTGGTCTTACTACTTTTGTCTTTTACCTTCATACTAGCTTTATAAATGGTTGATCTTCTACCTTTCCTATATATTTGCCTTTACCAGAGAGATTTTCTCTTTCATATATTTTCTCATTTAATGTTACGGCCTTTTATCTTTTGCTTAAAGAAGTCCCTTTAACAGTTTTCATAAGGCCACTTTACTGGTGATGAACTCTTTTAACTTTTGCTTGTCTAGGAAACTCTTTCTCTCTCCTTCAATTTTGAATGATAATTTTGCCAGGTAAAGTTTTCTTGATTGTAAGTTTCTTCCTTTCAGCACTTTGAATACATCATGCCACTTCCTTTTGGCCTGTAAATCTTGTGCTGAAAATCTGCTAATGGTCTTATAAGGGTTCCCTTTTACATGACTAGTTTTCTCTTGCTGTTTTCAAGATTCCCTTTTTATATTTAACTTTTGACATTTTAATTATAATGTGTATTGGGTTGGATGTTTTAGAGATCATCTTGTTTGGGACTCTCCATGCTTCCTAGACCTGGATGTCTGTTTCCTTCCCCAGGTTAGGAATGTTTTTAGCCATTATTTCTTTAAATAAGTTTTCTGCCCCTTTCTCTCTCTCTTCCTCTTCTGGGGTTGTTGTAAGGCGAATGTTAGTACGGTTGACGTTATCCCAAATGTCCGTTAGACTATCCTCACTTTCCTTAATTTTCTTTTCTTTTTGCTGTTCTGATTGGGTGATTTCCACTACCTTGTCTTCAAGATTGCTAATCCATTCTTCTGCATCATCTACTGTGCAGTTGGTTCCATCTAGTGTATTTTTCATTTCTGTTATTGTATTTTTCAGCTCTGATTTGTTCCTTCTTATATTTTCTATTTCTTTGTTGAAGTTCTCACTGTGTTGATCCATTCTTCTCAGGAGTTCAGTGAGCATTCTTATGATGTTTACTTTGAACTCTTTATTAGGTATATTGCTTATCTCCATTTTGTTAGTTCTTTTTCTCTTGTTTCATCTTGTCCTTTTGTCTGGAATATATTCCTTTGTGTCCTCATTTTGCCTAACTCTCTGTGTTTGTCTGTAATTATTAGCTAAATCAGCTACTCTCCTAATCTTGAAGGAGTGGCCCTATGTAGGAAATTTCCTGTGAAGCCCAGAAGCGCAGTCCCTGGCCACCTGAGCCAGGCCCTCAAGGAGCGTCCCATATGTTGGGCTGAGTGTGCCCTCCTGTTGTGGCAGGGTGTTGACTGAAGTGGGTGTGTGGTTCGGTTGGCTCTCAGCCTGGCTGTGGGTTTTGGTCATGACTATTGAAGCACATTGGTGGGTGGGGTTGGCCCCTGGCCATCTGCAAGGTGTCTTCAAGACAGCTGCAGTGCTTTGGTGGGTGGAGTTTTCAGCAGGGTGAACCCAGTGGCACTAGCAGGTTAGAGAGAATTCCAAAAGGGCACTTGCCAGTGTCAGTATTAGCAAAGTAGACTGAGTTAATAAAAATGGCTCCTGCCAGTGCCTAGGAGAGTCCCAGCTGATTTCTGCCTCTCTGGCAGATGCTTTAAGGTTAGCAAATGGGTGTCCTGCACCTACAACCTATGTAATTTTCAAACTGTTGTTTCTCTGCTGGTTTCTGGGTTGAGTGAATCTGCATGCAAACTATCTAAGAGTGGGTTTTCCATTTCCTATAGTTTTTAATTTTTCTGGATGTAATCCACATTGATTTTCAAAGCCTAGTGTTTGAAAGGAGGGCTTGTCTTTCCTGTGCATGATCTAAGGGTTGGAGTGCCTGATGTGGAGCTCAAATCACTTACTCCTCAGGGAAACATTTCATATCTTTGAGATCTCTCCCAATGATGGATTGCTGCAGCTTGGGTGTGTTTTTTCCTTTGGTGAAACCATGACTCTGCCTCCTTTACCAATCTCAATGCTATCCTTTAATTATTTGTTGTGGAGTCTTAGTTCATCCAATTTTTAGGTCCTTTTCAGAGGCAATTATTCCAAATGTAGCTGTAGATTTTTTGTGTCTCTGGGAGGAAGTGAGTTCAGGATCTTCCTATGATACCGTCTTGAACTTCCTCACATATGCATAATGAATTTAAAATGGATTGTACACCTAGATGACAGAACTAAAACTGTAATACTGTTAGAAGAAATCAAAGGCATGAATCTTTGTGACCTTGTATTAGGTAATTTTTTCTTAGCTATGACACCAAAAGAAAAATAAAAGATAAAAAATAAATAAAATTAACTTCATCAAAATTTAAAAATTTTGCTTCAAATGACAATGTCAAGAAATAAAAAGGTAACCTGAAAGATGGGATAAACTATTGACAAAACATATATCTTATATGGAATTTCTATCTAGAATACATAAGAATGCAAACTCAATAATAAATAAAAACAAAATAACCTTGGAATAAATGGGCAGATAATCTGAAGAGACATGACTCCAAAGGATATATACAAATGGACAATGTAAAGATGCTCACCATCATTAACTATCAGGGAAACGTAAATCAAGACTATGATGAAGGATCATTTCACACCCATTAAGATAGCTATAGTCAAAAATAAGATAATAGCGGCAGACCTGGCGCCATAGTGGTAAAGTTCACATGTTCTGCTTCAGCGACCCGGAGTTCACAGGTTCAGATTCTGGGTGCAGACATATACACTGCTTATCTAGCCATGCTGTGGAGGCATCTTATATACAAAATTGAGGAAGATGGGCACGGATGTTAGCTCACAGCTAATCTTCCTCAGCAAAAAGAGGAAGATTGACAGAGGTTAGCTCAGGGCCAATATTCCTCACCAAAATAATAATAATAATAATAATAATAATAATAATAATAATAATAATAATAATAATAATAAAATAATAATAATAAGATAGTAACAAGTGTTTATGTGGATATGGAGAAATTGGAATCCTCATACACTGCTGATGAGAAGATTAAATGGTGCCACTACTTTTCTGCATGTGTTTTATTCTAAGAGTTTTATAGTTTTAGCTCTTCCATTTAGACTTTTTTTTTTTTTGGATGAGGAAGATTCACCCTGAGCTAATATCTGCTGCCAATCTTCTTCTTTGGTTATGTGAGCCACTGCCTCAGTATGGCCGCTAACAGACAAGTGATGTGGTTTCACGCCTGGGAACTGAACCCAGGCTGCTGAAGTGGTGTGTGCCAAACTTTAACCACTAGGCCCATGGGGCTGGCCTCCATTTAGATTTTTGATCCAGCTACAGCACCTCAAAAGGTTAAACACAGAGTTACTATATGATGCAACATTTCCACTCCTAGGTATATATTCAAGAGAAATAAAAACATATGCCCTCACAAAAACTTGTACACAAATGTTCACAGAAACATTATTCAGAATAGCCAAGAAATGGAAAAACTGCAATGTCCATCAATTGATGAATGAATAAATAAAATGTAGTATACCCATCCATTGGAATACTATTCATCCATGAAAAGGAATGAAGTTCTGATACAAACTACAATGGTGATAAACCTTGAAAACATACTAAGTGAAAGCTGTGCTTTCATTTATGCTAAGTGAAAGAAGCCAATCACAAAAGGCCATATATTGTAAATTCAACTTTTATATAAAATACCCAGAATAGGCAGCTCTACAGAGACAGAAAGTAGATTAGTGGTTGCCTACAGCTGGGATGTTTGGAGAAAAATGAGGGATGACTGTTCACGTGTGATGAACTTTCTGAAATTCATTGTGATGACGATTTCACAACTTGGTGGAAATAATAAAAACTGTTAAACTGTGCACTTTAATTGGGCAAGCTATGATAAGTGAATGATACCTTAATACAGCTGTTACAAAAAATAAATTAATCTGGACCTTAAATACATTGTGAGGCCAGAGAAACAATATTGTTTTTAAATATAGTATTCAGGAAATATCCACTTGAAGTAGAAATACCAGAGATTTTAGAGCTCTCTTTCACCAGAGATTAATGAAGAGACTTCATAGCATCAAGGAATCCACAATAACTGTGTATAAAATATGGAGAAATCATGTAGGTGCATTCTTCTGGAAAACTGTCCCCATATTGCATCAGATTCTCAAATTAGGGACCCCAAAAAGAATAAGAATCATTGCTCTATCAGAAGAGAACACAGAGAATAAAAGTAATTAGCTTCTTCCCTCTTGTAGTTCCTTCAAATCATTTCATCTCACTTTATTATACCTAGAACACATGATTTGAAGGGCTAGCTCAAATTCTATGGGTACTTATTTGAGTATCATCTCCTTCAGCATGTTTGTCTCACTTCACATCTTACCCTAATAACTGGTTTTTCATATCTCCCCAGTGCTAAAAAGTGGTTGAATAAAAAAAAAATGGTGGTCTCAGAAGAAAGAATTTTATTCTCTAGAGTTAGCTCTTTTCAGTTTGTTCTGGAGTCTATCTCACCTCACATTAATGAGAACCTTGTACCAACACAAGTGTCTTGATAGTATCTATATTACCTTTTTTACGGTTTCTCAACTTGACCCTACCACTATTTAAATTCACCATCCAAATCTTTTCCTCCATGGTTAAAATTCTTAAGTGGGATGCCCGGTCTCATCCCTGAAATTTCCTACACAACCCTTGTAATGTGGCTCCCATCCCTAGTAAAACCATTCTCTACAGGACTCCTCTGACACAAAGCATAATCAAATTCAAAGACCTTCCTAGGGAAAGCGTTCTTTATTTCCCTATTTTATCTGTCCCATTTCTTCTAAAATGTTGCTTCTACCTTGACTTCTGTGGCACAGCCTAATTGATTCTTTTCCTAGACCTCTAAGAATATGACAAGATGGAAACCTTGATTTTATTTCAGATTCCTTTGCACTTCTATGGCCCAGACTGTCATCAAGTCCAAGTTTAAATAAATGAAAAACCTCCAAGTTAGTCCTTGAACTCCGTTCTCATAACATAGATTGCTCTACAGGACTCAAAAGGGAATTTGTCCTAATAATTATCTGACTTCCATTCTTGTATTAGCTCACATTTTTCCTGATCAAATCCAAATTTTCCATGCCAGATTTCATGCTTACAGATTACTTGACAAACACCAACTTACAACTCTTAAAAGGTCCAAATTAATTTTCAGTTACACTCAATTAAGACTTCCTCTTTTCATCTACCTAATTTTTTTGCGAACACATACCACTGAATTTCTGCATTCACCATTCAACCCATCAGAAATTCTCTATCCTGTCCCTCACTGAAAATATTTCAAGATCTATTCAAACCTCATAAACATGCAGAAAGAAGAACATGCAGGAAGCCCATCTGGGTCAGGCCTTTCCTTCTCATTCTTCCATATTCTGACTACAAATGATTATTTCTATCTTCATTTATGGCTCAATATTTTGTATTTTGTTAGTTTTTCTTAATTGTATCCATTTCACCTGAGTTGTGCATTCTGTCTCTCCTCAAGTATATTATTAGCACCTAAGAACAGGGGGTCCATGTAGTCTAGTCATCTAACAATTCAATTTTAAATTTTACATGATGCTTAGTGGAGATCCATCCTCACAGTAAGTATTTAAAGTGCTTGTCAAGCATTTCTTGCCTGACCATTTAAATATCCCTAGTAACTGCAGAATTAATCAACGAACCACAAAATGTAGTTATAGTAATCCAATAATTGAACTGTCGTTAATATTTTATCTGTTCTATTTTGATCAGGAAATGATCAATGAAGTCCCAAGGATTGTTAATGTCTGGAGATTATTTCTATTCTTTTATTTTCTCCAAAAGACAACTTCTTATATCAGCAAGATTTTTAAGAAATTTGTTATGACTCCTTTGGAAATAATCAATGAAAGCAGGGAAATCATTGCAGGTCTGAAAGAGAAAAAAAATCATTTATTAAATAGAAAGCACTTAAGATGTATATATCATATGCCGAGTCCTGGTTAGAAATTGTCGCCAGAAAGGTGAATAAACAATGGTGTCTATCTTGAGGAGGAATTTTCACTGCCAATATGTAGTAATTCTCTATGCTTACAATGATTTTATTAAGACAACTATGACGAGATGATAAATATAATAATTTTTAATTGATGTTTTAATAGTTTTTAACATTGTGAAATTTTGGTTTGTATATTTTGTTTGTCCATCACCATATATATGACTCCCTTCACCCCTTGCCCCCACCCTCACCCCCATTGCCCCTGGTAACCACAATACAATTTTCTCTGTTCATGTGTTGGTTTATATTCCACATATGAGTGAGATCACACAGTGTTTGTCTTCCTCTTTCTGGCTTGTTTCTTTTAACATAATATGCTCCAGGCCCATCCATGTTGTTGCAAATGGGACGATTTTTGTCTTTTTTTTATGGCTGAGTAGCATTCCATTGTATATATATATCACATTTTCTTAATCCAATAGTCAGTCGAGGGATGCTTAGGTTCCTTCCACTTCTTGGCTATGGTGAATAATGCTGCAATGAACATAGGGGTGTATAAGCCTCTTTGGATTGTTGATTTCAGGTTTGTTGGATAGATTCCCAGTAGTGGGATGGCTGGGTCATAGAGCATCTCTATTTTTAATTCTTTGAGGAATCTCCATACCGTTTTCCATAGAGGCTGCACCAGTTTGCATTCCCATCAGCTGTGTATGAGGGTTCCTGTTTCTCCACATCCTCTCCACCACTTGTTGTGTTTTGTCTTGGTGATTATAGCCATTCTAACGGGCGTGAGGTGATATCTTAGTGTTGTTTTGATTTGCATTTCCCTGATGATTAGTGATGTTGAACATCTTTTCATGTGCTTATTGGCCATCTGTATATCTTCTTTGGAGAAGTGTCTGTTCATTTCCTCTGCCCATTTTTTTGATCGGGTTGTTTGTTTTCTTGTTGTTCAGTTGTGTGAGTTCTTTATATATTATGAAGATCAACCCCTTGTCAGATGTATGTTTTGCAAATATTCTCTCCAGCTGGTGGGTTGTCTGTTCATCTTGATTCTGGTTTCATTTGTCTTATAGAAGCTCTTTAATCTGATAAAGTCCCACTTTTTATTTTTTCTTTAGTTTCCCTAGTCTGGGTAGGCATGTCATCCGAAAAGATTCCTTTATGACCAATGTCAAATAGTGTGTTGTCTATATTTTCTTCTATGAGTTTTATAGTTTCAGGTCTCACCTTCAGGTCTTTGATCCATTTTGAGTTAATTTTTGTGAATGGTGATAGCAGATGGTCCACTTTCATTCTTTTGCATGTGGCTGTCCAGTTTTCCCAGCACCATTTATTGAAGAGACTTTCCTTTCTCTATTGTACATTCTTAGCACCTTTGTCGAAAATTAGCTGTCTGTATATGTGTGGTTTTATTTCTGGGCTTTCCATTCTGTTCCATTGATCTGTGTGTCTGTTTTTGTACCAGTTTTGTACCTGTTTTGTACCATGCTGTTTTGATTACTATTGCTTTGTAGTGTGTTTTGAAGTCAGGGATTGTGATGCCTCCTGCTTTGTTCTTTTTTCTTAGGATTGTTTCAGCTATTTGGGGTCTTTTGTTGCCCCATATAAATTTTAGTATTCTTTTTTCAATTTCTGTGAAGAATGTCATTGGGATTCTGATTGGGATTGCATTGAATCTGTAGATTGCTTTAGGTAATATAGACATTTCAACTATGTTTATTCTTCCAATCTACGTGCATGGGATATCTTTCCATTTCTTTATGTCATCATGGATTTATTTCAATAATGTCTTGTAGTTCTCATTGTATAGGTCATTCACCTCCTTGGTAAGATTTATTCCTAGATATTTTATTCTTTTTGATGCAATTGTAAATGGTATTATCTTTTTGAGCTCTCTTTCTGTTAGTTCATTATTAGCATATAGAAATGCAACTGATTTTTGTAGATTGATTTTGTACCCTGCAACTTTGCTGTAGTTGTTGATTATTTCTAACAGTTTTCCAATGGATTTTTTAGGGTTTTCTATACATAAAATCATGTCATCTGCAAATAGTGAGAGTTTCACTTCTTCGTTACCTATTTGGATTCCTTTTATTCCTTTTTCTTGCCTAATTGCTCTGGCCAAAACCTCTAGTACTATGTTGAACAGGAGTGGTGAGTGTGAGCAGCCCTGCCTTGTTCCTGTTCTCAGAGGAATGGCTTTCAGTCTTCCCCCGTTGAGTATGATGTTGGCTGTGGGTTTGTCATAAATAGCCTTTATTATGTCGAGATACTTTCCTTCTATTCCCATTTTGTTGAGAGTTTTTATCATAAATGGATAGTGTATCTTGTCAAATGCCTTCTCTGCATCTATTGAGATGACCATGTGGTTTTTATTCTTTGTTTTGTTGATGTGATGTATCACGTTGATTGATTTGCAGATGTTGAACCATCCCTGCGTCCCCGGTATAAATCCCACTTGATCATGGTTTATGATCTTTTTAATGCATTGCTGTATTCAGTTTGCCAATATTTTGTTGAGGATTTTTGCATCTATGTTCATCAGCGATAGTGGCCTGTAATTTTCTTTCTTTGTATTGTCTTTGTCTGGCTCTAGTATCAGGGTGATGTTGGCCTCGTAGAATGATTTAGGAAGTGTTCCATCTTCCTCTATTTTTTGGAATAGTTTGAGAAGGATGGGTATTAACTCTTCTTTGAATGTTTGGTAAAATTCACTGGAGAAGCCATCTGGTCCTGGACTTTTATTTTTGGGGAGGTTTTTGATTACTCTTTCAATCTCTTTACTTGTGATTGGTATATTCAGATTCTCTGATTCTTCTTGCTTCAGTTTTGGGAGGTTGTATGAGTCTAAGAATTTATCCATTTCTTCTACATTGTCCAATTTGTTGGCATATAATTTCTCACAGTATTCTCTTATAAACCTCTGTATTTCTGTGGTATCTGTTGTAATTTCTCCTTTTTCATTTCTAATTTTATTTACCTGAGCCTTTTCTCTTTTTTTCTTAGTAAGCCTCGCTAAGGGTTTGTCGATTTTGTTTATCTTCTCAAAGAACCAACTCTTTGTTTCATTAATCCTTTCTACTGTTTTTTTGGTCTCAATTTCATTTATTTCTGCTCTGATTTTTATTATTTCTCTCCTGCTGACTTGGGCTTTGTTTGTTCTTCTTTTTCTAGTTGTGTTTGGTGTAATTTAAGTTTGCTTATTTGGGCTTTGTCTTGTTTGTTAAGGTGGGCTTGTGTTGCTATGAGTTTCCCTCTCAGGACCGCTTTTGCTGCATCCCATATCGTTTGATATGGCATATTTTCATTTTCATTTGTTTCCAGATAGTTTTTGATTTCTCCTTTAATTTCATCAATGATCCATTTGTTGTTCAGCAGCATGTTGTTTAATCTCCACATTTTTGTCACTTTCCCAGTTTTTTTTTCATGGTTCATTTCCAGTTTCATAGCATTATGGTCTGAAAGGATGCTTGTTATGATTTCAATCTTCTTAAATTTATTGAGGCTTGCTTTGTTTCCCAACATATGGTCTATCCTTGAGAATGTTCCATGCGCACTTGAGAATAATGTGCAATCAGCTGTTTTTGGATGGAGTGCTCTGTATATGTCTACTAGGTCCATCTCGTCCAGTATTTCATTTAAGTTTACTATTTCTTTATTGACTTTTTGTCTGGATGATCTATTCATTGACGTAAGTGGAGTATTAAGATTCCCTACTATTATTGTGTTGTTGTTAATGTCTCCTTTTAGCTTTGTTAATAGTTGCTTTATGTACATTGGTGCTCCTATGTTGGGTGTATATATATTTATAAATGATATGTCTTCTTGGTGGAGTGTCCCTTTTATCATTATATATTTCCCTTCTTTGTCTTTCTTAACTTGTTTTATCTTGAAGTCTACTTTGTCTGATATGAGTATGGCAACACCTGCTTTCTTTTGTTTGTCATTAGCTTGGAGTATTGTCTTCCATCCTTTCACTCTGATCCTGTGCTTATCTTTAGTGCTGAGATGTGTTTCCTAGAGGCAGCATATTGTTGGGTCTTGCTTTTTAATCCATCCTGCCACTCTGTATCTTTTGTTTGGAGAGTTCAATCCATATACATTTAGGGTAATTATTTATATATGAGGGCTTAATGTTGTTGTTTTGTCACTTATTTTCCGGTTCCTTTGCGTTTCATCTGTTTCTTGTCCCATTTGTTTTCGACTGCCAATTCAGTTTGGTTGTTCTGTCTTATGACTCTTCTAGTTTTCTCTTTGTTTATCATATGTGGTTTTGTTTGAATTATTTGTTTAGTGGTTACCTTGAGGTTTGTGTAAAAAATGTTGTGTATGAGATATTTCATTATCTCATGGCTTCCTATTTCCTTATACTAAGTCAATTCAATCATTTTCCTCTTCCCCTTCTAAGTTGTTCTTGTTATATCTTATTCTATCGTGTGTTGTGGCTGTGTGTTTACAGTGATGAGGTTAAATTTATTTTTGGTGAATTCCTTCCTTTGCTCTTTGATTTTAGTATTTAAATGGTTGCTAACCTATTCCGGTAAAGATCTATTATTTTTCTGAGTTTATCTACCTATTTTTCCCCTTGCTCCAAGCTTTGTATTCCCTTTCTCTTCTGTTTTTCAGGCCTGAGGGCCTTCTTGAGCATTTCTTGTAGTGGGGGTCTCGTGGCCATGAACTCCCTTAGCTTTTGTTTATCTGGGAGAGTTACTATTTCTCCATCATATTTGAAGGATATTTTTGCTGGATAGAGTATTCTTGGCTGAAAGTTTTTGATTTTTAGTATTTTGAATATATCATTCCAGTCTCTCCTAGCCTGTAAAGTTTCTGTTGAGAAATCCACTGAGAGCCTGATGGGACTTCCTTTGTACGTTATTTTTTGTTTTTATCTAGCTGCCCTTAATATTGTTTCTTTGTCATTGACTCTGGCTAGCCTTACAACTAGGTGTTGTGGAGAGGGCCTTTGCCTGTTGATATATTTAGATGACCTGTTGGCTTCGCTTACTTGTATTTCCTGCTCCTTCCCCAGATTTGGGAAATTCTCAGCTATTATTTCCTTGAATGGGCTCTCTGTTCCTCTTTCCTTCTCTTCTCCCTCAGGAATACCTATAATTCTTATGTTACATTTCCTAATGGAGTCAGATATTTCTCGGAGACTTTCTTCATTTCTTTTTAGTCTTAGTTCTCTCTCCTCTTCCATCTGAAGCATAACTATAGTCCTATCCTTTAAAATGCTAATTCTTTCCTCCATATTATCAGCTCTGTTCTTTAAAGATTCCAGATTCTCCTTTATCTCCTCCATTGTGTTCTTCACCTCCATCAGCACTGATTGGTTTTTCTTTATGATTTCAATCTCTTTTGTGAAGAAACTCCTAATCTCATTGAATTGTTTGTCTGTGTTGTCTCGTATTTTGTTGAGTGTTTTTATGATAGATATTTTGAAATCTCTGTCGTGTAGATTATGGATTTCTGTGTCTTCAGGGTTGGTTTCTGGGTGTTTGTCATTTTCCTTCTGGTCTGGTGATTTCATGTATCTTTGCATTGTGGTTCCTGTGTTGGCTTTGTTTTTCCTCATCCTAGAAATCTCTGGTTGCAATTTCCACCCGCCGCCACTGTGTGGTGGTAAGGGGCTGTGTAATCTAAGCCCCCTGTGCTCTGCCGGGGTTTTTCCACTGCGATCCGTGCGGGTCGGATGGCTTGGTCTGGTCTGCCGTGGATTGCTTGGTCTGGTCTGGTACGGTCGACTGAGCTGCAGGGTCTGGTTTGCGGGGAGAGGGGGCTCTCGCTTTTGCCCTCTGGGTCCCTGGCTGAGGGGCCCCTTGTTATCCTCTCTCTGGGGTCCTCAGATGTAGATGGTAGCCCTATGGCTCTTCTGAGTCCACTGTGTGGGAGTTTCCCACTGGCTGAGAGAGCCCCAAGAGCTACAGTTTCCCCGGGAAGGGCTGCCCTCCCCCCTCACTGGGAGCCGCGCAGACCAGGATCGCTGATCTGATGGGGAGGGAGAGGAGTTCTCCTTACTTCTCCCCACTTCCTCCGGGGGCCCAGCATGTTCCACTCTCAGATGTGCGGCAGTGTGGATCTTTCTGATCTAGCTTTTCACTGTCTGGGATTCCATTGTTGGTCTGTGACTGTTCCTTTTGTTGTATCTTATAGGCGAAGAGTTCACGGAAAAGCTCACTCCGCCATGATGCTGACCTCACTCAATAATCATTTTTAAAAATAAAAAATATACCAAATCTTTCTTTTTTTTTTCCCCTGAGGAAGTGTCGCCCTGAGATAACATCTGTTGCTAATCCTCCTCTTTTTTTGCTTAAGGAAGTCCATCCCTGAGCCAACATCTATGCCAGTCTTCCTCTAATTTGTATGTGGGACACCACCACAGCATGGAGGCAGAGTGGAGTAGATCCATGCCTGGGATCTGAACCCATGAACCTGGGCCGCCAAAGTGGAGTGGGTGGGACTTTAATTATTTGGCCATGGGGCTGAGCTCAAATCATTCACTTTTTTACATCAATTCTTCCCTACAACCTGGAAATATAGGGTGGCATGAATTACTATAATTCACATTTTGTAGATGAGAAGGGAGTTAAGGGAGTTGGAGTAACCTGATAAAGAGCATAAGCTATTCTCTGCTGTTTCTCACTTTCATCAAGGAGAGTCACAAATAGTATCAGTGCTTTAGAATTGAGCAAGTCTTAAAAATACCATGAAATACAATTGAGCATTTTATGGGTAAAGTAACTGTGGACACGAGCTGGTAAGTGACTTTTCTAAGATCAAACAATTATCTTTTAGACAGAATACAGGGCATACAGGCCAGCTCAGCATAGGGTAAAGTTGCCTTTCTTTAGGATCCATACACCATAAAACCAATTCACTTTGTTATTCCTAACCCACTTATATTGTCTGCTAGAATCCCAACTGAAGCATCAAACATCCCCTCCGTGTTCAGAATTTCCTGGCAGCATCTGTCCTCCCAAATATTTTCCCTCCATGATATCCTAAATTAAGCTATTTCTGCCAAACAATGTGATGAAGAGGCCTCTAAGTGTTCATTGGAGGGAACGCTTGCGAATAGTGAAAGCCTTTCAACAAGGGCCTGGATGTCCATTAAGTGCTATGGCCATACTTTTTGGACAGTCACCAAAATACTTTATGGAAACCCAGCTTTAAAGTTTAGTGGAAAAACCACTGGACATGCAGCAAATGGACTTGAGTTTAAGATCAGTATTTGGACATTCATTTTCTTGTGCATAAAATAAAGGGCCTTGCCATATTTCCCAGAGGTTTACTCCATGACGCTAAGCTCTGGGCAGGACTGTGGTATTCAAACACTCACTTCACAGTTTGGTCCATATAGAATATTGGACTTAAATGAGAAAAGAGTATATAAATGGTTTCTCAGAAAGAAAGGATCTTGGTCTCACCTGCACCCATGGGGAGCTCAGAATCTTGATGTTTACATTCAATAATTCCAACAAGTAAAGAAAATTCTGATCTGTATAATCAAAACTATTCTGAAAAATAATGGAGCAGATCACACTGCAGGGAGTGCAGCCCAGGATAAAAGTGGGATTCCAAGGTGAGGCTAAAGAACTGGAAACATATAAAAAATAACATTGAAATATGCATATGAGTTTTTTTTCTGAGATAACAGAGAAGAGTGAGTTTATTAATTTTAAAGTGATATCTACCTAGTTATTCCCTTAACAGGAAAACTTTCATTATGTGTAAAATCAATATATCACTTTTATGTTAAACTTGAGTTGACCATTACATCTTAGCTAGTTTGGTTTTACCAGTACAGTATTAACTCTAGTCACCATGCTGTATATCCAGATTTCTAGAACTTATTCATGTTATAACTGAAAGTTTGTACCCTTTGACAAATAGCTCCCAATTTCCCCCACCCTCCCGTGCTGGCAACCACCATTCTATTATCTGTTTCTGGGACTTCAACATTTTTTTTTAGACTCCACATAGAAGTGATACCATATAGTATTTCTCTTTACATGTCTGGCTTATTTCATTTAGTATACTGCCCTCCAGGTTCATCAGCATCATCACAAATGGCAGGATTTCCTTTTATGGATGGATAATATTCCATGAAATGGAGGAAATAATATTGTTATAAGGTCCATTACACCCAAAGGCATCTACAGATTCAATGCAATCCCTATCAAGATTCCACTGGCATTTCCACAGAAATAGAGCAAAAATTCTTAAAATTAGTGTAAAACTACAAGACTCTGAAAAGCCAAAACAATCTTAAGAAAGAAGAACAAAGCGGGAATCATCATGCTTCCTGATTTCAAACTGTGTTACAAAGCTCATTAAAATCATATGATATTGGCATAAAACAGGCACCTAGATCAATGGAACAGAATAGAGAGTCCAAAAATAAACCCATAAACAAATGGTAAAAGTTTACAACAAAGGCACCAAGGATACACAACGGGTACAGGATTATCTCTTTAATAAATGATGCTGGGAAAACAGGACAGCTATACGCAAAAGAAGGAAACTGGGGGCTGGCCTGGTGGTGTAGTGATTAGTTTGGCAAGTTCCGCTTCGGCGTCCCGGGTTCACAGGTTCAGATCCCAGGTGTGGACCTACACCACTGATCAAGCCATGTTGTGGTGGCAACCCACATACAAAATAGAGGAACACTGGCACAGATGTTACCACAAGGCCAATCTTCCTCAAGCTAAAAAAAAATAAAAGAGAAATATTGGTAACAGATGTTAGCTTAGGGTCAATCTTCCTCAATAAAAAAAAAAGAAAGAATAGGAAAGAAAAATGAAAGACTGAAACTGGACCACTATCTTACTCCACACACAAAAATCAACCGAACTGGATTAAAGATTTGAACATAAGAGCTACAAGATAGCAAATAAGATTCTTGACATCAGTCTTGCCAATGACTTTTTTTGGTTTTGACACAAAAATAAAAGGCAACAAAAGCAAAAATAAACAAGTGGGACTACATCAAACTAAAAAGCTTCTGTACACCAAAGGAAACCATCAACAAGTGAAACAGGAACCTACAGAATAGGAGAAAATATTTGCAGTCATATATCTAAGAAGAGGTTATTATCCTACATATGTAAAGAACTAATGCAACTCAATAGAAAAAGCAAACAATCCGATTAAAAAATGGGCAGAGGATCTGAATAGACATTTTTCCAAAGAAGATATACAGATGGCCAATAGGTACATGAAAAGGTGCTCAAAATCACTAATTATCAGGGAAATGCAAATCAAAACCACAATTTGATATACTCTTCACGCTTGTTAGAATGACTATTATGAAAAAGACAAGAGATAACAAGGATTGGCAAGAATGTGGAGAAAAGGAAATCCTTGTGCACTGTGGGTAGGAAATGTAAATTGGTGCGGCCACTATGGAAAATAGTGTGGAGGTTCCTCAAAAAAATTAAATAGAACTACTATATGATCCAGAAATCCCACTTCTGGGCATATAACTGAAGGAAACAAAGTCAGTGTCTCAAAGAGATATCTGCACTTCCATGTTCATTGCAGCATTATTTACAAGAGCCAAGACATGAAAGCAACCTAAGTGTCCATCAGCAGATGAAGGATAATGAAAATATGCTGTATGCACATACAATGAAATATCATTCAGCCATAAAAAGAAGGAAATCCTGCCATCCACAACATCATGGGTGAAACTTCAGGGCATAATAAGTGAAATAAGTCAGACAGGGAATGACAAAAATTGTATGATATCACTTAAATGTGGAATTTAAAAAAAGCTGAACTCATAGAATCAAAGAGTAGAATGGTCATTGCCAGGTCTGGTGTTGGGGGAAAAAAGGACATGTTGGCCAAAGAGTACAAAATTCCTGCTATAAGATGAATGGTGGCTATAATCAGCAGTGTACTGTATTATATACCTGAAAGTTGCTAAGAGAATAAATAGTAAAAGTTCTTATCACAAAAATCGATAATTATATGAGGTGATGGATCTATTAAGTAATCTCACTCTGTTAATCACTTCATAATATATACATGTATCAAATCACCACAATGTACACCTTAAACGTACAAAACGTTATACATGTCAGTTATATCTAAATAAATCTGGGAAGAAATTTAAAATAAAAAATATACAGAGGAGAAAAACATCTCTCAAAGTATTTTTAAAGCCAACATAATTCTAACATCAAAACCTGAAAAAGCCATTACAATAGACAAAAATTACAAACCAATAAGGTAATATAAAGACGTTTTCAGAGAGACAGAATCTAAAAACTTTGTCTCCAACAAACTTAGAATTCAACAAATGCTAAATATTCTAGAGATAATGGGAAATTACATAAGATATACCAGTTCAAGAAGGAAGGAAGAACATCAGAATGCATTAGTAGGTCAAAATAGTCTTTTAAAAGTTTTAAAAATTATTTCTACTTCTATCCATGTATATGTCTTAGTCTCCTTAAAACTATTGGCTTTTCAGAGTAAAAATAATAACATATAGAACTAAAACATATGACAGCAAGAGCACAAAGGGTGCGAGGGTATAAGTGGAAACATATTGCTGTAAATGTCAAATTTTTCTTGAAACAATAAAATAGTTTTAACATGTACTGTGACTAGTTAAATATATATATAGTAATCTCTAAATTGTCCACCAAAACAACTGAAAGAACAACAACAAAAGAAGCATAACTAAAAAGTCAAGAGGCATAAATACAAAGACTTTAGAGCAGATAAAATAAAATGATACCAAATATTTGATTCATCCAGTCAGGAATGGGTAAATACCAAAATAAATCACAGATAAGAATCAAATGCCAAGATGATAGACTCAATACAAATATACAGAGTTTTAAAGTAGAGGTGGATGAAATAAAATTCCAATTAAAAATATCTGATAATTAAAGATTATCAGACTTCATTCATAAAAAGGCGAGAAGCAACTATATGTTGTTTAAAGTTACAAACTGAAATTAAAAGAACGGAAAATGGTTTACCAAGAGTGCTTTAACTATAAGAAAGCTGGTATGGCTCCACTAATGGCAGCCAAAATAGACTTTAGGACAAAAAGTATTATCTGAGGTTAAAAGGGGTGTTTCATAATGATAAAAGCATCAATTAATTAAAGAGATACTACAAAACAAAATGTACGCACCCAGTAACAAATTTGCCAAACACTAGCAAAATTTTACAAATAAAAAGATCTATAGTTAAATCTATTAGACACTTGCAATGCTTAGTATAGGATTTTTATGTTTTTGCATTAAAGTGTGCTAATTAAACTTGTAACGTCAAAACTCTTCAGTGAAGCCACATATCCTCATAGACACTTTTATATGATGGGATCCATTTAAGGGAAAATTTGCCCTGACACCTGAACTGAGCTGGTAACATTCAGGCAGAAGCACAGGCAGGGGCACTGGAAGCTGAGGACGATAACCTCGGTTATAGATATTTGCAAGTTCTTTGAAAACTGTAAAATACCAAAGAAAAGAGAGATGGCTTGTAATTCTCCAGTCCAGCTGGAGATAAACCTGGATTAGGAAGGTTTTTATTCAAGAATACTGACTTTCAAGATCTAGATTGTGCAGAAAACAGACTGATAACTTAATACCTCAGCCCAAACATCAGGCTTGGGAGTGGAGGAATCATTCTGAAGGATAGTATAAAAACAGAAAAGACTAGAGGGCAGCAATAGACCTCTGAGGAACGTCAACATTTAAGTTATGTGGAAAGAGGGAGAAAGCAGAGAATACAGAGAACAAATACCCAGAGTGATAGGAGGAAAACTAGGAGATTATCACAGCACTGAAGTGGGAAGTGAGTATACCTATATGGAAGGCATTCTTAACAGTATAAAATCCTGCTGTGAAGCCCATTAAAATTAATACTGGAAAGCATTCATTGGATTTAAGAAAACGGAGGTCACCAATGGCTTTGATGAAACTATATCGCTGGAATGGAAGGTATTTTTCAATGGGTTGATGAATAAGAGATTGATTAGGAAATATTTACATGGTTATAACCAACTTCTTCCAGGATTTTGGATTTGAGGGTATAGATAACACAGGATTGAACAGGAGGGGGCCAGATTTGGGGGGGCTTTTTTTGATGTAATAAAATTGAGTATGTTTGAATGCTAATGGAAAGGGCCAGTAGGGAGGGAGAAAAATAAGATAAAGAAAAAAGAAGAAATGATTATTTGAGGAAGATCCCAGAAAAAGTGAGAGGAAAGGGGTCCATGCTACAGGTAGAAAGATTCACTTTAGATAAAAAGGAAGCCCTTATCCAAAACAGCAGATGTGAAAGACAAATCAAAGGATGTGGATGTAGCAAATTTGTAAATCTAGTGGAAGAGAATTGAGGGAGTTTCCTTCCAACGGCTCTGATTTTCCTTGTCAAGTGGAAGGCTAGGTCACCTGAGAAAAAGACCATGGTGGAGAATTGGAAGAGGCGAGTTCAGGGCTGAAAGATTCATGGTCGAGCTTGGTGAAGCAAGTTGAGTTAGGTTGTAAAGCAGGATTGTTGGGTACAATCAAGGATACATTTGGGGTTGGTGATAATGATACCAACCTGCTGGGCTGTATGGTCCTTTCCAGAAGGGATCAGTAGCTCAAGGGCAGACAGGGAGGGAGGAGACTGTTGCATTGGGCTTATGACAAGTAAGTGAAATGGATAGTTGGGGATGTGCAAGGAATATAGGATAGTGATTATGTGTTAAGAGTAATAAAACATAACGAAAGCAGGGAAGTGGACAGCAGATTGGGCTAATGGACAGGCAAATTATGGAGTTATCAATGTCTTAAAACTCCTGTGGGAGTCTAAGCACTATGATGTTTACAAAAATGTGTCAACAAACGAGAAGGAAAGGAGCATGTGGTCAGAGGGTGAGATGTCTGAGTTATGGTTGTGCAAGACCTGTCGAAAGTTAGGTAATCTGTAACTCTACTATTGTGATAGTTGATAATCTAAGATTTCTAAGGAGGAGTATAGATGAAATATCTATCACCTTGGGAATAAGGTATTCTCTGAACTTAGGCCTGAGTCACTGTGTGGGGTAAGTTGTTGGGGATGAGGTCAATATATCTCTGGATCTTGTGCAACACAGCATCCGTGTAGGGAATGTGTCTCCTGTCCTGCATGCAGGAGCTCCGGTGTCTGCCATCCCCACAGTCAATCTCTTCCTGGACTTTAGTGGGTGACATAGGAATCAGAATTTATGTGAAATAGAAGAAATTTTTGATTTGATCTTCTTAATCGTGGTTACATTTAGGTGGGAGATGGGGAGAAGAGAAAACTACATATGGCTACCTTCATTAGAAAAAAAAAAAAGAAACAGAATTTCTGTTTCCTGGGCAAGTTGGAATCTCATTAGAGACTTAAATATACATACATATAAAAGACAATTTTACTATGAAATTCATTTCTTAACTCTGACTCCCTATTTTGTGTCCTTTTGTTTGATAGACTCAGAGGTGTGGCATCTTGAAGGCTCCCTACAGACCATGTAGTTTAACCACTTTGTTTATGTCAGTTTTTGTTTTAAATATGTAAGTTCCAAGAAAGTAGGAACTATGCAGTGCAATAAATGCTGCATAACTAGAACAATTGAATAAGATGTTTAGTAGAATCAGTACATAGGGATGAGACGTAAGTTAGCATTTATTTAGAATGCAAAATACGACTGGCGTGATGCACTATTTGTTATATTACTTTATAATCCTCAAAATAGTTCTACTTGTTGGGTATTATTTTCTGTGTCTTAAAAATGAGGAAACAGATTCAGAAAAGTAAATATATATCTTAATGTCATGCAGGTATTATATGGTCTTTCTCATTTCCAAACCCACAATCTTAGAAATTGAATAAGATTACTGAAAGTAATTTGTTAGCGAATTATATTGCTCCTTTATCTGCAAAATATATCATATTAAAAATCTATAGTTTAAGTAGGACTATTCATTAGTTGTGGACTATTCATTAGTTAAAACAAACAGTTGTTAAGATTTTCATATGAGAGAAAACTCTAGGAATGTTAGGAAGTATTATTATCTCACTTAAACAGATGAGGGACCAGGATATGAGAGAGGTAGTCATGAGTCTGAGGTCACACAGCTACTTACTGGTAGAATCAGAATCTGAAGGCTGTTGTTAGAGTCTATAACTCAATTTCTCCAATACCATGTCGCTACTTTGGTAAAATGCTATTCATCTACTACTTGAAGAATATGTCTTTGTAATGAAGCATGTGAAAATTCTGTGGTTTGATGGCTATGGAAAAGAAATGGATAGGAATTTCAGAGAGGTTTTAAACCTCACTATCTCAGGTGAAGAGCTGGAGATTTATCTAGAAGAGAGTAGTTATATAAAGTGGTCAGGAACTACTTACAAAATCAGAATGCTCAGTAGAATAGCAAGGTAAGAGATGAAGATGAGAAAAAAGAAAAAGAAAATATAAATGGGTATTGTGCAAGAAAAAATCCAAATGGAAAATGAAAATGGAAGCATGGTTAAATACAACACAAGAAGGGCTTTTGCAACGCATACAAGATTTAAAGGTTTGAAGAAAAATGTCATATATGATATATTGCTGTAATCAACATATGTCTCATAAGAGTTAGTGAAATTATTTGGCTAAAAGAGTCTGTTATATGAACGAAACACGGCACCAACACATACCACAAAGTGTACAAGCAAAAGAATTTGGAAGCTGTGCTTCTAAATTGTACACTTGGAAAGCATCTCCTATTTATAATGTGAGGGCAGAACAACCTTCAGCAAAGCAGAAAAATCTTTGTTATGAAGATAAGCTTTATGAGGTTTAATTGTACTAAATGTGTCTTAATGCACTAAAGCACAGAACAGGATATAGTAGTGAAGGAAATATCCTCTTAAACAGGGACTCAATAAAAAAAGAGGGAGAAAAATGGAAAGGTTGCATTTGCAAGAGAAATTGTGTTCACGAGTGAAAACTGCCAAAAGGGGTATGTTTAAACAGATTTTTTTATTTGTGTATAACTTTTTTTATTTAGAGAGTGGGTCTCTTTGATAGAGAAAGATTGTCATTTTCTTGAGTTTCTTGAGTCAATCCTCACACTGCACATGCATTTGAGTAGAAATATCTTTTGAGAGAAATATACTTATCTGCACATGGAAGGTATATCAAGTTATAACTTTTAGAGTTATCTTTTTTTTTTAATTTTTGTTTATTGCAGTAACATTGGTTTATGACATTGTAAAAATTTCAGGTGTACATCATTGTACTTCTATTTCTGCATAGATTACATATGTTCACCACCAAAATACTAATTACAACCCATCACCACACACATGTACCGAATTATCCCTTTCACCCTCTTCCCTCCCACCTTCCCTTCTGGTAACCACCAATCCAATCTCTGTCCCTATGTTCTGAAACGGGTGAGTTTGCGCGCGGGCCCTTTAAGAGCCAGTTTTAGTTTCTTTGTGAACCGGGTTTTCTGGGGGTACTCCCCAGTGTTTTAGTAGCAGGCAAAGTCAGATATTATGCCGCTGGTCTCGATTGTGCTGGGTCCACAAAATGCCCACAGCGGGGGCGCTCCCCGGCTCAGGGCTCCGCGCCTCCAGGGAGGCTGCGTACCTGTGGGCTGCTCCCGGCGGCCGTGAAGCTGGCGGCTTGTGAAGGCGGCATTTTTCCTCTCCAGAAGGGAGTCTCTGCCTCTTCTACCTCAGTTAGGATTGTCCGTTGTTGCAGGAGTTCCTCTTATGCAGTTTTCAGTTCTGTCTCAGGGGTAATTTTTCCTTGAATAGTTGTAAATTGGCTGTGTCCACGGGAGGAGGTGAGTTCAGAGTCTGTCTACGCCGCCATCTTGACTCCGCCTCCCTCAAGTTATAACTTTTAGAGAAAGAGGAAGGCTAATGCTTTCCAGATCCTAATACAACTCTGCTTACTGCATCTGGCCCAACCCAAATCAAGGACACTCCACCATAGCAGGGAGAATAGTGACCTCTGCCCTTCAAATTTCTGCTGCTGTTTAAATATTTCATTCTCTTTTTGTATTATAATATAATTTGAATTTAATTCATCCAATGATAGGAAGATGTACTAATGATGGGAAATTGTCTTGTACATTGTCTAGGCAGGTAAAGAGTGAGATAGTTATCAGTGTTGCCTGCCAACTTCCAACAGGAATTTCATCCTGCCCATCACTTTTGATCATACCTGTGACCTCTGGATGCTTCAGCAGGAGCAGGAGTCCATATCTCAGGGTGGTGCTCATTGTCTCTGTTCCCACATTGAACACAACTCATATGGTAGTGATCAAGTTGTCCATGCTAAATTCAGACTGTTTATTCTCTTATTCCTAGCAATGATGTGTTAGGATTACTTGATAAATACAAAAGTCTTAGAGGTAACATAAAATAGCTCAATATAACGTCATTATTTGCTTAATTTGCTTATTTGGCAAATTAAGACAGACATTAGAGAGTGCTGTAGCTGAAGGTAAAGTTCGATGAGTCTTCAAACAGTAAAAATATAATTAATCAGTTACAATCTTCCAACAAGTCTTTTCTGATTCCTCACTTTCTCACCCACCAGAGCCAATCAGTTTCTCTATAATTTCTTTCAAACTTAATTTTTATCAAGTCATCACTGCTACTCACTGTTGATTATAGCGCCTACTGTCTATTTTATCATGTTTAAATTTCTCATTCGAGCCTCCAGAACCACTTACCCCCAAACTGCATCACTACTCCCAACTTCATCAGTCATAATACTCACTGCCTTTCCTCAGTTACAGCCAAGATAATCTCTCTGAAAATTGGACACACTTGATCACTGCACTTATCATTCCCTGGACCTATTTATCATCTCTGTTTATCTAAGCCAGAGTTTCCTCAAAACCTACCTCATCTGTGAAGATTTCCTAGTGTCTTTCCAAGGGCAAGCCTTTCTAGATTCCTATCCATTCCTGTGTTCCCTCATTTGTTACATCTTCCATTCATGGAACTTATTTTATGAACAACAATATGTTGTTTATCATTAATATTGAATGTGTGTGTGCTTGTGTGTGTGTGTGTGTGTGTGTATTTCAATCTGCCCCCAAATAAAGAACCAGCTTTAATAAGGTGAATATAAAACCTTCTAAGTTATTTTCAGTGTGAATTTAGAAATATATCAAGACACCCAATAAGGTTTTCACAAGCAATACTTTGCACAAGCAATTAATACATCTTTAGGAAGGAACATTTGTTTTAATACACCAGTTTCACTGGGAAGAACAAAGAGAATCCTGGAGTCACATCACTCAGAAAGATGAGGTAGCAAATCAGTATCATATGATACATTTTCCATTTTAATCAGGAAGTAGTCAATAAAGTCTCGAGGGTTATTGAGGTCCAGGGATTCTTGATGTTCTTTTATTTTCTTCAAAGTAAACTTTTGTTGGTCAGCAAATGTTTTTAAATAATGCATTATGACTTCCTAGGAGATAATGTATTAATCAAGGGAAAGCACTGCAGAGTTGAAAAGGCAAAGAATAATTCATTAATTCACTTGACAAACTTTTACCCGCCCATATTATGTATCAGACTCATTGTTATATGCTGAGTAGATAAGATGAATACGACACTCTTTCTTCACTAGACTATGCTTGGAATTTGAAGGAGAAAGAAGTGATTAAATGGCCAGAGTTACCGCATTCATAAGTTACAAAGCAATTTCAAAACCATTTAAATTTGTTTCCTAATTATAACTCTCTGAAGGAATTCAGGACCATACCACCTCTTTCCAAATGAAGAGACTGAGGTTCAGAAAATTTAGTCAACCAGTCTAAAATACTGAACTATGATAGAGCTAGAACTCAGTGTTCTTCCCAATTTACCCTACACATATTTCTACAGAGTCACCTAAAAAAGTTTGCAAGGCTCATACCCTTTTTTTATGATGAAGAAACTGCCTCAGGAAGATTAAGTAAATGCCCAAATTACTTAGCTTACCTTTATTTAGGCATTTTATACCCTCAGGAATATGCACACTGCCCTTATTCTTCTGGCCATTCCCTATCCTAGAGTTTACTGACTCTGCTTTAGATAGTAGCTTCGTGAGTTAATACCCTTGGTAGGCACTGAAGAAATTTATTCAGGCTAGTAGCTTCTATCAAACTAGATAGACAACTGTACGCATTCTAGGTCTAGCTCATCTCTTGTCTTTGCTAGGCTACTTTGGGAAATATGTTAATCTCTCTTCATGACAGTTTCCTGTTCAAAAAAATAAGAAGTAGACTAGTTGTTCTCTAGAGTCCTTCCCGGGTGGAACACATCACTACTTTATGATCCATACAGAATTCTAGTTATTATTGATTGCACAATGTAGTTTGCTAACATTTTCTGAAAGTGTACTATAATAAGAAATACATTTTACATCAATATCCTCTTCATCTCTAGATATAAAAATCAGGAAAAAAAAGTTTCTTGAAAAAATATGTTGCTATAATTGATGCATCATGAAATTATATTTTTCTTTCTATTACCATATGTCATGTTTTAAATTTAATTTCAATGTATTAAAGTCATTTGATAACTCACTTACTGATTACAAATGATAGTTTGATACACATTGTTTTAGCCATTTTGAAATAGAACCAAGGAATGGAGTAGGCATAAACAATAGATTAGCTAAAAAAGTATTTTTCATTTAGAAGGAAACTTGAAATTGATCCAAGAAGTTCTTGAAATTCTGGGGTTTTCATGAAAATAAATTATCAAGGTTAGCAATTTCTCATCACTGTACTCAAAATGATCTTGAAAAATAATGGAGCAGATCACATTGCAGGGAGCACAGCACAGAAGGAAAGTAGGATCACAGGGAGATGTTAAAACCAATATAAGTTAAAAGTGAGAGCAAATTTTCATATAAATCTTAAGTTGACTGTTCACAATAACTAAGAAGAGTTGAATTCTAAGATTTTTTAGGTATAAGAACTACCTGGACATGCCATCATCACTATAAAGTCAACGTGCTTAAAATAACAGTTGTGTTTTCCCACATAAAATTGTCTAAGCCAATTCAATATATTTATTAATTTTCCTCAAGTATTCTATTTACATCATCCTGCAAACAAGAGCCACAAGGTGGTTCACCAGAAAGAGATTATTTAAAAATAACTTTAAAGGTATAAAACTTAGCTCTCAATGAGGATACTTAAAGGAAATGAGCAAGGTCATAGTTCTTTCTGGGAATCTCCCCAGAATGTGTAGCCACCTTTCAGAAGAATTCACTGGTATGCAGCACTTGCTCTTTTGTATACGTTTCGAGGGTGTCATGAACACTGTGAAGCTTCTTCATTACTTCCAGGGTAAGGAGGGCTCTAAGTCCTCTGGTATCTGAATTATTGGTGGCTATCTCCCCAATACTATATTTAAATAGAACTTTATTGTTCTGAGCAAAATTATTTTATTTCGATTCTAGCTTAATTTTGATAGGAAAAGTGTAAGAAAACACTGACTCTCCCTATGCACTTGAACAGATGGGTGTATCCATGGAGAACTTGGACTATTTTTTCCCTATATTGGTCCATATGTAGGGCAATAATTTTGTCAAATAATTGCATGTAATCACTCCTAGGGAAAGCACAATCGATGCTTAAAAGTTTACCAGTGACAACACGATAATGATTGTATCTGACTTGTCTGATGCTGAGATACGGATAATGAACTCAATCTTGAGATATGGACTGTTTCTTCTGTTGAAACATCCTAAGAGCACTGGTTTGATAATGAGAAGGATGGAAAGAACTTATAGAAGTTGGAAAGACACGCATAGTCCTCACCTTGATTATTATTCTTAGAAAAGTTTCATGATCATTTAAATTTCTGTGCTTCCGGTTGTCTTCTGTTCAAATTTAGTGGCAGGACTGGAAATAACATAAAGGGGAGAATAATAAGAAAAGTTGAAGGGCAGAACCTACAGTAGGAGATGTGATAATTCTCCTAACTGTGAGCAGAGTTCCAATTTCATGCAAGTGATTTGAGGAAGGCACAGTCAACTGGAGTTTTCTTAGGTATGAGTATTTTTTTCTTAAGAGGTGGCCACTTTGTTGATCAGTGTGCATTCTTTCAGAATTCATTCAGCACAGTGAAACGTTCGGAGTAGTGCTCCAATGCTGGAGCTGGGAAGATGGATACTCTACTCTCCATGACTGAAGAATGAAATAAGTTCTGGAATTTTGTGTGAAGTGGTCTCAGATGGCTTTTCAGTCTGAAAGCCTTTTATTTTTTTATTTTTTTATTTATTTTTTTATTGCATGAGCTGAGACACACTTTATTTATTTTTTATTTTTTTATTTTTTTATTTTTTAATTTTTTGTTTATTGCGGTAACGTTGGTTTATAACACTGTAAAAATTTCAGGTGTACATCATTGTACTTCTATTTCTGCATGGACTACATCATGTTCACCACCAAAATACTAATTACAACCCATCACCACACACATGTACCGAATTATCCCTTTCACCCTCCTCCCTCCTCCCTTCCCCTCTGGTAACCACCAATCCAATCTCTGTCCCTATGTGTTTGTTTATTGTTGTTATTATCTACTACTTAATGAAGGAAATCATACGGTATTTGACCTTCTCCCTCTGACTTATTTCACTTTGCATTATACCCTCAATGTCCATCCATGTTGTCACAAATGGCTGGATTTCGTCGTTTCTTATGGCTGAGTAGTATTCCATTGTGTATATATACCACAGCTTCTTTATCCATTCGTCCCTTGATGGGCACTTAGGTTGCTTCCAAGTCTTGGCTATCGTGAATAAGGCTGCCATGAACACAGGGGTGCATGTACCTTTACAAATTGGTGTTTTCAAGTTCTTTGGATAAATACCCAACAGTGGAATAGCTGGATCATATGGTAGTTCTATCGTTGATTTTTTGAGGAATCTCCATACTGTTTTCCATAGTGGCTGCACCAGTTTGCACTCCCACCAGCAGTGTATGAGAGTTCCCTTCTCTCCACATCCTCTCCAACACATGTTGTTTCCTGTCTTGTTAATTATAGCCATTCTGACGGGTGTGAGGTGATATCTCATTGTAGTTTTGATTTGCATTTCCCTGATAGTTAAGATGTTGAACATCTTTTCATGTGCCTGTTGGCCGTCTGTAGATCTTCTTTGGACAAATGTCTGTTCAGGTCTTTTGCCCATTTTTAATTGGATTGTTAGTTTTTTGTTGTTGAGATGCATGAGTTCTTTATATATTTTGGAGATTAAGCCCTTATCAGATGTATGGTTTGCAAATATCTTCTCCCAATTGTTAGGTTGTCTTTTCGTTTTGTTGATGGTTTCCTTTGCTGTGCAGAAGCTTTTTAGTTTGATGTAGTCCCATTTGTTTATTTTTTCTATTGTTTCTCTTGCCCGGTCAGATGTGGTGTTTGAAAAGATGTTGCTAAGACCGATGTCAAAGAGCGTACTGCCTATGTTTTCTTCTAGAACTTTCACAGTTTCAGGTCTTACATTCAAGTCTTTAATCCATTTGGAGTTAATTTTTGTGTATGGTGTAAGGTAAGGGTCTACTTTCATTTTGTTGCATATGGCTATCCAGTTTTCCCAACACCATTTGTTGAAGAGACTTTCTTTTCTCCATTGTATGTTCTTGGCTCCTTTGTCAAAGATTAGCTGTCCATAGATGTGTGGGTTTATTTTGGGGCTTTCGATTCTATTCCATTGATATGTGTGTCTGTTTTTGTGCCAGTACCATGCTGTTTTGGTTACTATAGCTTTGTAGTATATTTTGAAATCAGGGAGTGTGATACCTCCAGCTTTGTTCTTTTTTCTCAGGATTCCTTTAGCTATTCGGGGTCTTCTGCTCTTCCATATAAATTTCAGGATTCTTTGTTCTATTTCTGTGAAAAATGTTGTTGGAACTTTGATAGGGATTGCATTGAATCTACAGATTGCTTTAGGAAGTATGGACATCTTAACTATGTTAATTCTTCCAATCCAAGAGCACGGAATATCTTTCCATTTCTTTGTGTCTTCTTCAATTTCTTTCAGCAATGTTTTATAGTTTTCGGTGTACAGATCTTTTACCTCTTTGGTTAAGTTTATTCCTAGGTATTTTATTCTTTTTGTTGCAATTGTAAATGGGATGGTATTCTTAATTTCTCTTTCTGCTACTTCGTTGTTAGTGTACAGAAATGCAACTGATTTTTGTATGTTGATTTTGTATCCTGCAACTTTACCATATTCGTTTATTACTTCTAAAAGTTTTCTGGTGGATTCTTTAAGGTTTTCTATATATAAAATCATGTCATCTGCAAATAGTGACAGTTTCACTTCTTCCTTTCCAATTTGGATCCCTTTTATTTCTTTCTCTTGCCTGATTGCTCCGGCTAGGACTTCCAATACTATGTTAAATAGGAGTGGTGACAGTGGGCATCCTTGTCTGGTTCCTGTTCTTAGAGGGATAGCTTTCAGTTTTTCACCATTGAGGATGATATTAGCTGTGGGTTTCTCATATATGGTCTTTATTATGTTGAGGTACTTTCCTTCTATACCCATTTTATTCAGAGTTTTTATCATAAATGGATGCTGGATCTTGTCAAATGCTTTCTCTGCGTCTATTGAGATGATCATGTGATTTTTATTCTTCATTTTATTAATGTAGTGTATTACGTTGATTGATTTGCGAATGTTAAACCATCCCTGCATCCCTGGAATAAATCCCACTTGATCATGGTGCATAATCTTTTTAACGTATTGTTGTATGCGATTTGCTAGTATTTTGTTGAGGATTTTCGCCTCGATGTTCATCAGTGATATTGGCCTGTAATTTTCTTTTTTTGTGTTGTCCTTGTCTGGTTTTGGTATCAGGGTAATGTCAGCTTCGTAGAATGAGTTAGGAGCTTCCCTCCTCAATTTGTTGGAAGAGTTTGAGAAGGATAGGTATTAAGTCTTCTTTGAATGTTTGGTAGAATTCACCAGGGAAGCCGTCTGGTCCTGGACTTTTATTTTTGGGGAGGTTTTTGATTACTGTTTCTATCTCCTTACTGGTGATTGGTCTATTCAAATTCTCTACTTCTTCTTGATCCAGTTTTGGAAGGTTGTATGATTCTAAGAATTTATCCATTTCTTCCAGATTGTCGAATTGGTTGGCATATAGTTTTTCATAGTATTCTCTTATAATCTTTTGTATTTCTGAGGTGTCTGTTGTAACCTCTCCTCTTTCATTTCTGATTTTACTTATTTGTGCCTTCTCTTTTTTTCTTGGTGAGTCTAGCTAAAGGTTTGTCTATTTTGTTGATCTTTTCAAAGAACCAGCTCTTGGTTTTATTAATTTTTTCTATTGTTTTTTGGTCTCTATTTCATTAATTTCTGCTCTGATTTTTATTATTTCCCTTCTTCTACTGATTTTGCGCTTTGTTTGTTCTTCTTTTTCCAGTTCCTTTAGGTGCATTGTTAGATTGTTTATTTGAGATTTGTCTTGTTTGTTGAGATAGGCCTGTATCGCTATAAACTTCCCTCTTAGAACCACTTTTCCTGTATCCCATAAATTCTGGCATGACGTATTTTCATTTTCATTTGTCTCCAGGTATTTTTTGATTTCTTCTTTGATTTCTTCGTTAACCCAGTCGTTGTTCAGTAGCATTTTGTTTAACCTCCATGTATTTGTGGCTTTTCTGATTTTCTTCCTATAGTTGATTTCTAGTTTCATACCGTTGTGGTCAGAAAAGATGCTTGGTATTATTTCAATCTTCTTAAATTTATGGAGACTTGTTTTGTGGCCTAATATGTGATCAATCCTGGAGAATGTTCCATGTGCATTTGAAAAGAACGTGTATTCTTCGGTTTTTGGATGGAATGCTCCGTATATATCTACTAGGTCCATCTGTTCTAGTGTGTCGTTTAAGGCCAATGTTTCCTTATTGATCTTCTGTTTGGATGATCTATCCGTTGGTGTAAGTGGAGTGTTAAAGTCCCCTACTATTATTGTGTTACTGTCTATTTCTGTTTTTATGTCTGTTAATAATTGCTTTATATATTTAGGTGCACCTACATTGGGTGTGTAGATATTATCAAGTGTTATATCCTCTTGTTGGATTGTTCCCTTGATCATTATGTAATGCCCTTCTTTGTCTCTTTTTACAGTTTTTGTTTTAAAGTCTATTTTGTCTGATATGAGTACTGCTACCCCAGCTTTCTTTTCATTGCCATTTATGTGAGTATCTTTTTCCATCCCTTCACTTTCAGTTTGTGAGTGTCTTTAGGTCTGAAGTGTGTCTCTTGTATGCAGCATATATATGGGTCTTGTTTTTTTATCCAGTCAGCCACCCTATGCCTTTTAATTGGAGCATTTAGTCCATTGACGTTTAAAGTAGCTATTGATAAGTATGTACTTACTGCCATTTTTTAACTTTTTTTTTTTCCTCAGTGTTTTAGTAGTCCTTCTCTGTTCCTTACTTCTTCTATACAGAATTGATGGTCACTTTAGTTTGACCTGAAAGCCTTTTAAACAGTTAGATTTAGGAGAAGAGAATTGCTATGAGTGACAGAAGATGTAGCTAAAGAAAATGTACTATCCCAGAAGGCTGTGTCCAGAAAAGCAGTGAATGCAGGGTGAGAATGTGTGCTTGAGTAAACACTTTAATATCTTAAGAATAACTTCTTTATAAAAGTTCACCTTTCAGGGAATATTGGTAAAATATGACTGGTTGAACATACACATCTACATCTGCTGCTTCCAAAACCACACTAAAATGACTATAAGTGAATTAAAAACAAGTACCAATTTTCAAAGAAAGAATTTAGAAGGATTTTCCAATTAAAGATTTCAATCTATTTTGAAAGGCAAAAAGGCAGATGGAGGAAAGATGACTAATTCAGCAGAATGTAGGAATTTACAACCCAAATGTCTGCAGAGGAAGTTTGCCAAGGAGAAAGAAGTCAAATTACCTGCACAGAATCCTTGAGAGTTTCAGTATTTGGAAGCATCAACTCTCAAAGAAGACAGGGCATAGAAGAAGCTGAGAAGAGTGCACAGCATTTAGAAAGTCTGCATTCTTGGTTGTTGCCTCTTCCAGTTTTTCCACCATCCTTTGCAGTCCTATCATATTTGTTCCCATAGGAACGGGGATGCTTACTCTTTAGAGTAGGGATTCTCAACCACAGTACTGTTGATATTTTGGATAATTCTTTGTGGTGGGGGGTTGTTCTGTGCATTGTGTGATGTTTAGCAGCATTCCTGACCTCTACCCACTAGATGCCAGTAGCATCCCCAAGTTATGATTAGATTAGTATATGATTAAATAACTGAGTACTACAGCTAGCCAAGTTTACACATAATACTATCCATCACAGTCCATCCCTTGTTAACTTGGCACCCATACACATTCCCTTAAACCATACTTCATCTCCAAGTAAAGAAATAACAAAGTCATACTTCTGTCTAACATGATGCAACTATCCTGCGTGCAAAAGGGAAAGAACTAACACTTTACCAGAAAAAGATGCAAAGTTCTTAGATGATGTTTACTCTTCTCCTTGATATCCTGTAACTTAAATATTGTGATGTAAAGTTAACTGTTATTAACACATGCTATATGATAACAGGTTAAGGAAGAGAAGGAAACAAAGATTTTATATATATACACACACACATATAAACATATAATAAAATGTAGTTATTCATAATAACTATAGTGGTTTCTGTAAATAGTCATTCGATTGTAGCTAATCTTTATTTATTTATTTATATTGTGATTAGAACACAAGATCTATCCTCTTAAATTTTTAAGGGCAAAATACAGTATTGTTAACTATAGATGCAATGTTTTACAGCAGATCTCTAGACTTTTTCATCTTGCGTGACTGAAACTCATCACCCATTGAACAGCAACTCCCTATTTCCTCATCCCACAAGCCCCTGGCAAAGACCATTCTACCTTGTTTCTATGAGTTGGACTATTTTAGATACTTCATATAAATTAAGTCATGCAGTATTTGTCCTTCTGTGACTGGCTTATTTCACTTAGCATAGTGTACTCCAGGTTTATCCATGTTGTCCCATGTGGGAAATCCATGTGGCAGGATTTCCTTCTTCTTTAAGTCCAAATAATATTCCACGTTTTCTTTTTCTCTTTAACTGTCAGTGGAGATTTAGGTTGTTTCTCTATCTTAGTTATTGTAAATAATGCTGCAATAAACATAGAAGTGCAGATATCTCTTCAAATCCTGATTTAAAATCTTTTGGAAATATACCAAGTAGTGGGATTGCTGGATCATGTGGTAGTTCTATTTTTAGTTTTTTGAGGAACCTCCATACTGTTTTCAATAGTGGCTTACCAATTTATATTTATACCACCAGTGTACAAGGGTTCCCTTTTCTCCACATCCTGAATAACACCTGTTATCTTTTGACATTTTGATAATAACCAACCTAGCAAGTTGAGGGATACCTCATTGTGGTTTTGATTTGCATATGCCTGGTAATTGGTGACATTGAACATCTTTTTATATACCCATTGGCCCTTTGTATGTGTTCTTTGTGGGAAAAGTCTGTTCAAGTCCTTAGCTTATTTTCTAATGAGGTTATTTTTGTGTTTTTTTTTGTTTCTTTGTTTTTTTGGTATTTAGTTGTAAGAGTTTCTTATACATTTTGGATATTAACCTCTTATCAAACATATGGTTTGCAAATATTTCCTCCCACTCTGTGGGTTGCATTTCCACTCTGTTGATTGTTTCCTTTACTGTATAATAGCTTTTTAGTTTGAAGTAGTTCCACTTGTCTAATTTTCATTTGTTGCCTGTGCTTTTGGTGCCATAGTCAAGAAATCCTTGCCAAGATTAATGTCATGAAGCTTTCTTTTATGTTTTCTTCTAGGATTTTCATGGTTCCAGGTCTTACGTTTAATTTTTTAATCCATTATGAGTTAATTTTTGTATATAGTGTAAGATAAGGGTCCAATTTCATTCTTTTGCATGTGGCTATCCAGTCTTTTTAATGCCATTTGTTGAAGAGACTACCCTTTCCCCATTGTGTATTCTTGGCACCTTTGTCAAAGATAACTTGACTGTTTATTCACGCGTTTATTTCTGGGCTCTCTATTCTGTTCCATTGGTATATATGTCTTTTTTATGGTAGTACCATACTGTTGTGATTATTGTAGATTAGTAATATATTTTGAACTCAGGAAGTGTGATGCCTCCAGATTTGTTGTTTCTCAAGACCATTTTGGCTATACAGTCTTTTGTGGTTCCCTATGAATTTTAGGATGCTTTTTTGTATTTCTGCAAAGAATGCCATTGAGATTTTTATAGAGATTACATTGAATCTCTAGGTTGCTTTGGATAGCGTGGTCGTTTTAACAATATCAAGTCTTCCAATCCATGAGTATGGTATGTCTTTTCATTTACTTGTGTCTGCTTTAATTTGTTTCATCAAGGTTTTTTAGTTTTCAGTGTACAAGACTTTCATCTCCTTGGTTGAGTTTATTCCTAAGTATATTATTTATTTTGATGTTACTGTAAATGCGATTGTTTTCTTAATTTCCTTTTTGGATACCTCATTGTCAGTATGTTGAAATACAACTGATTTTTGAATGTTGAATTTGTATCCTGCAGCTTTACTGAATTTGTTTTAGTTCTAACAGGTGTTTTTGGAGTATTAGGATTTTCAACATATAAATTCATGTCATTTGCAAACAGAAATAATTTTGCTTCTTCCTCTGATTTGGATGTCTTTTATTTCTTTTACTTTTCTAATTGCTCTGGCTAGTACTTCTAGTGTTAGGTTGAATAGAAATGGTGAGAGTGGACATCCTTGCCTTGCTTCTGATCTTAGAAGGAGATCTTTCAGTTTTTCCCCGTTGAGTCTGATTTTGCTGTGGAATTTTCAGATTTGATCTTTATTGAGCAAAATTCTTTCTATACCTAGTTTGTTTAGAGTTTTATCATGAAAGGGTGTTGATTTTTGTCAAACCCTTTTTCTGCCTGTATTGAGATGATCATGTGATTTTTATCCTTCATTCTGTTAATTTCATGTGTCACATTAATTGATTTGTGGATATTGAACCATCTTTGTATCCCTGGGATAAATCCCTCTTGGTCATGGTATAGACTCTTTTAACGTGATGTTGAATTCAGTCTGCTAGTAATTTGTTGAGGGTTTTTTGCATCTATGTTCATCAACATATTAGCCTCTAGTTTTCTTTTATTAAAGTGTCCTTTTCTGGCTCTGGTATCAAGGTAATGCTGACTTAATAAAATGAAGTTAGAAGTTTTCCCTCATACTCCTTTTGTTGGAAAAGTTTAAGAAGGATTGGTGTTAATTCATTTTTAAATATTTGGTAAAATTCACCAGTAAGCCATCTGGTCCTGGGCTTTTGTTTGTTGGGAAGTATTCGAGTATTGATTCAATCTTTTATTTGTTATTAATGTGTTGAGAGTTTTTATTTCTTCATAATTCAGTCTTAGTAGGTTATATATTTCTAGAAATTTATCCATTTCTTATAGGTTATCAAATTTGTTGGCATGTAATATTTCACAGTAGTCTCTTATGATCCTATTTATTTCTGTGACCTCAGTTGTAATGTCTTCTCTTTCTTTTCTCATTATTTATTTGAGTCTTCTTTCTTTTCCTCTTAGTTAGTCAATCTAAGAGTTTATTAATTTTGTTGATCTTTTAAAAAACCAACCCTTTGTTTTATTGATTTTTTTCTATTGTTTTTCTAGTCACTGTTTCCTTTATTTCTCCTCAAATGTTTATACTTTGGGATTTGTGTGTTCTTTTTCTGGTTCATGTAGGTGTAAAGTTAGTTGTTTATTTGATATGTTTTAATTTCCTAAATGTAGGTTGTGATTACTATAAACTTCCCTCTTAGATGTGCTTTTGCAGCGTCCCACAGGTTCTGATATGTTGTGCTTCCATTTTTTTGTTGGTTTTTTTTTTTTTTAAGAATTATTTATTTATTTATTTATTTTTTTGTTTATTGCAGTAACATTGGTTTATAACATTGTAAAAATTTCAGGTGTACATCATTGTACTTCTATTTCTGCATAGATTACATCATGTTCACCACCAAAATACTAATTACAACCCATCACCACACACATGTACCGAATTATCCCTTTCACCCTCCTCCCTCCCCCCTTCCCCTCTGGTAACCACCAATCCAATCTCTGTCCCTATGTGTTTGTTTATTGTTGTTATTATCTACTACTTAATGAAGGAAATCATATGGTATTTGACCTTCTCCCTCTGACTTATTTCACTTTGCATTATACCCTCAATGTCCATCCATGTTGTCACAAATGGCTGGATTTCATCGTTTCTTATGGCTGACTAGTATTCCATTGTGTATATATACCACAGCTTCTTTATCCATTCGTCCCTTGTTGGGCACTTAGGTTGCATTTCTGTACACTAACAACGAAGTAGCAGAAAGAGAAATTAAGAATACCATCCCATTTACAATTGCAACAAAAAGAATAAAATACCTAGGAATAGACTTGGTTTGTTTTATGGTATTTTTTTCTTGAGTATCCTTTTGATTTTTTCTGTCATCCTTGTTTGTTCAGGAGTTTGTAGTTTTATTTTCATATATTTGTGAATTTATTTAGCTCCTCCTCTTATTGATTTCTAATTCATACCATTGTGGTTGGAAAAGATACTTGGTATGATTTAAATCATCTTAAATTTGCATGGACATGGTTTGTGACCTATCATACCATCTATCCTAAAGAATGTTCTTTGTGCACTTAAGAAGAATGTGTATTCTGCTGCCGTTGAATGAAATGTTCTGTATATGTCTGGTATAGGACCGTTTGGTCTAAAGTATGGTTTAAGTCTAAGCTTACTGGAGTTAAGTAGTTAACAAATCACTGTATTAGTGTATTCTGATTCTGACTATATGCTTATCTTTACCAGTGTGTTGTATAAATTCATGTGTTCTCATGTTTCTTATTAGTGTCCTTTTGTTTCCACTTGAAGGACTCATTTCAGCATTTTTTGTAAGGCAGACTTAGTGGTGATGAATTCTTTCATTTTTTGTTTATTTGGGAAAGTCTTTATCTCACCTTCCTTGCTGAAGGATAACTTTGCTGGTATTCTTGTTGTCCAATTCTTTCTTTCAGCACTTTGAATATATCGTCCTATTCTCTTCTGGTCTTCAAGGTCTCTTTGAGAACTCTGATAGACTTATGGGGGAGGGTTCCTTTTATGACAGAAATATATTTTCTCTTTCAGTTTTTAAAATTTTCTCTTTGTTTTTGATTTTAAGCAGTTTTATAATACGTGTATTGGAGAATATCATTTTGCATTGAAATTTTGGACGGGCCCTTTAACTTCATGAACTTGAACGTCCAAATCTCTTTCCACGTTTGAGAAGTTGTCAACCATTATTTCAATAAAAAATCCTTTTATCTTTTTTCTCCTCTCTTCTCCTTCTGGGACCCCAAAAATGCATACATTATCCCCCTTGATGGTGTCCACCAAGTCCCATGTGCTTTATTCATTTGTTTATTGTCTTTTCTTTTTACTCCTCTGAACTGATAATTTCTATTGATATGTCTTCTAGCTTTCTGATTCTTTCCTCTGCTTGTTCCAGTCTGATATTGAAACTATCTAGTGAATTGTTCAGTTCAGTTGTATTCATCCGCTCCAAAAGTTTTATTTGGATATTTTTTATGTTTTCTATTTTTAAAAACAGTTTTTGAAACTATTTATTTTATAAAACAAAATGAATAGATTAATGAAACATCAGCACTGAATACAAACCCCCTGATGTGTGCTCCTTTCTGAAGATAGATTAAAAATACATTGTTGTCATTAGTTTGCTCACTTTTAATTTAGTGTAAATATATCTGAGGTTAATGTAAGTGTGTTTGGAAAAGAACTTAGCAGTAAAAATCAAAAGATCCAAAATTTCTCAAGTTTATGTAAATGATTCAAGAATATTATGCTGCTTCTATGTGTATTTTAAGAAAGTCACTTTTTAGGTAGTTTATTATTTTTGTTGTTGTTGAGGTAACGTTGGTTTATAGATCACATAATTTTAGGTGTTGCTGTTGAAACTCTCTATAGAATTCTTCAATTCATTCAGTGTATTCTTCAGCCTCCAAATTTCTCTTTGCTTCTTTTTTATGTGTTCTATCTCTTTGTTGAACTTCTTATTTTATTTTGTTATTGTTTCTTGATATAATTAATCTGTTTATCTGTGCTGTTCTGGAGCTCTCTGAGCATCTTTAGAACAATTATTTATAATTCTTTTATCGAGCAATTCTTGGATCTGCATTTCTTTCGGGACAGTTACTGGAGATTTACTGTGGTCCTTTAGTGTAGTCATTTCCCCCTGATTCTTCATGATGCCTGGAGCCTTGCATTGGTGTCTGCACATCTGAAAAATCAGTCACCACTTCCAGTCTTTATGGACTGATTTTGGTAGGAGAGGACTTTCACCTGTGGTTGGGGGCTGTGTATGGAGCTGGAGTATGCTGTGACCCAAAGTTAAGTTGTGCAGGGTGTGAAGTGTGGGAGCACGTGGCAGTACTAAGTCTGGGGAGCGATGATGTCTGTTAAGCTCAGGCTGCGGGAGTCCACAGCTTTGACAGCTGTGTGGACCTTGGTGAGCAATGACAGAGGTGTGCAGTGGTTGCATCAAAGGCTAGGGACCTAAGCAGCCATCGCTGGTGACCATAGCCAGTAGTGTGCACGAACTCAGCTGCAGGGGCCAGCTGCAGATCCTATGTGTGGGCAAGATCAAGTGCAGACACATATGTATTGTGTAGGTACCAGGGTAGGCAGCAACATTTAGGCCAACTAAGGCCTCACTGGAAGTTGCAGGCGCCCTGGTGTGGACATGCCCTCCCATGGCTGCACACTCTCTCCCCAGCTGTGTGCAGGACAGTGAAGGTCTGTGATAGGGACTAGGCTGGAGGCATGCAGGTGCACAGCTCAAGGGGCTAGCTGCAGGTGGATGTCGTGATGTAGGCCAGTGACAGAAGACAGGGCCTGTTCTGGACCCACAAACAGCTGTAGAGGCCTTGGATGCCAGCATGCTGCCTGTGGCTGCATACTCTCCCGACAGTGTGTGCACTGTAATGGAGGCCAGTGACGGTGGTTGGGCTGGGGACATGCAGGTGCTCAGCTGGAGGGGCTAGGTCCACATGTGAACCCAGTGTGGGTGTCAGCTGTGGGGGGTCTATGTTGCTGCCTTGCACTCACACGGCAGCAGGGGCCTGAGCTGGGTTCTGTTGTCATTCTCAGACTCTGGCTTGGGTGGGGCAGGGAGTGGGGAGGGACTCCAGCACTTGGCATGGGCAAATATGAATACTTGTGTGGCAAAAGCTGATGTAATCTGCAGGGGGTCCAAGGTGGCTGTGCTGGCTCTTGGTTTTGTCAGTGGCAAAATCTGCTAAGAAGGTCACTGTGAATTATAATCACTCCTGCTATGTGGCTGCTGTTAATAGCCTCTGCTTTTCTTCCTTGTTCCCAGCCATCCCTATCATCTCAGCTTTGCCAGTCTGGGTGGGGAGAAACAGAAGCAGGATCTTTGTGTGGTGAGCCAAAAAGCTGGAGAAGCTAGCTGATCACTTTCTCTTCCTTTCCTGGTGAGAGGAACTCTTTCTAGCTGGGAAGTTCCCTCTTGGCACTGAATAATGCCCACTTGGGTAATGGGATGATTTTTAACGTGTACTTATGCCTCTCTTCTACCTACCCACAAATTAGAATCTTGGCCAGGGTAACCAGAAAGTATATTCTGTACTCAAATACTCCCATATATCCTTTGTTAAGGATTTTGGTGGTCACCAAGAGGAAAAGGCAATAAAATACATCTTAGATTAATAGCTCAGTTTCTTTTTGAGCTCTGATTGAGGGTTTCAGGTAAAAAAATGCTGCTCCCTAAACTTTGATGTCTCTACCATCTGGGGTAAGACAGGTTATCATAAACTTTCACAACATTTCAGCTATCTCATGTTTGTGTATAAGAGAGAGTTAAATTAAAAACAAGTGTTTCCTACGTTCAATATTATGTTTAAAATTTCCTTAGATTCAGATGACTTAAAGAATCCTACATTTGAGGAAACAAACTCTTCAACTAGCAGCTCTGATGTCAACACACTGTGTGACTACGTTCAAAGGTCTTTGCCTCTCTGAGCTATTACTACAGTGCTCTTAAATCAAGGAAGTAAGAAATATCATAAGATCATTTCTAAGATGTGTTCCAGCTCAATTATTTCTATGTTTTCTTTCCTTCATGAAGAATAAAATCTCCAAGAGTATGAATCCCCAGAAACGTTGCATAGACAGAGCTAACGTACATCTTTCTCAGGCAAAGAGATTGCTGTGAAGAAAGTGAGAGAGAGAGAGAGGAAGAGAGAGAAAATACATATTGTTTTAAAATCTGCTGTTCTCCCAGGACCAGAAATGTCCTGAGACAGTATACATCAGACGTGAGATTGAACAGCTAGTCCCTGCATTTCTTTGAAATCAAGTTCTTTGAATCTTTGAATCCTGGCTTCCTGGAGTTCTAAAGATTACAAAGGGACAAACTTCGCTAAACTCTCACTTTTATTTACCCATGGTGAAATTATTGACTCAGTAACTATTTAATTTTAAACTAGTTGTTTAATGCCAAGGTGAGACTGCAAGATACATAATAATTACACAGCACGTGTTTGTGTAATGTCATGGAATTGAGATACTTTCCAGTGCAGCTTTCACAAGTTATAAGATCAGAGTTGAAATATTTATCCTCACTTAAAATTGGAAATTTGGGAGAATCCTTTCCATTCTGATTCTCATTTTCCTCATCTGTAAAATAGGTAAAAAATACCGGTTTCATCGATTGATTTTGAAATTCACGTAATATGATATTCACAAAAGTGCTTCACAAACTTCACAGAATGTACACATAAAAACAATTATTCTTTTTGAATTAAGGAATGCCTTTTATTTTCTTTTAAAAAACCTGTTTAAAATTGAGGGCACTTTATTAAAAGTGCGTTCACAGAAGACTTTTTGATGTTAGGTTCTTTTATGTCTTATAAAGTTGTATTTTGATTTTATTTCATTTAGTGCTGATCTAAATCTATTATGTTGTTGTGTGTGGAATCTGCACGTGGTGTCTTTCCAGACTGAGGTATTTTTGAGGTAGTTTGTTCACCATTCTCCACCTTAAGGTCTCTTACCTGGTGACTGCTTATTAGCCTTACTTCGCTGCTGTTATACAAGCTATGCAAGGAAGCTCTTGTCTCTCAGGACCTCCCAGCTGACTTCTCTAGATTTACTCTTCCTGTTGCAGGATTGAGCACAGTTCATCACCAGCAGTGTAGAAGACTAAGCAACATTGGAGGTCCTGTACTGGGCTCTATATCTGCATGGCTGCTAAGATGGGGACTTCCTTCCTTCCAGGCTGCTATTATATGGGCACTCATTCCTTCTTTCCTGAAATTATAATCTGAAATTATAACCACATAATTATATGTGATGTGTCAGATGTTCTAGGTTCAAATTCCAGCCCTACCCTTTATCAACTGGGCAGGGAGATATCTGAATCTTTCAAGGTAACTCAGCCTAAACATTTCTATTACAAAGCATTTTTTGAAGATTAAGTGAGCTAACAGGGTAGAACATATCTGGTACAGAAGCACCTTTAAAATATCTCTTCCTTCAATCTTCCAGTGTTGGTTATATGCTTGTTGTATATTGATCTAGCTATATTATGAAATTAAGATACATAAATATTTATCCAAAATAAATGTTATTGATGTACTTGGTAGCAATGAAGAACCTTCTAGAACTGTTGTCCATACCACTTAACTTTGTAGTTTTCATCATTGTTATTTTGCACTTAACTTTTGATACACAGAATTTGATTTTAGCTTTCATGTTTATTTGGTTCATATTGGTCATTGGGCAGTATATTCAGGAGATGCTTCTTTTAAATACTCATCCAATCTTTGCAGGAAATGAGAAGTCATAGTCCCTCCCCTGATGATTTTTCCCCTGCATAATAGGCCTCATGCTTTTATATTGCCTTTAGCTGGACTGATCAAGATTTCTTCATATCATTTTGCTTTTCCTCTACTAAAAGGAAAGGTATTTTGTTTAGGTGCTGTACTTTAAACTTTTAGTTAACAAATTTTATATTTTAATTGTTTGTAAGTATCTATACAATCAAAGATGAGAATTAATATCCATAGCCTTACTCTCAGAATGCTGACAAATCCTTTTATGCCAAAACTACATTTTGTTGAAAACATCTAGAATTTTATAATTTTTTCTCATAAAATAAAATAAATAGTAATTTGATTATAAAAATAACAATAAAATTATCTTTTCCTTATAAAAATAACAATAATTTCTTTACGCTTTACTCCCACATTATCAATCATAATTTAGACTCAAAAAGTATCACTGGTGTTTTGCACATTATTCTTTTTGTATTACACATTCTCCCTTTTCTTGTAGATATTTTTATTTTGTTGCACTTTCTGTCAAGTAATTATTTCTGAAATGGCTTCAAGGTTATAAAATGTGTCAATGTTTACAGGTACAAATATGTTTTTATTTTGATCTTATATTTGAATTCTAGTTTACCTTGCATAGAATAGTAATTTTGAAAATCATTTCCTGTTGTACAGTTGAAGACTTTACTCCACTATAGTCTATCATTTGTAAGCATTGTATATGGGAAGATTTATCCTAAACGAAGTCTCATTCTTTATAAATTACTTTTTCTCTCTAGAACTTCTTAGGGTTTTGGGGTTGTGTTTCTTGATGTTCTCAGCTTTCACAAGACTGTGGGAGTGTTCTTTTTTTTTACTTTAATCCTACTGAGAACTTGGTGGATCCTTTGGATTTTTCATCAGTTTAGGAAAATTTTCTTCAATTTCCTTTGCTTCTTTTTACACTTGATTATTTATTCTCTCTCCTAGAAACTCTTATTATAAATCACTAGAACTCCTACAACTATTGTTATACCACTTAACTTTTTTTATGGTTCTCATCATTATTATTTTGTGTTCTATTCGTGGGGAAACTCTTGTTTTCCCAATAGCTTCCTGCTAACTAAATCAAAATATAGCTAAATCTATGTTATTACTAAGTATATCTGTTTATTTTAGAAAATATTTTTGCAATCATATTCTTAATTACCAACAACTTTTCTTTTTTATAATAACTTGTTCTTATGTGGCTAAATTCATCTGATGATATTATACTTATTTCAACATTTTACTGTTTTCTGTAAGTTAACTTCTTCGGGGGTTAGTTTTCTGATTTTTAATTTTGATGTTTGTTATGCTGTTGAATTTACTCAAATATCTTTTGAGTTTTGTTCATATCTGTGAGTTTCTAAACACTTTCAAATATTTATAGTATTGAATGCTGGAACATCTTACCTCACGCAAGTAAGAACAGGCAATGGAAGCTCTGGTTCTAGGGCCCTTATTGGAAATGGATGCGTAAGATGGGGAATGGGTGATTGCAACCAAGGGACTATCCACTGTTGTGTTTGACTGATTTATTTCCTTGGCTTGTTAGGTTCCTATATTCTGTCTACTGTCTGTTGACCCTGCACCCTCTTTGGGACTAAATGGTGTCAGAACTCGTGACATATATAAAAGGGCTCTGCCAAGAGAGTTGGGATATGTCCACTCTTCTCTAAGACAAGACCAGTTCCCTATACCCTTCTGTTTACCCTGTCACCTACTTTCCGTCTCTGAATCTGGCCTTTCCCTGGATCTTCTGGGAAAGGATACTAAGAGAGTGCTCCTTTCTTCTGCTCATATGATGATAAATTCTGACACAAAAGGTATTCTCCTTCATCATTTGTAAAGATCATGAACTCCCACCCTTTGAAAATCCGATACCTTTCAATCTCACTATTAAAACATGGCCAACTCTGAAGAAGTGAGAGTTAATTTTTAGTTGGAATTTTCTCTGAAAACTTAGACCTTCATCAATACCAAGGTGACTGTTTTTGTTTAGTACACTAGTAGGCCAAAGTGCACAAAAGATAAAACAATATTTATTCAAAAGTTCAAAGACAGTGCAGATTTGGTGATCAGCTTGCACGTGGTATTTATCAAATCTTTGGATTCTAAGCTTTCCATTGCCTTCATGCAATGGATCTCTTCAACATCCTAGTGATTTGTCTTTCTTTTTTGATTATCCTTTTTCTTTGGAATCGAAGTTGTACCAAAGGGAAGCTGCCACCTGGCCCTACTCCTCTCCCAATTGTTGGAAACATTTTTCAGATAAATACTAGTAACATCAGCAAATCTCTAAGCAAGGTAAGTGTGATTAATTTTCTTCCATTTTTTTGCAATAAGTAAATAAGACAGCTCTATATCGAAATATGATATAGGCTCAGACACCATGTTTTAAAGAAGTGGCTTTAAGGAAAATGTCCACTGGACACCCAGACATGGTTTTAAATAGTATACAGCTTGAAGGTTGCCAGAGGAAATGAGATCCATGAAATGGTTGTTGAAATTGCCAAAAGTAGGAATTCCCTGTCCATATTGTGACCTGGGTTCCTTTTTTAGTATATACTCTTTGGTGAACTCTAATGCCAATGAAACAGCTTTCAACTAAAAAAAAAAAAAAAATCTACTGATTTGCAGAGTCACAAGACTAAAATTTTTCTAAAATCACAGATTGACTTGAATTCAAGGAAATAACTAAAGGTTCAGGAAATTTCAGTTTCTATCATAATTTCTCCAAGCATGAGTGGAGAACTGCTCTACTCCTAGCTATTTTTACAGCACTAGCTCTCTAAATCTTCAAGGAATTATCTGAAATATGTCTTCCCTGAGACAGCTGGTTACCAGAACACTGACCCTGGAAGCTCCTTCTTGCTAAGTTTTGGGCTCTAGTTTCGAAGAGATTGTATCAGCACCCCAGCTCATCCACTTGTTTACTCACAGCCTTGGGCAAGTTTTAAAATCTCTATGAGCTTTAATTACCATTTCTTAAAAATGTGAATAATAATAATTTTTCACAGGTACTTGAGTATATCATATATTCAACAAGTTACTGAATGCCTATTTTGAGATACTGACCCTAGGTTCTTAGGCTCTCTGTGCAATAGAAATTGACAAAAGGCCCAACCAAAGTCTCAGACAAGATTTTATTGTGGCTTATGCTCAAGCACAAGCGAGACAGCACTGGAGAAGAGGATCCTTGGCTGGCTTTCTGATAGGAGCCATCCTGAGTCTTTTATGTGGTTAGGGGAACAGACTGGTGTCACAATTCTCTGCCTCCAGAGGCCTTCTGCTTCCCTCTTCCTGGTGGTATCTCCTGATGTGCATGCCCCACTGGAGTTGCAGTCCCCGTGTCTGCCCAGTAGGTCTAACATGACAGAGTTGCTCACTACTGCCACCCCAGGAAGGTCCTATAGTGGTCATCGCGAGTCCGCTTGCATGAAGGAGTCAGGGATGACTGCTTGGGGGAAATTTTGTGGTTGGAAGGTAGCTTATTTTAACTCCAAAAATAGCTGGATTGGGTGTGCCGGATCTGGTGGCAAAGGGTAAGGGGCAGAGTCCCATCTCTATTCTGTTTCATTCATTCACCCTGAGAGATTTTGCTCTCCCTATTCTTAAGGGGATAGGGTCTGGTGATCTCATCTTCTGTAGCTACTTCTTGCTGAGTAGGGGTGTCGGTCATTCCATCTCACTGAACTAGTCTCTTAGTAAAACAGTGAGGCAGGTGAGCTCACAAAGTTAGGCCTATATTGTGTAGGCAAGTAACCAGATATTTAATAACAAAAGCAAGGTTAATGTTGGGAGCAAATTATAGACCAGTTTCTGAGCCTATGGTGCAGCCAGTCAAAGGATTTCTATACGTCAGTGTTGAAGCATCTTTTTCTGTTTGAAATGTCTCTGATGATGTCATTGCGTGTTCAGGTATCTTTCTGAGTGGCTTCCATAGCAACAGACATGAATATTTCTTAAGCTTATATCACATTGTCCACCTTCAGTTTGTAAGGCTTCAGGAAAAAAGGGCAGGTTCAGTTCTCAATGATTCCCAATGAAAACAATGGAAAAAACTGAAATTGTTAGTTTGGAGACTTGTAGCCGGATATTTCAGGATACTAGAAGAATTCAGGATCCAGTCCAGTTAACAGATATAAAACGAACCTCAAAGACAATTATCAGAACTAGAACCTAATATTCATGAATGTGTACTATAGTTTCTATTGAAATATAATTTTTCTCTCTAAAATAACCCTCATTTTTACCAAAGATAGCCAGTAAAGACTCATTGGTTGACAAAATACATCTTGTTTTAATAAACTTGGCCCAATTATTTACATAAGTACAGCAAGAATAGCAATTGATTTGATAAGCTCTTTAAATTCTGCTTTGCTGGAACTTTTTATAAGGAATCTCAGATTGAATTTTGAAGGCCTCTTGGGGCCAGGAAAACCAAGGCAAGTACTTGTCATCAGATTCCGCCTGCAATACCTATAGATTTGGGTGGATTCCTCTCTTTTCTTGATGTTCCCCCAAAAGTCCTGAGTTTCCTTGTACCTGCAAGGAAGTGACTTTCTTTACTCACCTGGGAAGATTGTAAGCAATGTACCAGGCCAATATTTCCAGGTGAATTTATTCCATAAAGTCAACCGTTATTCCTCAAAAGCTGCCTTGTCATATCTGAGTCTGCGTGTTTCTCTAAAGTATGATATTCCAATCAAAGCTTTGGTAATATAACCAATGTTTCCAATTGTGTCCTGTTATAAGGAGAACAGATTCTTGTTGAACTTATATGAATAACTGTATTGTTATGAAGACATACTCACTCACTAAGAGTTTCCAAATTCTGGAGGGATCAGGTAGGGAAAAAAAAGATTAATAGTTCAATTTTGCTTACAAAGGTATAATTATACCAAATTTCTATAAGTCATAGTTAGCTTAAGGAAAAGAGAAAAATGTTTTCTTAAATCTGGAAAAAGTAAAACATCAAAAAATCAGCAATATCTCTAACTAAAACTCATAAAATTATAATCATTGTCATCAGTTCATTCAGTCCTGTGTAATCGATTCTTGATCTTAATATTGTTAGAAATTTCATGAAGTCATCAGTTTCCTCATTAGATTTCTATAATTTCTTTCTCACTTCCATTATGTGATCTGAAAGTTTATCGGAGACCTGTATTGTAGAGTAAGTGTCAGAGTCCTTTCCATGAACCTCTCTGAAGATGAAACATATTTGCAAAAGCATCAGAGTAAAACAGCAACTATCTGCAAATGACAAAAGACCCAAAAGGGCAATTGACAAAGAAACTTAGCTATTTTTGTGACATATAATACTTCAAGATAATAATTAGAATTATGACTGACAACAAGGACAGATCAGAATTTTAGGAATGTTATATAATATTCTTTTTAAAAACACTTATATCAATAACATTTACCCACATAATATCATAGGTCCCTATGAAACAATGCTGAATTATCCATTTAACTATGGTGACAATTAAAGATTTTCAGGACAGTGCAGAAAATTAAATTGCTGTAAGTTAAAGCTTAGCACCTGTGATTAAAAACCTGATAAAAACAATACAGGAAATTTATTTTGACAAAACATAAAATCTCTACCCTTCTGGTGGGTTACTCAAAGAAAAAAACTTTGATAATCTGTTTATCAAGAGCAGACTAAAAGTTCAAGAAAATAATCCTTTTAAGAGAGAGAAAACCAAATTCTAATTTTGTATAAGCTTACTTTTGACATTAAAACTAATTTACTTAGATTTACTTCAATCTTACTCAACTTGACCATGCATAGAACTCTCTTTAGGGTTCCTCTTCCACACAAACCTTCTATAACTCTTTTTACATTTAGAATTTATCCCATGCCTTCTTTTTTCCCTTCTAGTACTTTAGGAGAAATTTTTCTTTCTTAACAAAAATATTTCCATACTTTATACCTTCTTCGTTGAAAACATACATCTTACTTTTCCTGAATACAAACATGTTTTCCTTAATTTTTAGTAGCTTTAATCATATATATTAATAAGTACTCGTAACACTTATGATCTTTATTTTTAGTGAAAACTAAGAAGTAAGCAATTATGAACTGTTTTTTACATTAACATTCTAAACACTTCTCATAATTTCTAGAAAAATGTTACTTCTTAGTATATCTTCTAATAAAATACAAGATACCTTTACTAATAGACCCAAACATCTTTTAATTTCTTTGTAATAAGAAGCCAAAAGTAGATAAACTGAGACATGTTTAGTGATAATGTTTTAGTATTTTATCTTACTTGAAAAATGACCCAGATATTCAATGAATTTTTTATCATTTAACTTCACCTAGCAAAATTTCAAAGTTTCAGGTTACTAGAGAGATTTTGGAAGTTATCTTAAATATACATGCCCTAACACATAACAAGTTCACCCAACACTTTTATCTTTTTCACGTCTATTTAGTTTACTTGTTCCCAACAATCATTTAGATTTCCTACAAAACTTAATAAGACATTAAACAAAATTAGCCATCATAAGTTGTTATTTTTGGTAACCAGTTTTGTAATAGAGATAACATCTGCTTATTTGACCAATAAACATAGAATAAAGGCTGCATGTCTGCATCATATCCAATGCTGATGACTCTGAAGACATGTCCGTTTTAATCAAACCAACCCTCTTAAGTAAGCTTTCAGTTACCAAAGATTAATTTATATCATGTTAACTTGAAAGACATTTGGGTTAGATTCTATTACATTTAGAAATAATTTATATGACCACTTATTTTAAGCCAATTGAATAGTGTTCTTTAGAAATTATATCTTCTGGTAGTAAAACATCACACATATATAACATGCATATAAACATGCATACACAGTGATTTCATGGCTATTTTTTAAAAAATTACTGCCATGAATCACGTAGAATAACACAAGGCTCCCTAGTTATGAATCCAAATTTTGTTTTAAGCCTTTTTACTAATATTTATGGAGAAGACACTCAAGATGCTGGATTTTTGGTAAAGGTGCTCTTATGGCCAATTTTCTTTTCTTTTTCCTGAGTTTTTCCCCTTCAGTCCTGGGAATTAGTGATGGGCTAGATAGTTCCCAGAGGATTTGTAAGTTTTTTGAGAAAAAGAAAGTGGGTGGAACCTGAGTTCTGTCCTTCTCTAGAGAAATGGTGGCTCCTAATTTGCTTAATAAGTCTCTACCTAGCAAAGGGATGGGGCATTCGGGGACATAGAGGAATGAGTGGGTGATGTTAGTGGATCTGGCCTTGCGAGTAAGGGAAAAAGTAAATTCTTACTTCTGGAGGTCCGTCTACCCCATTACCATGCAGTTGTGATTGGAGAGGGGGCTGACAGGATGGGTCAGGACAGAGCAGGTGGCTCTGGTGTCCACAAGGAACTCTGTCTTTCTACCTGCCATGTCAAGGGTGACCAGAGGCTCTGCTGGAGTGATGGTGATGGATCGAGTTGGATCCAGGTAGGCTTTCCTGCCTCGTCAATTGTCAAGTGCTTACCTCTTTTCTGAGAGGCTGGCAAGGAGGAGAGATTGACCAATGTTGCCCCTTGGTTGTCCTGCTTGAGGATGATCAAGACATTCCTTTTTCCAGTGTCCCTCCCTCCTGCACTGTGCACACTGGTTCTGCCCAAGGCTATATCTCTCCCTTCGATTATCCAGTCTTCTGGGCCTCCTGGGATCACCTGGAGGTTGTGGATGAATCAAGGCAGCCAAAAGCTGTGTTTTCTTAGCCAATCTCCTATCTTTATTAGCCTCCTCTGCCCTGTCCCTATTGTTATAAACTTTGAAGGCCTCTTCGACCAAGGTCGACAGTGGGGTCTGGGGTCTAAACTCCAGTTTTTGTAACTTCCTTCTAATGTCGGAGGTGGACTGGGTAATGAAGGGCACAGTAAGCAAAGCTCTTCCCTCTGCCAACTCTGGGTCAGAGTTCGTATATTTCCCAAAAGTCTCTGTTACCTGACTCAGGAAAATCACTGGGTTTCTCATCTCTTTCCTGAGTAACTTCCCTCACCTTATCATAATTTACAGGATTTATTACACATTTGTTCATCTTTTCTGCCAGGCAGGTAACATAGTGTCCCATCCTACCCCTGTCAACAGTATCCTCATAATCCCAACAGTGATCTTGCCCCAAGACCACATCCTTACCGCCAGAAAGACATTGTGGCCATTAAACTGTGGGCATATTTGCTAGCCCTCCTTAGTATGTGGTCCTTTTCCTCAGAGGTGCGTGAGTGGGCCAGGATGACAGTTATGTCCTGCCAGGTTAGTGAGAATGTCAGACTCAGTCTAATAAATTTGTCCCAGAATTTATCCATATCTTCTGAAAATCTACTAAACTTTACTTTGCACACCCTCAGATTTCCCATGGAAAAAGGAACACATACCCTGGTCATTCCCCCATTCCTATCTGCTACATCCCAAGGAGGAAAACAAACCTGGGCAAAGCATAGGAGGGTGCCAGCTTTGTACCTGATTGTAACTGCATCTGAGCTGGCGCTAAGGGTGCAATTCCCTTGGGGGTTTGGCTGGGGTAAGTGGGGGTCCCAGGGCTGGAGGGAAACACCAGGGTTGGGATGAAGTGGGGTAAGCTAGCTGGGTCCTGAAAAAGGGCATCTGTTACCAAATCAGGTTCCAATTCCTTGGGGGAGGAGGGTCTAGAAATGGAAACCACGAACACCAACAAGAATCTCTTAGGGCCGGCCCCTAGAGATTAACCACTTAGTGGTTAAGTGCACGCGCTCCACTGCTGGTGGCCCTGGTGCGGATCCTGGGCGCACACCGAGGCACCACTTGTCCGGCCATGCTGAGGCTGTGTCCCACATAAAGCAACTAGCAGGATGTACAACTATGACATACATCTACCTACTGGGGCTTTGGGGAAAAAAAAAAAAGAGGAGGATTGGCAATAGATGTTAGCTCAGAGCCGGTCTTCCTCAGCAAAAAAAAAAAGAAGAGGATTAGCGTGGATGTTAGCTCAGGGCTGATCTTCCTCATACACACACACAAAAAGAATCTCTTAGCTTTGGATCTTGGTATAGTTTCACAAAGGCCTGCACATAGGGAATCTCCCTCCATCTCTCTTCCCATGTACAAAACAGGTCGAGATGAAGGACAGTATTGTAGCTGAGGGAACTGTTTTCAGGCCAAAGTTCTTGGTTCCCCAGCTTATACTGGGGCCAGGCAATGTTACAATGGAATGTCAGTTTTTTCATTTTAATACTCTCTAGTTTGTGTTTGTCTCAATTAGAAATGATACACCCTTAGGGGAAATCCTTTGGAGTGCTGGAGATGGCGTTTCCCATGTTTAGGCCATTGATAAATTTTATATCCTATAATCAGGGATCCTGGGGCCGGAAGTAAACCTCTGGACCAAGTGTCTATATGGATATAACTATTCTCAATCACAAATGGCCTGTGAATAGAAACAACAGAGGAGGGAAAGACAGACAAGGGCACAGAGGGGAGGCAGATTTGAGGACCACTGGGACCAAACCTCAATAGTCCTTTTGATTTCCTCTACCTTACACCAAGACCAGGTCCTACTTACATCAAGACCGAATTCCCTCTTGACTGAGAAACAAGAGACAAGGTGTTTTACACGACAAATAAAGTGTGAGAAGACTGGCATTTCAGGCTGTAGAGGGCCCAAACCCATGTATTATTTAACCATTTTTCACACAGGCAGCAATGGGATCCTTCTGACCTACAGGAGTGGTCAGAAAGGCAACAGAAGAGATTAGAAAATTCTTCTCCCTAAGCATGGGAGCATAGAGTGGAAAAATACTGAGAAGTATCAAACAAACTGACAAGACACTGGTTAGCGAGAGTACCAAGGAAGGCTTCGTATTCCGGAATACTGAGATCTGTGGAGAGGTGCAACCCGTCCACCACCTGAAAGGCCTCTAAGTCTACAAAGGGTAAATGGGTAGGTGCAACGGGCTCACAACCCATGGGTAGATCAGGCCTGGGGAGCCCACTATGTCAATCTGTCACTCACAGATGTCTGTTCAGGTGGCTTCTACCAGTGATACTAGGAGAAAGAGAAAAGAAGGAGAGACAGAGAATAAAGGCAAGAGGAAAACATTGTCTGAGGGGGAGTAAGGGGGGACCCCCAGGAGGCCAGAGGAAAACTCACCAATTGCAGTGACACTGAAACAAAGGTTCAGATGGCTGCTTGTCAGCCACGAAGGAATCATGTCCGGCTGTCCCATCAGCCCCCCAGAGTCCCCTTCTGGGGAAACTTACCTGTGGGGTTCCTTCTTGGCTGCCAAGAATATGATAATGACCCTAGGTTCTTAGGCGTTCTGGGTAATAGAAGTTGACAAGAGGCAAAACAAAAGTCTCAGACAAAATTTTGCTGGGGCTTATGCTCGAGCACAACTGAAAGACACAGGAGAAGAAGCTCTCTGGCTAGCTCCCTGAAGAGAGCCATCCTGAGTCTTATATGGGTTGAGGGGAGCAGACTGGTGATGGGATTCTTCCCCTCCAGAGGCAATCTGCTTCCCTCTTCCTGGTGGTGTCTGCTGCTCTTGCCCTGTCAGGGTTGCAGTCCCTGCGCCTGCCCAGTAGGTCTAACATGGCAGTGTTGCTCACTACGGCTGCCCCAGGAAGGTTGTATAGTGGTCATCTTTAGGCTATGCACACTTGCAGGAGTTGGGGTCCACCGATTGGGGGAAGTTTTGCGCTTGGAAGGTAGCTTATCTAAACTCCAAAAATAGCTGGGCTGGGATGTGCCAGATCTGGTGGCAAAGGGTGAGGGGCAGAGTCCTGTCCCTATTCTGTGTCATTTGCATTAGGCACTATGTTAGATGCTGCAGAGTTTCAATGGTGAATGAGAAAAAAGACCCTAGCATTATGGAACTTACCACCTAAAGGGAAGGCATGTATTTATGAAACAATCATGTAAATAAGCATATGATTACAAACCAGGTAACATGGACACAGTAGAAAGAGGATATGTAGCTTGGAGGATTAGGAGCGAGAAGAGCAGTCAGCAAAGGTTTCTCTGAGGAAATCAAGTTGGAGCTGAGATCTAAAGAATGATTAGGCATTAAACAAACAAAATACAGGTAAAAGTTTGTTTCAGGCTTTTTCAGTATGGAGGAGAATTACTTCTTGGAGTCTCTGAAAGATGACAAATTTGACTGTAGCCTAAAGAGTAAGTAAAAACATGAGATTGGAGAGGGAAACAAGAGCCAGAGCATGCAGGTCTTAAAAGGATTTTAAGAATATTTGTCTTTAGTATAAGATCAATGTGATACCATTAATGTGCCTAAAGGACTGTTACGTTAACATTTACCTTGTGAAAAGATCACTCTGATTGCTTTACGGAGAATGAACTATAAGGTAGCAGAAGGATTCAAATATTGGAAAGGCGAAAGAGTATAAGTCTTATATTATTTCGTATGCCGAAAAAGCTGCCATGAGAGAAAGATCCCATTAATACAATGGCTAACGAAGATAAGAGTTTATTTCTATGTTACATAATGATATAGGTGTAGGTGTTGTCTCTCTTCCGTGAGGTCATTCAGAGAACTAGTTTTCCTCAGTCTTGTAGTTTAACATTCTGTGCCCCTAGGCTCTTGTTTTCATTTGCATAGTCACAGTGGAGCCGCCTCCATGCTGTCATTTCAACCCATGGGTAAAGGGAGAAATGGAAGGCATGAAATTATGATTTAGGCAAGTCTAGGATTAGCACACAGCACTTCTGCTAACATCAGTTCATGGAAACTAAGTCACATGACCACACAGGGAAGCTGGGAAATGTCTATGACTACACTGACATGTCCTTACGTATTATTAAAACTTGGAGGTCTCTGGTACTAAAAAGATGTGGAAAGTGGGCAATGAGGGATGATTATCAGTCTACACACACAGGGTAAGATGGAGGAACATCCTTTAAACAGGAGGAGAAACATTTCTTTTATTGTAACTACAGGACAGAAGGAAAATTTGGTGTGATTATAGGTTTGGCAGAAAAAAGTTAATAAAATAATATGAATAAAATCCATGATATTGCCTGTCACATAGTAAGAGCTGAAGAAAGAATAACTGTTGATGGTGATAATAATAATAGCAATATTACTGATAATATAATGATAATTACCATTTAAGAAATGTGATTTCTTATTAAATTACTGGGTCTAGGAGTGGAAATTTTCTATAATGGGTGAATGAATATTAAAATGTCTCTTTGATAAGATTAACGATATCTCCCTCACTTACCTACATTTTCAGTTTTGAAATTCTCATTATTCTTGCATCTCCTGTTCCTTTTCCAGCTAGCAGAAGATTATGGCCCTGTGTTCACTGTGTATTTTGGCATGAAGCCCACCGTGGTGTTGCATGGATATGAAGCGGTGAAGGAAGCCCTGATTGATCAGAGTGAGGAGTTTTCTGGCAGAGGCAGTTTCCCAGTGGTAGACAAAATCGTCCCGGGATTAGGTATGCTTCCATTTGAGGAAGAAGTGTGAGTGTGTAAGTCACAGGGACTCCAAATAGGGTAAATTATAAGTTATAATTGAGGAATTATAAGTATTTAGAGAAATTTATGGAAACATCCTAATTACAAATTTTTCTCAATAGGTGCATTACTTCATACTTAAAAATATGAAGGTGGCACAATATCCCTATGAAACATTAAATGCAATGAAAGCAAACCATCTAACCACTAATCTATACATTTGTGACTAAGCCAGGTTCATTTTAAAGTATGGCCAGTTATGATAAAGAAAATGAGACAGAAAGAAAAGAGAAGGGAGGAAAATGACTAAATTATCCTATTCACCAAACATTTTTCTTTCTGGCCTGAGTCATTGTTGTCAAGAGACTATTTTAGGAAGCTTGCATACATAGTATGCATGGAACCAACATTGGTTTTGAATATTTAAACCTTTCCATCAATCTTCTATTCTACTAAAAAAGCATAAGAGATATTTGAATCCTGTAGAATACAGAGCATAAAGCACAAATATGCTCTGTAAAGAGGATCATGAAGAAACACATGGTGAGTATGGGCTCAGAATTGATATTAGATAAAGTTTTTTAAATTAAGTACTTGAACGATCTTCCATTTGTTTTTGGAGCTGACCTTAAACTATCCCGTCCTCTCATTGGTCACTGGGTTCCTGCAAAAAGAGATAAAGCCTGAATGGGGTCATTTCCTCTTCTACATTGTTCTTAAAGATCTTTCTGGACAATTCTCTTACGAGCATTGTTTTTACTCCTATCTTCTCTTGGCTCTGGAAGTCTGATATTGAACTTCCTTGGTGTTAAGACCACATTTCATGGAAGAGATTTAACAAATAGAGGGGAAGGTTAAAATGAGAAGGGCTGTGGCTGTGTCCATTCTCTGAGGAATAGATTTTCATGCACATCCTTCCAATGCACAAGTGCTATCTCTCTTTCTCTTGACAATTGACTCCATTTGTTCCTTCTCCTACACTTCACTTATAATGCACAAAAGTCAGCCCTGAAAACTTAACCTATGACTTGGAGTCATCACGATTTAATAGCTGTGTGATCATAGAGCAAGCATTTTGCCTCCATGATCTTCAGTATCCTCATCAGTAAAACATGGACTTCACAGAGTTATTCTGAGGTTTAGAGGAGCTAATGGATGAAGAAAAGTTTAGTAATATGTAAAACCAAGAGTCTTGACGCTAAGATACTAGGCTTGGTTAAGAGAGGAGGCAATGTAGGGCCTCAATGGAAATTCCTGAGGCTGCACCACTATATTTACATCCCCGCTTAAGCGTCTTATTTCCTGAGATAAAGATTCTCAGCTAGAATTCATGGTGATAGAAGTTATTCTTCTATATTGTTTTGTCCTGATAGGAATTATTTTGAGCACAGGAGAAAGATGGAAACAAACCCGGCGTTTTTCCCTCATGGTTTTGAGGAAGATGGGGATGGGGAAGAAGACTATTGAAGACAGAATTCAAGAGGAAGCCTTGTGTCTGGTGGAAGCATTAAAACAAACCAATGGTGTGTATTTCTTCATGTAATTAACAGTAATAATTTGGGTAGACTAAATGCTATTACAAGCAAACTACAGAGAGATATGATGGCTCAAGTACAACAGAAGTTTACTTTTTGCTCACATAACAGTAGTAAGAGGTGATGTGGTTGATGTAACAGTGTTTTCAGGTAACGGGTTGATAAGGGCTTTCATATCTTCAATATGTGGCATCCGTTGTCTCCCAGGATTCATCTCTTTGCATGGTAGTGGAGGAGAAAAGAACAAGAAAAAGAGCAAATAGTGTTTTCAATAGGCCAGGTATAGCAGTGGCACACAAAACTTTCACATTTTGTAAGCTATAACTCCGTCACAGGGCCACACTTAATTTAAGAGGAGCTGGGAAATGTGCTTATCTGTGTGCACAGGAGGAAGAGCAGAACATGGATTTAGGTAATAAGCTGTTTGTTTTGGCCACAATATTTTGAAAAACAAAGTAATTTGTCTAGTGACTTTTTGAGAAACATTGCAAGCATTTCACAATATATGTATGCAAAGTCATTATGCCGCGCCCCTTAGACTTATAGAGTGGTGCCTGCCAATAACATCTCAATAAAACGGGAAAAAAAAGCATTGGTGGCTCAGTGGAAGAATTCACACAAAACCCTTCTCAGTGAGTAGGGGTGCCTTACAACTCACCTAGAGGAGAGTGGGTGTCAGAAAGGGAGCCACGGTAGCACAAACCTGCTAAGTATGTGTATGTGTGTATGCATATGTAGGACTGGGAGGTGGGTGGGGAAGAAAAGGGCAGGCAGAAGACTTGGCAAAGAAGGAGTAAGATCAGCATCATAAGATACATGTGTTTTTTTTTTATCTCAGTATTTAAAAATTTTTAAGAACATTATTGACTGAATGATACTATATTCTACATGGTAAATTGTCATTGTGTTTTTTAACTAATGTTGTGATATTGTCCAGATAGGTTGATCTCTTTTATTTTCTGATATTAATACTAAAAAATGCAATTATTTCAAATATTTGCATGATTCTGGTTTCTTCCTTGGAATAAATTTCTGGAAATGGCAGTAGAGTGTCAATGAACACTGGACTTTTGGTGCATATTACCTAGGAATGGGTGGGAGACGTGGCAGAAGAAGAAATAAGAACAGAAGGCTTATACTGCATATTTTGCTGCATCAACTTATCTTTAAATTTAATATATTAAATAAATATTTCCACATGTTTAGTTTTTAAATGTTTATCAAGTAAAGTAATGAAATCGTACAGTATTCCATTATTTTGCATGTGCCATAGCTTATTTCACCAGTCTTTTATTTTTGGCGAGATAGACTGTTTTTGGTTCTTTGTTGCTATTAACACAAAAAATACAATCCATATTAATCATTGCCTATCTCTGACTACTTTCTTAGAATAAAATTTTGGAAATGAATTAGTAAGTCAAAAAATATTGGATTTTGATACATACTATCTGGGAAATGATTCTGTGCACTTAATTTATATTTCAAGCAGAACTTATTGTTAACTGGTTCCACTTTTCCCATAGTGAATATGACCTTCTCTCAGCTTCTGACCTATGATCACGCAGACTCGGCTTGATTCCGTGTAGCTATGGGGACCTCACATTATTGGGGTAACCCATTCCATTACTGGGTAACTCTAACTGTTGGAAGTTTCTTCCACGTGTTGAGCAGAACCTTTTTTCTTTGTAATTTTTACTTTTTGATCCCTGCTAAGTTTATTCCTTTTGGAATTATTGTGTTGTGGTGGTCCTCTCACGGAGGCTGGATGGTGCCACACACACCCCAATCAGATATGAAAAAGTTTATTACTCACATAATGAGGCTTTCTGTAAAGTGTAGGGTTGCTCCTAAGCAGATCCAAAGACAACTTGAGAGAGCAGGGAAAGCATACTGGCTTGAGGTTTTTATGGTGGTTAGGGGGTGGGGTGGTGATGAGTGTTTCCATGTACAGGCCAGGGCTGAGTGGTTCAAACTTCCTGCTTGTGCCAAAGGAGGGAGCACTTGAGCTTTTTTATCAGCTTGTGCAGATATGAGCAGAAGAAAAGGGGAGGTTTAAAAGCTGTCAGCAGCCAAACACCAAAAAATGGAGTCATATTCCTTATTACATATAGATAGCCTGTTTTCAATATTATAACATGTTTTTTCAATTATCTGAGTGTAACTCGTGTTTCTCTCATTATTCTTCTCTTCTGCAAGGAGAACACACCCAACTTTTTTCAACTATGTTTTGTAAAATATGATTTCAAGTCTCCTGATTTTCCTATTATGTTGCTCCATTTCCTGTGGGCATCGTGAAGAAGTATCCACAATGAGAGCTAAATATTACAATTTAAAGTTATTTTTAAATGACCTCCTTACTGTGAATTACTTTGTGGCTCTTATTTGGAGGATGATGTAAATAGGAGAATACTTGGGGGAAATTAATAAATAAATTGGACCAGATTAGATAGTTTTGTTGGGGGAAACAGAATAAATTTTATTTTAGACATGTTGAGTTTATAGTGATGATGGCATGTCCAGGTAGTCCTTATACTTAACAAATCTTAGAAGCCAAAATTTTCAATTATTTTAAACAGTCAGCTTAAGATGTATATGGAAATTTTGCGTTAACTTTTAACTTCTATTGTTTTTAGCATTGCCCTGTGATCCTACTTTCCTGCTGGGCTGTGCTCCGTGCAATGTGATCTGCTCCATTATTTTCCAGAGTCGTTTTGAGTACAGTGATGAGAAATTTCTAACCTTGCTAAATTATTTTCATGAAAACTTCAGAATTGTAAACACTACCTGGATGCAGGTAATGTCAAGTTTCTCTTTAAATGAAAAGTAATTTTCTAGCTAATCTATTGTTCATGCCTACCCCATCCCTTTGCCCTATTTCAAAATCGCTAAAGTAATGCTTATCAAACTATCATTTGTAATCATTTAGTGAGTTATAAAATCAATTTAATTGTTAAAATGAAATTTAAAACATGAAATATAGTAATAAAAAGAAAAAATATAATGTCATAATACATAAATTGTAGCAAGGTTTTTTTTTTTTTTTTGTGGGGAAGATCATCCCTGAGCTAACATCTGTGCTAATCCTCCTCTTTTTTTGCTGAGGAGGACCGGCTCTGAGCTAACATCTATTGCCAATCCTCCTCCTTTTTTTTTTCCCCCAAAGCCCCAGTAGATAGTTGTATGTCATAGTTGCACATCTTTCTGGTTGTTGTATGTGGGACACTGCCTCAGCATGGCGGGAGAAGCTGTGCTTCGGTGCACGCCTGGGATCCGAACCCCGGCCGCCAGTAGAGGAGTGCACACACTTAACTGCGAAGCCACGGGGCCGGCCCTAGCAAGGTATTTTTTTGAGAAAGTTTTTTTCTGATTTTTATCTTTAGAGATGAAGAGGATGATGATGTAAAATATATTTCTTACTATCGTAGCCTGTCAGAAAATGTTAGTAACCCACATTGTGCAATCATTAACAACTAAAATTCTATATGGATCAATATAGTTACGAGATTAACTCAACTGGGATGAACACTAGGTTCTGGCTCTGTCATAGCTTAGTGTTTTAGGCTGGTTGACTGACCTTTCTGAACCTCCATCTCCTCGTTTGGAAAGAGGTGGTATGCTGCTTAATTTCTTCAGAGAGCTATGCTTAGGAAATGAAGTTAAATAGTTTTGAAATTGCTTTGTAACTTGTTCATACTGCAACTCTGGCCATTTTATCAGTTCCTTCTCCTTCAAACTCCAAGTATGTTTCAGTGCAGGAAGGTTGTCTTATTCAACTTATCTACTCAGTGTATAGCAAGGGGTGTGATATATAGCATGGGCCCATAAAAGTTTGCTGAGTGAATTATTATTATTATTTTTTTGCGTGAGGAAGATCAGCCCTGAGCTAACAACCATGCTGATCCTCCTCTTTTTTGCTGAGGAAGATGGGCTCTGAGCTAACATCTATTGCCAATCCTCCTCCTTTTTTTTCCCCAAAGCCCCAGTAGATAGTTGTATGTCATAGTTTCACATCCTTCTAGTTGCTGTATGTGGGACACGGCCTCAGCATGGCCAGAGAAGCGGTGCCTTGGTGCACACCCGGGATCCTAACCCCGGCCGCCAGTAGCAGAGCGCGTGCACTTAACCGCTAAGCCACCGGGCCTGCCTGCCAAGTGAATTAATAAATAATTCTTTCCTCTTTCAGCTCTGCAACGCTTTCCCTTTTTTAATACGTTGTTTCCCAGGAAGTCATAATGCATTATTTAAAAACATTGCTGACCAACAAAAGTTTATTTTGGAGAAAATAAAAGAACATCAAGAATTCCTGGAGCTCAATAACCCCCGAGACCTTATTGACTACTTCCTGATTAAAATGGAAAAGGTATCATGTGACCCTGATTTGCTACTTCATCTTTGTGGATGATGTGACTCCTAGATTAGCTTTGTTATTCCCAGTGAAATTGGGATATTAAAACAAATTTTCCTTCCTAACGACGTATTAATTGCTTGTGGAGACTACTGCATGAGAAACTTTATTGGGTGTCTTTATATATTTCTAAATTCTCACTAAAAATAACTTAGAAGGTTTTATATTTACCATGTTAAAGCTGGCTCAATATTTGGAGGCAAATTGAAATACACACACACTCATATTCAAGATTAATGATAGTACAACATATTATCATTTATAAAATTAGTTCCATCAATGAAAGATGTAACAAAGGAGGGAAGACAGGAATGGATAGACATCTAGAAAGCCTTGCCCTTGGAAAGACACTAGGAAATCTTCACTGATGAGTTAGGTTTTAAGGAAACTCTGGCTTAGATGAACAGAGATGACAAATAGGTCCAGGGAATGATAAGTGCAGTGATCAGTGCATAGAATTTTCAGAGAGATTATCTTGATTGCAACTGAGGAACTGTCGTGGTGTAACGACTGATGAGGTTGGGAATAGTGATGCATTTTCGGGATGGGTGGTTCTGGAGGCTCGAATGAGAAATTTAAACATGATAAAATTTGCTAGAATTGACAGTGAGCAGCAGTATGACTTGATAAAAATTAAGTTTGAAAGAAATTATAGAGAAACTGATTGGCTCTAGTGGGTGAGAAAGTGAGGAATCAGAAAGGACTTGGAAGTTTGTAACTCTGTATATATTTTAACAGTTTGAAGAATCCTAACAATCATCTAACTTTACCTTTAGCTACAGCACTCTCTAGTGTCTGGCGTAATTTGGCAAATAAGCAAATTGAGCAAATAATGATGTTATATTGAGATTTTTATGTTATCTCTGAGGCTTTTTTATTTATCAAGTGATTCTAACACATCGTTGCTAGGAAAAACACAATAAACAGTCTGAATTTACCATGGATAACTTGATCACTACCATATGGGATATGTTTAGCGCAGGAACAGAGACAACAAGCACCACCCTGAGATATGGACTCCTGCTCCTGCTGAAGCATCCAGAGGTCACAGGTATGATCACAGATGATGGGCAGCGTGAAATTCCAGGTGGAAGTTGGCAGGCAACACTGATACATATCCCACTGTTTACCTGCCTAGGCAATATGCAAGACAATTTCCTATCATTAGTACATCTTCTTATTATTGGTGAATTTAGTTCAAATTTGATTATAGTCCAAAAAGAGAACAAAATATTTAAACAGCAGCAGAAATTTGAAGAGCAGAGGTCACTGTTCTCCCTGCTATGGTGGAGTCTTCTTCCTTTGGGTCGGGAGAAATGCAGTAAGCTCAGCTGTCTGAGAATCTGGAAAGAATTAACCTTCTTCTTTCTATAAGAAAGATATCTTTCAATATGCTTTCCATGTGCAGATAAATATATTTCTGTTAAAAGATATTTTTACTCAAATTCATTTGCAATGTAAGGACTGACTCAAGAAAATGACAATCCTTTTCTGTCAAAGAGACACTTTCAAAATAAAAAGAGTAGTACACAAAGAAATAATTATTTTAAATTGTCCAATTTGGGCAAACAAGTTTTTACACTACTATATCGTGTTTTGTGCTCTGGTGCATTAAGATACTTTTAGCATGATTAAGCCTCACAACCTTAACTCAATGACATCAGCACCAGATTTTTCTACCTTGTTAAAGATCCTTCTGCCCTCTTATTATAAATAGGAGATGCTTTGCAAATGGTACAGTTTAGAAGCATAGCCTCAAAATTCTTTTGCTCACACACTTTGTGGGATATGATGGTGCTGTGTTTCTTTCATGTAATAGACTCTCTCAGCCAAATAATTTCACTAACTCTTATGAGACTTATGTTGATTATTATTATAAATAGTATATGACATTTTTCTCCAAACCTTTAAATCTTGTATACATTTCAAAAGCCCTTCTTGTGTCATATTTCCCCATGCTTCCATTTTCACTTTCCACTTGGATTTTTTCTCGCACCATGTCTATTTATATTTTCCTTTTCTTTCTTCTCATCTTCATCACTTACTGTGCTATTCTACTGACCATTCTGATTTTATAAGTAGTTCCTAAACACTTTATATAACCATTCTCTTCTAGATAAAACTTCAGCTTCTATGGCCGGCTTGGTGGCACAGCAGTTAAGTTTGCATGCTCCATTTCGGTGGCTCGGGGTGCACAGGTTCGCATCCCGGGTGCAGACACATGCACTGCTTATCAAGCCATGCTGTGGCAGCATCCCATATAAAGTAGGGGAAGATGGGCATGGATGTTAGCCCAGGGCCAATCTTCCCTAGCAATAAAGAGGAGGATTGGCAACAGATGTTAGCTCAGGGCTAATCTTCCTCACAAAAAACAATCAAACAAAACCTCCAGCCTCTCACCTGAGGTGAAGTTTAAAACTTCTCTGAAATCCCTTAAATTTTCTTCTTTATAGCTATCAAACCACAGAATGTTCACATGCTCCGTTACAAAGACACATTCTGCAGGTAGTAGATAAATACCATTTGACCAAAGTAGCAACATGGTGTTGGAAAAAATGGGTTATAGACTCGAGCAACAGTCTTCAGAGTCTGACTCTACCAGTAAGTAGCTGTGTGACCTCAGACTCATGACTATGTCTATCATATCTTGGTCCCTCATCTGTTTAAGTGAGATAATAATACTTCCTAACATTCCTAGACTTTTCTCTCGTAGCAAAAAGTTAATAAATGTTTGCTTTAACTAATAAATAGTCCTACTTAAACTCTATATGATTAATATGAAATATTTTGCAGATAAAGGAAAAATATAATTCTCAAATAGAAATTACTTTCAGTAATGTTATTCAGTTTTCTAAGATTGTGGGTTTTGGAATGAGAAAGACCACATAATACCTGGATGTCCTTAAGACATATATTTACCTTTCCAAACCTATTTCCTCATTTTTAAGATGTATAAAATACCCAACATGTAGAACTATTTTGAGGAATTATAAAGTAATATAGCAAATAGTGCATCATGCCTGCTATATTTTACATTCTAAATAAATAACTTATGTCTTGTTCCTATGTACTGAGTCTACTAAACATCTTATTCAATTGTTGTATTAGTGACGTATTTACTGTATTGTGCAGTTCCTTCTTTCTTGGAACTTACATATTTAAAACAAAAACCGGCATACACAAAGTGGTTAAACTACGTTGTCTGTAGTGAGCCTTCAAGATCTCAGATCCTTCATTCTGTCAAACAAAAGTATACGAAATAGAAAATCAGAGTTGAGAAAGGAATTTCATGGTACAATTGGGTTTTATATGTATATATATATTTAGGTCTCTAATGAGATTCCAATTTTCCCAGGAAACTGAAATTCTGTTTCTTTTTTTTTTTTTTTTATGGAAGTAGCCATACATAGTTTTCCTTTCTCCCCATCTCCCACTATAATGTAACCATGATTAACAAGATCAAATTAAAAATCTTTTCTATTTCACATAAATTCTGATTCCTACCTTGCCAGCTAAAATCCAGAAGGAGATTGACGTTGTGGTTGGCAAACACCGGAGCCCCTGCATGCAGGACAGGAGCCATATGCCCTATACGGATGCTGTGGTGCACGAGATCCAGAGATACATTGACCTCGTCCCCAACAGTTTGCCCCATGCAGTGACTCAGGACGTTAAGTTCAGAGAATATCTTATTCCCAAGGTGAGAGATATTTCATCTATACTCCTTCTTAGGAATCTTAGATTATCAGCTATCACTGATTGCCTAAACTTCTACACATCGTGCACAATCATAACTTAGTCATCTCACCCTCTGGCCACATGCTACTTTCCTTCTCGTTTGTTGATACAATTTTATAAATATAATATTGCTTACAATCCCACAGGAGTTTCAGGACATTGATAGGTCCACACTCTGTCTGTCCGTTAGCCCAATCTGCTGTCCACTTGCCTGCTTTCCAGTGTACGTTATATTATTCTTACACTTTACTAGTATCCCATACCCCCGACCCTCAACTATCCGTTTCACTTACTTGTCGAAAGTCCAGGGGCCAGCCCGGTGGCATATTGGTCAAGTTCACGTGCTCCACTTCAGTGGCCCCGGGGTTCACAGGTTCAGATCCTGGGCGTGGATATACACACTGCTTATCAAGCCATGCTGTGGCGGGCATCCCACATACAAAGCAAAGGAAGATGGTCGTGGATTTTAGCCCAGGGCCAATCTTCTTCAGCAAAAAGAGGAGGATTGGCAATAAATGTTAGCTCAGGGCTAATCTTCCTCGCCAAAAAAAAAAAGAAGGAAAGACGAATCCGACTGTTTCCTTCCTTTGTATCTGCCCTTGAGCTACCAATCCCTTCCAGAACAGACAATACAGCTCAGCAGGTTGGTATTATCATAAACCCCAGATGTATCCTCAATCCTACCCAAAAAACCTGCTTTATAACCTAACTCAGCTTGCTTCAACATGCTTGATGATGACTCTTGCAACCCTGAATTCTCCCCTTCCAATTCCTCACCATGGTCTTTTTCTCAGGTGACCCGGCCTTTTACCTGACAAGGAAATCAGAGCCATTGGAAGGGAACTCTCTCATTTCCCTTCCACTAGATTTACAAATTTGCTACATCCACACCCTTTGATTTATCTTTCATGCCTTTGTTTTGGAGAAGGGCTCTCTTTTCATCTAAAGTAAATCTTTCTGCCTGTGGCATGTATCTCTTTCCTCTCACTTTTTCTGGGATCCTCCTCAATAATCATTTCTTCCTATTTCTTTTTTTTAATTTTCTCCTTCCCTATTGGACTCTTTCCGTTAGCATTCAAACATATTCAATTCTCTTACATCTTTAAAAAAAAAAAAAACAGCCCTCCCTAAATCTTGGCCCGTCTGTTCAATCCTATCTTATGTATACCCTCAGATTCAAAATCCTGGAAGAAGTTAATTATAGTTATGTAAACATTTCCTATTCAAACTCTTATTCATCAACCCATTGAAAAATACCTTCCTTTCTGGTGATACATTTTAATCAAAGCCATTGGTGACCTCCCTATTATTAAATCCAATGAATGTTTTCCAGGATTAATTTTACTTGGCCTCATCGCGGCATTTATAACCTTAAGAATGTCTTCAATATGTATGTACTCACTTCCCACTTCAGTGACGTGACTATCTCCTAGTTTTTTATTTTTGTTTTTTATTGGTATCATAATAGTTTACAACATTGTGAAAGTTTATTTGTACATTATTATTTGTCAGTCACCATGCATACGCCCCTTTACTCCTTGTGCCCACCCCCAAACCCCTTCCCCTCTGGTAACCACTTATCTGTTCTCTTTGTCAATGTATTATTTTATCTTCCAAATGTGAGTGAAATCATATGATGCTTGTCTTTCTCTGTCTGGTTTATCTCACTTAACATAATACCCCCAAGTCCCATCTATGTTGTTGCGAATGGAACTATTTTGTCTTTTTTATGGCTGAGTAGTATTTCATTGTATGTATATACCACAACTTCTTTATCCATTCATCAGTCGATGGGCACTTGGGTTGCTTCCACATCTTGGCTTTTGTGAATAATGCTACAATGAACATAGGGGTGCATAAGTCTCTTAGAATTGTTGATTTCAAGTTCTTTGGATAAATACCCAGTAGTGGTATAGCTGGGTCATATGGTATATCGATTTTTAGTTTTTTGAGAAACTTCCATACTGTTTTCCATAGTGGCTCTGCCAGTTGGCATTCACACCAACAGTGTATGAGGGTTCCTTTTTCTCCACTTTCTTTCCAACATGTGTTGTTTTTTGTCCTGGTAATTATATCCATCCTAGTAGTTGCAACGTGATATCTCATTGTAGTTTTGATTTGCCTTTCCCTGATGATTAGTGATGTTGAACGTCTTTTCATGTGCCTGTTGGCCATCCATATATCTTCTTTGGACAAGTGTCTGTTCATATCCTCTGCCCATTTTTTTATTGGGTGGCTTGTTTTTTTGTTGTTGAGTTGTTTGTGTTCTTTATATATTTTAGAGATTAACCCCTTGTTGGATATATGATTTGCAAATATTTTCTTCCACTTGGTGGGTTTTCTTTTCATTTTGTTCATAGTTTCCTTTGCTTTGCAGAAGCTGTTTAGTCTGATGTAGTCCCATTTGTTTATTTTTTTTCTTTTGTTTCTCTTGCCAGAGTAGATATGGCAATCAAAAAAAGATTGATGTCAAAGAGTGTACTATCTATATTTTCTTCTAGGTACAATGTCCTAGTTTTCCTCCTATCCCTCGGGATACCTGTTCTCCATATTTTGTGCTCTCTATCCCTCCTTCCATGTAACTTAAATGTTGATGTTCCTCAGGGTTCTGTTGTTGCCCTCTAGTCTTTTCAGTTTTTATGCTTTCCTTCAGAATGATGCCTTGACTCCCAAGGTTGAAGTTTGAGCTGAAGGTTTAAGTTATCAGTCTGTTTTCTACACTATCTGGATCTTGAAAGTAAGTGTTTTTGAATAAGAACCTTCCTAATCCAGGTTTACCTCTGGCTGGACTGGAGAATTACAGGCCATCTCTCTTTTCTTTGGTATTTTACAGTTTTCAAAGCACTTACAAATATCTATAACCCAGGTTACCGTCCTCAGCTTCCAGTGCCCCTGCCCGTGCTTCTGCCTGAATGTTACCAGCTCAGTTCAGGTTTCAGGGCAACTTTTCCCTCAAGTCGATCCCATCATATAAAAGTGTCTATGAGCAAAGTGGCTTCACTGAAGAGTTTAGATGTTAGAAGTTTAATTAGCACACTTCAATGCAAAAACTTAAAAATCATGTACTAGGCATTTAAAGTGCCTAATAGATTTGTCTATAGGTCTCACTGTGAAAATCTGTCTTCTGTTTGGCAAATTTGTTACTGGAGGCATACATTTTGTACTGTAATTTGATTAATTGATCCATTTATCATTATGAAGTACCTCTTTTAATCTCTGATAATACTTTTGTTCCTGATGTCCACTTTGTCTGCCATTAATGGAGCCATATCAGCTTTCTTATGGTTATAGCATGTATGGTAAATCATTTTCCATCTTTTAAATTTCAACTTGTAACTTTAAACAACATATGATTGCTCCTTGCCTTTTTATCAAGTGTGATAATTGTTATGAGACTTTTAATTGGGAAGTTTATTTCACCTACATTTACCTTAAGTTTCTGTATATTTGTATTGAATCTATCGTGCTGGCATTTGATTCTTATTTGTGATTTCTTTTTGTATTTATCCTCTCCTGACTCACTTTATCAATTGTTTGGTACCATTTCATTTTATCTCCTCTGATGATTTTATATTTGTGCCTCTTGACATTTTACTTATGCTTCTTTTTCAGTTGTTTTCTTTTTGTTGTTTTTTTTTTCTTGGTGGTTGATTTTGAGATTATAGTATGTATTTTTAACTTGTCACAGTATATGCTAAAATTATCTTATTCCTTCACGAAAAAATTGACATTTACAGCAACGTATTTCCACTTACACCCTCGCACATTTTGTGCACTTGTTGTAATATGTTTCAGTTCTGTATGTTATTATTTTTACTCTGAAAAGCCAATAGTTTTAAGGAGACTTAAACATGTATATGTATAGAAATAGAAATAACTTTTAACACTTTAAAAAATTATTTTACCTACTAATGCGTTCTGATGTTCTTCATTCTTTCTTTTTTTTTTAAACTGATTCTTTCTTTCTTTATTTATTTATTTAATTTTTTGTTTATTGCCGTAACACTGGTTTATAACATTGTATAAATTTCAGGTGTACATCATTATACTTCTATTTCTGCATAGATTACATCATGTTCACCACCCAAATACTAATTACAACCCATCACCACACACATGTGCCGAATTATCCCTTTCGCCCTCCTCCCTCCTCCCTTCCCTTCTGGTAACCACCAATCCAATCTCTGTCTCTATGTGTTTGTTTATTGTTGTTATTATCTACCACTTAATGAAGGAAATCATACAGTATTTGACCTTCTCCCTCTGACTTATTTCACTTTGCATAATACCCTCAATGTCCATCCATGTGGTCACAAATGGCTGGATTTCATCATTTCTTATGGCTGACTAGTGTTCCATTGTGTATATATACCACATCTTCTTTATCCATTGGTCCCTTGATGGTCACTTAGGTTGCTTCCGAGTCTTGGCTATTGTGAATAACGCTGCAATGAACACAGGGGTGCGTGTATCTTTACGCATTGGTGTTTTCAAGTTCTTTGGATAAATACCCAGCAGTGGAATAGCTGGATCGTATGGTAGTTCTATCCTTGATTTTTTGAGGAATCTCCATACTGTTTTCCATAGTTGCTGCACTAGTTTGCACTCCCACCAGCAGTGTATGAGAGTTCCCTTCTCTCCACATCCTCTCTAACACACTTCGTTCTTTCTTGAATTTGTTGTCTATCTGATGTCATTTACCTTTATTTTTAGAATGGTTAGCATTTGTTGAAGTCTTGATTTGTTGGAGAGAAGTGTTTTATCTTCTGTTTAACAATGCCTTAATATTAGCTCACTGGTTTGTAATTTTCTTTTTTTGTAATGCCTTTTTCAGTTTTCGCTGTTAGAATTATGCTGGCTTTAAAAATATGTTGAGAAATGTTTCCTTCCTCTCTCTATTTTTTTCTTTTCAAATTATTTTTTTAGAATTATTGAGATAAAATTGCCATATAATATTTTAAGATATACACTGTGATGATTTCATACATGTATATATTATGAAATGATTAGCACAATAAGATTAGTTAATACATCCATTATCTCACATAATTATCTTTTTTGTAGTAGAACATTTAATAGTTACTCTCCTAGCAACTTTGAAGTATGTAATACACTATTGTTAATTACAGTCACCATACTATGTATCAGATCTCCAGAAATTATTCATCTTATAACAGGAAGTTTGTACTGTTGGCCTCATACCCTCATTTCCACCAACCCCAGACCTGGCAATGATCCTTCTTCTCTTTGTTTCTATGAGTTCAGCTGTTTTAAAATTCCACACATAAGTAATATTATACAATATTTATCTTTGTCTGACATTTCACTTATAATAATGCCCTCAAGTTTCATCCATGATGTTGCGAATAGCAAGATTTCCTTCTTTTTATGGCTGAAGAATATTTCACTGTATATACATATGCCATATTTTCTTTATCCATTCATCTGTCAAGAGACACTTGGATTACTTCCATGTCTTGGCTATTGTAAACAATCATGCAATGAACACGAGAGTGAAGATATCTCCTTGAGACATTGACTTTGTTACCTTCAGATATGTGCCCAGAAGCAGAATTGCTGGATCTTATAGTAGTTCTAATTTTTAGTTTTTCAAGGAACCTCTATACCATTTTCCATAGTGGCTGCACCAGTTTACATTCCCACCAACAGTGCGCGAGGATTTTCTTTTATCCGCAGCTTTGCCAATACTTGTTATCGCTTGTCTTTTGGTAAGAGTCATTCTAACAAGCGTGAGGTGATACCTCACTGTGGCTTTGGTTTGCATTTTTGAGCACCTTGTCATGTACCTGTTGCCCATTTGTTTGTCTTGTTTGGAAAAATCTATTCAGATCCTCTGCCCACTTTTTAATTCTTTTTTTTTCTTCTATTGAGTTGTATGAATTCTTTATATATTTTGGATATTAACTCCTTATCAGATATATTATTTGCAAATATTTTATCCCATTCAATAGATTACCTTTTCGTTCTGTTGATGGTTTTCTTTGGTGTACAGAAGTTTTTCAGTTTGCTGTAGTTCCACTTACTTTCTTTCACTTTTGTTGCCTCCTACATTGGTGTTGAATCCAAAAAAATAATTGCCAAGACTGAGGTCAAGGAGTTTATCCCCTATCTTCTAGCTCTAATTTTCAAGTCTTTAATCCATTTTGAATTAATTTTTGTGTGTGGTATAAGATATTGGTCCAGTTTCATTCTTTTCTGTGTGGCTGGCCAGTTTTCCAAACACCATTTATTGAAGAGACTATCCTTTACCTGTTGTGTATCCTCGGCTTCTTCGTTGTAAACTAAACGACCAAATATGCTTGGGTTTATGTCTGGGCTTGCTATTTTGTTCCATTGATGTATGTGTCTATTTCTTTGTCAATACCATACGATTTTAATGACTATAGCTTTGTAATATAGTTTGAAATCAGGAAGCGTGATGTTTCCAGCTTTGTTCTTCTTTCTTGAGATTGTTTTGGCTTTCAGAATATTTTGTGGTTCCACACAAATTTTAGGATTGTTTGTTCTGTTTCTGTGAAAAATGCCATTGGAATCTTGATAGGGATTGCATTGAATCTGTAGATGGCTTTGAGTGTTATAGATACTTTGACAATATTATTTCTTCCCTTCCATGAGCACAGACTACTTTTCTATTTATTGTGTCTTCTTCAATTTCTTCATCAATGTCTACTTTTCACTGTGTGGGTCTTTCACCTCCTTGGTTAAATTTATCCCTGGCTAATTTATTCTTTTTGATGCCATTGTAAATGTGATTGTTTTCTTAATTTCTATTTCTCATAGTTCCTTATTAGTGTGTAGAAACATGACTGAATTTTTGTGTGTGTGTGTGAAGAAGATTAGCCCTGAGCTAACGTCTGTTGCCAATCCTCCTCTTTTTTGCTGAGGGAGATGGGCCCTGAGCTAATATCTGTGGCGATCTTCCTCTACTTTATACGAGATGCCACCACAGCATGGCTTGATGAGTGGTGCATAGTTCTGCCCCCAGGATCCAAACCTGCGAACTGTGGGCCGTCGAAGCAGAGCGCATGGACTTTACCACTACACCACTGGGCCAGCCCCCATGACCGAATTTGAATGTTGATTTTTGTATCGTGGAACTTTGCTGAATTCATTTATTAGTTCTAACAGTTTTGATGGTATCTTTAGGGTTCTCTGTCTATAATATGTCATCGGCAAGTAGTGACTGTTTTATTCTTCTTTACTGGTTTGGATGCCTTTTATTTCTTTTTCTCTAAATTGTTTTGGCTAAGATTTCTATGTTGGATAAAAGTGGCAAGAGTGAACATCCTTTTCTTGTTTCTTATCTTAGAGGAAAAGTTTTCAGCATTTCACCATTGAGTATATTAGCTATGGGCTTATCATATATGGCCTTTATTATGTTGAGGTACATTTCCTCTATACCCACATTTTTGAGAGTTTTTATCATGGATAAATGTTGATTTTTGTCAAACAATTGTCTATTTTACCATCTCTTAAGATGATCATATGATTTTTATCCGTCATTTTGTTAATGTGGTGTATCACATTGATTGATTTGCAGATGTTGAACCATCCCTGCATCCCCAGAATTAATCCCACTTGATCAGGGTGTATGATTCTTTAAATGTATTGTTGCATTCAATTTGCTCATATTTTCTTGAGGATTTTTGCATCTATTTTCATCAGTGATATTGGCATATAATTTTCCTTTTTTGTGTTGTCCTTGTCTGGTTTTGGTATCAGGGTAATGTTGGCCTTGTAGAATGATTTAGGAAGCATTCCATCCTCTTCAATATTTCAGAAGAGTTTGAGGAGGATAGGTATTAAGTCTTTTTTGAGTGTGTAGTAGAATTCATCAAATGAGCTATCTCGTCCTAGACTTTCTTTTTTTGGGAGATTTTTAATTACTGATTCAATTTCCTTCTTAGTGATCAGTTTGTTCAGACTCTATTTCTTCATGATTCAGTCTTGGTAGGTTGTATGTTTCTAGGAATTCTTTAAGGTGTCCAATTCTTTGGTGTACAGTTGTTCATAGTAGTCTCTCATGACCCTTAATACTCCTGTTATATCAGTTATAATGTCTCCTCTTTTATTTTTGATTTTGTTTATTTGAGTCCCCTCCTTTTTTCTTGGTGACTGTATTTAAATGTTTGTCAATTTTATCTTTCTCAAAAAATCCATTTTTAGTTTCATTGATCTTCTCTATTGTCTGTCAGTCTCAATTTCATTTATTTCTGCTCTGATCTTTGTTATTTCCAACTTTATACTAACTTTGGAGCCAGCGCTGGTGATCTAGAACTTAAGATTTGACAGTCTCACCACCATGGCCTAGGTTCGTTTCCTGGTCAGGGAACTACACCACCTGTCTGTCAGTTGTCATACTGTGGCAACTGCATGTTGCTGTGATACTGAAAGCTATGCCACTGGGATTTCAAATAACAGCAGGGTCACCCATTGTGGGCAGGTTTCAGAGGAGCTTCCTGACTAAGACAGACTAAGAAGAAGGACCTGGACACCAAATTCCAAAAAAATTGGCCATGAAAAGTTTATGAATACCAGTTGAGCAGCATCTGATGTAGTGCCAGAAGGTGAGCGGATGGCACAAAAAAGCCTGGACAGGGTTCTGCTCTACTGTACACAGGATTGCTAGGAGTTGGAATTGACTTGATGAAGAAGAACAAGTTTGGGCTTCGTTTGTTCTTCTTTTTCTAAGTCCTTGAGGTGTAAAGTTAGGTTGTTTATTTGAGAACTTTCTTGTTTCCTGATGTAGGCATTTGCCACTATGAGCTTCCTTCTTAGTCTTATTTCCCTGCATCTTGTAAGTTTTGGTATGTTGTATTTCCATTTTCAATTTTCTCAAGGTATTCTTTACTTTCTCTTTTGTTTTCTTCCTTGACCCATGGTTGTTCAGTAGCACGTTATTTAATCTCCACATATTTGTGAATTTTCCAGTTTTTTTCCTGAAATTGATTTCTAGATTCACACCATTGGGGTCAGAAACGATGTTTGATATGATTTTAGTCTTTTGGAATTTATTAATATTTGTTTTGTGGCCTAACATGTGATCTATCCTAGTGAATGTCCCCTGTATGCTTGAGAAGAACATGTACTCTGTTGCTTTTGGATGGAATGTTGTGTATATGTCTAAGTGCATTCTTCTTTTTAAATTAGAATGTTTAATTCATTAAAATGTAATGTAATTATTGATATGGTGGGTTTATGTTAACAATTCTATCATTTGTTTCCTGTTCTTTTGCTCTGTTTATACTCCACTCATCCTCTTTTCCTCTTTTCTTCTGGAATAATTGCATTTTTAAAGAATTTTTTCTTTTCGTTCCTCTGTTTTATGTTCCTGTTTCTCCTTTCATGCCTTCTTCTGAATTACGGGAATTTTTTAGAATTGTAAAATTCTATTGGCACCTAACTATTTTTTTCACTGATTTCTTCTGAGATTACAATATGCATCCTTCAATTTTTAAGGCTTCTTAAAATTGATACTATAAAATTTCTTTAAACTACAAGAACATTCACAGCGTATACAAATGTTGAGTCATTATGTTGTACACGTGAAACATATCATGTTATGTATCAATTATATCTCAACAAAAAATACAAGAACATTGCAATCATAGATGGCTATTTAACCGTCTCCTTTTCTTTTATGCTACAGTTATCACATATGTAATATCTATGTATATTGTAAACCTACCATCAATATGATAATTTTTGCTTTAAACCAAGATTGGCAAGATTTTCCGTAAAGGGTTTAGGTAATAAATGTTGAGACTTAGTGGGTCATACGCTCTCTGTTGTCACTACTCACCTCTGCCATTGTAGTATGAAAGTAATCATAGATAATACATAAACAAATTGGCATAGATGTGTTCCAATAAAATTTTATTTACAAAAAAATGTAGAAGTCTGGATATAGAATAATAGGTTGACAGGGTTTAAATTTTCTTTTTCTTTTTAGTTCTTTAAATATTTCATTTTAGTATTTTCTGGTTTCCTTTGTTTCTGATGAATAGTCAGCAGTCATTTGAATTATTATTCCCCTGTAGGTAATGTGCCTTTTTTTTCTGACTGCTTTTAAATTTTCTCTGTATCTTTGACTTACTTTTTTTTTTTTTGTAAGGAAGATCGGCCCTGAGCTAACATCTGCCAATGCTCTTTTTTTTTGCTGAGGAAGACTTGCCCTGGGCTAACATCCATGCCCATCTTCCTTTACTTTATATGGGACGCTGCCACAGCAAGCCTTAACAAGTGGTGCGCTGGTGCACGCCCAGGATCGGAACCAGTGAACCCCGGGCCGCTGCAGTGGAGCGTGCACACTTAACTGCTTGCACCACTGGGCCGGCCCCTCTTTGACTTACTTTGAACTACAGTATGTTTAAGTGTGGTTTTGGTTTTATTTATTCTGCTTGTCTTATCTAAATTCGAGGAATTTTTGTCTATTATTTCCTCAAACATTTTTGCCCACTCTCTCCTCCCTTTTTGCCACTCCAATCACCTTATGGTATTCTTGCACAGGATCCTGAGATTCTGTATACATTTTTCATTTTTTTTCTATTCATTGGACTGGAAAATTTCTATTGATCTATCTTTAAATTCACCAATTCTTTCTTTTGTCATATTCAAACTGCTGTAAAGCCCATCTAATAATTAATTTAGTGAATTATAAATTTCAGTTTTAGAATTTCCATTTGGTTCTTTTTATAACTTATATTTTGATGATAACATTGATTAGCATTTTAATTGAGGTTGAGACTATTATTCTTTATTTCCTTGATTATAGTCATAATAGATCTTTCAAAATTTTTATCTGTTTATTATATTATCAGTGTTATTTTAGTGTCAGTGTTTTCCATTTTATCTGGAGTATGGGACACATTTTCCTGGTGTGTGTGTGTGTCTAATAATTTTGGATTTTATCTAGATATTTTGAATGATATTTTTTAGGGACTCTTGCTTCAGTTATATTCCTTTCAAGAACACTGAGTTTTGCTCACACAGCCCCACAGGGGATCTGCCCCACCTTCCAAGGCTGAAACGATTATATGTTACTGTGCCTGGGGCTGGCCCCACCCATCTATGTTTCTGAAAGTGGTGACAAAAGCTGCATGCTAAACTGAACTACCCCGGTGGTCTGGAGTACTTGTGAGCCCCTGAGCCTTGCAACCAGCCACACTTGGGGCCTGACTCACTTTACAGTAAAACAGCAGTAGTTGTGTGCTATTTGACCTTGCAGCCAGCCATGCGGGGGCATGCCTCACCCAATAAAGTGACCACAGCAGCAGCACGTGTCTGAGCCTTACAACTGGCCCCAACATCATCATAACAAAAGAGAATATGTAGTCAACACAGGGGAAACTCCTGGAACATTTGAAACAGGTAACAAGAGGGAAGCATATTGCCGGGCCCCATAAGGCATCTCTTATATAAGGCAACATTTCCAAGATCCGGAGACGTAGCCAATACACCTAATACATAGATATTAGAAGAGATAATTAGGCAAAATGAGGACACAAAGGAATATATCCCAAATATGAGAACAGGACACATCCTCAAAAAAGAACTAAATGAAACAGAGAAAAACAATCTACCTGGTAAAGAGTACAAACTAATGGTCTTAAGGGTGCTCACTGATCTTGGGAGAAGAATAGGTGAACACAGTGAGAACTTCAACAATGAATTGGAAAAAATAAAAAATAACCAATCAGAACTGAAGAATACAATAATGGAAATTAAAAATTCAATAGAGGGAATCAACAGCAGAGTAAATGTCACAGAAGAACGGATGAATGATCAGGATGAAAGAGGAGAGGAAATCACCCAAGCAGAACAAAAATTAAAAAAAGAATTAAAAAGAATGAGGACAGTCTAAGGGAGCTCTGGGCCAACATCAGCATACTAACATCCATATTATAGGTGTCTCAGAACTGAGAGAGACAAGGGGAAGAGAACCTATTTGAAGAAATAATGACTGAAAACTTCCCTAACCTAAGGAAGGAAACAGATATCCAGTTACGGGAAGCACAGAGAACACCAAACAAGATGAACCCAAGGAGACCAACACAAGACACGTTATAATTAAAATGTCAAGAATTAAAGATAAAGAGAGAATCCTAAAAGCTGCAACAGAAAGGCAACAAGTTACATACAAAGGAAACCCCGTAAGTCTATCAGCTGACTTCTCAGCAGAAACGTTACAGGGTAGAAGAGAGTGGCATGATATATTCAAAGAGCTGAAAGGAAAAAAACCTAAGCCAAGACTACTCTACCCGGCAAGGTTAACATTCAGAATGGAAAGAGAAATAAAGAGTTTTCCAGACAAGAAAAATCTAAAGTAGTGTATCACCACTGAACTGGCCTTACAAGAAATGTTAAAGGAACTTATTTAAGTGAAAAAGAAAAGAACACAAATAGGAATAAGAAATTTTTCAAAGAGAAAAAATATCACTGGTAAAGGTGAATATACAGTAAAGGTAGAGGATCGACCACATATAAAGATAGTATGAAGGTCAAAAGACAAAAGTACTAAAAATATCTATCTCTAAGAGGTTAAGGGATACACATGTACACAAAAAAAAGAAGTTAAATATGATATAAAAAACATAAAATGTGGGGAGGGGATGAAAATTGACCTTTTAGTGAGATGTCAAACTTAGACCATCAACTTAATATAAATTGTTATTTACATTGGTTTTTATATATGAACCAAATGGTAATAATAAATCAGAAATCTATAATAAATACACAAAAATAAAGAGAAATTAACCTAAATATAGTATTAAAGAAGACCATCAAATCACAAGGGAAGACATCAAGTGATGAAGAAAGGAACAGAGAAGAACTACTAAAACACTCAGAAGAAAAGTAACAAAATGATAATGAGTACATTATTATCAATAGCTACTTTAAATGTCAATGGAATAAAAACTACAATCAAAAGACATATGGTGGCTGAATGGATAAAAAAATAAAGAAGACCTATTTATATATGCTGCATACAAGAGCCACACTTCAGACCTAAAGACACTTATAATCTGAAAGTGAATGGATGGAAAATATACTCCATGCAAAGGCAATGAAGAAAAAGCTGTGGTAGCAATACTTATATTAGAAAAAGAGACTTTCAAACAAAAACTGTAACAAGAGACAAAGAAAGGCACTACATAATGATCAAGGGAACAATCCAATGAGAGGATATAACACTTGTAAACACCTATGAACCCACCATAGGAGCACCTAAATATATAGAGCAATTATTAACAGACATAAAAGGAGAAAGTGACAATAACACAATAATTATAGTGGACTTTAACACTCCACTTACATCATTGGATAGATCATCCAAACAGAAGATCAATAATGAAACATTGGCTTTAAATGGCACACTAGACCAGATAGACTTAGATATATACAGAACATTCCATCTCAAAATTTCAGAATACACACTCTTTTCACATGCACATGGAACATTCTCCAGGATAGATCGCATATGAGGCCACAAAACAAGTCTAAATGAATTTAAAATGATTGAAATAATACTAAGCATCTTTTCTGACCAAAACAGTTTGAAACTAGAAATCAACAATGAGAAGAAAGCTAGAAAAGCTATAAATATGTGCAGAATAAGCAAAATGCTACTGAACAACTGTTGAGTCAATGAAGAAATCAAAGGAAAACTCAAAAAATACCTTGAGACAAATGTAAATGAAAATACAATACGCTGAAATTTACAGGATAAAGCAAAAGTGGTACTAAGAGGAAAGTTTATAGCAATACAGGACTACCTGAAGAAATAAGAAAAATTTCAAAGAAACAATCTAACAATCAACAATCTAACTAGAAAAAGAAGAACAAACAAAGACCATAATCAGTAGAAGATAGGTAATAATAAAAATCAGAGCATTTAAAAATAAATGAGACAGAAAACAAAAATACGTAGGAAAAAATCAATGAAACTAAGAGCTGGTTCTTTGAGATGATAAACAAAATTGACAAACCTTTAGCTAGATTCACCAAGAAAAAATGAGAGAAGGCTCAGACAAACAAAACCAGAAATGAAAGAAGAGAAATTACAATGGACACCACTGAAATACAAAAAGATCGTAAGAGAATAGTATGGAAAGCTATATTGCAAGAAATTGGATAATCTAGAAGAAATGGATAAATTCTTAGAATCATACAACCTTCCAAAACTGAGTCAAGAAGAAATAGAGAATCTGAATAGACCAATCACTAGGAAGGAGATTGAAAGAGCAATCAAAAACCTCCTGAAAAACAAAAGTCCAGCACCACACACCTTCCATGGTGAATTCTACCAAACATTCATAGAAGACTTAATACCAGCCCTTCTCAAACTTTTCCAAAAAATGGAAGAAGAGGGAAAGCTTCCTAACTCATTCTGTGAAGCCAGCATTACCTTCATACGAAAAACAGACAAGGACAATACGAAAAAGAAAATTATAGGACAATACGAAAAAGAAAATTTTAGGCCAATATCAATGAAGATAGATGCAAAAGTCCTCAACAAAACACTACAAATCGAGTACAACAAGAAATTAAAAAGTTCATACACCATGATCAACTGGGATTTATTCCAGGGATGCAGGGATGGTTCAACATCCACAATCAATCAATGTGATGCACCACATGAGCAAAATGAAGAATAAAAATCACATGATCTTCTGAATAGATGCAGAGAAAGCATTCGACAAGATGCAGTATCCATTTATGATAAAAAGTCTGAATAAAATTGGTACAGAAGGAAAGTGCCTCAACATAATGAAGGCCATGTATGACAAAACAGCTAACATCATACTCAACAGTGAACAACTGAAAACTATCCCTGTATGAACAAGAATGAGACAAGAAAGCCCATTTTTGTGACTCATTTAACATAGTATTGGAAGTCCTAACCAGAGCAATTAGCCAAGAAAAATAAATAAAAGGGATCCAAATTGGAAAAGAAGCAGTAAAACTTCACTATTTGCAGATGACATGATTTTATATTTGGAAAAACTTAAAGAATCCATGAAAAAAACTATTACAAATAGTAAATGAATATAGTAAAGTTGTAGGGTACAAAATCAACATACAAAAATAAGTTGCTTTTCTATACATTAACAACAAAATAGCAGAAAGAGAAATTAAGAATACAATCCCATTTATAGTTTCAACAAAAGGAATAAAATACCTTGGAAAAAATTTAACCAAAGAGGTGAAAAACCTGTACACTGAAAACCATGAAACATTGTTGAAAGAAATTTAAGAAGACACAAAGAAATGGACAGATATTCCATGCTCATGGACTAGAAGAATTAACATTTTTAAAATGTCCATACTTCCTAAAGCAATCTACAGATTCAATGCAATCCCTATCAAAGCCCCAGTGACATTTTTCCTGTAAATAAAAAAAAGATACCTAAAATTCATATGAAACAACAAAAGCCCCCAGATAACCAAAGCAATCCTGAGAAAAAAAGAAGAAAGCTGGAGGTATCACACTCCCTGGTTTCAAAATGTACTACAAAGCTATAGTAATCAATACAGCATGGTACTGGCACAAAAACAGACACACACATCAATCAACAGAATAGAATTGAGAGCCTAGAAATAAACCCACACATCTACGGACAGCTAATTTTCAACAAGGGAGCCAGGATCCTAGAGTAGAAGAATGGAAATTCTCTTCAACAAATGGTGTTGGGAAAACTGGGGGGCTACATGCAAAAGAGTGAAAGTAGACTGTTATCTTATACCATACAGAAAAATTAACTCAAAATGGATTAAAGACTTGGATGTAAGACCTGAAACCACAAAAAATTTTAGACGAAAACATAGTCATTCTGATCTTCGACTTCAGTCTTAGTAGTATCTTTTTGAATACCATGTCTCACCAGGCAAAGAAACAGAAGAAAAAATAAACAAATGGGACTACATCAAACTGAAAAGCTTCTGCACAGCAAAGAAACCATCAACAAAATGAAAAGACCACCTAACTATTGGGAGAAGATATTTGCAATTCGTATATCTGATAAGGGATGATTATCTGGAATATATAAAGAACTCATACAGCTCAACAAGAAAAAAACAAACAACTCAATTAAAAAATGGACTATTGAGGGGCTGGCCTGGTGGCGCAAGCAGTTAAATGTGTGCGCTCTGCTGCGACGGCCCGGGGTTCGCTGTTTCGGATCCTGGGCGTGCACCAACGCACCACTTGTCAAGCCATGCTGTGGTGGCATCCCATATAAAGTAGAGGAAGATGGGCATGGATGTTAGCCCAGGGCCAGTCTTCCTCAGCAAAAAGAGAGGATTGGCAGATGTTAGCTCAGGTCCGATCTTCCTCACACACACAAAAAATGAATTAAAAAAAAAAATGGGCAATGGAGCTGAACAGAAGTTTTTCCAAAGAAGATATCCAGATAGCTAACAGGCACAAGGAAAGATGTTCAACCTCACTAATTATTAGGGAAATGCAAATCAAAATGAGATATCACCTCACACCTGTCAGAATTGCTATAATGAACAAGATGAAAAATAACAACTGTTGGAGAAGATGTGGAGAAAAGGAAACCCTTATAACACTGCTGGTGGGAATGTAAACTGATGTAGACACTATGGAAAACGGTACAGAGATCCTCAAAAAATTAAGAATAAAGCTACCATATGATCCAGCTATTCCACTCTGGATATTTATCCCAAGAACATGAAAAAACAAAGTTGAAAAGGTATTTGCATCCCTATGTTCATTGCAGCGTTATTCACAATAGCCAAGACTTGGAAACAAACTAAGCGTCCATAAATGGATGAATGCATAAAGTAGATGTTTTATATATACCCGATGGAATACTACTCAACCATAAAAAGATGAAATATTGCCATTTGCAACAACATTGATAGACTTTCAATGGGTCCATCAATGTGTATGGGTATTATGCTAAGTGAAATAAATCAAATGAAGAATTTCAAATACCATATGATTTCACTCAAAAGTAGAAGATAAAAAACAACAACAACAACAACGAACACATAGATGCAGAGATTAGAATGGTGGTTACCAAGGGGAAAGGGGGAGGGAGGAAGGTGAAAGGGGTAAAGGGGACATGTGTATGGTGACAGATGATAATTAGTCTTTTGGTGGTGAACGTGATGTAGTCTACACAAAAATCGAAATATAATGATGTTCACTTGAAATTTATACAATGTTATGAACCAATGTTACCTCAAAAATAAAAAAAGAAACACTGACTTTTGTTTATTTGCTTGTTTTAGCAGGCAGTTAACTGGGCTGGACTCAAAGTCAAAACTCTGAATTTTCAGTTTATTTCTTTTAACTTTAGGTGAGTTATTTGGAGTTATTCCACTCATGCCTAATTCAAGGGTTATCCAGAGATTTGGGAGATTTCATAGAGAGAATTTAGAGTTCCCCATCTCTGGCTCTTTCTTTTCTGGAATTTATCCCTTTTCTTTTCAGATTCTATGCAGGTGATGGATCTGAATGTTGTCACTGGTTTGCGAGCCAGTGAGACTCTGGTTTATAGCCAAGTGTTAGTCACCTAATAGTTTGCTGTCTGGACCTGTCCTCAACAAAACATCATGAAAATGGATAACTCACCTGGTCCCTTTTGCTTTTTTCAAGTGTTTTCTGCACTTCAGTACCTTCATGATTTTGGCCACCCTCCAGAATGTGTGTGTGTATAAGTGTATTTCAGAGTTTATAGTTATTATTTGTTGGAAAATTCTTCCAATAGGAGCTTCTCAGCCATTACCCTATTGATATGTATCTAAGTTCACTAACTTTTATTTTTTTGTAGTCTCTAATGCTCTTTATGCCATCCAGTAAAATTTTCCTTTCTAGAATTTCTATTTTTATAGTGTTAAAATCTCTGCTGATATTTCCCAGAGAAATATTTATTATTTCTAATTGTTATTTTTATTTATTATTTTATTATTAATATTTCTTTATTACTAATTTATTACTAGAAATTGTTTATTATTACTAAGTGTTCCTTTAAGTACTTGGATATACTCCTAATAAGAAGTTCTTGTGTGAGTCTAACATCTAGGATGTTACGGGGCCTGCTTCTGCTGATTATTTTTTTCTTTGATTATGGATCGTTTCCTTCTTTTTCACATGTTTAATAATTTTTTATTGTATGCTGAACCTTTTGAATGATGCCTTGTGAGGAGTCTGGATTATGCTGTCTTCCTTTAAAGGACATTGACTTTTATTTTTGCAGGCAGCTAAATTACCGACAGATGTTTTCCAGTCCGTGAAGCTTATTATAATTCTTTGCCATTGTGGATTAATTTCAATTTTAAATTTATTCTTTGGGCATGGACCTTAGTCCAGAGTGGGTTCCTTAATCCAACAACTTAGAATTTTTGGAGTAACCACAGAAAGTCTGAGGTGTCAAGGACATTCTCTCCACCCTAGCTGGGTTGGGACTTCATCTGATCTGCACAACGTCTGGTATCCACCTTCAGTTCTCAGCTCTCCAGCAGGCATACTCTGACAGGCTTCATGGAGTTTCCTCCTGTATATGTACCACTCATCCAAAGCCATGGACTTACAGAGAATAGTCTTGTATACTTTTGAGATCCCTCCTATTTGTAGATTCCTCCTGTCCTCTATCCTTCCTCATGAATTCTAGGTGGCAAATTTTGATCTCTGTCCTTTCAGCTCAAAAAGAGCTCCACTTTGCTTGGCACAAACCTCCCTGCACTCTAGGAGGAAAGTTTTCTCAGGTAGAAATTCAGAGTGACTATAGGACCTACCTTATTTTCTTTTTTTTTTTTTTTTTTTTAATTTTTTGTTTATTGCAGTAACATTGGTTTATAACATTGCAAAAATTTCAGGTGTACATCATTGTACTTCTATTTCTGCATGGACTACATCATGTTCACCACCAAAATACTAATTACAACCCATCACCACACACATGTACCGAATTATCCCTTTCACCCTCCTCCCTCCCCCCTTCCCCTCTGGTAACCACCAATCCAATCTCTGTCCCTATGTGTTTGTTTATTGTTGTTATTATCTACTACTTAATGAAGGAAATCATACGGTATTTGGCCTTCTCCCTCTGACTTATTTCACTTTGCATTATACCCTCAATGTCCATCCATGATGTCACAAATGGTTGGATTTCGTCGTTTCTTATGGCTGAGTAGTATTCCATTGTGTATATATACCACAGCTTCTGTATCCATTCGTCCCTTGATGGGCACTTAGGTTGCTTCCAAGTCTTGGCTATTGTGAATAAGGCTGCAATGAACACAGGGGTGCATGTACCTTTGCAAATTGGTGTTTTCAAGTTCTTTGGATAAATACCCAACAGTGGAATAGCTGGATCATATGGTAGTTCTATCTTTGATTTTTTGAGGAATCTCCATACTGTTTTCCATAGTGGCTGCACCAGTTTGCACTCCCACCAGCAGTGTATGAGAGTTCCCTTCTCTCCACATCCTCTCCAACACATGGTGTTTCCTGTCTTGTTAATTATAGCCATTCTGACGGGCATGAGGTGATATCTCATTGTAGTTTTGATTTGCATTTCCCTGATAGTTAGTGATTTTGAACATCTTTTCATGTGTCTGTTGGCCATCTGTATATCTTCTTTGGAGAAATGTCTGTTCAGGTCTTTTGCCCATTTTTTAATCGGGTTGGTAGTTTTTTTGTTGTTGAGATGCATGAGTTCTTTATATATTTTGGAGATTAAGCCCTTATCAGATGTATGGTTTGCAAATATCTTCTCCCAATTGTTAGGTTGTCTTTTCGTTTTGTTGATGGTTTCCTTTGCTGTGCAGAAGCTTATTAGTTTGATGTAGTCCCATTTGTTTATTTTTTCTATTGTTTCTCTTGCCCGGTCAGATGTGGTGTTTGAAAAGATGTTGCTAAGACCGATGTCGAAGAGCGTACTGCCTATGTTTTCTTCTAGAACTTTCACAGTTTCAGGTCTTACATTCAAGTCTTTAATCCATTTGGAGTTAATTTTTGTGTATGGTGTAAGGTAAGGATCTACTTTCATTTTTTTGCATATGGCTGTCCAGTTTTCCCAACACCATTTGTTGAAGAGACTTTCTTTTCCCCATTGTATGTTCTTGGCTCCTTTGTCAAAGATTAGCTGTCCATAGATGTGTGGGTTTATTTCTGGGCTTTCGATTCTATTCCATTGATCTGTGTGTCTGTTTTTGTGCCAGTACCATGCTGTTTTGGTTACTATAGCTTTGTAGTATATTTTGAAATCAGGGAGTGTGATACCTCCAGCTTTGTTCTTTTTTCTCAGGATTCCTTTAGCTATTCGGGGTCTTTTGTTGTTCCATATGAATTTTAGGATTCTTTGTTCTATTTCTGTGAAAAATGTTGTTGGAACTTTGATAGGGATTGCATTGAATCTATAGATGGCTTGAGGAAGTATGGACATCTTAACTATGTTAATTCTTCCAATCCAAGAGCACGGAATATCTTTCCATTTCTTTGTGTCTTCTTCAATTTCTTTCAGAAATGTTTTATAGTTTTCGGTGTACAGATCTTTCACCTCTTTGGTTAAGTTTATTCCTAGGTATTTTATTCTTTTTGTTGCAATTGTAAATGGGATGGTATTCTGAATTTCTCTTTCTGCTACTTCGTTGTTAGTGTACAGAAATGCAACTGATTTTTGTATGTTGATTTTGTATCCTGCAACTTTACCATATTCGTTTATTACTTCTAAAAGTTTTCTGGTGGATTCTTTAGGGTTTTCTATATATAAAATCATGTCATCTGCAAATAGTGACAGTTTCACTTCTTCCTTTCCAATTTGGATCCGTTTTATTTCTTTCTCTTGCCTGATTGCTCTGGCTAGGACTTCCAATACTATGTTAAATAGGAGTGGTGACAGTGGGCATCCTTGTCTGGTTCCTGTTCTTAGAGGGATAGCTTTCAGTTTTTCACCATTGAGGATGATATTAGCTGTGGGTTTCTCATATATGGTCTTTATTATGTTGAGGTACTTTCCTTCTATACCCATTTTATTCAGAGTTTTTATCATAAATGGATGCTGTATCTTGTCAAATGCTTTCTCTGCATCTATTGAGATGATCATGTGATTTTTGTTCTTCATTTTATTAATGTGGTGTATTACGTTGATTGATTTGCGAATGTTAAACCATCCCTGCATCCCTGGAATAAATCCCACTTGATCATGGTGTATAATCTTTTTAACGTATTGTTGTATGCGATTTGCTAGTATTTTGTTGAGGATTTTCGCCTCGATGTTCATCAGTGATATTGGCCTGTAATTTTCTTTTTTTGTGTTGTCCTTGTCTGGTTTTGGTATCAGGGTAATGTCAGCTTCGTAGAATGAGTTAGGGAGCTTCCCCCCCTCCTCAATTTGTTGGAAGAGTTTGAGAAGGATAGGTATTAAATCTTCTTTGAATGCTTGGTAGAATTCACCAGGGAAGCCGTCTGGTCCTGGACTTTTATTTTTGGGGAAGTTTTTGATTACTGTTTCTATCTCCTTACTGGTGATTGGTCTATTCAAATTCTCTACTTCTTCTTGATCCAGTTTTGGAAGGTTGTATGATTCTAAGAATTTATCCATTTCTTCCAGATTGTCGAATTGGTTGGCATATAGTTTTTCATAGTATTCTCTTATAATCTTTTGTATTTCTGAGGTGTCTGTTGTAACCTCTCCTCTTTCATTTCTGATTTTACTTATTTGTGCCTTCTCTCTTTTTTTCTTGGTGAGTCTAGCTAAAGGTTTGTCTATTTTGTTGATCTTTTCAAAGAACCAGCTCTTGGTTTTATTAATTTTTCTATTATTTTTTGGTCTCTATTTCATTTATTTCTGCTCTGATTTTTATTATTTCCCTTCTTCTACTGATTTTGGGCTTTGTTTGTTCTTCTTTTTCCAGTTCCTCTAGGTGCATTTTTAGATTGTTTATTTGAGATTTTTCTTGTTTGTTGAGATAGGCCTGTATCGCTATAAACTTCCCTCTTAGAACCACTTTTGCTGTATCCCATAAATTCTGGCATGTCGTATTTTCATTTTCATTTGTCTCCAGGTATTTTTTGATTTCTTCTTTGATTTCTTCGTTAACCCAGTCGTTGTTCAGTAGCATTTTGTTTAATCTCCATGTATTTGTGGCTTTTCTGATTTTCTTCCTATAGTTGATTTCTAGTTTCATACCGTTGTGGTCAGAAAAGATGCTTGGTATTATTTCAATCTTCTTAAATTTATGGAGACTTGTTTTGTGGCCTAATATGTGATCAATCCTGGAGAATGTTCCATGTGCATTTGAAAAGAACGTGTATTCTTCGGTTTTTGGATGGAATGCTCTGTATATATCTACTAGGTCCATCTGTTCTAGAGTGTCGTTTAAGGCCAATGTTTCCTTATTGATCTTCTGTTTGGATGATCTATCCGTTGGTTTAAGTGGAGTGTTAAAGTCCCCTACTATTATTGTGTTACTGTCTATTTCAGTTTTTATGTCTGTTAATAATTGCTTTATATATTTAGGTGCACCTACATTGGGTGCGTAGATATTTACAAGTGTTATATCCTCTTGTTGGATTGTTCCCTTGATCATTATGTAATGCCCTTCTTTGTCTCTTTTTACAGTTTTTGTTTTAAAGTCTATTTTGTCTGATATGAGTACTGCTACCCCAGCTTTCTTTTCATTGCCATTTGCGTGGAGTATCTTTTTCCATCCCTTCACTTTCAGTTTGTGAGTGTCTTTAGGTCTGAAGTGTGTCTCTTGTATGCAGCATATATATGGGTCTTGTTTTTTTATCCAGTCAGCCACCCTATGCCTTTTAATTGGGGCATTTAGTCCATTGACGTTTAAAGTAGCTATTGATAAGTATGTACTTACTGCCATTTTTTAACTTTTTTTTTTTTTCCCTCAGTGTTTTAGTAGTTCTTCTCTGTTCCTTACTTCTTCTATACAGAATTGATGGTCACTTTAGTTTTACCTCTGTCTGAAAGCTGTACTCTTTAACTACCCTCCTCCCTCCTTTTATGTTTTTGATATCATATCTAACCTCTTTTTTGTGCATTTGTATCCATTACCTTCTAATCGTGGAAATAGATAATTTTTCCTATTTGTGGTCTTCTCTTTTCCCCTTAAATCAGTCCCTTTAACATTTCTTGTAACACTGGTTTCTTGGTGACAAACTCCTTTAATTTTTGCTTATCTGGGAAAATTTTGATCTCTCCTTCCATTTTGAACGATAACCTTGCTGGGTAGAGTATTCTTGGCTGTAAGTTTTTTCCTTTTAGCACTTTAAATATATCATGCCATTCTCTTCTAGCCTGTAAGGTTTCTGCTGAGAAGTCAGCTGATAGCCTTATGGGGTTTCCTTTGTATGTAACTTGACATTCTCTTGCGGCTTTTAGGATTCTCTCTTTATCTTTAATTCTGGACATTTTGATTATGATGTGTCTTGGTGTGGGCCTCTTTGGGTTTATCTTGTTTGGGGCTCTCTGTGCCTCCTGTACCTGGATGTCTGTTTCCTTCCTTAGGTTAGGGAAGTTTTCATCTATTATTTCTTGAAATAGATTCTCTGCCCCCTTGTCTCGCTCTTCTCCTTCCGGGACACCTATAACACGGATGTTAGTGCGCTTGATGTTGTCCCAGAGGTCCCTTAGACTGTCCTCACTCTTTTTAATTCTTTTCTCTTTTACCTGTTCACCTTGGGTAATTTCTTCTAGTCTTTCTTCCAGCTCACTGATCCGTTCTTCTGTATCCTCTACTCTGCTTTTGAGTCCCTCTAATGAGTTTTTCATTTCCAATATTGTATTCTTCATTTCTGATTGGTTCTTTTTTATATCTTCCATTTCTTTGTTGACATTCCCACTGAGTTCATCTATTCTTCTCCCCAGATCAGTGAGCATCCTTAACACTCTTAGTTTGAACTCTCTGTCAGGTAGGTTGCTCATTTCTGTTTCACTTAGTTCCTTTTCTGGGGTTTTGTCCTGTTCCCTTACTTGGAATGTATTCTTTTGCCTCCTCATTTTGCCTCTTTCCCTGTGCTTGTGTCTACCTATTAGGTAGGTCAGCTATGTCTCCTGCTCTTGGATAGGTGACCTTATGTAAGTGATGCCTTAGGAGGCTTCCAGTGTGCTTCCCTCAGTTCTCAATGTTCTAGGGGTGGCCCCTATGTGGGCTACGTGTGTCCTTCTATTGTGGCCTGTTAGCTCTCCCTATAGGCGCCCAGGGAGGCTGAGTTATGCTCCTGGCCAGTTGTTGTAATGCTCAGCTGCTTGTAGTTGTTGTGGGCCCTTCAGTCTCTTTATCTGGTGTGGGTAGCCCCAGCACAGTTGGCTGTAAGTTCTAATACCACATTTGTGTTGCAGTATTTCTTTTAAGTCAGTAAGCCCCCAGTGTGGCAAGTTGTTAGGCTCAGGGCCTTAGAATTGCTGTAAACCTCTAGCCTATTAGGTCTCTTGTCAGCTCTCTGAGGATTGCAGCTGGGTGGGGCTGGCCTCAGGCACAGGAGCACCCAATTATTTCAGGCTTTGGAAGGTGGGGCAAACCTCCTATGTGGGTCTTTGAGAAGCACAAGTCTTCTGCAGCTGACAAGCCCTGTTGCCCACAGGTCCACACACACAGTCAACACAGTCCTGCCCCGTGTGAGTGCCCCGACCTCCCCAAGCAGACCCAGTCTCTCCACGGCGGGAGCCCCACACACTCCGCCACCACCCCACACTCTCCACCCGCTCCTTGTGCACACCCTGCCCCGCTCGAGTCAGCTCATTTGCCAGGCTGCAGAGAATCCAGTCACCAATCTATGCAGGCCCACACGTTGCCTGAGGGCTTGTTGTTGGGTGGGGCCAGTCTCTAGGGTGGGCTGCCTGTCCTGGCTGAGCTGGATTAAATCGGTGCTCTAGCGGGTGGAGCAGACCCTGGGCTAGCAGGTTTCAGGGAAAACTCCAATGACGTCTGTGTCAGCACGCTCACACCAGGTCACAACAATGGCCGCCGCCAATATCCCAGTCCCTGGAGAGGTCTCACCCCTCACCGAGATGCACTCAGGGCCTATTACGTGAGTCTCTTGTCACCGAAGCACTGTGCACCTTTCTTTCTGGTGATTTTAGGATGCTTTCTGGAATGGGTGAGTTTGTGCGCGGGCCCTTTAAGAGCCAGTTTTAGTTTCTTTGTGAACCAGGTTTTCTGGGGGTGCTACCCAATGCTTTAGTAGCAGGCAAAGTCAGATATTATGCCCCTGTTGTTGATTGTGCTGGCTCCACAAAATGCCCACAGCAGGTGCGCTCCCCGGCTCAGCGCCCCGCGCCTCCAGGGAGGGTGCGTACCTGTGAGCTGCTCCCGGCGACTGTGAAGCTGGCGGCTTGTGAAGGCGGCGTTTTTCCTCTCCGGAAGGGGGTCTCTGCCTCTTCTACCCCAGTTAGGATTGTCCGTTGTTGCAGGAGTTCCTCTTATCCAGTTTTCAGTTCTGTCTCAGGGGTAATTTTTCCACGAGTAGTTGTAAATTGGCTGTGTCCACGGGAGGAGGTGAGTTCAGAGTCTGCCTACGCCACCATCTTGACTCGCCCCCAGGACCTACCTTATTTTCTTTAGTAAAGTATCACAATCCTGAATTGCCTCTTGTTCAATGCTGGAAAACTGTTACTTTATATATTTTTTTCTGGATGTATATTTGCTTTAGTTGTTAGGTCAACTCCAAAGCAGCTACTCTATCAAAGCCTGAATTAGATGTTCTCATCAGCCAGGAGAAGTGTTTTGTCACAGATTAACTTTACATGGAAGCCTGTTCTAGGGCTGAGCATACTATCTTCCTATACTTCACGCTCAGGGCATTTCTCTAAGTCCACACAGGGCAGAAAATGAATCACGAGAGTAGTTGTGTTATAGGGAAGACGGTCAGGAAATATTGAAACTTCAGGTTCTCTCTCATTTTTCCATATGGAAATGACAGTCTATGCATTCTATCCATGAGCTTTCTGGAAAAATAACTACATCACATATTTGGAAAACCCATACCATATACCAGAAAGCATTCAGACAGATGTGGATTTGAATTTTGTCTCTGCTGTGTAATAAATGTACGACTTTATTAAAAGATCCCAAGGTATTGTAAATGAAATCCTTATCATAACAGTAAAAAAGCTTCTCTTTATTGAGCATTTTAGCATGTGGTAATATTTGTATGAGAAGTATTTAATATATTATCCTATTTTTTGTTTACTATAAACTAATCCAAATGTTGTTTACATTTTACTAGTGATGAAAATTACGCATAGCAATGTTAAACACTTACCTGTGGTCATAGAGAGAAAGATTTGATTGATTCTGAAAACTAAACTCCAAATCATTGTGTTACACTATATCTCTGAGTTTTGGAAAACCCTACTAGAAACCATAAATGCTCTCTCATTTCCACAAGATTATGCAACATTTCAATTGAAAGAATATTACAGAAGGTGGGAGATACTTACATAACAAGTTTCTCGTCTTGATAGGAAAGTGAAGAGTTTTCAAGAACATAGCCATTAAGGTAGAATTTTGAAGAAGACTGAATATTTGGATCTAAGTAATGAGATTGATTTTCAGTGATATCAACACTTTTAGACAATACTGCCATTTCTTTGTTAAGAATAATGCACTCCATAGAGCTCTGTGAATTTTCTTAAAAGGAAGTGTTGGTGTCCAGCTACAAACTGAAGAGGATGGCTTTGGAGTCCAGGAAAAGTGCCTGGACTGACATTATATGATATAAAACCTGTTAGACTCGGTCATTAATTTGTGTGACATAGAACAAATAAATTCTCCTTTTTGTGCCTCAATCTCCTCGTCTATAAAGCAAAATGACTAGATGAGGGGCTTTTTTGTTTTCAAGCTCCATGACCTTCTTTGTAACCCAGTTTATCTGTTTCTGTTTGTATCAGGGCACAAACATATTAACGTCCCTAACGTCTGTCCTGCACGATGACAAAGAGTTTCCCAACCCAGAGCAGTTTGATCCTGGCCACTTCCTTGATGAAAGGGGCAACTTTAAGAAGAGTGACTACTTCCTGGCTTTTTCAGCAGGCAAGCAAGCTTCATTTTTATCCTTATATCAGGGGTCAAGTGAGATTAGGAAGAGCTTTGCATGGAGGCTACTCTGGGCAGGACAAATTGTCATTTGTATGAGGCCTGAGGCACCACTCCCAAAGTCCAGGTTATTTCTAATTGGATTGGAGTCTGTCCTCACTAAGCTTGCCCCATAACCCACCGCTAAGATTCTTAAGAGCTCCTGCTGGAAGTCCAATTCCAGTAAGTTTTTTTTCACCTGCCTTGAAAAGCCAGTTCACTTAATAAACTTCACTGAGGACCTTATATGTAGCAGATCCATGCTCAAATTCAGGGATACAAATATGAATCAGAAACACATCATGTCTCTAAGAGAGGGGAAGGCGACTTAGGCCATGAGACACCTGAGTGACAAAGGTTTTTGAGGGGCCACAGTGGAAGCCCATAGAGAGTAACTTCTGACTCTTGCCCTTTGGGGACAGGGGAAGGGGGAAGAGTAGTTGGAGGGTAAGGCAAATTTTCTTGCGGGAAGTAACATTTGAGTATCTTCCTTCAATTTGGCAGGGTCCTGGAAAGAAACAGTTGGCACACTCAAAAGAAGGTTAATTAAAGTAATTTTAATGAAGAGACTGTTTTCAGAGATGTGGGCAGAATTAAGGGAAGTAACAAGTTATGGTGACTTGCTCAGAGATGAGCATCAGCAGGAAGATGTTACCACCCTAGGTCAGAAGGGGTGTTACTAGAATTACTGGAACCAAGATAGACCTTTGGCAAAGAGAGAGTGCATGCCTGAACAATAGATGCATCTATAGATAGAGGAATACAGCTGGTGCCTAAACTGTAGTCTGGCAGGGAGGATTGAGGGAATAAATACTCTGACCTCTTCAATACGTAATCCTCTGAATTTATTCAGAACCCAAAATGGAAATAACTTCCGGGTTTATGCAGTCCCTAGAATCAGCTTCCCAAACACAGCATAGGCATGAGACAAACAAACACAGAATGGATCTGGAGGAGGGAGGAATGGAGAATATTCAGCACAGTCCAAAGGAGAAGCAGGGGGAAGAGCAGAGGGTGAAGGGCCTTTCATACTGGAGTAACTGAAACAGGGACAAAAATAGATCTGCTCCTGGTTGAATATCTAAGAAAATAGGTATCGAGCAACCCTTTGTATTGTGGTCCCAGGATTATGATCAGTGTCCAGGATGATCTCAAAGCAAGATGCTGCTGTACTGCTCCTGATCTTTCTTCCTGTGTTTTGGGTCCACTATTGCAGAATGAGCCTGCTCGAGATTTCTATTCATTTCGCAAGGCTTGCAGGCCTGCTTTTGTCCTGACACTGTGGGAATCAATACAAGATCTAAGGCCTTATCTGAAGAGTTTATATTCCAGTCTGTGAGACAGATGAATTAGTACAGTTTTGTGTGAACTGTGCTGTATTAGAAGCATTAGTGAGCGTTGTGGAGAACAGATAAGGGAGTGAATTGTACACCCTGAGCAGGTGAAGGAAGTTTGCATAGAATAAATGGCATCTGAGGTGGATCTAGAAGCATGTAGAGAATATCAGCAGGAGGACCAGAGGGGGAGACTGTTTCAGTGAAGGAATGAATGGAATCTGAGATAACATTTCAAATTGCCATTCTGTTTGGGGGAGTAGTGAATAATTAGTACTTCTTGTGGCTAGTTTGTGATTTGTCTTTTTATACTTACCAATGCTAAGCTCTTGAAATTTTTTAAAGCTGGGACGTGACGAGTTTAAGATTGTCCTTCAGAATCCAGATAAAGAGAAATAAATCTATTGTTCAGTCTTGGGAGGTAGATGGAAAAGTCTAATGTGTGTCTCATGCCAATTGAAATAGGTGAGTGTGTGTTTGTGTGTGTGTGTGTAGAAAGACATCACTGGCAAGCCTCAGCAAAGCAATTTCAATGTGGGTATACAGAAAAGTTTTTTCCATATGGCATGTGTCACAGAAATATGTGCTGAGGAAATGAAGGAAACCGGGTTTGGGTGTAGATGGAAGAAGCCATAGGTTAGTTAGTCATTTATTAATATATTTCTTTATTCATTCCACATTTATTTAAGCCTCCCTGTGTGCTAACTCAGAAATAGAATTGAATGAATATTTGTTTTATGTGTCATTTTTAGGAAAAAGAGTTTGTCTTGGAGAAGGCCTGGCCCGCATGGAGCTGTTTTTACTCCTGACCAACATCATACAGCATTTTACCTTGAAACCTCTGGTTGATCCAAAAGACATTGACACCACCCCAGTTTTCAGTGGGATAGGCTCTGTACCGCCCTTCTATGAGCTCTGCTTCATTCCAGTCTGAAGAAAGGGCAGGCTGCCAGATCTCAGATCAAGAGTCTCTAGCCTCATCTGAACAAGCCAGATGCTTTCTCTCCTGTGTGTTAGCTATTATCCACCTCTCCCTTAAGAGCAGAAATGACATTCCTAAGCCCTGTCTCTTCCAATTTTCCTCATCCTTCAAGGTTCAGTTCTAATTTCCCTGCATGAAATAAAGCTCACTGTTTTGTCTTCAATAAACTCCTTTTTGTAATACAATTTTTAGATCTTAAGCTACATCTCATCGGCAGTGTGTACAAAATAGAAGGCACCTTGAAAACATCATATTTTTTATTAAAAATTGAAAATTAGAAATTATCCCATGAGGTAAAACTTTTCTAAAAATAATAAAATGTGAGATTCATTCATCTCTTACTTCTATCTAGTTCTCCAGGGGAATGATCTCTTGACAGTTTGGCATGTATAATTTCTGTATTTTCCCTATGGTTATTAAAATGTGACAGGTATGTTTGTATAGGTGTATGTATGTATATGTGTATACATGTAGGGAGAAAACAGAGGAAAATCATTCCACTCAGAGGGAATAACATGAGATAAAACTTGAATTTGTCAGTCTGTCCAAAGATGTCTTTCCTCTTTTCATCTAGTGGTTAAAGACATGCATACACAGATATATTAAGGCAAAGAAGAGGGGAAGATAATATGTATGAATGGTTGTATTTAAACATACACGTACAGAAATATATGTGTGTTTTTATGTGTATGTTTGTGCACATATGCATGTATACACACACAGATGTATTTATATGTAATATAAATATATGTTCATATACACATATATTTTTATATATAATACATCTATGATTTGATGGTGACATTTATATAGTAACATATAGATAGGTATACAAGCAGTATAAATAAATGTATCTCATAATAATGGCTTATATGGCTATAATAATTTTATAATACATAATAATTTTAAAAGTATCTCACTATTCAATGATATTTAGATTATTTTTGAATTTTTGAAGTTTTGTTACATTCTATCACTTGCATATATCTTTTATTATTCCTGTACTATTTCTTCTTGATAGTTTCCTAGATGTGATATGGCTGCACATATATGTGCACATTTATTTTTCATAGATACTAAAGCACTAAAATTATATATTTTTCATAGATACTAAATGCACTAAAAATTATATACTTTTACTTTTCTATCATGAGTGTAATAGAAACACTATTTGACCAAACTCTTGCATATATTATGATTGAATTTTTTGGTAGATTTAGTAATTTTTGATTACCTTTCATGGAATTTTCAAGTAGCAACTTCTATCATCTGCAAATAATATTTCAATGCAATGACCAGAAATTTTCAGAAATAACATCTATATCTATGTCTATATCTCTGTCTGTCTGACTCATCAAACACGCACATACACACATATATTTATATATATATTTGTTTGTCAGCATAGGAAAGTAATAGTGCTGTGAGGATTTGTGAGGACAACATAGTAGAGGGTTTAGGAAATCCATATTGGTAAGACTGATTTTTTACGTGATTTTACCCTTGAGGTGATTGCTCATTTGAGATCAAGAGCTGAGACGCGAAAGGCTGATTACAAAAGTCCAATTATTTCCTACTAGCCCCGGGAATGTGCGAAAAACTCTTTTCAGGTTCTAATGCTCCTAAATGACAGTCAGAACTAGCTGAGTAGGAAAGATCAAGTAAACACTTTGACCTCAGTTGAAGCCTGAAGGTGACAATTAAGTTCTGCAACCAAGGGTTAAGAATCAGCCTGAAGTTGAAGAATCCTTATAAGACTAGAGTCCTCTTTAAATAATGTCAATCACTGATTACATTACATTGATCCACCCCTAAACATTTTCTGCTTGCTGAGAGCATACTTTTGGCTGGAGAAAGCTAATGTCATCCAGAGCCTCAAATTATCATTGCATTATTTGATGGACAATATGTAGCACACAGTAAAAATAAAATCCCAGCTAATGAAACATGTGATCTCAATAAATGTAGAAAAAATTGAGAAAGTTCAACACTTGTTTATGATAAACATTCTAGCAAGTTGAGAAAAATATGGGTATTTCCTAAATCTGAAAAGGGATATCTCCAAAATCCTAGACAATGCTTATATAATGGTGAAATATTGAACCCATTTCCCATAAGTTTGAAAAAAGTAAGGATATACACTCTCATTAGTTCTATTGAATGTTAGACTGAAGGATGTCAGCAAAATTGGTGGAGTAATAACTTCAGAATATTGTCTCAATGTAAATGAAAGCACAGGCAAAAATTATCATATCAATTTTTTCAGAACTTAGAAATTAGCCAAAGGCTTGCGTCAATCTGCAGAATGTTTATTCAGGCAAGATGGATAAATCTCAGTAAGAACAGTGAGCTTTCTGATGTTTTAACTTGCCTTATTCCCTTCCTTTATCTCCTCTACTCTGAAGTAGCTTAGAAAGCGATAACCCATAAACATGGCGAAAAGCAGCAGTCTAACAACACTGGAGGTGGCAGAATGGAGTTGGAGCTTCTTCAAAGCCCTATTTCTGGAGAATTGTCATTATTTGACTTGTCTTGCAGTTCCCTGGAAGACCCCACATGCAGAATTGTCTTTATTTGATGTGACTATGAGCTTGCCCAGTACAATCAACCTTTTCCCCAGGGGCATTTGTTCGAAACAATTAGAGGCCATTTTTGAAGAGCCTGGATGCCTGAAGCTGTGGATAACAGTTGGGATCATCAATAGACTAACCAAAAAGGTTAAAGGAAAAAGCTGGAGAATGAGAAGTTCATACGAGGCTTTGAAAAATTCTGACATATTCATAAGACACTAGAAGTCCACACACGCTCAG